>NW_027507764.1:119533172-120733172 GCF_037356315.1 Lithobates pipiens
TTACCACTACTGTAATGGCCGGAGGGGAGCCAAAAGTAGTACAGTTGCTAAAATTAATTAACCCCAAATGGGCTACCCAACCCCCAGAGGATTTCATGTCAGACACCCGCTCCAGGGAAACTTCCGGGGTTTTTGAACAAAAAGGGGGGTTATTTTATAACACATTTGAACCCCCAACCCCTTTAATGGCACTCCAACCATATGCCCCCACTCGAAGACCAGAATATGCCCGCCAACCACCAGACCAGGGTTGTTTCAACTGTGGTCAAATGGGACATTGGAAGTCCAATTGTCCCTACCGTAGGGGCCAGACGGGACCTTGGGGGAAGGGAAATGGACGAAGGCGTTACCCTAACGCCTTTCCTTCAACTCCACAACATCAACGTCCCCCAACTTACCAAGGACCAGTGTCAGGCCCCAGATATCACCAGCCCTTTCAAGGACCCCAAGGACCCCCTCCACCTAACAATGCCGCCCTTCGTGTTCCACCACCCCCACCACCAGCCCCTATTCCCATGCAATGGCCTGCCACCCAACCCTCAAGCAGGACATAGGGCTGCCTGGAGTATGTCCCTTCCCTCAGCCTGGTATGTTACAATGTGTCCTGGAGGAGCCTACCCCAGGTGATCCTGGGTGTAGATGGAAAACGCATTTGTTTTCTCATTGACACTGGTGCCACCTCTAGCTCCATCAATGATGTGACCTTTGACACGCCACAATGTTCTGAGGGAAGCTCCATAGGTATTAATGGGACTTCTGTTACCCACCCTATCACCCCACCTTTATCAGTAACCACCCCGGAGGGGGTGCTACTTTGCCAACAACGGTTTGCCATCCTGCCCCAATGCCCAGTCTCCCTGATGGGAAGGGACTTAATGTCCAAACTGGGAGTGGTGATCAAATTTGATCCACAGGGAGCAGTAACTGCCAGCTCCGCACTCTGCGACTTACAAGGCCCAAAGAGACAATCCAAAAAAGGGTATTTTGTACTCTTACCTGCCTCCCTGGAAACCCATGCTATTTGGGCAGAGAATAACGCGAGTGTAGGTTTCATCCCATGTACCCCTTACACCCCCCAAATGCGCCCAGACTCAGTACCTGTTTTTCAAAAACAATATGCACTACATTCTGACAAAATTGAGGGGATTACACCCCTCATCAATAGGTATGTAGCCATGGGCATCCTGACACCCGTCATCAGCTCATGGAACACCCCCATATACCCAGTGAGAAAGGCAAGCGGGGAATGGCGCTTGGTACAGGACCTCAGGGCAGTCAACAAAATGGTGGTTCCTCTCCCCCCTCTGGTCTCAGACATTGCCTTTATTTTTTCTTGCATACCGGCAAACTCTGTGGCCTACACAGTAATTGACTTAGCTAACGCTTTTTTTAGCATCCCTGTGGATCCACTGGCCCAGCCCATGTTTGCTTTTTCTTGGGGGGGGGCGGGGAGGGGGCAACTGACCTGGACCCGCCTACCGCAGGGCTATGTGGACAGCCCGGCAGCCTTCTCTATGGTATTGAATGAGACAGTCAAATCCTGGCAATCGAGCGCCGGGTCGGTACTCATCCAATATGTGGATGACCTCCTTCTCTGCAGCCCCACCCCAGAAGCTTGTGAAGAAGACTCAAAAAACTTGCTGGATCACCTAGCCAAGGCAGGTCACTTGGCCTCACGGAAAAAGATACAGTGGGTGACCCCTACTGTAGAGTACTTGGGGTGCATCCTCAACAAGGGAGAGAGAAGTGTTTCCCCCCACCGTGCCGCAGCCCTTAACGCTCTGCAGCCACCCAGGGACAAGGCCGCCCTCTTGTCTTTCCTGGGAGCAATTGTCTATTGCCGGCAATGGATCCCTGACTGCTCATTTCATGACTCCATTCTGAGGAGGGCCACGCTCTCCACTGCGCCAAAAGTGGTGGAATGGACGGAGGAAATGTTACACTCATTTAATACCCTCCTCTCCTCCCTTGCCTCCGCCCCGGCCTTAGGACTAGTGGACTACAGGAAATTTTTTTATCTATATTGTGTAGTTAATGGATCTGCCTTTGCAGCAGTTCTTGCCCAAGAGCACGGTAATTCTTACCGACCGGTGGCTTTCCTTTCAAAGAAACTCCCACTCCAGGTCCAGGGCATGCCTGCTTGCCTCCAGAACATGGCCGCATGTGCCATGGCCATTCAAGAAGCCAACAAGTTAGTTCTGGGACACCCCCTAACTGTATACACTACCCACTCAGTAACCCACCTTATACAAAACCTCAATACACAACATATAACCACCCAAAGAGCCAGCGGGTATGAAATCATTCTTCTAAACACCTCCAATCTGACCATCAAACACACCTCTGACACCTCCCCCATCCTCAGGCTATTACATTCTCTGCTCAAACTCATGAATTATGGTGAACCATCCAAAATGCATGACTGCACAAAAGTGTTGGACCAAGTCACCTCCCCACGTAGGGACTTAACAGACGTACCTCTGGCCGGTGCAGAGGAAGTTTTTGTGGACGGCAGTTGCTCGCGCCCTTCGGATTCCACTTTTCTGACAGGATACGCGGTAGTACAACTCCCAGATCTGGTTCTGGAGGCTAAGCCACTTCCGCCTTCCTCGGCACAGGTCGCGGAACTGGTAGCCCTCACCAGAGCATGCATCCTGTTCACAAATAGGGATGTCAATATTTACACTGACAGTCGATACGCCTTTGGCGTGGTTCACGATTTCGGGGTGATCTGGGCTAACAGGGGGTTTAGAACGGCTGACAACAAAATTATAGCCAACAAGGAGCATATCCTGGCCCTTCTCCAGGCTATACTACTGCCCAAACATTTGGCGATTATTAAAGTCAAGGCTCACACCACCACTGGTAGCTACATTGCCCGAGGCAACGCCCTTGCGGATAGATGCGCTCGAGCGGCGGCAAATTCCTCCACACATCCACCCGCCCCTACCACGATATTTTTCCAACAAGATTTTTCAGCGCCAGATTTCCCCTCAGTTGCAGCCCAAATCCAATCCATGGCCACAGACGCTGATGTCCTTTTCTGGGTCCAGCAAGGATTGTCCAAAGACCAAAGAGGCCTTTGGACAAATGGAGGGGTCATTGGGATCCCTGAAGCCAGCTCGGCCCTCATCCTTTCCTACCTGCATGGTCCCGGACATATAGGGTCCCAACCCTTGCAACAGCTGTATGAAAAAACTTTCTGCACAGTTAATCTAAAGAACCATGCAAACACCCTAACGAAGTCATGCCTCACATGCGCTCAAAACAACACGCAGGGTAAGCGACATGGTATACACGGCCAGTTGCCTCCACCCCTAGGCCCACTACAGGACCTACAAATAGACTTCACCCACATGCCCAAACAAAAGGGAAGCATCACATGCCTGTGCGTTATCGTTGACAAATGGTCAGGATGGGTGGAGGCGGTCCCTTGCACTGGGGAAACAGCTAAAATAGCGGCAAGGGCTCTCCTTAATCATTGGGTATGTAGGTTTGGCATACCAGCCACCATTTGGTCAGACCAGGGCCCGGCTTTTACTTCAGATATGACACGAGAACTGGCAAGGTGCCTGGGAATACAGTGGAAACTTCACATTCCCTATCATCCCCAAAGTGCAGGAGTGGTAGAAAGAATGAACAGGAATATAAAGGACAAACTAAAAAAGGCCACAGGAGGAACGTTAAAAAACTGGATAGATTTCCTTCCAGGAATATTGTTCCAAATCCGAACCACCCCCCACTCTAGGACACGTTTGTCACCATTTGAAATCCTAATGGGTGTCCCAGCACAAACACAACTAAAAGCATTAGATGCACAGACTGACATTAACATATATTCTTTACAGGAAGAGTACGTGAAACATCTGGTAAGTACAATAGAAGAACATAATGAACAAGTTGCTGTCACCTTTTCTCCTCTTCCAACAGAACCTACTCACCCATTCATCCCGGGGGATAAAGTGTTGATCAAGCAGCTTGCCCAACGGAAGCACGTGGGGCCCATCTACTCTGGTCCATGGAACGTGGAGAAGGTCTCCAGGACTGCTGTCCTCACAGACTACACCCCTCAGTGGATCCATGCCAGCAGACTAAAAAAATGCCCCGAACCTCCACCGACTCCAGAACACTCCCAGAGGACACTTGCCCAAGACCAACAGGAGGACGCCACCACCAAAGGGACCCCAGAGACGAACCTACAGACCCTCCAGGAACAGTTTGTCAGAATCTCCCTGGACTTTCCTCCTCCTCCCACCAGCTCGGACTGAAGTCTTTGCAAAAAGAAAGAGACAGGGGCTTAGAAGATCAGTATGTACTACACACCATTTTGCTCTGGTCGATAGTATTGACTTTTGTGGTTTTTTCTATAGTCATGATGACATGTATCATGACAGGGTCATGTGGGTTTACAAGAAGCCCAAAAGGTACTGAGAACCGATCACTAGACAGAAGAGCATTAGTTCCAAGGCCCAGTAATAATAATAATAATAATAATAACAAAGGTTTAGGAGTAATGGTAGCACGGAACGAACTACCCCCCCAGGACAGTAAAACGTTTTCTTTAGCCCCAACAATACCACATCATTTTTTATGGCAATACGCGTTTGGTCAAGTAATGGGAAAAGGGGCACCCTGTTGGGTGTGCTCCCACATGGGAACGGGTAGGAATCAAATTCCAGTAGTGGGAATCCCCCTCCCAGTAGAGGACCTGTTTAACGAGACGACACAAGACCATATGGCCAATATAACGACCAGACCCTCCCCCCTTATTTTCTCTGGTTTCACACAACCCCCATCCTTCTGTTTCCTAAATGGAGCTTGGAAAGAAAACGGGGAAATCCCCAATGGCCAATTCTGTAGAAACACACTAGTAAATCTTACCCTTAGAGACTTAGGGAAGTTTCTGCGGGATGGGACGTTTGACATCCAGGGGTTGAATACTTCCACCATTGGAGATAGTGACGAAAGGATAGGGAACATGTCTTTATATAACATAATGGACTGTGTACTATCATCAGAAACATTTGACGATACTGACCTAAAAGACTGGTTAGAGTCCTACCACATGAATGATACTTTACTAGAGTACAGTAGCACCGCGAGTTTAGGAGATTGGTTATGCCTAGTTGGACTCCGGTCAGGCATATCCCAACCCCCTGATATAATACCAGCACCTCATCTGCCTCATGGATGGATGGTGTGTTGCGGTCTAATATGTCACACCACCATACCTTACCCTCTAGATTCCTCTACAGGTGGTTGGTGCACCATTGCCAGGATGGTACCATATATGGGTATAGCCTCTGACAATCAGTACATCAAAATGACCCCTGCCCATGGGCATTTAGAGTTCGGGAGGGCTAAGAGACAAGTAACATCATGGTGGGAAAAATTAGCCGCCTCCATTGGAAGCCCGGGAATGTGGAATGCCCTAGATAAAATAGATCTTTTTGCTGAAATAATCTCTGGGGTAGTGAACTCTACTTCCAGAGATGTTTCTCTGCTAAACGAAGAAACTCGGAAGATCCGAACTGTGCAGGAACTGATAAAAATGAGGCAGGAACAACTTTTGGCCGCCATCACTGGGATTTGTAACCTCATGGCCAATTCAGAGATGTGTTGCACCTTCATACACAACTTCACCGTTCCTGTGGAAAGTCTGTCGGTACCCGATTATTACGATATTATCAAAAGCCATTCAGCCCAAAGACAGACCCTCCTACAGAAAGCAAAAAACTTGGGAGATGATTGGAACCTTTTCTCGGGTACAGGAGGGTGGTTTGGAGGTATTTGGGGGGGCATACTGGGATTTTTTAAGAAAATATTTCTCGTATTAGTGATGATAGTGTTGTTGATAGTAATGTTCTATGTGATCGCCAAATGCTGCTGCATAGCAGCCTCCAAGGTTTCCCATCCAACAATAGCAACCAAGCCCAATGACGAAGAGAAAGCACTTATGGCTTTTTCCAAGAATGTCTGGTATAGAGGATGATCGATAACTTCGTGCCAAAGTTATGATCACAGGAGGGATTATAAGGATTAACAAGTCTCCATTTTGTTATACTGTCATCCATTTTAAAACTTTGTATGACCAAGCTAGAATTCTAATTACTTTTGACATAAATGCTTGCTATTTGGAAAACATGCTGTTTTCCTTGAATGCCCTTGGCCGCGAGAGTTTGTACAGAGAAAGCCAAGATATGCAACTATCTTATATTGTCTCTGACCTAGAACGTCTGGACCACAGACTATTAGCACCATATTGTTGAATATTGTTGAATATCGTAGACTTATTCTTATCTCGTGAAGGTTAATGACGTGCTTTGCCGTGAAGACAATTTCTGCTTATTTTGCTTGTTCTGTCAATAAACCTGTTACTAGGAAAAGCTTGGTGTATAGCTACGAGCGCATCCCTGATTGGCTACTCCACAGGGCGCCACCCCAACTGTTTCAGCATATAACCTGTTGTATTCAAAACATTAAATTGTAATCATTATTCGCATACATCTCGTGTATGAGTTTTGGTTATCTCACCGGTGAATGGGACTCCCAAGTACATCCAGACCACGGCCTAGGAAAGATAGGAAGAGGGAAATCGAGCACCTAACAGAGCAAGGACCTACCTTTACAGGCATTTGCTCTGTTTTTGGGCAGACAACATGGGGCATACCATGTAACAGCTAGATTATTTTGTGGACTGATTTATATGCATGCTCACAACCCAGCGCCCCCTCTGATCCTGGGCCCGGTGCACCTAACCCTCCTTCCCACCGGGCCTGTCTGAAATTATATCTCTGCGATTATCTGTCCAACCTGCGGCCCATGGGCTATGAATGGGGCCCAAAATCGTACTTAACCAGTAGAGACCCACGCTATAGCCAAATGATGGCTACAGCGCGGACCTCCTTTGCCGGGACTACGTCTATTGACGTCGTCCCGTGCACGAGCGGCCTGCGCGCCCCCTGAAGGGGCTCGCGCGGCGCGCTCTGTGATCGTCGAGTCTACGAGACTCGCCTGATCACAGATCCGAGCTGATCATGTGATACAACGGAGCCGGTAATCGGCTATTTTTCCTCCTCGCACTGACAGCGCGAGCAGAAAAAAAAAGGGCCAATCACCGGCGGCCGTGATCGGGACATCAGTCCCGATCACGGCCAGCTTACCAGTGCCACCTGCCCCCTGCCAGTGCCACCTCTGTAATAAAAAAGTGCCCCCCATCAGTGCCACCCATCAGTGCCCATAGTGCCACCCAGCAGTGCCCATAGTGCCACACAGAAGTGCCCACAGTGCCACACATCAGTGCCCACAGTGACACCTATCAGTGCCCACAATCTGCCTCAACAACGGTGCTGCACCCCAGTGCCACATATCCGTGCCCATCAGTGTCATCTACCAGTGCCCATCAGTGCCCATCAGTGCCGCCCATCAGTGCCCAACAGTGCCACCTACCAGAGCCACCTATCAGTGCCACCTATCAGTGCCCATCAGTCCCATCTATCAGTGGTACCTATTAATGCCAACCATCCGTGCCACCCATCCGTGCCATCTTATCTGTGCCCATCTTTGCCCATCAGTGCCGCCTTTTCTATGCCCATCAGTACTGCCTTATCTGTGCCTATCGGTACCACTTTATCTGTGCCTATCGGTGCCACTTTATCTGTGCCTATTAGTTCCGCCTTAACTGTGCCTATCAGTGCCCACCAGTGTAGCCTATCAGTGCCCACCAGTGCATACTATCAATGCCCACCAGTGCCGCCTCATCAGTGCACTTCAATGAAGGAGAAAAATTACCTTTTTGCAAAATTTTATAACAAACTATTAAACATGATTTTTTTATTTTTTTTATTTTGCATCTTTTTTTGTTTGTTTAGCAAAAAATAAAACTCCCAGCTGTAATTAAATACCACCAAAAGAAAGCTCTATTTGTGGGAAAAAATGATAAAAATGTCATTGGGGTACAGTGTTGTATGACCGCGCAATTGTCATTCAAAGTGCATCAGCGCTGAAAGCTGAAAATTGGTCTGGGCAGGAGGGGGGTTTAAGTGCCCAGTAAGCAAGTGGTTAAAAATGTTGCTTTTTTAAAACATCTTTTGTAAAAATGAAACAACTCTCAGACAGCTCCCCAGCAGGGTGGAAGTCTCCTATCATTTTGGAGAGTCACAAGGATTCAGATTCTTCGGTTGGACCATCATAGATGAGGAGTGGAACTACCCTTCTTGGAGTGATCGTTTTCCTGTCTATCCTAACCCTTTGGCATCTGGCCCACATAAGATTGATTGACCCACCACTGTATGGTATGTGGCTCAACCATATCAGATAAGAGTACCTGTCTTATTCCATTTGATAGAAGATTTCTTCATACTCACCGCTACACAGTTTTCTGCATCCTGTTTGTGTCATCTTTGTTCAATTGAGGATTCACTACCAAACACGAGATGGACACATTTTTAATTATTACTAATTATTTAATTTCACTTTAGGGAATACTGGACTTTATTGGTTCATTTATTTCTGTTGTAAATCATATACATTGGACATTCCAGTTTAATGGTTTTTGTTTTTGATAGCTATTTGTTTATTATTTATTTGGACTTTGTTTGAGTGTTAGCTGGGTTTCTGTTTTTGACACTATTGTGGTTTAGCACAGTAATTTCACAATTTTTTTTCCCCAGATTTTATTTATGCAAAACTTTTAAGTCAATAAGGAATAAACTGTTTTCTGTGGTCTAAGCCTAAGAAAAGAAAACAGATGTATCCACCACATCTAATGATTGGTAAACTACAATATATTACATTTTGAGTTTTAGGTTTTAGTACCAGTTTAACAGACCAAAAGTAACCAAACAAGAGGAATTCCCTGTTAGGGTTTGCATACACTTTAAATGTCCAAGAGGAAATTTCATATGGGGGGGGGGGGGGGTCAAAACTCACCTATATATAGCATCTCACTAGCATCCTTTCCACTTTATGAGGCAACAGCTCACAAAATATCATGATCTACATTCCACCTCCAGTCATGAAAGAACACACATAATGCATTTCATTGGCGAAACCAAAAAACCAAGGTCCTCCATGCACAGTGCATTTCAAACCAGAGGTGATGGGGCTTAAATGTTCCATATCTGCTAAGCAACCTAACTGGTCCAGCTCACAAAATTGCATGCCTCTAATGAAACTCCACCTTCAATTATCCTAGAGGATGTTGACTGATCAAATTGTCCGTTATGCATCTGGAGGGTGGGGGATTCTTCGCAATTTTTTTCCTGGAAGAGGATTTGCTACAGAAAAAAAAGATTTTCCAAAAAATCAACAGTTTAAATTGCTGACAAATTACATTTTTTATGCTGGCTTCTTAAAAATAAAAATAAAGGCACCCCCCCCCCCCCCCCCACACACACACACACACACATACCCAATATTGTGGGAGACCTTGAAGGGGGTCTGTGTGATGTGTTTTGTAAATAGCAGCCAGCAGAGAAATTTCATTTTATGGCAATTTAAAACCAATACTTCTTAGTAAATTTCAGTGCTTTAAAAATCATTGCTCCTGGCTATTTTTTGACAACTCTTTTCCTATTAACCCATAAATTTGAAATTTTTGATTTGAAAGATTCAGCTTCCATTGATTTCAATGGAGTTCAGGTTTGGCATCCAGACTTCTTTGAAGTTCTCGAAATCCAGCTCAAACAGAAACCATCACAATTCAGCTCATCCCTATTTAAGTCCATTGATGAGCTATCTTTGATAAATGCAATACATTTTAACAGTACGGCCTAAAATGAGAGTCGTCTGTGAGATGGACCAGATGGCAGGTCATTGGCTATGCACAGGATGCCAATTGATCTGGTGATCTGAGTTTTTCTTCCTGAGCTGGAAGAAAAATAAGATACTGTACAATAAGAAGGGAGAATTAGGAAGGAGGTTACATTTTACAGAATGGGGAGAACAGAATTGAGATCTAAATGTACTCACTTTTGTTGTCAGCAGTTTAGACATTAATGGCTGTGTGTTGAGTTATTTTGAGGGGACAGCAAATTTACACTGTTATACAAGCTGTACACTCACTACTTTACATTGTAAAAGTGTCATTTCTTCAGTGTTGTCACATGAAAAGATATAATAAAATATTTACAAAAATGTGAGGGGTGTACTCACTTTTGTGAGATACTGTATGCATGTGCCAAAGGATAATATAGAGAACATTAATGCATATATAAAACCAAATTGTTTTCTTTCTTGTTTAATAAAAAAAAAGGTGGTTAAAAAATCATGTGCATTTTTTCTTTACTGTACTGTTCTTTGCTGCGTACCTTTGAGGAGATGTAATAGGAAGTGAGAAATTATTATAAGCGAGGGACCTCCTAGACAGCTTTGAAACTTTGAATCTCCCAGCACACTTTGCTCAGTGGTTAATAGGACAAACAGACAGCTTAAGGCCCCTTTCACACATGCGGATGATATGTCCGTATTTCATCCATCCGTTTGCAGATGAAATACAGACATACATTCATCCCTATGGGATAGCGGGTGTCTGCGGATGAGGATCCGCAGACACCCGATTTCGTCCGCCTCCGCAACAGTCCGATTCTGCAGACGGAGGAAAATCCTATTTTTCTATCCGTCTGCAGAGCGGATCGGACGAAGACGGACAGACGGTCCGTGCTCGTCCGATCCCCATAGAGGAGAGCGGAGAGCTGACAGGGCGGTCCCTGCACAGTGTGCGGAGACCGCCCTGTCTGCAGCCAGCTCAGCGGGGACAACGGAGCGATCCCCGCTGAGCGAGCGGATCTTCACAGGGCGGATCATTACTGATCCGCCCCGTGTGAAAGAGGCCTAAATCACATCTAAACCCAAAAACTCAAATATAATATATTGCAATTTACCAATCCTGTGGTGGCTGCTTTCATTTTCACTTTTCAGGCTAAGAACATTTTCAGTATGTATAGAAAATACCTATTGATTTTACCAGATATGTAATGTTCTTTTCACTTGCTGAGAACTTTAGTGTATGTATTCCCAAAACACTTTTTTGTTTGTTTTAGCTAGAAAAGAGAGAGGTTTAACCGCTGCTAGGTTATTTTCATGCTCTTTGCATACCATTGGGGAATTTTATTTTCACTTCCTTTCCCATGGATGCAACACGAAGTTGGAGGGAATATCCCAGGATGAGTTGAATTTCCTTCATAAACAGTTGTCATTGGAGCAGGTGTCACTATTTAAAGTGGTTGTACACCCCGTTCAGCCACTTTTACCTACAGGTAAGCCTATATTAATGCTTACCTGTAGGTGCTGGAAATATCTCCTAAACCGCCATGGTTTAGAAGATATTTACAATAAAGCCGTGCGCTGATGTCTACAGCACATGCACACTTTAGAAAGGGCAGATTGTGCCTTTTCTAAAGGGGTTTACTTCCTCTTTAAGGATTTCCTTTCACCTCTTGTTCTGAAAAAGTTTGGATTTCCCCTAAATTTTATTCTTAGTGACAGTGGTTACCAGTACAAATAATTGTGAATATCTTCAATTGGGATACAGACAGTAATAAAAACTTGACAGGGGGCCTAACCTGTCCCCACTCTTTCCAAAAGCAAAGAACAAAAAAAAAGATTACCCAAAAGAATATGTTTTTTATTTTGTAAACTACTAGCTATATTAGTCCACCATGTAATGAAGATGAATAAAGATAGACGTGCTTAAAAGTTCAGCCTGTATAACCGTTATGGCTCCCTCCATAGATACAATAGAGAAATTAGTGAAGGCATGATAGGACTGGAAGTGTGTGTTTTTTGAAAGGTTAAAAGGGTAAAAAAGAAAAACAAAATGAAAAAAGAAAACAAAAAGAATCTACATCTAAGGATTTATTGACTGTAAAACATACAAGTTTTGTTTTTGGCTTTAGATACTCTTTCATCTACCCAGGAGGGACACATACATCAATCAAATTATGATATAGGTTCTAACCCTTTATTATTCTATACAAAACTAGAAAAAAATGCTTTAGCTGCTGGGCTACAGCAATATAGTTCCCTCTACTGAGTTACTGATGTTCTGCTGCACCGTTCTCCTAAAGCCAGCAGGGGGGGTTCTAAAGCCAAGAAAGCCCATAGACTTTTATGCAGAGCGCTGAGAATCCCGGGAGTTGTAGTTTGAGATGGCAGCCATATAATGGGGCCAATTGACTCCTTACACTACAGATTCCAATATGCACTTTCCAGTACAAAGTGTGAGAGAGGATTGTTTTTAATCTGCCTGGGAAAGTTCTTCCTCCTCCTGCTGCAGAGTTAGAGAGAGAGCACCTGTGTCTGGATAATCGCCTGCCAGCAGGAAACCATACCAGCAGAGATCCCAACCTGAGGTCTGTGATTGAGGACACTCAGGGGCAGTGGAGCACCACCCACATCACAGCCCCTGCACCACTGCTGCAAGGAGACTGGAGCATTCACTCACCTTTTGCTTCCCACTGCTTCTCACTAGAGGCCTTTGGTCTCCCCTTCTACAGCAAGAGGTCACTACAATATCCTGGGGGCTGGTGAGAGGGCCATTCTTCCATTGTTGATACTGTTATTAGGGACTGAGCTACTGAGCATAGGACAGCAAGTGTACCCAATCGACGTTGCACTCTATACTACACTTATTTCAAGAAAAGACTGCATCTATACTAACACTATACCGCATTATACTGAACCTTTACCGCATCTGAACCACATCTACCTTGCACCTGAGACGAGACCATACCTATACTGCATGTAAGTTAACTGTTGTTAATAGCACCAATGCTCTTAAAGGGCGCCAGTGCTAGCTGATAGAAGAATGTCTCAGAGGACTACCCCTCCTGTAATATTTATTCTGCAAATCCCCTTTGTTCTCCTACCCCCCTCCTCTACCATCCTCCTTTTCTTTTGAACAGTGCTTACCCAGTCAGTCTAGGACTAGCATTGCCACCATAAATGCTCTTTGGCAGTATAGCTCCAGCACGGTGTAGATTAACCTGCTCACTGCTACAGTTGAGGTGGCCTTGCTACTGTTTATGCTGGTCTGGACACCAAATGTCATTGTATGCCTAGTCCCTACTGTTAATCATTTTGTATAATAAATTGTGTTATTACCATTGTTAATCCATTTTATGATTGCCTAGTTACCAACCATATTGGGTGACAATACAATGATTACCTAGTTACCAACCATATTTCGTGACAATACAATGATTGCCTAGTTACCAACCATATTGGGTGACAATACATACCAAGTTTGCCTTTTCTACCCAGTTTGGTGTCTGTTTTCTTCGATACAGATCTACTACTGGGTATTAAGCATTACTTTCAGTGATTTCCTGTGATATTGTATGTCTGTACACACCCAAACCTGGTGCATTAGAAGGGCTGAGGTTTTTGAAAAAGGTTGAGGCAAAAAGGAGAGGACTCATCCTAATCAGCAGCTCCTACAGGGGTAATGCTACACTATACAGTGCCTTGAAAAATTATTCATACCCCTTGAAATTTTCCACATTTTGTCACGTTACAACCAAAAAAGTAATAGCATTTTATTGGGATTTTATGTGATAGACCAATACAATGTGGCACATGATAAATGTTTTTTGTTTACAAATAAATATTTGGAAGATGTGGCGTGCATTTGTATTCAGTCCCCCTGAGTCTATACTTTGTAGAATCCCCTTTCGCTGCAATTACAGCCGCAAGTCTTTTTGGGGATGTCTCTACCAGCTTTGCACATCTAGAGATACATTTTTCTCCCATTCTTCTTTGCAAAATAGCTCAAGCTGTGTCAAATTGGATGGAGAGCGTCTGTTAACAGCAATTGTTAAGTCTTGCCACAGATTCTCAATTGAATTTAGGTCTGGACTTTAACTGGGCCATTCTAACACATGAATATGCTTTGATCTAAGCCAGGGGTCTCCATAGTACGGCCTGCGGGCCACAACCGGCCCGCCATGACGTTTTTTCTGGCATGCAGCTTGAGTTGTCAGACTCACTGCATAGTCGGTTCCTGCTCAAGCTATGTCTGGTAGCAGCAACTGCAATGTATACTCACCCCTGACAGAGCCTACCCAACCCAGCATGTCACTAGTGCTAGGATCAACTGCACCTCCCATGTCCTGCCCCTTTGTTAACATCAGTGTCCTTCACGGCTGTGCTTTTGCCTACAACATGTCTGTGTAACAGCCGGGTGGGAGTTGGGAGTTGCAGCAGAACAGCACTGAAGCTGGACATCAGTGACTGCTGGTGCTGTTGAGGGGGGGCGGTTCTCTGATGGAGACACAAATGTATTTCTATCCCAGATGACATTACGGTCTGGTAAGGCAATAATGACAAAATAGATATATTAAAAATATCAGTGTCAGTTAAGTAGCCAAACTATACCAAATAAGATAAAGGAAGCGCTGATGTCGAACCTTCCTCCCGCCACCCTAAAAAGGATCACACTGTAGACAGGAAGACTCAGACAACATGGAAACACTATCTATTGGAAACAGGGCTACCTGAGCTGAGACTTGCAAAGCATACTGTAAATGCAAATGAGCTAGTTTGAGGGTATTGGGACAACCCATTAGTTAAAATGGTTTTGTCGGTACTTGTAGCAATCAATGAAAATTCCCTAACAGGGCATTATAGGTAATAGGAAAGGAAATGTTCCTAAGAAATGTAAAAACCTAATAACATAGTTTACGACTAGAGTAAGCACAGTCAGTCAACTGAGAAGTTGCTCAAAAGACGAAACAAAGTAGGAGCTTGGTATTAATATGGATAGGTGCTGTGGATATAATGGGCAATGAGTGCAGAAATGTATCCACTTACTTACTTTCTGAAGTTTCGTTTTGGGCTTGTTATGTCTTGCAAAGCACACAAAGAAATGTGAGTTGGAGGCAGAGGAAAGAATAAGAAAGAAACAAAGTGATGAAAGGACAATAATGGAAAGAGGAAACATTATGAGGGAAGAGAGTTAGAGGGTCACCTAGATTGTGTAGTGATAGCTCCAGGATACAAGGGAATGTGGGCGTAATTGGCCCACGGTTCCCAAATTTATTCAAAGATGTGAACTCTATCTTGGAAAGTGCTCACCATTTTCTCATGATCCAGGAGATCTTGCGGTAGAAATCAGGACTTTAGTCTTTTTCCAAAATCTTGCTATGGTTATTTTAGCTCCTAAAAGCATGAAAAAAACGAGTGCTTGTGTGTATTTAGAGAGCTTCTCCACCTTGTGATTAAGGAGCGGTGGCTCCGGTAAGAGGAGGGCACCAGAGCGTGGCAGGAGGGGGGCCCTCTCCTGTCACTTTTATCTGAAAGTAGACCGCCCGCTGAAGAAGTGGATACTGGGGGTTATGGCAGCTAGCTGCTTGCATAACACCGATATTCCACTTCAAAGAGCCACAGTATAATGACGACGGGTGGTCCGTAAATGGTTAAAGTGTGACATGTTAGGTATCCATTTACTCGGTATAACACCATCTTTCACATTATAGAAAAAAAATGGCTAACTTTAGTGTTGTTTTTTTTTTTATTCATGAAACAGTTTTTTCCCCAAAAAAAACAAGTTTAAAAAACTGCCTGCGCAAATACTGTGTAACATAAAAAGTTGCAATGACCACCATTTTATTCCATAGGGTGTCTGCTAAAACAATATATATAATGTTTGGGGGTTCTAAATAATTTTCTAGCAAAAAAATTATGATTTTTATATGTAGGAGAGAAGTCTCAGAATTGGCATAGGTGGCAAGGGGTTAATTGCCATAAGTGATATACAAATAATTATTATATATTGTTTTTAAGGTAATTTACTATATTTTCAAAATCTGTACTCAAGCAGGTGGCTTAATGGACAAATACTCAAGTTTGACATTATAACTTCCAACCAGTAATTTCACAGTAAATAGATAAATAACAAATTATTATGTTATAACATATAGCATATAAATATATGATTTAGCTTGAATATAACAGTACCTTTTCATCAGGCAGCAGATTGTCACGATCCCTCTTAATCGTGTGAGAAAAAGATGGGATTGTGGGTAAATCTTATACACATAAACACATGTTTTTTTCCTTGTAGTTAAGAGGGCTGGGCTGGAAGGAACCATTTGTCTTTTAGACACATGCCCCTTCTATTACACTGCAGTGAGAGGCGTGCCTCCACCACAGTATTTTTATTGGACAGCTGGGACCAATGGTACTTTACCATTGGTCCAAGACTCCAAGCTGTTTATTGAGCTCAGTGCCTCTGACAAGAAGTGAGAGGCACTGTGAGTGCAAACTCTCAGTCTGCTGCAAACAGAGTGTGTCAGCTTGTATTTAAAGTGGCCATTCTGTATTTAGTTTCTGAAAGGCTGCGCACATTTGGGGTCTCTGTGACCCCATGACACCAAGCTACGACCCTCGATTTTTTATTTTTTTAATGTTCACAGCAGGGCCTCACCTGCCTCTCCTGACTGCACGTCCCTGCTTTCCACTGCACCCCTCTTCTACCGCTAACCTTTGCAACCCTGGCCCACCTATGCAACCTCTGTCCACTGATCTCCCACATCACCCCCACTGCTCATCCCACTTCGATAACTGCACCCTTCCCTTTGCACACCTCTGTCACTACTGCGGAGGTCACTACTGCGTCAGTGCCTCTGTCACTACTGCACTGATGCACCCCCCCGACACACACACACACACACATACACACACACACACAAACACACACACCTCTGCCACCACTGCATTCCCCAACTCCACACAGTCTACCACTATTCCATCCCCCTCCCCCTATGCACACTTCTACCACCTGCTGTTTACTTCTGTGCTGGCTTGTTGTTAAATGTATACTGCATAGCGGGGGCATTATGCCCCCAGGTGATGAGTTGCAGTTGCAATTAAATGGTGGGTAGGTGTGGGCACATGCTCCAGGTTCCCTGCCTTAGTGAGGCCACTGGCAGACAGCAATAAAACCGTGACCCTGACCGTCCCCATCACCCCATCACCTTATCTAACCTACAAAAAAAGGTTTTGGCTTTAGATACACTTTAAGATGTAAAGCGTGTGTAAAGGTGGTTAGAAGCACATTAAAAAGGGCAGCTATGCCGGCAAACTGGCATTTATATACATAAAAAAGGCATCCAAAAAAGAAAAACAAAATAATGAAGAGTTTTGGATAGGTCTGATCACTGTGATTGATGCTCTGATTGTCAAGATGAAATGTTTCTATACTTAGATGTTACAGTTTGTTCTTAATTATATTTTGTATGATGCGACCTTTATATATTATTTTCAATAAGTACAGCTTGGTTTCAAAAGAACAAGTGCTGTGAACTGTGAAAATTGACATTTTGGAGTATTAAGATAAGACTTCATTTTACCATGACATAAAATAATGTCAGGGTTTTGGATGAAGATTTTCTGCTTCCAAAATCTTGCTTGGAGACTTTACATAGAATTGTTCCACATATGTAACAATGAAAACTGGGAGAGGATCCAAGAAGGAAATGACATGTGCCCATAGAATAGTAGAACTCATTAGAACAATGCATACTAAATCTGAGTACAGCAATTACATTAAAGTGTATTAACATTGAAATTACTAATCAAATATTTTCTGTGATGATTTAACACAAGCCCGTTATATTATTATCATCCTTTATGTATAAATTACGAATATTTTTCTTGGATCAGAGCAGTGGTGGCAGAGGGAAAGTTTTCAATCCCTCAATACACCTAATTATTTTAAATATTGAGGGAAATGTGTGTTAACCACTTGCCCTCCGGAAGGCTTATCCCCCTTCATGACCAGGCCATTTTTTGCCAAACAGCACTGTGTTACTTTAACTGATGATTGTGTAACGCTGTACCCAAATAAAATGTATGTCCTTTTTTTTCCCACAAATAAAGCTTTCTTTTGGTGGTAGTTGATCACCTCTGCATTTTTTAATTTTTTGCGCTATAAACAAGAAAAAGAAAAAAAGACTGACAATTTTGAGAAAAAAACAAAACAATTGCTTACGTTCTCTTATAAAATATATCCAATAAAAATGTTTTTGGTAAAAAAAATCCCAATCGACATATATTGATAGGTTTGCACAAAAGTTCTAGCACCTACAAACTATAGGATGGATTTATGAAATTTAATTTTTTTTGTTTATAAGTAATGGCGGCTATCAGTGACTTATAGCTGGACTGTGACATTGCGGCGGACAAATAAGACACCAAGTGACACTTTTTGGGACCAGTGACAATAATGCTGTGATCAGTGCTAAAAATATGCACTGTCACTGTACTAACAATGGCAGGGAAAGGGTCAGGAAGGGGTGATCAAATGGCTAAATGTGTTCCTAGGAAGTGCTTGCTAACTGTGCGGGGATGCTTGTACTATGGGAAGGCAGAGATCTGTGTTCATGCTTAGCAGAAACACAGGATTTCTACTCCCACTTCTCACAGGACAGTAATCTGCCTTGTTTACATAGGCAGATTGCCATTCTGTCTCTCTTGGGAACGATCAGTGGGTCCCAGCAGACATTACATCCACCGGACCCACTGATTGGCTCTCGCATTGTCTAATCACAGACCTGGAAGTGCAGTATCACGGATCCTGCATAGAGGAGCCGCTTTGCGGCCATATGTATACACAGTATATGGTTGCCAAGTGATTAACTAATATCTGAGGTCTAAGAGGAGCACATTATTAAAATATACACTGATCAGCCATATCTTTATGACCATTGACAGGTTAAGTGACTAGCATTATCTCATTACAATGGAAATCTGGGATATATTAGGCAGCAAGTAAACATGTTGTCCATGAAGCTGATGTGTTGAAAGCAGAAAAATGGGCATAGCAATTTTTTGTGTATAGGACTGCGTAGACTGTAGACTGGTTGGGGTGCCCATGCTGACCCCTGTCTACAACTAAAAGCACCTACAATGGGTATGTGAGCAGCAGAACTGGACCACAGAGCAATGGAAGAAGGTGGCCTGGTCTGATGAATCATGTTTTCTTTTATAAAATGTGTATAGCCAGGTGTGTGCTGCTTACCTGGTGAAGAGATGGCATCAGCATACACTATGGGAAGAAGGCAAGCCAAAAGAGGCAGTGTGATGCTTTGGGCATTGTTCTGCTGTGGAACTTTGGGTTCTACTATTCACGTGGATGTTACTTTGATATATACCACCTACCTAAACATTGTTGCTGACCAAGTACACCTCTTCATGGAAAAGGAATTCCCTGATGGCAGTGGCCTGTTCCAGCCAGGTAATGCACCCTGCCACACTACAAAAATGGTTCAAGAATGGTAAAGGGAACAAAACAACGAGTTTGAGTTAACTTGGCTTCAAATTCTCCAGATTCCAATCATCAAGCATTTGTGGAATGTGCTGGAAAACAAGTCCAATCCATGGAGGCCCCAAGTTAGAGAACTTAAAGGATCTACTACTGATGGCTTGGTGCCTCAGTATACCTTCACAGGAGTAGTGGTATCTTTGCATTGATCAGTCAGGGTTGTTTTGGTGGCATAAGTTGGACATACGCAAAATTAAGTGGGTGGTCACAAAGTTATGGCTGATCAGTCTAAGCAAACACAGCCACTAAAACCTCATAAAAGCTATACCATGTCAATGTTATTTTAAAAGCACTTTTTAATATCTTTAAATCTGCACCTTTCATTGAAATAATACCTAGTGATCCTGCAAACAAGGTCCTTGTTTAGACACTTTCTGTTATAGTGTGACAACCCTCTATACTATAAATGTGCTTTTGCATTGCCCCCCCCCCCCCCCCCCCCCATGGGACACAAATGGCTATGCAGCCACCAGTGGAGTGCTTGCAGAGATAAATCAATATAAAGAAGCTGTAAGATATTAACAGCACAGAGATTTAACAAAGGATAAAAAGGTTAAATTTGTATTTTAATTAAAAACAAACAAATTTAAAATTTAAATTTAATACACAGGGCTATACCAAGCTAAAGGTCATTTAATAAGGGGTTACATCTCCTTTAAAACATTGACGTGTGATCATGTACCAGGGGGAACGAACATGTATATTAGTAATAATAATATAATGTATAATATAATAATGCATTATATCATACGTGTACATCTATATGATAATTATACCTGTAGGGTAAAGATTTTTTACTAAAATTGACATATAGATGTCAAACCAACCTGTGCTATGTGTATAATACAGTTCATATCCTTTGGCTACATTTTTAAGCTTTCATTTGGAGCTTTGCAATTGCAATGCAGGAAAATGCCTCCCATCCCACTTTTTGCCTTAATGCACAACCATCATTATAAATTAGGAACTCAACAGCCACTTGTACATGGCTGATGAGTTCTTACTAGGCTTGATTGCTGTCAGAATGATTACACAAAATGTAATCATTCTCTGGAGTTCATTCACACCTGAGTCTTCAGCAGCTCTATGCTCTAGCTAAAGCTGTGATCTGATGGGGGAGCATTTCAACTTTCATCTGCCTTCTGTAATATTCTTACCTAAGTGACTGTGTCTTCACATGCATTGTAATGTCACTAGTAGATGATGGATATAAAAGGGATTGTCTACTATTTGTGTAAAATGTATCAAAGGTTTCTGCTTTCCCAAGAATTCTCCACCATATTATATACTTTTAATGGGCTAAAGATGAAAAGGTCCTTAACAGCAAGCCACCTGTTCTAAAATGTTATGTGACATAATGAAAGGCGAGGTCATACCTCCCAACTTTTTGAGATGGGAATGAGGGACACCTATCAACAAAAGTATGCAGACATAGGACACACCCCTTGCCATGCAACCCTTAAAGGAGAATTGTACAAAAAACAAGATTGGTTAAACCAACAAGTAATTTTTTTTTACCACTACTATTTCTTCATTTTGGCTTTTGGAATTTACAAATGCAGCAATTTAGAAATCAGATGAAAGGTTTAGCACTGGGAAACACTTTTTAAAAGATAAAAAGTGCATTTTATATATAGATACTATATAGATCAGACCAAAATGAGGGACAAATGATGAGTAATGAGGGACAGAGGGACATCCAGGGACAGTTCCTCAAAATCAGGGACAGTTGGAAGGTATGGGCAAGGTGGTTGAGGGACAGTATGTTTCCCTTTGCATGCTTTCTTTTTTGTGAAGCGAAGTGTATACAAGCAAATAATGCAGGCTCACTTAAGGTGTGGAGTCTGAGGCCGCGTACACACGGGCGGATTGTCTGTCCAACTTAGTCCGCTGAACCGTGTTTCAGCGGACGATCCGCTCGTGTGTGGGCTTCAGCTGATTTTTTCAGCGGACTGTCTGACGAACAAAGTCTTATGGAATTTCCGAAATTTTGTCCGTTCAAACTTGGTTTTGTCCGTCCAAACTTGGTTTTAGCGGACAGTCCACTCGTATGTAGGCAAGTTGGACGGACTAAGTATGGCGCATGCTCAGAAAGGATTTACACGGCCGAAGGTTGCATTGCAGTGTATAGGACGTCGTTTTTCTAGTCCCGTCGTACGTGCTGTACACATCATCGCGCACGCTTTCAGCGGACTGTCTGCTCATCGTGTGTGGTCAAGTCCGTTCATGCAAATTTTGAACGGACTGTCTGTCGGATTGTCTGACGAACTTAGTTGGCCAGACAATCCGCCCGTGTGTACGCGGCCTAAGTACAAACCAATGTTCACCAGAGCTCCTGATGATCGAACTGGGTTTAGCTGCGTGTTAGTACCATGTAGCGGTCCTCGGGATCACCCCACCAGGAGGTGAGCAAGCTGGGGTTCAGTAGTGGATATATAAGGTAAGGATTAAACAAAAGCGTAGTCAGTAAACAAGCCAAAGGTCAGTAACAAGTAGTTGCAGGCTGGGATCAAGCTGCAGCATAGTCGAGGAACAAGCCAAGGGTCAGTAATGAGTGGTAGTAAACATATGGACGTCAGCAGAAAAGAAAACTGGGAGATACTGGCTGAAGAGAGCACCATACTCTGTCAAACAGGAAGTGCAGAGATATAGCTTAACCACTTTCAGACCGGACCAATTTGCTGGTCAAAGACCAGACCACTTTTTGCGATTCGGCACTGCGTCGCTTTAACTGACAATTGTGCGGTCGTGCAACGTGGCTCCCAAACAAAATTGGCGTCCTTTTTTCCCCACAAATAGAGCTTTCTTTTGGTGGTATTTGATCACCCCTGCGGTTTTTATTTTTTGCGCTATAAACAAAAATAGAGCGACAATTTTGAAAAAAACGCATTATTTTTTACTTTTTGTTATAATTAATATCCCCCAAAAATATATAAAAAAAAAATGTTTCCCTCAGTTTAGGCCGATACATATTCTTCTACATATTTTTGGTAAAAAAAATTGCAATAAGCGATTATTGATTGGTTTGCGCAAAAGTTATAGCGTTTACAAAATAGGGATAGTTTTATAGCATTTTTATTAATAATTTTTTATTATTTTTTTTTTACTAGTAATGGCGGTGATCAGCGATTTTTATTGTGACTGCGACATTGTGGCGGACACATCGGACATTTTTGACACATTTATGGGACCATTGTCATTTCTACAGTAATCACTGCTATATAAATGCAGTGATTCCTGTGTAAATGACACTGGCAGTGAAGGGGTTAACCAGGGGGTGGCAGTGTAGGGGTTAAGTGTTCCTAGGGGTGTGTTACTAACTGTGGGGGGGTTGGGCTTTCATTTAGTGAACACTGATCTCTGCTCCAATCACATGGAGCAGAGATCAGCGTCACTAGTTGCTAGGCAGAATGGAGAAATGCTGTTTACAACGGCATTTCTTCATTTGGCCGCTCCGTGAGACGATCGCGGGTATGCCCGCGGCAATTGACCGGACTCACGGGGGTCCCGACCAGCGCGGGAGCAGGGCGGCAAATTTAAAGGGACGTACATGTACGCCCATTTGCCTGGCCGTGCCATTCTGTCGACGTACATCGCCGTGCGCTGGTCGGCAAGTGGTTAAATCAGGAAATTCATGGGAGGAGCAAAGAGTTCAAGGTTCAGGAAAAACAAGGTTCAAGGCAGGATCATTCAGGGAATTGTCCAGGGACCTGTCCAGCATCTCAGCTAGCTCAGCAAGAAAAGTCATTGCCAGACATAGCAGAAGTCTCAGCTTCAAGTCCAGGCCCTAACACTAAGGTGGAATCCAGTCCAGGTTTTCCAGATCACCTTGGCAGTGTAGGATTTGAACTGGGTTTCACGTCCCACTTCTGACCAGCAGCAGGTGAAGTAGGAGGTTTCTCTGACCTGGGATTCAGGAAGCTTCCTGAGAGAACTACATCTCTAAATCACTCTGGAACAAAAAGGTTTACAAAACGCTTGTTTTTGTTGATGACTGGGAGAAGCCCTTCATTTGTGAGAGATTAATCTGTACTGTTTAGTTAGTACCTCGATGGAAAGGATTTATTTTCAGTTTTGTTTGTTTTCCATGCAGCCTTTAAATAAAACTGACTACAAGTCAGAATTTTAAGAAAAGACCTGCCTGAGTTTTTCCCAGGGAAGGTGGTCCCCACTTGAGCTAACCCCCACATATGGTGGATTTGGCTGGCAACTTCTTAAGCAATTGGAAAGATGGAGGATGTGATGAGGGCCTTGTTGAAGGCCACTGCAACCCAGCAGGAAACCAACCACCAGTTTACAGAGGTTCAGTAGAAGATGGCAGAGATGCAGCAGAACGCCACTGCAGCGCAGCAGGAGATGAATCGCCAGTTTGCGGAGGCCCAGTAAGAAGACCAAGAGCTACTCAAGAAGGTGGCCCAGTAGCTCATAGTGTTGAAGAAGGGCTCCGCAGGTCCACTAAAGGTGTAACAGAAATTGGTGTGTGCTTGCTATTACCTCCAAAAGCTGACACCTCCTGATTTGGAAGCTTACTTCACAACTTTTGAAGATTTGCTGCTTGTGAAGAATGGCAAAAAGAACAATGATTGGGATTGCTACCTGTTCTAAAAGGTGAACGGTATTATGAGGCACTGAAAGCTGAAATTCTTGCACATCTGGTCATATAGTACCAACTTCAGAAATTCTTGCACATTAGTGGTCGTATAGTACCAACAAGCCAGGGCGCTCCCAGATGTTTAATCTCATACATCTCACCAGGAAGTGGCTGCAGCTAGAGACCCCCCCCACTGCTCTCCCTATTGTACAATGATGTGCAGTGGATCTGTAGGGGCCCTAGCATCCTGTGTGTCCTATATACATAGTAAATAGTTACTCTCACATTTTAAGGCACTCTTCCAAGCCCTTGTAATGACCCTGTGAGAGTAACCCCTCTCCCAGAACTTCATATACATCTCATCTGCTTCCTCTCTGTAATCTTCAACAAGGGTGCAGTTCCTGCGAATCCGCATTAACTGTCCCTTAGTAATACCTCAGATTAGAGATTCTGGGTAGTGGCTAATGGCTTATAAAAGTGTAAACAGCTGTCTCTGAAAGTTTTTGTTATTAGCCAGCTCACTTGAATACCAGCTCACTTGAATACAAGACATGTGGATGAAACTTGCTAATGCATTTACTGGTCATGCTCATGGAGGGACCCTGACCAAGGAGTAGTGAGCTATCTACATGGAATTTTTAAGTGAACTGATGTATAGCCAGCCCTGTATATAGCTGTGAACTACATGAAATCACTGTGATTATGCCCAGGTACTTATTTACCATGTCTTCCCGCTAAACTTCACTACTTATACTACCTCCTTTTCATCTGCTTATGTAAATTCTGTTAGAAAAAAGAAGAACTGCGCTAACCACAAGATACCCAATGTGATTAGGGTATATGAAAGTATCAGACCCACACTGTGGGTCTTAGTATCTAGTGTGTTAATATTGTGAATTCCCCAGACTCAATATATGTGTATCAAACTCTGTGCATAAACCCCTAAACCATAAAGATAAGAATATAAAGAATATATATTTGCTATTAGGCATAAATGACCTATCGAAAAAATACTAAATCTGTGTTCAGAGACACTCTGTCTAATGTCCATACAATCATATATCAAAAAATTGAAAAATTAAATAAAAAATAAACATAAAAAATAAATGTCCATATAGTGAATGAACACCAGTGAAACAAAAATTTCAAATGAGGTACGACAATAAATAAAAGTTCCAAACGACTGAATTGCAAATGCACGGATTGAAAATCTTCTCCAAAGACGTGGTGTGCTTATCCCATCACCGAAATAAATGAATCAGCTCCTTACCAGATCCAGACGACCCCCCGTTACAGAGGGTCACCACAAGCAGTAGTAGTCAAAAGGGTGTCCGGATAGCGCCTCCTCCTCAGATGGTCACGAATCTTCCACACGATGGGGTTGTGGCTGTTACTCACTCCCAACGCGACGTGGTGTCACATAAGGGAAAACATAGGCTCCAGATAGTGTAAAACCAAATGACTTTAATTCTTAAAAAGCGAACGTAAACACTTACATAAAAGACTTTAAAAGCAGGTTCAAAACAAAGACGTGCACCGGCCGGATACACGCCAACGCCAAGACCAACCCGTCCTTCCTGGTCCACAAAAACGAACACGACTTGGGGTGACGTCGACACGTTCGCACCGCCCTACGCGTTTCGTAATAATTTACGTCGTCCAGGGGCACGGGCGGCGTGCGACGTCACCCCTTTTATAACCATATATTTAACCAAGCCTCACTTTGGGTCAGCGGCCATTTTAGACGTCACCAACAATAGTAATCAAAGAGAACGTAGGCCAAGCCTCACTATCACTCACGAACGTCAGATGTGCGTCTCCGCAACGAACGTCCTATGGTTGCGGGCCAAGCCTCGTTTTCATGTGGACGTTATAGGATCATAAGCCAAGCCTCGCTTCCAGGTATTAGCCCTATTCGGCAGAGTAACATGGCAGATGCCCTCACATGAAAGTGCGCCTCCTGAACCCCGGAACAGGGTACAGTGTGGATCGCCAAAACAGAAGGATAAAATAGATTAAAAATCAATAAGGTAAAAAAATAAAAAATTATAATAATGTATTAGAAAAAAATAATAATAAAAAGTAGAAAAAATAAATAGGCCATCCCAAATAGGGACAGGAATGCATCAGAAATTCTACACTTCCTGCTGCATTCATACGGCCAACAGGTCCAGTTACGTGTGGACAAATAGGTGTAAAGATACCTCAAAGGTGGTGCGTTTACCCGGTGTGTTTATATAGCAATCAAATTCACTTAGGAAATGAGATTGTTGTAGACATGTATTTCAAGTGCCTTCTTGTCTCGCGTGTTCCCCAGGGACTTTTCTGGAGTGCCCCAAAACAACGTCGAGGGATAGACCTAACAGTAACCTAAAAGGCCGCCAGACCCAAAGCCAGGTCTGTCACACCAGAATGTGCTCTACAATGATATACACCAAAGTAAACAGCAAGAAAAAATTAATAATGCAGCAAGAAAAATTAATAATGCAATCAGGTGATTTTTCACAGTAACTAATACAGTAAAACCATTGTAGGGAAACATTACATCAAAACAGGTCACCTCATGAGTTATTAATGAAGGCATTTACATCGGTGTCCACATTGAGGCCAAACGGAGTGTATGTTTTTAATTTATGAATCCAGGCCATTTCGAGCTTGGATATCTCCCTGACCAAGGACCCCCCCCTCCAGTGGGGCTTATATTTATCTAAGCCAACAAATAGGGTGCCTGATGGGTCTCTCTTGTGTGTCTGATCGTAA
The DNA here is from genome assembly GCF_037356315.1 of Lithobates pipiens. Classification (NCBI taxonomy): domain Eukaryota; kingdom Metazoa; phylum Chordata; class Amphibia; order Anura; family Ranidae; genus Lithobates; species Lithobates pipiens. The sequence continues at coordinate 119,559,848 of NW_027507764.1, forward strand.
TGCCTGGACACAGGGTGTTTGTCGAACCCCCGTCTGATGTTACCAATGTGTTCGTTCACCCTGACCCGAAATGCCCTCTTGGTCCGCCCAATGTACTGGAGGCCACAGGGGCACTGTAAAAGGTAAACCACAGCCTCCGAGGAGCAAGTAATAAAGGACTCTATGTCATATGTCCTAGAAGTGCTCGAAGATGCGATACTAGAAATCTTAGAGCCCCTATATGAATTCAGGGTACAGACCTGACAGTTCTTACATTTATAATAGCCAACTAGATTTTGAAAAAAACATCTATTGGCCTTAGGCGGGTCTTGTACACTGGGGGCAATCTTATTTCCCAGTGAAGAGGCCCCTTTAAAAATTATTTGAGGTTTAACAGGCAGAACTGGATTCAAAACATGGTCACTAGTAAGTAAGTGCCAATGTTTCTGAATCAGGTTTCTCACACCACGATGCTGGACTGAGAAAGTCGTGACAAACGGTACGCCACCCTGTGTACCTGCCCTGGCACTTTGTCTATCTGCCAGTAGTGAGGGTCTGTCTCTAGTCCGGGCAATCTCCATAGTGTCACCAAGAGAAACGGGATCATATCCCTTTTCTAGGAATCTACCTGCCAAAATCGCTGCCTGTTCATCATATTTTACTATATCCGAACAGTTCCGTCTGAGGCGTAGAAATTGCCCCAGGGGAACAGCTTTTAGCCAAGGTTGAAAATGGCAACTATCGGTAGGGATGTACGAATTCCTGTCTGTTGACTTGAAATATGTAGATGTAATGAACTCATTGCCAACCCTCCTGATGTTAAGATCAAGAAAGTTGACCTCATCCTGGCTAGCCTCAAAGCTAAATTTAATTCCTCTGTTGTTTTCGTTTAGACCAGCCATAAACGACCGCAAGTCTGGCTCTGTTCCTTCCCAAAGGAGGAGGACGTCATCGATATACCTCGCCCACAGGACTATCTCAGACCTTCTAGGGGCATCGATGACGTCCTCCTCCCATTTGGCCATAAAGAGGTTGGCCAGGCTGGGGGCATATTTAGCCCCCATGGCCACTCCCCTATCCTGGCGGTAAAATTGCTGGTCAAACCAGAAATAGTTGTGTCCGGCCGCATATTCCAACAGTTCTATTAGGAAGTCAATCTGAGCTGAAGGAAGGCCTGATCCCCTCTGTAGGAATAATCTCACTGCCTCGACCCCTAAAGAATGGGGAATGATGGTATACAGTGAGTTCACGTCTGCTGTGACCAACCAAAGACCATCTCCAGGGGTGATACCGGACAGGAGATTGATTATATGTTTGGTGTCCTTGACATAAGACGGAACCTTTTGGACCAGAGGTTGTAGATAATGATCTATATACTTGCCCACCCGGGACGTAACCGAGTCGATACCACTGACTATGGGTCGTCCCGGGGGGCAAGATTGATTCTTATGAAGCTTCGGGAGGTAATAAATAACAGGTGTACGGGGGGCACAGGGTATCAAAAAGAGTTTTTCTTTATCATTTAGAATGCCCCTCCGGTGACCTCCCTCCACGATCCTACCCAATTCCTTCCTATATTTGTCCACTGGATCCCGATTCAGGATAGTGTACGTTTCCCTATCTTCCAAGATGCGATGCATCTCTTTCATATAGTCACAACGGTCTAGTACCACAATCCCCCCCCCTTTATCGGCAGGTCTAATGACCAGGGACTTGTTATTACACAAGGTGTCTAGGCCCATCTCCAAATCTCTCCGCATTTTAACTTTCTTTACCCTAATATCCTCCAGGTCACGTAGTACCACATCCCTGAACACCTTAATACTGGGTGCAAGGGATCCTGGAGGGTTAAAAAGGGAAGCATTTGAGAGGTTGGAGTGTTGAAACTCCGTAATTCTCGTAGTACTCTCTCTGATGGGATTACCCAGCATATATCGTTTTATGTTTAACTTACGGACGAATTTGTGTACGTCCATATAAGTTTGAAACTTGCTCAGGCATCTGGGCGGAGCAAATTTCAAACCTTTGTCTAGTATTTTGGTTTCAGAGGTAGTGAGTATCTGTTTGCTGAGGTTAAAGATTCCAGTTCCTATGGCCTCTTTCTTTTTTGTTGATTGGGCTCGCCTCCCCCCTCTAACCCCTCTCTTTGTTCGACGGACCTTTTTAGGCCTCTGCTGTCCCTGGGAAAAAAATGTTGGTTATTATTTCCACTGATGTGGGGCCCTTCCTCATAGGCGGGCTGTTGGTGTCCCTGTCTGAACCCTGGGCTCCCCTGAAGATGGGGGTCCGGATGGCGTCTATGGTCCGCCCTCCAATTCCCCCCTGCTCGGCCCGATCCCCTGGGGGTCTCAGAATCAGAGAGGGGAAAAAAGCGATTTTGAGTGGGAACATTATAGTTATAATTCCTATCGTCTCTGTTATGATAGGGGAGGTTCCCTTGATAGGGGGCCTGAGTCCATTCTGGGGGCCCATAGGTCCCTAAATGGCTGGGTCGTCCTGTTCTCGGAGAGAAAGGCACTCGATAAGGGTGTGGCCCATTTGGCTTGGGACCTTTTTTGGGGATTCTCTGTTGGGGAGCTCCCACATATTGATTCCTAGACTGGTTTGGAGTTTTATGATTGTTCATAGGTCTCCTAAACCCATAACTAGTACCGGGATTGGGTTGGGTGCTATTCGGGGGTGGTTGTGCGGGGTTACCTCCCACTGCACCCAATAAATTCAGTTGTTGGAATGTGTCCATCTGGACCTCCACCACCTCTTCCAAATCTAAATCCCTCTGCCAGGAAAATACCATCCCCATATTGTAATCCTCCTTATCTCTATTGTATTTCCTTTTTTTCTTAATTTTCTGATCTTTTTCTTCTTTTTCAAGCACCTTCAACAGGTTCTTGGAACATTCCCTATATTCCTCACTATCCCTGAGAGGTAGTAGGGAATCCCTAATGGCCTTAATCTCTATATCTAATCGGGCTGCTTTCTCGCTCTTCTTCTGAGTTAAAAAGCGTAGTAAGCTCACACCCGATTCATTAAAATATCTGTACCAGCCTTCTAAGTCCGGTTCCCCTTGTTGGGGACTGACGTTCCACCTCAGACTCCTAGGGACCATTGCCTCCCTGATATATGTCTCCAGGAAGGCAATGTCCCATTGGAGGTGGATCTCGGATGTGGTCAAATTCTTAAGTCGTAAGAAAAGACCACTCGTGTCGGAGACCACTGACGGTGGGGTAGAGTCAAAAACCCCAGTTGTGTCTACAACCCTTTTTGCCCGAAACTCAAAAATATCCATGATCTTAAAAACTTGGTATGACCCAAAACAACCGAAGCAGCAATTAGACTATTTGGAAAGTAAACAAACAGGAAAAAGAGGGGAAAAACTGCGCTACGGGAAAAAGAAGCAAATAGTGTTGAACGGAAGCTGCAATTCAAATATATACCAAAAATATATCAAACAAAAATAGAAAAAAGAAGAACTGCGCTAACCACAAGATACCCAATGTGATTAGGGTATATGAAAGTATCAGACCCACACTGTGGGTCTTAGTATCTAGTGTGTTAATATTGTGAATTCCCCAGACTCAATATATGTGTATCAAACTCTGTGCATAAACCCCTAAACCATAAAGATAAGAATATAAAGAATATATATTTGCTATTAGGCATAAATGACCTATCGAAAAAATACTAAATCTGTGTTCAGAGACACTCTGTCTAATGTCCATACAATCATATATCAAAAAATTGAAAAATTAAATAAAAAATAAACATAAAAAATAAATGTCCATATAGTGAATGAACACCAGTGAAACAAAAATTTCAAATGAGGTACGACAATAAAGAAAAGTTCCAAACGACTGAATTGCAAATGCACGGATTGAAAATCTTCTCCAAAGACGTGGTGTGCTTATCCCATCACCGAAATAAATGAATCAGCTCCTTACCAGATCCAGACGACCCCCCGTTACAGAGGGTCACCACAAGCAGTAGTAGTCAAAAGGGTGTCCGGATAGCGCCTCCTCCTCTGCCGAATAGGGCTAATACCTGGAAGCGAGGCTTGGCTTATGATCCTATAACGTCCACATGAAAACGAGGCTTGGCCCGCAACCATAGGACGTTCGTTGCGGAGACGCACATCTGACGTTCGTGAGTGATAGTGAGGCTTGGCCTACGTTCTCTTTGATTACTATTGTTGGTGACGTCTAAAATGGCCGCTGACCCAAAGTGAGGCTTGGTTAAATATATGGTTATAAAAGGGGTGACGTCGCACGCCGCCCGTGCCCCTGGACGACGTAAATTATTACGAAACGCGTAGGGCGGTGCGAACGTGTCGACGTCACCCCAAGTCGTGTTCGTTTTTGTGGACCAGGAAGGACGGGTTGGTCTTGGCGTTGGCGTGTATCCGGCCGGTGCACGTCTTTGTTTTGAACCTGCTTTTAAAGTCTTTTATGTAAGTGTTTACGTTCGCTTTTTAAGAATTAAAGTCATTTGGTTTTACACTATCTGGAGCCTATGTTTTCCCTTATGTGACACCACGTCGTGTTGGGAGTGAGTAACAGCCACAACCCCATCGTGTGGAAGATTCGTGACCATCTGAGGAGGAGGCGCTATCCGGACACCCTTTTGACTACTACTGCTTGTGGTGACCCTCTGTAACGGGGGGTCGTCTGGATCTGGTAAGGAGCTGATTCATTTATTTCGGTGATGGGATAAGCACACCACGTCTTTGGAGAAGATTTTCAATCCGTGCATTTGCAATTCAGTCGTTTGGAACTTTTCTTTATTGTCGTACCTCATTTGAAATTTTTGTTTCACTGGTGTTCATTCACTATATGGACATTTATTTTTTATGTTTATTTTTTATTTAATTTTTCAATTTTTTGATATATGATTGTATGGACATTAGACAGAGTGTCTCTGAACACAGATTTAGTATTTTTTCGATAGGTCATTTATGCCTAATAGCAAATATATATTCTTTATATTCTTATCTTTATGGTTTAGGGGTTTATGCACAGAGTTTGATACACATATATTGAGTCTGGGGAATTCACAATATTAACACACTAGATACTAAGACCCACAGTGTGGGTCTGATACTTTCATATACCCTAATCACATTGGGTATCTTGTGGTTAGCGCAGTTCTTCTTTTTTCTATTTTTGTTTGATATATTTTTGGTATATATTTGAATTGCAGCTTCCGTTCAACACTATTTGCTTCTTTTTCCCGTAGCGCAGTTTTTCCCCTCTTTTTCCTGTTTGTTTACTTTCCAAATAGTCTAATTGCTGCTTCGGTTGTTTTGGGTCATACCAAGTTTTTAAGATCATGGATATTTTTGAGTTTCGGGCAAAAAGGGTTGTAGACACAACTGGGGTTTTTGACTCTACCCCACCGTCAGTGGTCTCCGACACGAGTGGTCTTTTCTTACGACTTAAGAATTTGACCACATCCGAGATCCACCTCCAATGGGACATTGCCTTCCTGGAGACATATATCAGGGAGGCAATGGTCCCTAGGAGTCTGAGGTGGAACGTCAGTCCCCAACAAGGGGAACCGGACTTAGAAGGCTGGTACAGATATTTTAATGAATCGGGTGTGAGCTTACTACGCTTTTTAACTCAGAAGAAGAGCGAGAAAGCAGCCCGATTAGATATAGAGATTAAGGCCATTAGGGATTCCCTACTACCTCTCAGGGATAGTGAGGAATATAGGGAATGTTCCAAGAACCTGTTGAAGGTGCTTGAAAAAGAAGAAAAAGATCAGAAAATTAAGAAAAAAAGGAAATACAATAGAGATAAGGAGGATTACAATATGGGGATGGTATTTTCCTGGCAGAGGGATTTAGATTTGGAAGAGGTGGTGGAGGTCCAGATGGACACATTCCAACAACTGAATTTATTGGGTGCAGTGGGAGGTAACCCCGCACAACCACCCCCGAATAGCACCCAACCCAATCCCGGTACTAGTTATGGGTTTAGGAGACCTATGAACAATCATAAAACTCCAAACCAGTCTAGGAATCAATATGTGGGAGCTCCCCAACAGAGAATCCCCAAAAAAGGTCCCAAGCCAAATGGGCCACACCCTTATCGAGTGCCTTTCTCTCCGAGAACAGGACGACCCAGCCATTTAGGGACCTATGGGCCCCCAGAATGGACTCAGGCCCCCTATCAAGGGAACCTCCCCTATCATAACAGAGACGATAGGAATTATAACTATAATGTTCCCACTCAAAATCGCTTTTTTCCCCTCTCTGATTCTGAGACCCCCAGGGGATCGGGCCGAGCAGGGGGGAATTGGAGGGCGGACCATAGACGCCATCCGGACCCCCATCTTCAGGGGAGCCCAGGGTTCAGACAGGGACACCAACAGCCCGCCTATGAGGAAGGGCCCCACATCAGTGGAAATAATAACCAACATTTTTTTCCCAGGGACAGCAGAGGCCTAAAAAGGTCCGTCGAACAAAGAGAGGGGTTAGAGGGGGGAGGCGAGCCCAATCAACAAAAAAGAAAGAGGCCATAGGAACTGGAATCTTTAACCTCAGCAAACAGATACTCACTACCTCTGAAACCAAAATACTAGACAAAGGTTTGAAATTTGCTCCGCCCAGATGCCTGAGCAAGTTTCAAACTTATATGGACGTACACAAATTCATCCGTAAGTTAAACATAAAACGATATATGCTGGGTAATCCCATCAGAGAGAGTACTACGAGAATTACGGAGTTTCAACACTCCAACCTCTCAAATGCTTCCCTTTTTAACCCTCCAGGATCCCTTGCACCCAGTATTAAGGTGTTCAGGGATGTGGTACTACGTGACCTGGAGGATATTAGGGTAAAGAAAGTTAAAATGCGGAGAGATTTGGAGATGGGCCTAGACACCTTGTGTAATAACAAGTCCCTGGTCATTAGACCTGCCGATAAAGGGGGGGGGATTGTGGTACTAGACCGTTGTGACTATATGAAAGAGATGCATCGCATCTTGGAAGATAGGGAAACGTACACTATCCTGAATCGGGATCCAGTGGACAAATATAGGAAGGAATTGGGTAGGATCGTGGAGGGAGGTCACCGGAGGGGCATTCTAAATGATAAAGAAAAACTCTTTTTGATACCCTGTGCCCCCCGTACACCTGTTATTTATTACCTCCCGAAGCTTCATAAGAATCAATCTTGCCCCCCGGGACGACCCATAGTCAGTGGTATCGACTCGGTTACGTCCCGGGTGGGCAAGTATATAGATCATTATCTACAACCTCTGGTCCAAAAGGTTCCGTCTTATGTCAAGGACACCAAACATATAATCAATCTCCTGTCCGGTATCACCCCTGGAGATGGTCTTTGGTTGGTCACAGCAGACGTGAACTCACTGTATACCATCATTCCCCATTCTTTAGGGGTCGAGGCAGTGAGATTATTCCTACAGAGGGGATCAGGCCTTCCTTCAGCTCAGATTGACTTCCTAATAGAACTGTTGGAATATGCGGCCGGACACAACTATTTCTGGTTTGACCAGCAATTTTACCGCCAGGATAGGGGAGTGGCCATGGGGGCTAAATATGCCCCCAGCCTGGCCAACCTCTTTATGGCCAAATGGGAGGAGGACGTCATCGATGCCCCTAGAAGGTCTGAGATAGTCCTGTGGGCGAGGTATATCGATGACGTCCTCCTCCTTTGGGAAGGAACAGAGCCAGACTTGCGGTCGTTTATGGCTGGTCTAAACGAAAACAACAGAGGAATTAAATTTAGCTTTGAGGCTAGCCAGGATGAGGTCAACTTTCTTGATCTTAACATCAGGAGGGTTGGCAATGAGTTCATTACATCTACATATTTCAAGTCAACAGACAGGAATTCGTACATCCCTACCGATAGTTGCCATTTTCAACCTTGGCTAAAAGCTGTTCCCCTGGGGCAATTTCTACGCCTCAGACGGAACTGTTCGGATATAGTAAAATATGATGAACAGGCAGCGATTTTGGCAGGTAGATTCCTAGAAAAGGGATATGATCCCGTTTCTCTTGGTGACACTATGGAGATTGCCCGGACTAGAGACAGACCCTCACTACTGGCAGATAGACAAAGTGCCAGGGCAGGTACACAGGGTGGCGTACCGTTTGTCACGACTTTCTCAGTCCAGCATCGTGGTGTGAGAAACCTGATTCAGAAACATTGGCACTTACTTACTAGTGACCATGTTTTGAATCCAGTTCTGCCTGTTAAACCTCAAATAATTTTTAAAGGGGCCTCTTCACTGGGAAATAAGATTGCCCCCAGTGTACAAGACCCGCCTAAGGCCAATAGATGTTTTTTTCAAAATCTAGTTGGCTATTATAAATGTAAGAACTGTCAGGTCTGTACCCTGAATTCATATAGGGGCTCTAAGATTTCTAGTATCGCATCTTCGAGCACTTCTAGGACATATGACATAGAGTCCTTTATTACTTGCTCCTCGGAGGCTGTGGTTTACCTTTTACAGTGCCCCTGTGGCCTCCAGTACATTGGGCGGACCAAGAGGGCATTTCGGGTCAGGGTGAACGAACACATTGGTAACATCAGACGGGGGTTCGACAAACACCCTGTGTCCAGGCATTACGATCAGACACACAAGAGAGACCCATCAGGCACCCTATTTGTTGGCTTAGATAAATATAAGCCCCACTGGAGGGGGGGGTCCTTGGTCAGGGAGATATCCAAGCTCGAAATGGCCTGGATTCATAAATTAAAAACATACACTCCGTTTGGCCTCAATGTGGACACCGATGTAAATGCCTTCATTAATAACTCATGAGGTGACCTGTTTTGATGTAATGTTTCCCTACAATGGTTTTACTGTATTAGTTACTGTGAAAAATCACCTGATTGCATTATTAATTTTTCTTGCTGCATTATTAATTTTTTCTTGCTGTTTACTTTGGTGTATATCATTGTAGAGCACATTCTGGTGTGACAGACCTGGCTTTGGGTCTGGCGGCCTTTTAGGTTACTGTTAGGTCTATCCCTCGACGTTGTTTTGGGGCACTCCAGAAAAGTCCCTGGGGAACACGCGAGACAAGAAGGCACTTGAAATACATGTCTACAACAATCTCATTTCCTAAGTGAATTTGATTGCTATATAAACACACCGGGTAAACGCACCACCTTTGAGGTATCTTTACACCTATTTGTCCACACGTAACTGGACCTGTTGGCCGTATGAATGCAGCAGGAAGCGTAGAATTTCTGATGCATTCCTGTCCCTATTTGGGATGGCCTATTTATTTTTTCTACTTTTTATTATTATTTTTTTCTAATACATTATTATAATTTTTTATTTTTTTACCTTATTGATTTTTAATCTATTTTATCCTTCTGTTTTGGCGATCCACACTGTACCCTGTTCCGGGGTTCAGGAGGCGCACTTTCATGTGAGGGCATCTGCCATGTTACTCTGCCGAATAGGGCTAATACCTGGAAGCGAGGCTTGGCTTATGATCCTATAACGTCCACATGAAAACGAGGCTTGGCCCGCAACCATAGGACGTTCGTTGCGGAGACGCACATCTGACGTTCGTGAGTGATAGTGAGGCTTGGCCTACGTTCTCTTTGATTACTATTGTTGGTGACGTCTAAAATGGCCGCTGACCCAAAGTGAGGCTTGGTTAAATATATGGTTATAAAAGGGGTGACGTCGCACGCCGCCCGTGCCCCTGGACGACGTAAATTATTACGAAACGCGTAGGGCGGTGCGAACGTGTCGACGTCACCCCAAGTCGTGTTCGTTTTTGTGGACCAGGCAGGACGGGTTGGTCTTGGCGTTGGCGTGTATCCGGCCGGTGCACGTCTTTGTTTTGAACCTGCTTTTAAAGTCTTTTATGTAAGTGTTTACGTTCGCTTTTTAAGAATTAAAGTCATTTGGTTTTACACTATCTGGAGCCTATGTTTTCCCTTATGTGACACCACGTCGTGTTGGGAGTGAGTAACAGCCACAACCCCATCGTGTGGAAGATTCGTGACCATCTGAGGAGGAGGCGCTATCCGGACACCCTTTTGACTACTACTGCTTGTGGTGACCCTCTGTAACGGGGGGTCGTCTGGATCTGGTAAGGAGCTGATTCATTTATTTCGGTGATGGGATAAGCACACCACGTCTTTGGAGAAGATTTTCAATCCGTGCATTTGCAATTCAGTCGTTTGGAACTTTTCTTTATTGTCGTACCTCATTTGAAATTTTTGTTTCACTGGTGTTCATTCACTATATGGACATTTATTTTTTATGTTTATTTTTTATTTAATTTTTCAATTTTTTGATATATGATTGTATGGACATTAGACAGAGTGTCTCTGAACACAGATTTAGTATTTTTTCGATAGGTCATTTATGCCTAATAGCAAATATATATTCTTTATATTCTTATCTTTATGGTTTAGGGGTTTATGCACAGAGTTTGATACACATATATTGAGTCTGGGGAATTCACAATATTAACACACTAGATACTAAGACCCACAGTGTGGGTCTGATACTTTCATATACCCTAATCACATTGGGTATCTTGTGGTTAGCGCAGTTCTTCTTTTTTCTATTTTTGTTTGATATATTTTTGGTATATATTTGAATTGCAGCTTCCGTTCAACACTATTTGCTTCTTTTTCCCGTAGCGCAGTTTTTCCCCTCTTTTTCCTATGTAAATTCTGTGCTTGGTTTTGTCCTTATCTGGCAGCTGCTACTATTGCTGCTTTTCTGCTTAGCCTGCAGTGCCTATGTGTGTCTGCAGATTGCTACTGATAATGTCTATTCCTCCTGGTACAGCCTTGGATGGACTTAGAATTGGTATTGCTACTGTCCCAATTATATGACCATTAAGGACTCATGTCTGGACATTTGGAGCTCACTTTGACTAGCTGGCGATATATTTTAAAATTAAGTTTTATATTGGTACTTCATCCAAAACAAACATATAGAAGAAAAAACAAAACTAACAGACTTTTCTGGTACCAGAGAAGGATTTAACCACATTGTCAGGTCACCTGAGGCCAAGTGACAGATGCACACCATTGGGGTCAGGAGTGCACAGCTAAGGTAGTGGACCCTATGGCTGACTGCTGCGGATGGAACTCTAGGTTGTTCAGGAAAGCAGGTCCACTGGAACACCAACACGGATCCCACTGGGAGTCAGAGGATAAGATTCCCCAGGGCGCAGAATCTAAGGACCAGCAGGTGTTCACCAGAGCCTCTAGTTGTGAGGATGGCCTGTGCTGCAACTGGCTCTAGGTCGCTGCCCCCAGAGTCTCCCAGCTCACGCTCACGGGCTACAGGAGGATAGAGAGGAAGCAACAGCCCAGGACAATAAGGGATAGCCAGGAGATAAGCTAAAGGTCTGGGCAACTAGCAGAAAAGGATAGACAGAGAACAGGCCAAAGGTCAGGGTAACAAGCAGGCAGGCATAGTCAAAAACAAGCCAAGATCGGAAACAGAAACAGACGTAGAGCACACGGCAAGCAGGAGACAGGAAACCATACACACAATATTGGTCAGGCAAGGCAGGCTTGGACAGCACAGTGTTAAATAGTGTATACTGTAGAGCCTAGGGTGGAGCCATGCTGAGGGAAGATTACTTTACCATGCAGGTGTGAGAGTGCAGGCCCAAGGCTGATACACAGAGGTAAGCAGACAGACAGGGCATGAAGGTATTACTGGCGATTCATGACAGTACCCCCTCTGTTATGAGACCACCCTCCCCCACTTGGGACCAGGCTTGGAGGGGAACTTCAAATGGAACTTCCTTTAGAAGACGAAGTGTGAAGATTTCAGATGCAGGAACCCAATGTGAGAGATATTGAAGAATACCTATACAGAAGCGAGAAAGAATACATGAAAGGAGTTTGTGATCCTAAAGCTTTTAGGGACTTTGTATCCTGGCTGTAGGAGGAGGAGGCGGTTTATGCCTGCGATGGTCAACAAAACCCTTGAACTTGTTGGCAGCTGTCTGGAGGAAATCATGAATGTCAACCTACATGGAATAAAATGATTTCTGAATGGTAGCTAAAGCTAGGATATCGGAAGAACAGGTCATAGGAAGAGGGAGCTGAGGATGTCTTCCATAAACAGTGACAAAGGGTGTCTTCTGAGAACTGACGTTGGCATGATTATTGTGAGAGAATTCTGTCCACGGGAGTAGTGATGCCCAATCATCATGATGAGCCCAAACCAAGGTACGGAGAAAGAGCTCTAACTCTTGATCAACCCTCTCAGTCAGATCATTGGATTGAGGATGGTAAAATCCAAGGTAATGTTGAGGGATTTGCAAAAAGCCCTCCAAAATGAGAAGTAAACTGAACACCCCTGTCCGAAACAACATGGGAAAGGACTCCATGAAGGCGGAAAATCTTTTAAACAGAAATGGGAACCAAGGCAGGAGCAGAAGGGAGACCAGGAAGAGGAACAAAATAGGCCATCTTGGAGAATCGATCAAGTACCATCCAAATGACCGTATTCTTCTCAGGTGGAAGATCGGTGATGAAGTCCATGGCAATGTGAGACCAAGGATCCTTAGAAATGGGCAAGGGCATGAGAAGACCAGCAGGAGCTTGTGTGGAGGACTTAGACTGGGCATAAACATGAAACGCCTTAAAGTAGTCTTCAACTTCAGAACAAAGAGTAGGCCACCAGTAGCGGGGCCCCGGCATGACCTGCCACCTTGGCATCATGATCCCATCAAAGGATCTTAGTTCTTAACTTGGTTGGAATTAAGGTCTTTCCAGGAGTAATTTTTGAGTCCAGGGTAGAATGGACAACAACACATAAGGTAGAATTGAACGACTCAGGTTCGAAGGCGGGCTCCTCATTCTGAATGTCCTGAAGACCTAGAGCGTGCATCAGCCGGACTGTTGCAGGGACCATGTTTGTACATCATAGAATAATTGAAACGGGAAAAGAAAAGACTCCACCTGGCCTGTGTGGGATTCAGTCGTTTGGCATTCTTTAAGTACTGCAGATTTTTATGGTCAGTGAAAATTGTTATTGAGTGCAGGGAACCCTCCAAGAGATGACCCCACTCCTCCAATGCCAATTTGATCGCAAGAAGTTCCCGATAACCAATAGTGTAATTTTTCTCTGCCTGAAAAACATTTTTTGGAAAAAAACGCACATGATTGACATTTGCACTCAAAGGATTGAAGAAGCACAGCTCCCACCCTAGTCGAGGAAGCATCCACTTCAATAAAAAATGGATCCCCAAGGTTAGGTCACCTCAACAATGGGCCAGAAACAAAGACCTGTTTCAAGTCATGAAACTCAAAGAAAGCTTCAGGGGGCCGCTCCTTCGCATTCGCACCCTTCTTGGTCAAGGTGATAATGGGAGCAGCAATGGAAGAATAATTCTTAATAAACTGCCTGTAATAATTAGTGAACCCAAGAAAGCGCTGTGTGGCCTTGAGGCTTCTGGGAAGAGGCCAGTTGGTAATGGCCGAGACCTTTCCAGGATCCATACAAAGACCCAAGCTAGAGATAAAGCATCCCAAAAACAGAACCTTGAAACATTCGAAACAGCATTTCTCCAGCATGGCATACAGATTGTGTTCTCTAAGGCGCTGAAGTACAATCCGGACATTGTTTCTATGAAACCGCAGATTTTCCACAAAGATGAGAATGTCATTCAGATAGATGACAACACACTGTGAAAGCAGATCCCTGAAGATCTCGTTGACAACATTTTGGAACACAGCTGGGGCATTACCCAGACTAAAGGGCATAACCAAGTATTCATAATGCACATCTCTAGTGTTAAATGGCATTTTACATTCATCACCCCTCCGTATCCGGATCAGATTGTACGCACCCCCTGAGATCCAACTTAGTGAAAATGTGTCAATCTGTCAAACAGTTCCGATATTAAGGGTAAGGGGTATCGGTTTTTGTTTGTCAGAGCATTTAAGGTCCCATCCTTCTTGGCTACAAAAAAAAAAAAGAACCCTGATCCCTCAGGGGGTGAGGATTTCCAAATGAAACCTCTCTTTAGATTCTCCGCAACATACTCAAACATAGCCTGGGTCTCTGGAATGGACAAGGCCCCTGGGCAGGGTTGCGCTGGGAAAAAGGTCAATGGCACAGTCAAAAGGCCTGTGAGGAAGAAGTACCTCAACCGATTTTCTGTAGAATACATCCCGGAACTCACTATATGCAGCAGGAAGAGCAGGAGATATTGATGTGGTGGCCACAGAAATTCTCTCCTTTGGGGTAACCTTGAGTAGGCAGGACGAGAAGCAAAAGGGACACCAAGCCAGGATCTGTCTAATAGTCCAATCAATGTGTGATGAATGGAGCTGTAACCAAGGAAGACCCAATACAATGGGGGTTGAGGATTTAGGTAGCATGAGAAAGGATATGCACTCCTGGTGGAGTACCCATATAGACATCTTGACAGGGAGGGTCTGGAAGTGGATGGGCCCCCCAGGAAGAACAGTACCATCAATTGTTGAGACCACCAGCAGAGTGGTGAGAGGTGAAAGAGGAATTTTCATGGAAGACGCGGGTTCTCCAGTCAATGAAATTTCCAGCGGCTCCAGAATTCAGGTAGGTCGCGACTGCATGAGGGAGGCGTTGACACGGAGGAGCACAGAAAAAAGGAGACGGGAATATGAAGGTAATTTTCCTGGGTCCAATATGCCACCTTCCAGATGTATTAGACCCGCGTTTCTTGGACGTGGAGAGCAGGTGTCCCAAAAGTGCCCCCACAGTAGGAACACAAGCCCAAAGTTCTGCACCTAACACGCTCTTCAGGAGGTAACCTAGTCCAGTCCAGCTGCATAGGTACCACAGCTGGCGAGGGATGCCCAATGCAACGAGGAGAGGGGAGCTTGGTTTGGCTAAGGACCATGGAGTACTGCCTTTTCTCAAGGGTCCTTTCCTGGAAGCGAATATCGATCCGATTGCAGAGGGAGATAACATCATCCAGACCTGAGGGAATGGTTCTTCCTGCCAACTCATCCTTCATTCTGTCAGAGAGGCCTCATTATTCCAGCTCAGCTCAGCAGCTAAAATGTGAAAGTGAAGGGCATACTGTCACACCGAAGAAGACTCTTCACGGAGACATAAAAGGACACTGGCCGTGGAAGAGACAAGGCATGGTTCCTCAAAAATATTCCCGAAGAGTTTCAGGAAGTTAGATAAGCTGGAGACCACTGAATCATTCCCCTCCCACAGAGGGGCAGCCCAGGCTAAATCCTTGTTTGTCAGGAGGGAGATAATATAGGCTACTCTTGCTTGATCAGAGGAAAAGATTTAAGGCTGGAGCTCAAAATGGATGGTGCACTAAGGAACCCTCTGCAGGCCTTGGAGTCACTAGAAAAATGAAAAGGAGCTGGTAGATGCAACAAATTTGTCATAGGGACCGTAAGCAGAGTAGGTAAAACCGCTAACTGCAATTGAGGTTGTTGAGCCTGGGATCCAAAGGAGGCCTTCAAAGCGGGAGGCCAAACCTTGCAGGAATTGCATCACTTGGGTCTGATTAGACTCCTGTGTCTCGAGTCTGCAGACTACGCCCTGTAGCTGGTCAATGGCAGGTACTGGCACATCATCCGGGTCCATGGCCCGAGCAAACTATCAGGTCACCTGAGGCCAGGTGACAGATGCACACCATTGGGGTCAGGAGTGCACCGCTAAGGTAGTGGACCCTATGGCTGACTGCTGCGGATGGAACTAAGGGTGGTTCAGGAAAGCAAGTCCACTGGGGCACTAACACAGAGAGTCTAAGAGCCAGCAGTTGTTCACCAGAGCCTTTAGTGGTGAGGATGGATTGCGCTGCAACTGGCTCCAGGTCGCAGCCCCCAGGTTCTCCCAGCTCACTGTCACGGTAGGCTACAGGAGGATAGAGAGTAAGCAGCAGCCCAGGACAACAATAGTCAGGAGCAGCAAGGTCAGAGCAACTAGCAGACAAGGATATACAGAGAACATGCCAAAGGTCAGGGTAACAAGCAGGCAGGGATAGTCAAAGAACAAGCCAAGATCGGTAACAGAAACAGACGTAGAGCACACGGCAAGCAGGAGACAGGAAACCAGACACACAATATTTGTGGGCAGTGCAGGCTTGGAACGCACAGTGTTAAATAGTGTATCCTGTAGAGGCAAGGGTGGAGCCACGTTGAGGGAAGATTACTTAACCATGCAAAGGGAATGGTTGGATAAACATATGGACTTTACAGGCACACGCATAGGCTTTATGTAAAAAAAAATTATATTTTAATCGGATAAAGTTAAAAACAATGTATGTAATTACATATTAAAAAAGACATGTAAATGAATAACTTCATTGACTCTCCTACCACCTATAATACAAAGAATAGGTCATCTATATATATATATATATATATATATATTAATAAAATAGTTAAAATACACAGTATCAATATAAACCCAAAATTGTTTGATGCATGAGTCATGAAAAGTTGTTATTGGTGATTGCTCTATATGTTACGTGTGTTGGTGCACTTTTTTAAGAACTTGAGTATCTAGTATATGTATATAAAAAAACTTATAAACAGATCATATCATACAGATAAAACATAAACATAAGTAAACAGCAAACTAGCCAATTTGGTAGGGCCCAACAAAGCAAGTAGCCCCGAACAAGTGACAATCAAGGGGACAAGAAGTTTCCTACTGACTCACAATTGATTCAGTTTCAAAGACTCCCACTACCTCTAGATGCAGGGTGTGGCTATGGGCACATGCTGTGCTTCTGCTTATGTCAACCTGTATCTGGGGGGTGGGAGCATGATCTCTTTGCCAATGAACATCTGTCCAATTTTACAAACCATATCCTGTGTTGGATGTGTTACATTGATGACATATTCACCATCTGGACAGATACTAAAGACTCATTGGACGACTTCATCGAGTTACTGAACCAAAATCGCTAAAATCTAAAATTTACAACTGTTATAGACAAAAACAACTTTTCTCGATCTTACTATTTTCAAAGATGAGGACAATTATCTAGCCACTGATCTATTCCAAAAAACAACAGCTGGTAACATTCTGCTGCACGCTGCAAGTGCACATCCACCAGCCTTAATACCTTCTGCTCAGTATATCAGGTTGCTGTGCAACTGTACACACCTATTAGACTTTCAAAACCAGGCAAAATTACTACAAGCACAATTACTATCTAGAGGGTACAGTAATTCCCTACTGCAGCAAGCTTATAACAAAGCAGCACACCAAACACATAATGAGTCCCTATTCGTATCAAAAATTCCTACTACTAAACCTACAGTCACGTACATTACAAGATTCTCATCCCATCATGTTGAACTCAGAAATATTATGGCTACCCATTGGCACCTCCTTCAGAAGTATCCAACCTAAACATATATATTGGTCAATACCCAGAAATAATTTTCAGGTGAGCTAAATTGCTTTGCGACAAACTTGTCTCTAGTCACTACATTGGGGGTACCAACCCCCCAAACAACCCCAAGGTATATTGAGAGGTGGGAGATGTACGTTTTGCCCCTGGGTACATCCAGGCAGAAGGTTCACACTTTCCAATGGTGAAACTTTCTATCCAAAATGTTCTGCTAACTGTGACACATGGCTTATTTGACCTCATGGTCTGTAAATGCAGGGCCTTTTATGTGGGGAAGAAGGCCAGACAACTGAAAGAGGAGCATGAATGATCATGTGTACTATTTGGGTAAAGTTAAAATGCTGACTCCTGTTGGCCCGACACTTAGACATATACCATTGGTTTGATGCATCCCCTGTCTCTTTCTTTGTCCTGGCCGTCGTCCCCAAGAATCCAAGAGGGGGAGAATGGGATAGACTAATTCTCCAACAAGAAACCCTATGGATGGAACGCCTTGCTGCCATCTACCCCCCTGGATTGAATGAGACTCAAACTTACAAACATTTTCTATAGGATGCTATCATGTTTGGCTCTGTGTTCTTCTGTCCAACCTCTTAGATGGGGTGCTCTGCCTTATCCCTATTTTTGCTGTGTACATAACAATCCTATAGATGCTATACTTATAGGATATGTTACTTATTCTCTAGAGTTTACTACATAAGATAACAATGATGACCACTCAATATGAGGAAGGCATCTTTACATCTACATTTTGTTCCATTGGTCTGTATATCTCTTTGTATTTACCACAAAAAGACACCTAGTGTACCCTAATATAGTTTTATGAAGAATGTGTCTTTATACTGAACAGAAGGTTATGGATTATTCTAACTACTTTGTCTATACTATTTGCTAAAAGGCATTTCCTAGATATATCCCTTTCAATACTGTATATTTTATATTTACCCATTTTTTTATGCCCAACTGTGCCATGCCTGTCCTTGTGACATTGAAGTTCTTTCACCTTACTTTGTGCGGCCACCCAGCACCGCACACCTTGTTCCTTTTTGTGTTCGGGTGCACATGTTGGTGGACATGATGGGCGGCTTTGCTTCCCCCTTCTTGGTCCACTTCTGCTCCCGTCACATTGGCCGTTTGCTGCCGCATCAGCAAATCTGTCGGCGCATGAGCTGTTAGCCCATGGCCGGTCCAGAAAACGTCATATCCGGTTAAGATTATGTATTTCCAGTCGTGACCTATATAAGTAGAACTACCATTTAACCAAGCCAGTTAGACCATGCTACTCCCTGGTGACCACACGCGGCGGCGTCCTCTTGCTACCTATTTTATGTCCTTCTTGCTCTACAAAGGGTAAGGCCAGCCTACTATTTTCAGCATACTTTCTCCTCTTTTCAGCAGTTTGGTGTTACCATTAGGGATGAGCCGAACACCCCCCGGTTCGGTTCGCACCAGAACTTGCGAACGACCCCCGCGTTCGGCACGAACGTTAGAACCCCATTGAAGTCTATGGGACTCGAACGTTCGAATTGGAAAGTGCTAATTTTAACGGCTAATATGCAAGATAGTATGCTAAAAAGGGTTTGGCGATCTGCCTCCTGCCTCAGGGGACATGGGTCACTGCAAAAAAAAGTTTTAAAAACTACCGTTTTGGCGGGAGCACTGATTTTAATGACGATTAAAGTGAAAAAAAAAGTGAAATATTCCTTTAAATATGGTGCCTGGGGGGTGTCTATATAGTATGCCTGTGAAGTGCCACGTGTTTCCCGTGTTTAGAACAGTCCCTGCACAAAATGACATTAAACGGAAATAACACCATTTAAAACTGCTTGCGGTTTTAATGTTATATCTGGTTCCTGCAATATGGTTGAAAATCATTCAGAAAAATGGCATGGGTAGCCCTCCCTGCCCATTACCAGCCTATTTGGGTCTTGTACGCACATTAAGGGGAACCCTGTACCCATATTAAAAAAAAGGAAATGCGTGTGGCCCCCAGGCCCTATATACTCAGAACAGCAGTATACAGGCGGTGCAAACAAGACAGGGACTGTGTAGGTTTGTTGTGTTAAGTTGAATCTGTTTGTCATTTTCAACCGGTACATTTTTAAAGTGTAGCTCCAGTCAAAAAAAATATCTTTAAGCTTTTTGGAAAACATAGGGAAGGGTTATCACCCCTGTATAATTTGTTTTGTCGTCCATCTTTTTTCATCTCACTTGCTGCTGTCTGATGTTTGTAAGTTGGATGTTTGAAAGTAGGGGCCTGCCCTATATGCTCTGCAGAAATGGCGGAACAAGGTGTTGGTTTTGCAACAACATTGTAAGCCCTCAAAGTGACTCTTGGTGGCCGCTGGAGCGCCCTGCTGTGAACGATTATATCAAGAATAGTGATGGACGAACTTCCGACGGGACGTTTCGCGAACGCGAAACGCGAACGGACACAAACGTTCGCGAAAACGACCGTTCGCCGCGGGCTCCATTGACTTCAATGGGAGGCGAATTTCGCAAACCTTTAGGTCGAATTTGCGGCCACGGGGTAATTATTAGGGGGTAGCACGTAGTCCCACCACCTGGACAATAGCATAATACATGTATGAGGTGAATTTGGGATCGATAACTACAAGCATTTTTTTTTTATTTGGGAAATTGTTCTGACAATTCAGGACTATGGAGCTAATGAAGGCAATGGAGGAGAGGGAAGGTCAGGGACCAGGGTAGGCAAACAAGAGGGTGCAGGAGATACAGAGCACTGACAGCAGCACCGTAATACAGAGCACTGACATCAGCACCGTGACATACAGCGCTGACAGCAGCTCCGTGACATACAGCGCTGACAGCAGCTCCGTGACATACAGCGCTGACAGCAGCTCCGTGACATACAGCGCTGACAGCAGCTCCGTGACATACAGCGCTGACAGCAGCTCCGTGACATACAGCGCTGACAGCAGCACCGTGACATACAGCGCTGACAGCAGCTCCGTGACATACAGCGCTGACAGCAGCTCCGTGACATACAGCGCTGACAGCAGCTCCGTGACATACAGCACTGACAGCAGCTCCGTGACATACAGCGCTGACAGCAGCTCCGTGACATACAGCGCTGACAGCAGCACCGTGACATACAGCGCTGACAGCAGCTCCGTGACATACAGCGCTGACAGCAGCTCCGTGACATACAGCGCTGACAGCAGCTCCGTGACATACAGCGCTGACAGCAGCTCCGTGACATACAGCGCTGACAGCAGCTCCGTGACATACAGCGCTGACAGCAGCTCCGTGACATACAGCGCTGACAGCAGCTCCGTGACATACAGCGCTGACAGCAGCACCGTAAGCAGCCCCAGGAGGAAGTCAGCACAGCACAGGGATGGTGTGATCCCCTCATAATAAGAACCCCCAGGAGGAAGTCAGCACAGCACAGGGATGGTGGGAGCCCCTCATAATAAGAACACCCAGGAGGAAGTCAGCACAGCACAGGGATGGTGGGAACCCCTCATAATAAGCAGCCCCAGTAGAAATATGACACCGCTCAACCTCTTCAAAGAGGAGGGTAGGGGCATATAGTACGGTGTGCTTTTTTGGGTCAGGGAAGTGAGCCAAATGAATTAAGAAGGTCTGTGTGCTTGATTCCAAAAATTGTTTATAGACATATACATGGTCTACTGATCACATGTGTTGAATTCCTCCGAGATCCATGCCTCATTCATTTTTAGAAATGTGAGGTAGTTAACACTGTCGTGAGCTAGGCGAGTACGCTTATCGGTCACAATCCCCCCTGCTGCGCTGAACGTCCTTTCGGACAGGACACTGGATGAGGGGCAAGCCAACAGTTCGATTGCAAATTGGGCAAGCTCTGGCCAGAGGTCAAGCCTGCCCACCCAGTAGTCTAGGGGTTCATCACTCCTCAGAGCGTCCACATCGGCCGTTAACCCAATGTAGTCGGACACCTGACGGTCTAGGCGTTCCCTGATGCTGGATCCGGATGACACCTGTCGATGGGTCGGCTGAAAGAATGACCTCATATCCGAAGTCACCAACACATCTTCAAACCGGCCTCTTCTTGCAGGCGCTGTTGGATTGGTACCCGCAAATCCTTCTCTGGGAGTGGGAATTGCTCCTCTGCCAGCGCACGCAAAAGCAGAATGCAGCATTTCTCGAAGCAAGGCCTGGAAGTGCTGCATTCTGACAGCCCTCTGCGACGGCGGTAACATTTCCGCCATTTTGTGTTTGTACCGGGGATCTAAGTACGTTGCCACCCAGTACTGGTCCTTGACCCTCATGCTTTTTATACGGGGGTCCCTATTAAAACACTGGAGCATGAAGGCCCCCATTTGCACTCAAGCGGAAGGTATGTGGTGGTGGTGGTGTTGTTGGTGGTAGTGTCTTTGGGGGTGCACATAGCAGAGAGTGAAGAAGAGGGTGCAGATCGAGAGGATGAGGAGGGTGCAGAAGAATAAGGCTGAGTGAGCCACTCAACCAAGTCTGGTGCGTCCTTTAAAGTAATTGAACGCACCTTCTGCAACTTCCCACTTTGGCTCAAGGCTGTTGCTCCTGCCCTACCCCTACCACCCCTGCGGAAGGGCCTGCCTCTTCCTCTGCCTGTCATTTTTTAAATCACCCTGTGACAAAACTCTTAGTCCCTATACCGCTGAAGGACTGCTGCAGTATAGGGCAGCGGTCAGCAGTAGTGCACGTCAACCCTATGTATTGTGGACCGATAGCGGTCCTTACAGAACAGCAGACTGTACTGCACTCAGGCCTATGTACCGTAGCACCCTATACCAAGTTACCAGTCCTTATAAAAACTTTTGTGGACCAAGCAGGTTGTGTGTTAGTGTTTAGCAGACTGTGCGTCAGTCCCTATACCGCTGAAGGACTGCTGCAGTATAGGGCAGCGGTCAGCAGTAGTGCACGGCAACCCTATGTATTGTGGACCGATAGCGGTCCTTACAGAACAGCAGACTGTACTGCACTCAGGCCTATGTACCGTAGCACCCTATACCAAGTTACCAGTCCTTATAAGAACTTTTGTGGACCAAGCAGGTTGTGTATTAGTGTTTAGCAGACTGTGCGTCAGTCCCTATACCGCTGAAGGACTGCTGCAGTATAGGGCAGCGGTCAGCAGTAGTGCACGGCAACCCTATGTATTGTGGACCGATAGCAGTCCTTACAGAACAGCAGACTGTACTGCACTCAGGCCTATGTACCGTAGCACCCTATACCAAGTTACCAGTCCTTATAAAAACTTTTGTGGACCAAGCAGGTTGTGTGTTAGTGTTTAGCAGACTGTGCGTCAGTCCCTATACCGCTGAAGGACTGCTGCAGTATAGGGCAGCGGTCAGCAGTAGTGCACGGCAACCCTATGTATTGTGGACCGATAGCAGTCCTTACAGAACAGCAGACTGTACTGCACTCAGGCCTATGTACCGTAGCACCCTATACCAAGTTACCAGTCCTTATAAAAACTTTTGTGGACCAAGCAGGTTGTGTGTTAGTGTTTAGCAGACTGTGCGTCAGTCCCTATACCGCTGAAGGACTGCTGCAGTATAGGGCAGCGGTCAGCAGTAGTGCACGTCAACCCTATGTATTGTGGACCGATAGCGGTCCTTACAGAACAGCAGACTGTAACGCACTCAGGCCTATGTACCGTAGCACCCTATACCAAGTTACCAGTCCTTATAAAAACTTTTGTGGACCAAGCAGGTTGTGTGTTAGTGTTTAGCAGACTGTGCGTCAGTCCCTATACCGCTGAAGGACTGCTGCAGTATAGGGCAGCGGTCAGCAGTAGTGCACGTCAACCCTATGTATTGTGGACCGATAGCGGTCCTTACAGAACAGCAGACTGTAACGCACTCAGGCCTATGTACCGTAGCACCCTATACCAAGTTACCAGTCCTTATAAGAACTTTTGTGGACCAAGCAGGTTGTGTGTTAGTGATTAGCAGACTGTACGTCAGTCCCTATACCAATGAAGGACTGCTGCAGTATAGGGCAGCGGTCAGCAGTAGTGCACGGCAACCCTATGTATTGTGGACCGATAGCGGTCCTTACAGAACAGCAGACTGTACTGCACTCAGGCCTATGTACCGTAGCACCCTATACCAAGTTACCAGTCCTTATAAGAACTTTTGTGGACCAAGCAGGTTGTGTATTAGTGTTTAGCAGACTGTGCGTCAGTCCCTATACCGCTGAAGGACTGCTGCAGTATAGGGCAGCGGTCAGCAGTAGTGCACGGCAACCCTATGTATTGTGGACCGATAGCAGTCCTTACAGAACAGCAGACTGTACTGCACTCAGGCCTATGTACCGTAGCACCCTATACCAAGTTACCAGTCCTTATAAAAACTTTTGTGGACCAAGCAGGTTGTGTGTTAGTGTTTAGCAGACTGTGCGTCAGTCCCTATACCGCTGAAGGACTGCTGCAGTATAGGGCAGCGGTCAGCAGTAGTGCACGTCAACCCTATGTATTGTGGACCGATAGCGGTCCTTACAGAACAGCAGACTGTAACGCACTCAGGCCTATGTACCGTAGCACCCTATACCAAGTTACCAGTCCTTATAAGAACTTTTGTGGACCAAGCAGGTTGTGTATTAGTGTTTAGCAGACTGTGCGTCAGTCCCTATACCGCTGAAGGACTGCTGCAGTATAGGGCAGCGGTCAGCAGTAGTGCACGGCAACCCTATGTATTGTGGACCGATAGCGGTCCTTACAGAACAGCAGACTGTACCGCACCCAAGCCTATGTACCGTAGCACCCTAGACAGACCAAGTTACCAGTCCTGATAAAGAGCTTTGTGGAACAAGTGAGTTGTGAATGATTAGCAGACTGCAGCAGAAGGGCAGCAGTCAAGTATAATATTCTTTCTATATTTGGAAGAAAGAATATTATACGTGTACAAGCCTATTACCGTACCACTGATACCAGTCCTGAAAAGAACCTTTGTGGAACTAATAGTAACAGCAAGTCTTTAAAATTATCCTCACTGCCTGACACACTGCTTCCTGCCTGTCCCTATACAAATTGGCAAAAAAGAGTAGGCTGGAACGATTAGCTGGAATAGCTCTTTTGTGGACCTGATAGTAACAGCTAATGATGATGATGATGATGATGATGAAGAAAGACTAATCTGGCTGAGCTGTCCCTAAAATAGCAGCATACAGCGCTCTGTCCCTTTATCTAAACTGACAAAAGAAACTCAGGCTGCTGACCTAACACCTATACCAGTCCTGAAAAGAACTTTTGTGTACCAAATAGCTAGCGTTTTCTCTGTCCCTACTCCACACAGGATCCTTTCCCTACAGTGACAGAAGAAAGAATGTAAAATGGCCACCGGATCGGGTGTATTTATAGGTTAGGGGGAATGTCCAAGTGTCCATGAGCTGTCATGTCTCAATTGGTTGTCCTGTAACACATGATAAACGTGTCACGAAAGGTTAAAGTTCTTGTATACATTAAACACGTAAGTCCGCCGGGGCGAACGACGGAAAAAGGCGTTCGAACCCGCGGACGGCGAAAGTCGGAAATTCGCCGCGAAACGACCGCCGGGCGAAACGTTCGTCCATCACTAATCAAGAATTGTAATTACATGCCATTGTTGAACAGTGGTAGAAAAATTGACCTTTGGTGGTTGTGGTGCTGGTGCCACAACACTATAAGTCCTCACAGTTACTCTGGGTGGGCACAGGAAGGGGCCCTCCTGTGAAATATTATATCAAGAATTGTAATTACATGTCCCTGTTAAACAGGGGCAGAAAAATTGGGCCTTAGGCACTGGTGCCATCACACTGCAACCCCTGCCATACACTCTAGTTTTTTTGCAGGAATTAGCCCTGCTGCAAAGCATTGCATCAAAAATTTTACTTAAACGCCCCTGTTAAACAGGGGCAGAAAAATTGGGCCTTAGGCACTGGTGCCATCACACTGCAACCTCTGCCATACACTCTAGTTTTATTGCAGGAATTAGCCCTGCTGCAAAGCATTGCATCAAAAATTGTACTTAAACGCCCCTGTTAAACAGGGGCAGAAAAATTGGGCCTTAGGCACTGGTGCCATCACACTGCAACCTCTGCCATACACTCTAGTTTTATTGCAGGAATTAGCCCTGCTGCAAAGCATTGCATCAAAAATTGTACTTAAACGCCCCTGTTAAACAGGGGCAGAAAAATTGGGCCTTAGGCACTGGTGCCATCACACTGCAACCTCTGCCATACACTCTAGTTCAGGTGCTTGGTAGCTGTGGGTGATCCAAGACTGATTCATCTTGATGAAGGTCAGTCGATCAACTGATTCGGTGGACAGGCGCACCCTGTGATCGGTAACGAAGCCACCAGCAGCACTGAAGGTGCGTTCCGAAAGAACGCTGGATGCAGGACAGGCCAGTAGCTCAATTGCATACTGTGCAAGCTCTGGCCAGTGATCCATCCTCAAGACCCAGTAAGCCAGAGGATTTTCAGTGGGAAAGGTGTCCAAGTCTGACCTTGCCCCTAGGTATTCCTGCACCATGTAAATTAGACGCTGGCGATGGGTGCTGGAACCAATCATACCTTGGGGCTGCGGACTAAAAAATTGTCTGAAAGCATCAGTCAGACGGCCACCTTCTCCACCGCTCCTTCTGACTGATGCCTCAGCAACACGTTGTCCAGGACCAGGAGTTTGTGACCTCCCAGTCTCTGGGAACGCGTTGCACAGAGCTTTCTGCAAGGCCTCCCGGAGATGTCTCATCCTCTGCTCCCTCTGCGATGGCAAGATAAGGTCGGCAACCTTACCCTTGTACCGTGGATCAAGGAGAGTGGCCAGCCAGTAATGGTCCCTCTCCTTGATCCGAAGAATACGAGGATCCTTCCGCAGGCTTTGCAGGATCAGGGAGGCCATGCAGCGTAGGTTAGCTGAGGCATTCGGTCCGGAGTCCTCTGGGTCACTAAGGACAACATGATCCGCAGCTACCTCCTCCCAGCCACGTACAAGTCCACGTGTTTCTTGGGACTGTAAATCATCCCTATAAGACTGCTGCTGCTGATGCTGAGTGCCAGCCTCCACCTCCATGCTGACACAATCATCCTCCTCCTCCTCTTCCTCCTCCTCACCCTCTTCCTGTGTGATGGGTGGCACAGCAGGAACACTGTCTGGATAAAGGGGGCCTTGAGAGGCAAGGAAGTCCTCCTCTTCCTGCCTCTGTTCTGCCTCAAGTGCCCTGTCCATTATTCCACGCAGCGTATGCTCCAAGAGGTGGACAAGAGGTATAGTGTCACTGATGCATGCACTGTCACTGCTCACCATCCTTGTGGCCTCCTCAAACGGTGACAGGACAGTGCATGCATCCCTGATCATGCCCCACTGGCGTGGTGAGAAAAAACCAAGCTCTCCTGACCCTGTCCTGGTGCCGTAGTCGCACAGGTACTCATTGATGGCCCTCTGCTGCGTGTGCAGCCGCTGCAGCATGGCCAATGTTGAGTTCCATCTGGTGGGCATGTCACATATAAGGCGGTTCTTGGGCAGGTTCAACTCCTTTTGGAGCTCAGCCAGCCGAGCACAGGCATTAAATGATCGGCGGAAATGCACACAGACTCTCCTGGACTGTTTCAGGACATCCTGTAAGCCGGGGTACCTGCCCAAGAACCGCTGCACCACCAGGTTAAGGACGTGAGCTACACAGGGCACATGGGTCAGTTGTCCCTGTCGGAGGGCGGAGAGGAGGTTGGTGCCATTGTCGCAAACCACCATTCCTGGCTTAAGCTGGCGTGGCGTCAACCACCTCTCGGCCTGCCCCTGCAGAGCTGACAAAACATCCGCCCCAGTGTGGCTCCTGTCCCCCAAACAAACCAGCGCAAGCACGGCATGGCATCGTTTTGCCTGCGTACTTGCGTAGCCCCTGCAACGCCTATGGAGCACCGCTGGTTCTGAGGACAGAGCACTGGAAGAGGCCATGGAGGAAGAAGAAGAGGAGGGGGTGGAGGAGAGAGGTGTGTCACAACCAATAGTAGCATTTTGGAGGCGTGGTGGCGGAACAACCTCCAATACTACTGCACCTTGTCCTGCATCCTTCCCAGCAGCCAGAAGAGTGACCCAATGGGCCGTGAAAGACAGGTAACGTCCCTGTCCATGCCTGCTGGACCATGAGTCAGCGGTAATATGCACCTTACCGCTGACCGCCCTGTCCAGCGAGGCAAGGACATTGCCTTCCACATGCCGGTAGAGAGCCGGAATTGCCTTCCGTGAGAAAAAGTTGGCCCCCGGAGGGCATCCTGCCTCGTTGGACATGTGCCTCCTCCTCCTCCTCCTCCTCCTCCCTCCTTCCAGGCACCCACGTGGAGTCAGTGCCCTCATCATCCCCTCCCTCTTCATCGCTGTAGCAAACCTGGCAGTATGCTGCAGCTTGTGGAACATGACTGCCAGATTGCTGTCCTTCTTGAGCATCCCCTCTCTCTGTGCTCACGCTACTGCCTTCCTCTAGCTGAGTGTCATCATCAGAGCCCACCAAACACTGGGCATCCTCCTGGAGCATGTACCCAACACTGTGCTCAAAGAGTTCAGGAGACTCCTCAGGAGGACGTGGTGGGTCTAGGGAAGGAGTCACTGATGATGACATTGAGAGGAGGGACGACGATGTGTTAGCAGCTGCTTTTCTACTACCCTGAGACTGGGTGAGAGAGGATGAGGAGGATGAAGAGGGCTTGGTCATCCACTCTACCAAGTCGTTGGCATGTTGCGGTTCAACATGTCCAGCTGCAGAAAAGAAGGACAAGCATGTCCCATGGCCACGTGCTGATGACAATGCACCGCGTCCCCGACCAGCACTGTTGTCTCTAGACACAGAGCCTGCTTGCCCTCTTTTATCGGCTCGCGCCTGTCTGCCTCTCCTTGCTGGCCTTCCAGACATGGTAATGGCCTGAAGGGAGTTGGGTAAAACAGTAGTTGGGTAGTTTATATTGTGCTGGAGGCACACAACACCCACTAACTCCTGCAGATGCCTTTTTTATAGAACAGCAGAGTTAAAGGGGTATATACAGATGTATACTGTGCTGTGCTGGAAGCACACACAACTTCCAATAACTCCAGCAGATGTCAATCGGGCCCAAATAGAGAACAGCTATGTAGGTGGATAATAGCGGTATGTACTGGGTACAGAGCAGGCACACAGCACGCACTATCTCCTGAGTGACACTGCTGACTGCAAGCTCTATTGTTAAAGATGGACCACTAGCTATATAGGTGAGGTGAATATCACGGTGTATACTGCGGTCAGGGCACGCAGACAATAACAAGAAAACAGCAGAGTTAAAGGGGTATATACAGATGTATACTGTGCTGTGCTGGAGGCACACACAACTTCCAATAACTCCAGCAAATGACAATCGGGCTCAAATAGAGAACAGCTATGTAGGTGTATATAGTGGTATGTACTGGGTACAGAGCACGCAGACAGCACGCACTAACACTACTGACTGCAAGCTCTATTATTAAAGCTAGATCACTAGCTATATAGGTGAGGTGAATATAGTGGTGTATACTGCGGTCAGGGCACAGACAGTAACCACTACACAAGAGCAAAATAGTAAATCAGCCAAAAACGATTGGTGTGTAACTGTGTTGAAGGTACACAGAACACCCACTGCTTCAGATGCTAACAAACACTACACGAGGCCGCCTGAAAGGCAGCTTTATATAGTGTGGGGCGTGCACTACACAGTCTGAGCTATGATTGGCCACAGGCAGGATGCCTGTGGCCAACCATTGCTCTTCCCGCTACTGGCGCTGCGATTGGCCAAGCATGCGGGGTCACAGTGCATGCTTGGCCAATCGTGAGACAGCAATGCATTGCGCCATCGCAGTGCATTGTGGGCCACACAAATTTTGCCGCGAACGGCCCAAACGTTCGGAATTCGGCGAACGCACGAACGACCGATGTTCGAGTCGAACATGCGTTCGACTCGAACACGAAGCTCATCCCTAGTTACCATCAATACTACTGTTGCCCTTTTCTCTTTAGTCTTTAGGTTACTGGCTACTAGAGCAAATACTTCCTTTCTCCTTTGGCTATTGGACATTTGTGCTTATCTTAGCAACAAAAATACAGTGGCGCTTGCTCACTCACACCGCCGTTACAGAATATACCTATAACCCCTGTGTGTGTCTACCATTACTTCCTTGCTGAATCTTCTGTGCACCACCCTATCACACTTGTGATGGTGTGTCTATATTGAGCTCATGATAAGCTTTTTTCCTGATATATATATATATATATACACACACACACACCTTCTTTGTTTAATAATCTAAATTGCCTTATTGATATACAGATAGATATATGGTGCTTTTCTAATATCCTAAGCTAGAGACACTGGTCATGTAGTAGTATGTATTTATGTATGGGCATGTGTGTGTATGCATACATATCCTGTTAGTATGTATCCTTCTCTTTATAGATTTACTATTACTTATGATCAAATCTTTAAGACAATTATTTGACCCTTAGTACACTACCAATCTCCATACCTCATTACGCTAAATCCTTCCTAGCTTTGTAAGTCTCTATTTCCTTTAACATACATTAGCTATATATATCTATGCATACTGCTATTCTGGTACAGAGTATCGATATATATGTCCCCACAGTCAGGTTTTGCTTCTTGTCCTCTTGATTATCACTTGTTCTGGGCTACTTGCTTTGTTGGGGGGCTCTACCAAATTGGCTAATTTGCTGTTTACTTATGTTTTATCTGTATGATATGATCTGTTTATATGTTTTGTATATACATATACTAGATACTCAAGCTCCTGAAGAAGTGCACCAACGCATGTACCATGTAGAGCGATCCGCATGAACAACTTTTCATCATGACTTGTGTATCAAACAATTTTGGATTTATATTGATACTGTATATTTCAACTATTGTACTAATACATATGACCTATTCTTTGTATTATAGGTGGTAGGAGAGTCAATGAGGTAATTCATTTACATGTCTTTTTTTAATATGTAATTACATACATTGTTTTTAATTTTATCCGATTAAAATATAAACAATTCTTTACATAAAGTCTATGCATGTGCCTGTAAAGTCCATATATTTATCCAACCATTCCCTTTCTCAAAATTACTGGGATGTTGGCACACTATTATCTATGCATCCACCGTATCACCCTGTGATGATACTATAGATTCACTTTTTCTGTCTACCTAACCATGCAGGTGTTAGAATGCAGGCCTAAGGCTGATACACAGAGGTAAGCAGACAGACAGGGCATGAAGGTATTACTGGCAAACCCTGGCACACTTAAACTTAGTTAAAAAGGTACGGTACTTTATTACAATTTAAAATATTGTAGCATATGCTCAAAAAAGTGTGAAATAGTAGTAATAAAGATCATACATGTATATACTCCAAAAAGTTTTTTTTTTTGCTAAAGTGTCAAGAGGTCAATGCATTTCACAATCAGCTTCCTCAGGACCTCAGTGTCTTCCCAAAAGAGAAAGGTCATTTACATGTGCCAGTTGGAGTAGACAAGAACTGATGGTGTATCATGTATCATATAGTTGTGGTATGTCTCAAATGGTTAGTGGAACTGTATGTAGGAGTGCAATAGGATCATACCTATATCAATGGAGCATAATAGGTCAGAAGAGTTGCCTCACTGAACTGTAATTACTCACTTAAAATGAAAACTACATTCATAAGAGGGAGGAATGATATTTCAGAGAAACCGCTATCTTCAAGAATTTACTTCAATGAAAACACCAGGGGGCCTGTAATATCCAATGCATAGAATCCAAAATTTGTAATTAGAGATTCCCCTGTCCTTTATATGCCAGGGCTAAATAAGGAGTTATTTTTCCCCCTACCTGAAACAGCAGTGCTCAACCAACATCTGTAGGAACTTCTTATGAGCTTTGTATAAGTGTATATCTCTGCAACAAATAATAAGGACAAAGAGATCCACTGTCTGAAAATAGAAGGTAGTCAGAAACAATTAAGCCTGTGTTGTTGGATTAACAAGAAAACAATCATTAAATGTATAGACATAAAAATACCTGTTGACACTTTAGTAAAGGAACATTTTTTGGAGTATATAGAGTATAGTACACCCCTTATGTTTTTTGACAACACTGAAGAAATGACGCTTTGCTACAATATATCCTTATCATTCTTATTTATAGTAGAAACATCATACATCAAGCATAGGGTCTCAATAGTGCTACCGCATGATGCATTTTTCACTGCATTTTTATAGTGCGAGTTTGCGTGTTTTTGGTACATTTTTCATGTTTAATGCTTTTTTGTAGGAGGAGATGGGATTTTATATACAAAACTCTAACAAAAATGCACTAGAAATGCATGTACAGTATCTCACAAAAGTGAGTACACCTCTAACATTTTTATAAATATTTTATTCTATCTTTTCATGTGACAATGCTGAAGAAATGACACTTTGCTACAATGTAAAGTAGTGAGTGGCCAGCTTGTATAACAGTATAAATTTGCTGTCCCCTCAAAATAACTCAACACACAGTCATTACTGTTAAACCTCTGGCAACAAAAGTGAGCCCACCCCTAAGTGAAAATGTTCAAATTGGGCCCAAAGTGTCAATATTTTATGTGGTCACCATTATTTTTCAGCGCTGCCTAAATCCTCTTGGGCATGGAATTCACCAGAGCTTCACAGGTTTATTTATTTATTTATTTCAGGTACTTATATAATGCCGCAAATTTTTTTGCAGCACTTTACATATACATTGTACATTCACATCAGTCCCTACCCTGTAGGAGCTTACAGTCTAAGGTCCCTAACTCACATTCATACATACACATACTAAGGGCAATTAATATAGGATCCAATTAATCTACCAGCATGTATTTGGAGTATGGGAGCAAACCAGAGGTTGCCACTGGAGTTCTCTTCCACTCCTCTATGACAACATCAGGGAGCTGGCGGATGTTAGAGAAATTGCGCTCCTCCACCTTCCATTTGAGAATGCCACACAGATGCTCAATAGGGTTTAGATCTGAAGACATGCTTGGCCAGTCCATCACCTTTACCCCAGCATCTTTAGCAAAGTAGTGGACATCTTGGAGGTGTGTTTGAGGTCATTATCATGTTGGAATGAATCAAACAAAAAGTTCATATGAAGTCAGAATGATGATCCTGGAGTGTATAATGGTTTACTGGATAGAAGAGCCATCACTGTTAAACCAGCTGTACACTCACTACTTTATATTGTTATATTGTAGCAAAGTGTAATTTCTTCAGTGTTGTCACATGAAAATATATAATAAAATATTTACAAAAATATGAGGGGTGTACTCACTTTTGTGATATACTGTATAATAAAATATTTACAAAAATGTGTGGGGTGTACTCACTTTTGTGAGATACTGTATGTATGGACTATATTACTACTATTTTTTTTTGTGAGCATAGGCTACAATATTTTAAAATGTTTGTAATAAAATACCCTTTAAATCAAATCTATGTGGTAAAGTCCTTCTCTGGTACCAGTAAAGTCTGTTTTTTTTGTTCTTCTATATGTTTGACTAGCTGGTATTTTTAGTTCCCTGGGTCAATGCTGTCTAGGTACTTCCTGCAGATTCCCCTGACAATAATTCCTGCTTATAAGGCTAACCTGGAATCATATGTGTGGCAGCTGCCACTGAATGGGAATTTTTATTAGATATTACCACAGAGTTTGAATATCTGGGAGTTACACCCTTTAAAGTTTACTATTATACAGTGGGAATATTAGTTTGTGTACGTTGTGACATCTGGACTGAATGTTTTTAAATGATCATTTTTTTTATTTTGTGAATGGTGGGGGTTGTACATCTAGAGCTAATTCAATGTTTTGTAATAATCAATAATCAATTTTTTGGTTATTTTACTTGGTCTTCTTTTCTGTAACTATTTTTTTCAAGTTTTCCCATTGTCTCAGTATTATTATATGCCTGTTTTAATTGTGAAGACAGCAACATTTGAATTGTGGTAGGGCGGTGAACCAAGGGCCATGTATGTGAGGGGTGGACCCTCTTCTTCTTCTTGGATTGATTCCCTTGCTCGTGGCACCTGTTCCTGCCGCCGCTGATTCCACTGACTCCCCTTGCATTCCAACGGCCAGAAACAGAAGCAGCCTGTACCCTGCCAGAAGTCCCACCTACCTGGATGTAATGCCATCCACTGCAGGGTCCCAGAGTGAGTGCAGGCCTGGAAAACATTAAGGAACACAGAAGTCCCTGCAGCCCCCACACTCTCCAGGCAAAACCCAACTGGCAAATACTTTTGCTGTGCTGGAATGAGGCAGCTTCGGAACACCCTGGCCCATCAGATGGGGGATGCTGGGATGGTCAAACAAAGAAAAAGAAAAAAGTTATGGCACACTCAATCCCCTAAACCTAGGGAGAGCATAGCGCCAACATGATTCCCACACAGTGCTCTTACCATGGTGGAGGAAGCACAATAAGTAAGGTTGCAGTGTTTCCTGGTAAAGTGGGTAAAGCTATGCTCTCTCATTTTTAAAGACAATAGGGAAAGGGATATATTTGAGAACAAAAATGATTCATCAATGTTATGTCCTATAATAAAAACAATATTTGGATGGTTTGGTCCCATTAACTGATTTGTCAGTGGACTATGTTATGAATCCTTTACATTTGAGAAAATGAATCAACTTGTTCATGGACTAGTTTCAGTTATAATCCAGGCCAATGCCCATTTACAGTTTCTACCACCAACTTTAAAATTCCAGATGCCTTTTTGAGAAATGCAAGATGCATCTGGCTGCTGTTTCTATAGGTCAAACTTCTATTTAGTATGTTTGCCATTTGAAAAAAAATCCTTTCAACTAATAAATAATTAGAAACAGAAAATTGTGCCAGAACTGGCATAGAAATTGCAATAGCTAACATAAAAGAATTAAGAAATGCCTCTGTGCCAGAGTATATAATGTAAATGTTTGTATGATGTCCCCATTATTGCCTCTTCAAAACACAGACTGATGTAAATGAGGTAAAACACTTGTTTGTGATGCCAGTGTTTTCTGCCTGCACCTGCTGTCTCCACTGTTTACAGTCTAATTATCCAGCACTGATACTATTCTGCACATACTGTACATGAAGTGCATAGATTTACATACAGTACAGAGGTTTGCAATCAATTTCCATGAATCATTCAGAAGTAACATAGCTACTTTATCAAAGTAGTCAAGAGTCAAAATCTTACAAATATGAAGAGGTTAATATATTTATTGAAATTATCACATATGACTTCACTTGCCATGAATATTACAGGAATTGTTTTTTTATTTTAAAAGACCAGTCCATCTAAATAGTATACTTTAGCTATAGGCATAGCTTAGTGGGCTGAATCAGCCTTGTCTTCTTTGTATGTTTGTAGCACGTATTGCATTTTTCTTAATACAAAATAAATAGAAATTCCAGAAAGAAAAACAAGATTCCTTTTCGCTAACAGGGAAGTGTATAATCAATTGTACCAGCAATAGCAATGCCACACACCCTGATGTAGAATAATATTCTTCCTCTATCAAAATAGCCAGCGGGAACTAATTCTAGTTTCGCACTAGGCACAATGCTTTTACAAAGAAGGTGTGCAGCAGACTGACCATAGGGCACAGAGACCATTTGCCCAGTGGGCCAGGGCCAAATGTCCCAGGGCTGGAACAAAGGGTGGGCAGAGGGAGAGGCAACAGTAGTGTTGCTAGCACTGGGCTTTCAGCTGCTGCCCTGTTTCAAACATCGGCATCATCCTTTACCACTTGTCATGCTAGTCAAACAAAGCTGGGGAAGCTTCTCCTAGGTTCCTCCTTGACTCTGATGTGCCCTATGAGAGAAGATGAGGAGGAGCCTGGAAGGATGAACATCTCCCACCCCAGCATTGAGCCGAAGTGTATACACAATCTGAGAGCTGTATATGGAGGTAACGGTAGTGGATTTTGATCAATGATAGAAGAGTAAAGGAGACACGATATGTGGGGATTTGAAGGAGAATGATCATAGAAAGAGGTAGGCATTGATAGAAAAGAATGATAGTGACCAGAGAAGGAAATGGCGAGGAATAGAAGGGAAGGAGATGGATTCAGAGAGGAGCGTGGCAAGGATGAAAGTTCATTGTGCAAAACATGCATTTATAAAGCAGAACGATCACAAAAGTAGAGAATAGTTACAGAGGGAATGAGAGTGTATTGACAAAAACTCTCCAGCACTCAATACAAACTGCTCCCAAGGATGCTTAGGTACGTAATGCTTCCTCAGGTGCAGCCCTCCATAGATCGAGGAATCTTTAGTTAACTGCAAAAAACACACAGAAGAGGGCACTATCTCCTTGGGCATTACCACCAAACAATTTTAAAAAATCCCCACAGACAAATGGATACTCACAAACGTATAAAAGCTGCAGGCATATAACAAATACTATAGCCATGGACGGTATGTCCCATCATTGGACCATCTGATTGGAAAGCTAATGTGTTTTGTGAGACTAGCTACCTCCTTCAGAGCTGATGCATTAGCAGTTTTTATACATGTGTAGTATTCATTTCTCTTTGGGGATTTAATAAATTGTTTGGTGGGCAATGCAGGAGGAGCTTGCACCCTCTTGTGTGTGTGTTTTTTTTGCAGAGGGAATGAGAGTGCCTGTGACTGGAAGAGGGAGAGGATAAAATGATTTATAGTGGCATTTGTACAGGGGGAGGGGTTTGGTTGAATAGAATCCTTAAAAAAAAGCCTAAAAGGCCCGGGCTTATTTTTGTCCCAGTCTGGGCCTGGTGTGCAGACTCAGGAACCCAAGCACAGGTATAACTCTAGGAAAGTCCTCAAGAGATAAAAGAGACTATTAGCCAGTAAGGCAGATTATTGGCGTGATGGGAAATTCTCACTGTTTGCTTTTCATCTCTTGGTTGTTTCAGCCATCATGTAACCCTTTAATGGCATCCTTATGCTTTCCCTCATCTTGTTGTAGAAATCCTGGAGAAGCAAACTGGTCATCAGCTGGCAGGAACCTACTACCGGCTGGAAGCATGATCTGAGACTGGCAGTAGTCTGCAACTGAGATGGCAGACAGCAGGCAAGGCAGAAGACAGAGTCATGGTCAGAAGACAGGCTGTGGTCAGACCAGGAAGTCAGATAGAATTATATTGAAGATACAGGAAAGGTCACATTTACAGGTAGATATCAGTAGAGATGAGCCATGGTCAGGAAATAGTAAGTAACAATCATACAAGTGTGGACAGGGTCAGAATCAAGCTGGGTAACAACAGGAAGTCAGAGCAGAGATGAATTCAGGGGCAGACTGATTCTCCAACAGATAAGCAGATCCCAGAAACAGCTGCAAGTTCAGGCCACAGGGTAACAGATGAAAGTCATCCAGCAATTTTCTTGGCTCAGCTTTGATCCTTAATTAGGTCATCTGTTGCCAAGACTGCGTCTGTGCACCTTTATGTCCATGCAACCAAGCAGCATGTGTAACTAGATATTGGCATTTTACCCATATATTGCATCTCATGAATAATATTTAACATATGTACTATTATTACACAGCAGTTAAAGCAGAGCTACCCTTACATATTATTGCGTATTTTCATAGAGAAAAGAGTTCCTTTATTGTATTTTAATTTTTTTCACAGAATGTCCTTCACAGAGAACTCAAGCTTCATAGACACTACTTTGTTCTTAGTTAGCTACATCATTTTGTATAACTTCTAACACACATTTAAAAAATATTAATTCCAAACATATCTTTTTATATTAGTGTAGCACCCTCGTCCTAGAAATAGGGCTACAGGTAAATTTGGTTATGCTGGGTGGTAGCCAGCCTGGCTAATTTGTAGTGTTTAGTGGTCAAATGACTTCTGTTAAAATTATATTCAGTTGTGGCTTCTCCCTTTTGTCAGTAGGTGGCACTGTTTCTTTTGACATTAGTATGATGAGCTACAGTACATTCAAGTTATGGATTTTCTCATTCTCATGCTCTATCAGCTTAAGTATCAGTAGGGGTGGGGGTGTATATTGGACTGCTTGCGGCACCCACCTACTAGACCACTAGTGCACTCACCTAAGTGAGTAAGCATGTATTAGGTGTGGGTGACTTGTTTACCCCCACCCTTTTTCATGCGTTTTTATTATTATTTTTATTTTTAATTTATCTTACTTCTGAATACCATATTACTTTTTATTATAGATTGAACACCTGCTCTGCTCCTGATGAGTGGTACAAAGGCCACGAAACGTGCGTAGAGCTATCATATGCCGTGCTTCTTTTGAATACATTCAGATTCTGACGTTACTATACATTACCCTAATTGGTGCACAAAGACCTTGGCCCTGCAGGCATTATGCTACATATGCTTTTATTCAAACCTGCTGTGGTGAACTTTGGAGTTTTATTATGATACTTTGTGATATTCATGTTATTATCATGTTGTACTATTATTATCACTATTACCATTATCATGTATTGTTTATTACTTTGTTTATCATTGTATTTATCTCTTGTAAATCCAACTGCAATGATTAATAAAATTCCTATTAGTTCACCTTGTACTCTCTTGCTACCACATACTTCATGTAAAGTCCCAATGTCCCCCTTGTTCCCCCCTTTTTTTGAACTCAGATTCTCAGAATCAGATTTCTCAGAATCAGATTTGCTGCTATGAATGCTGGGAGAAGCTATTTATTGGGAAGAAGTCAGATGATCTTAGTCTTCCCACCCAGGGCTGCAGCCTGGGTGGATGTGTGTGTGAAACAGCTCCTGGTTGCTAAGCCTGAAGCCTGAGGCCCATCCAGGTGGTTTCAGGCTACTAGGCCTGTTCGAGGCCTATCCAGGTGTTTAAGTTACTACTGACAAAGCCTGACAAAGATCCGGAAACAATTCTGAAAGGGTTGGAGTTCTAAAGAAGCACCAGAGGTGACTCTTCATGGACCGGGGATCCATGAGGTGGCTGGGAGAGCTTCAAGTGAGAACTCATCCAAGAGAATTCAGTAAGTTGTAGTGAGTAAAGTTAAGTTACTATAGGAGACAGCCTGTCCTACGAAGTACAGATGTGCTGGTTCAGCTTAAAGGCTCTTTTCCTGTACTGCTGTCTACCTTATCTCACCTGTTTTTGTCTAAGGTGTCTGCCAATCTGTCTATTTGCTAATCGTTACTAAGGGTGTCCTGTGCCCTATCCCCTCTCTCCTACATTTTTCCTGTTCATGTCAGCCCTCCCTAACTCTGGCAGTCACCATCAGGCTCCTGGAAAATTGGCATGGGCGCTTCATTAGTAATGTATAATAAGTAAACAAATTATTCCTTCATTATATAATGCACAATTAGTAGTGCATATTTGTGTAATCCATATCTATATATGAATTTGTGTTTAATATATATACAGTATATTCACCAATTATAGCTATAGATATTATACAATACATCCTTATTGTTGACAAGATATAGTCTAAATATATATACTCAAGCTAGAAGTGAAACAATTGTGAAAAGATTTACAAAATATCCTGCAGCTACTGTACACAAGGTGCTATTCACTTGCCATTCACGAGCGCTGTAATATATATATATATATATATATATATATATATGTGTGTGCATGTATGTATGTATGTATGTATGTATATATATATATATATATATATACACATTATATATATATATATATTTTTTTATATATATCCTTATTCTTAGTTATAGTAGAAACCTCATACATCAAGCATAGGGTCTCAATAATGCTACCGCATTATGATGCTTTTTTCACTGCATTTTTGTAGTGCGTGTTTGCTTTGGTACATTTTTCACGCTTAATGCATTTTTTATAGGCGGAAACTGGATTTTATATACAAAACTCTAACAAAAGTGCACTAGAAACACATGTACAGTATCTCACAAAAATAAGTACACCCCTCACATTTTTGTAAATATTTTATTATATCTTTTTATGTGACAACACTGAAGAAATGACACTTTGCTACAATGTAAAGTAGTGAGTATACAGCTTGTATAACAGTGTAAATTTGCTGTCCCCTCAAAATACCTCAACCACTGGCAACAAAAGTGAGTACACCCCTGTGAAAATGTCCAAATTGGAATTGGAATGGGAATGGGAAGCAGGTGTGTTAAATTTGGTGTTATCGCTCTCACTCTCTCATACTGGTCACTGGAAGTTCATGGCAAAGAACTTCCTGAGGATCTGAAAAAAGTGAATTGTTGCTCTACATAAAGATGGCCTAGGCTATAAGAAGATTGCTTCTAATGCGATGAAGTACAGCACATACGATGGGACTAGAAAAAGGAAGTTCAATAGCCACTGCGCCCCCCTTTGGGCTCCTTCTGCTAATCTCATGTTAGTAGAAGTTTGGTTAGAGACGATTCAGGCTTTTCAGACTCCAGCTTTTTCAGATCGTTTTACTGCTGTTCAGTTTGTGCTTTGGGTTTGTATCTGATTTTCAGTGTGTGCAGTCAATTCATATCTGTTTTTCAGTGAGTTCTTGTTTGTTCGTTTTCAACTCGTTCTTCACAGGCCTTGCTGTTCTTCAGTGCGTTCTGTTAAATTCCTTCTGACCAGCCGACCGTTTTGAAACCATGTTGCGGGTATGTACTCATCGTATAGTTCATGCTGTGAGGGGGCTTGGTGTTGGGGTTTATACTTTGGCCCAAGCCCAGTCCATGAACAGGGCGAGGAGGAGTTCATGGACCAAGAATTGGCTACTCCAGTGTGACCAATTCTCGCACATGCCTCTGCTTCGTGAGATCCAGGAGAATAATCCTGATGATTTCAGGAACTTTCTCCGGATGACAGATCCCATTTTTCACCATCTGTTGGCTTTGCTCACCCTTTATATTATGAAGCAGGACACCTGCATGTGGCAAGCCATCACTCCAGAGCAGAGGCTAGTCGCCACCTTGCGGTACTTGGTGACTGGGAGAAGTCTACAGGACCTCAAGTTCTGTACAGGCATCTCCCCCCAGGCTCTGGGGATCATTATTCCAGAGACCTGTTCTACCATCATTCAGGTCCTGCAGAAGGACTATATTAGGGTAAGTTTTATCCTTTAACATCACATTATATGTATTTAATGTTTGCTAATGTTTTGTTTTTCATTGTTCTCTAATTACAATAATTGGAATATCCTGTGAATGTCCCCTGTATCCTCATGCATGCTGAAAGCTTTTTAAATGCTCCTTTTTTGGCCTACATGCATATTTGCCTTCTCTAACCTCCCCAACATGCTATCCTGGGCCCATATACACCTATAGTTTAGTCCCTTAACAATGTATTTTGTCAGCTCCATTGCAGTGCTTTACCAAAAACACCCCCTAAAATGTGTACAAATGTTATGTGTGTCCTTAAATTCAGGCAGAGTGCTGGAGGCTTCTTGTGGCTCCCAAAGTCACCTCAACCCCCCTCCCCCCCTAAAATTTTTACAATAGGCCATCAGAGGGGGGAGGAATATGATATAAGTGGATCTTAGATTTGTGTCTTGAAATACTCCTTTAAAAACATGATGTCGGCCCATAATGTTTTTTGTTTAATCTGCTTGCAATGTTATGTGCAAAAGTACTTATGGTTTTTTTTCTGTTTTGACTCCACAGTTCCCTTCACAGGAATGGCAGACTGTGGCTTCCAATTTTGCCGACCATTGCAACTTTCCGAACTGTGAAGGGGCTATAGATGGGAAGTACGTCCACATCGTGCCACCACCCCATTCAGGGTCTTACTATTATAATTATAAGGGGTTTAAAAGTATAACGTTAATGGCAGTGCCGTCGGCACAATATGAGTTCCTCTATGTGGATGTGGGGAAGATTGGCCCGATGTCAGATGGAGGAGTCTTTGCCCAGACGGAGTTTTACCAACATCTCCAGACTGGTGGTCTGGCATTGCCACCTGATGCGGACAACATGGAAGGACTCCCATTCGTTTTTACTACCGATGAAGCATTTGGTCTGAGCGAGCACCTGATGAGGCCATTCCCTTAAAGAACCCTCACCCCGGAGAGGAGGGTTTTTAACTACCGGCTGGCCAGAGCGAGAAGAGTTGTCGAGAATACCTTTGGGATCATGGCCAGCCAGTTCCGCCTGTTTCTGAGAACGATCCATATGACGGACTACAAAATCAACCATATCGTCCTATCCTGCTGCATATTGCACAATTTTTTAAGGAAAAATGCCCAAAATGATATTGCCTCAGTTGGGCCTGAGGCAGGACTTCCTATTAATCCCCTGACAGGCCTAGATACTAGTCCCTTGACGTACTGGCTTGGCCCCCAAAATCGCTTGTGAAGTTCGGCAGAAATATGTAAATTATTTTATGGGTAGGGGGGCCATTACTATGCTAGACAATGTCTAAAAAAATTTTTAATAAAATAAAAATTTCTGATAAAATCTTGATTTTTATTTATTGCTTCTGTTTGTTTTTGGCTGTCTCCTAAGTTCTCCTAGTGCACTTGTAGTGCCAAGTGGATTTTCCTTTAGTAAGTAAGCCCCATTGTCACTGTAAACACAAAATTACTTAAACTGGTATTGACCATTGAAATAAGAAGCCACACATTGTTGATGAGCAAAGGTTTTACTCTGTGCACATTCACACACGTGCGTTTTCAAAATTTTGGGTATAAAAATTAGTTTTTGTATTTTTCAATTTATTTCTTTATTTTTTTGTTTTTTGTTCAAAATAGGCATGTTTAAAAACATATAACATACAAAACTCTGGAACTTACTAAGTTCAATGTAGAAAACCAGAAGGCAATATCAGACATTATAGTATGTCCTAAATGCCTGGATACTGCATTCATCAGATGAGCTGATGTCACCCCTGTAAAAGCCAAATTTTGAATATGCACACAATTTGAGAGTCAAAATGGGTATTTCCCTCCTGATCTCATGCCTAATGTCAACATGTGCTATCTGCCATCATGAGGGATCAATGGACGTGTTTTGGGGGTGCAACCCCTTCCTCTCACCTACTTTATTTGGTAGGAAGAGGTTGCACCCACAAAACACGTACATTGAAATCCCCTGATGGCAGATAGCACATGTTGACACACTGTGTGCATCTTCAAAATTTGGCTTTTACTAATTACAACAAAAAGTTGGTTTAGAACAATAATGAAAATGTTTGTATTTTCAACAACTTTTAAATTCTCCCCAACACATCAATCACGTTCTTCATTTGTTGTTCAAGAAAATTTAGTTTGTTTCTTATGATGTCGATTTCACGATTCCATGTCATGATGTCCTGGATTAGGAGTTGTGCACTTGCACTTGTGAATTTTGGAGCTTGCTCTTCCACAACCAGCAAATCACCTAAAGATTTTGGGAAAAACATGCATTATAAATATGCAGGCATACATATATTACCTGAAGCTGGGGTGTCAGACACTCACTCATTGTGGTGACAAGTTTGCCCCTTTTCCTCCACCTTTCCTTCCTCCAGAACCTCAGGGTGTGGTGTTTTGTTGGGGAGTTCCCCTTCTTTGTCAGGTGGGGGGTTCCTGGTGTCCTCTGTTGAGAGGTGTCCTCCAAGTCTTTGGTCCCCTATGAGAATGAAACAAAAGGTATACTTTAGCACACAGATATTTAGGCATGGCCAAATGTATTTAATCTGTATCTGCCCAAAACATCGTATTAAATGAGCGAACAATGTTTCCTACAACCGATTACTGTGCCCACTAACCTGAAATTTGCCATTTTAAAATGTCCTACAGTAAAGAAAAACAGTGCGCAGCATGCAAGTAATAATAAAGAATCAGAACATACGACAACTACTTACTTTTTCTAAGCACTCTCTTTATCCTCCTATACTGATCCAGCTCCCTCAGTTTCAGGTCTGACCAGCATTTCCTTATTTGCTCCTTTGTTCAAGGTAGCCCAAAATTTGTGTGCAGACTCTTCACAACTTTCATCATAATTTTGGCCTTTTTCACATTCGGGTTGGTATACGGTCCATTCTTGCCATCATAGTCGTTCTTCCTCAAGATGTCCACCATTTCCACCATCTCAAGAAAGGACATATTTGTAGCCTTAAATCGTCACCTCCGGGAACGGGACATTTCCACCTCGGGGCTTTCCTCTTCCTCATTACTCCAATCACACACCTGCTGTGTCTCCACCATGTCGTTCCTACTGCATGCCAAAGAGAAGGGGCGGGGAATACACTAGAAAGAACATCAGGGGCGGGAGACGCGGCAATGCATGCACAGTGTATATAAAGTAACGCGCCTGTGTCGTACGTACGATCGCTGTTCTGAAGAAGGAGGACAAACATTCTAACGAAAGTAAAATCTTAACTTTGGTACATCAGTGGCTTATACTGCTTCAAGATTAAGGCCTATATTGGGATAATATTATGAGAGTTTAGGCTGACATTAGTGTTTTTGTCTTGTTTATTGTCTTACAGAAAATATGAATCACTTTAAAGGACCCAGATCTTATGGCCAATTTCATTGACAAGTACAGAGAGATGAGGAATTTGTGGGAGGTAAAACACAGTTTATATTATAATAAACAAGCTAGGAGGTAAATGCTGGAAAAACTTCTGGAATTTGTGAAGACTCAGGTTCCTGATGCAACCATCGTGTTCTTGGAAAAGAAAATTGGGATCTTGAGGAACATGTATAAGAAGGAGCATAATAAGATCCAGAAATCATTCCCATCAGGAGCATCAGCAGCACAAGTGAATGTTCCCAGGCTGTGGTACTTCAACAAACTGCAGTTTCTGGATGACCAAACTGAAGGCAAGGAATATCTTTCTACCCTGCCCTGCAGCCTTCCCTCCACCCTTGCCTCAACCCCAGCAGAGGAAGATGAGGAACAACCTGGGCCTTCCATCCTAGAAGAAGTGGGTGTGCTCAGCCGGAACCAGGTATATTATTTTTATACATATTTATTGTCCTAATATTAATGATGTTAACTAGATGTTATAATTGATAACAAATTAATGATTTTAAAAAAAAGTGATGTATACATATCAATAGACAGTAGTGACCAAAAATGTTTGGGACAAGAATGAAAAATGCCGGGGTCAGAATGATAGTCTTTTCTATTTATTAACATTCAGTTTTCAAGTCATGAGCTGAAAATTGTGTGTGATTGATGAAGCAAAAACTAAAACGATGTCCCTTTTTTATACACAGGATAGGCTCAGCCAGGAGTAGGGTCTGGAAAGCGTCAGCCAGGAGGAGGCCTTGCCCAGTGGCAGCCAGGAGGAGGCCGTGCCCAGTGGCAGACAGGAGGGGGGCAGGCCCAGTGCAGCCAGGAAGTGGCTGGGCCCAGTAGGAACCTCACCCAATCCCAGGTGCCTCCCCTGCCTACCCTCGCCGATGACGAAGGAGGCAGCACTGGGCCTCATTAGGGAAGTGTTAGGTTTTCGGATGGTGAGTCTGACTTGGTGGAAGGAGACCTCTC
Organism: Lithobates pipiens; assembly: GCF_037356315.1. Lineage (NCBI taxonomy): Eukaryota > Metazoa > Chordata > Amphibia > Anura > Ranidae > Lithobates > Lithobates pipiens. Next base: position 119,604,564 of record NW_027507764.1, read on the forward strand.
TTACGACTCTGGTTCGCGTCTCTCTGAAGTGGGAACAGAGGGACAGGAGCACAGCGGGGTAGGAGCGTCTGGCCAGATGCAGCAGCAGGTGTTAGGAAGATGAAGATCTTCAGGTGCAGGAGCTCTCAGTAGCAGGAAGGCAGCCGATGGAGATTGGCAAACAGGTCGTGATACCAGGACGGGTGGTGCACGGGTCTGGAGAGGCAGAGGCAGGACCGGATGGATCTCTGGGTGGGAGAGCAGCAGACACAGCAGCAAGCAGGAGCCAGCAGAGGAATCAGATAACAAGCAGGGGTTCGGCAACAGGTATCAGTCCGAGAAGGGTCAAACAAGCCGGGGTCGGAGCAGGAGAGGTCAGCAGAGTCAAACGGAGCCGGGTCAGGTATCAGGTAGGTTTCAGGCGGAATAACAGATAGCTTCAGGTACTAGCTGCAGACGAACAGCACAGAACCTCTGCAGCTGTACCTTTAAAAAGGGCCACTGGCGCCAATCGCGCTAACGCGCACACGTGCGTGTGCCGCACGCACATACGAACGGCGTGCACCTGCGCGCGTCTGGAGACGCGCGTGCCCACGACGACCCGCGGCACGAACGCGTGTGCGTGAACGGAGACCCGATCGCACAGAACGGATGGATTCCTGACAGGAAGCAAGCAATGTCCTCAGGAGCCCCCCTAACACTGAAGAGGCCTATGGCTGCTATCTAGCCACAAGATTGCTGAAATTTGGGAAGGGTCAACTCCTCTGTGAGGATTTTTTTTTTAGATGCCCTTCAGAAGAGATTAAGGGGCCAGCTGACTGAGAAACAGCCACATATATGAGCAAGCCCATCCTCCTCCTCCTGATATAAGTCCACCACCAGAGCCACAGCCTCCAAGGAAGGCTGCAGAATAAAGTGATGGCCTGGGTTCAGTCTGGTCTGACAGAAGACGCAGGCTGGTGTAGTACCACAGCCTGGGGACATATATGTCATCTGCTGCTGGTCCTAATCTCTGGGAGTCCTGGACCAGATTGGGCTCCAAATTATATGGACTCCTCAAGCTACCAATTTTCTTTTCCACAGACTTGGCCTGGGGGCCAAAAGGCTTCGTAAATTCCAAAAGTATATCCAGCATTGCCTTCCTTTTTATTTTGTTAGCCAGAATAAATGGAGATTTTATTTTCTGAAAATACTTTCCTATGTGTTTTTCTTCAAATAGGACAGTTTGTTTGTGAGTAGGCAGGTATATTTCTAAAAGACAATGTCAAATTAACAAGGGACACCAGCCTCCTTGAGGTTAATAAAAAATACTAATACTAATACTAAGAAAATAATGTTATTGTGGCAACTTGACACCTAAAAAATTAAATTATATATGGAGATCACTAGAAAATAATTTTTCAATAATCCAAAAAAAAAAGGAGATCTTGATGAAATGTAAAAAAAAAAAAAAAGATGACTATAAAAACTAATTGTAAACATTATTATGGAGATTGTGACTTCAAAAAATAGAATATTATTCATGAGATCAGGAGAAATAATGAAGAAATAAGTTTACTAGAACTCTGTGTGAATATGAGCAGCAAAACAACTTCATTCTTCTAGCATTAAAAGAAGAAAAGAATGAGCTGCATTAAAAGATCACAGAATTTGCTGTGTGAGAAATGTGCTAGCTCCATTACGAACGCTAGTTTTACCACACCAAATGCTTCTGTCTCGTACTTACTTCAGAGCATGCGTCCTTTTTGGTCAGTCAGAACAGCATACAGACGAGCGGTTTTCCTGAATTGGTTTTGGTTCCATCGGAAATATTTAGAACGTGTTCCATTTCTAGGTCCGTCAGAATTTTCAACGCAAAAAGTCTGATGGGGCATACACATGATTGGAATGTACGATAATAAGCTCCCATCTGACTTTTTCTGTCGGACATTACACTCATGTGTACGCGCCATTACAGTAGCTTGATGCTTGTCAAATACTCATTAATACTTACCAAACAAGATATGAAATTTTTTTATTTCAATGGCATCTGTAAATAAGTTGTTGCACAATGGTTTGTTGTTTGGTTATGAACAGAAATGTTGAACCACTTCAGCCCCAGAAGATTTGGCTGCTCAATGACCAGGCCATTGTTTGCGATACGGCACTGCATCACTTTAACTGCGGGGTCGTGTGATGCTGAACCCAAACAAAATTTACGTCCTTTTGTTCCCACAAATAGAGATTTATTTTGGTGGTATTTGATCACCTCTGCATTTTTAATTTTTTGCACTATGAACAAAAGAAGAGCAACAATTTTGAAAAAAAAAAATATATCTTTTACTTTTTGCTATAATAAATATCCCAATTTTTTTTTAAAAAAAAACTATTTTTTTCCTCAGTTTAGGCTGATATTTAATCTTTAGCATTTTCTTTTTTTTTTACTAGTAATAGCAGTGAACTGTGATTTTTATCGGGACTGCGATATTGCAGCCGACAAATTGGACACTTTTGACACATTTGTGGGAGCACTGACAATTATACAGTGGTCAGTGCTATAAAAATGCACTGATTACTGTATAAATGCCACTGGCAGGGAAGGGGTTAACACTAGAGGGCGATCAAGGGGTTAACTGTGTTTCCTAGGTATGTTCTAATTGTGGGATGAAGGGTATTGACTAGAGGAGGAGAGAGATCGGTATTCATACTGCATATGAACACACGATCTCTCTACACTCCCCTGTTTACACACACAGATCCTGATTCTCGCTCTGTCACTATCGATCGCGGGTGCCCGGCAGTCATTGCGCCCACCGGGCACTCATATTGGCCCCCGGGCACACGCCGCGGGCGCACATGCACCTCCTACAGCATCTTAAAGGGCCGACGTACAGCTATGACGGCTCGCCTAGGGGAGCCATTCTGCCGCAGTTTAACTGCAGCGGCCAGTCGGGATCCTGTTAAACTTAATGTATTTTCAAAGGCAAGCATTATTATCTCAGTTCTGCACTAAGTGAAAAATGTGTGGCAGGACTGCAGGACTCTAGGTCATCTGCTTGGATAGGTATAAACAATGTTTGTTAGTGAGCTTAATCCAATTGTAACTGTTCAGTGCCATTTGGGTGTAACTTTCTTTCTTTTTAGCAATAAAATATATCTGCAGTGCCCACATCGCTGCTCACCGAAAATTAACCCCTCAATTCCCTGCCAACACTCTGCAACGCTCTGCAACACTCTGCAACGCTCTGCAACACTCTGCAACGCTCTGCAACACTCTGCAACGCCCTGCAACACTCTGCAACGCCCTGCAACGCCCTGCAATACCCTGCAACACTCTGCAATACCCTGCAATACCCTGCAACACCCTGTAACACCCTGCAACACCCTGCAACACCCTGCAACACCCTGCAACACTCTGCAACACTCTGCAACACCCTGCAACACTCCGCAATACCCTGAAGCACTCTGCAACACTCTGCAACACTCTGCAATACCCTGCAACACTCTGCAATACCCTGCAACACTCCGCAACACCTTGCAACACTCCGCAATACCCCGCAACACTCTGCAACACCCTGCAACACTCTGCAACACTCTGCAACACTCTGCAACACTCTGCAACACTCTGCAACACCCTGCAACACCCTGCAACACCCTGCAATGCTCTGCAACACTCCGCAATGCTCTGCAACACCCAATACCCTGCAACACTCTGCAATGCTCTGCAACACCCGCCAATACCCTGCAACACTCTGCAATGCTCTGCAACACCTGCCAATACCCTGCAATGCTCTGCAACGCAATACTCTGCAATGCCATACTCTGAGATACCCAGCCATAGTCGGTGATACCCTGCAATACCCAGCCATAGACATCCCCCCCTCCCGCCGCCCTCCGCCCTCCGCCCTCCAGTGCTTCTACCGAATCGCTAATACGATCAAATCCAGAATCTTTTTTTTTTTTTCAGGCTTCCCAGCTTAGAGGTGAGATGTGAGGTCTTATTGACCCCACATCTCACTGTAAAGAGGACCTGTCATGCCATATTCCTATTACAAGGGATGTTTACATTCCTTGTAATAGGAATAAAAGTGATCAAAAAAATTTTTGGGGGGGAAAAAAATGTCAAACTAAAATAAATAAAGTAAAATGAACAATAAAAAAAATTTTTTTTTTTTAAAGCGCCCCTGTCCCCATGTGCTCGCATGCAGAAGCGAACGCATACGTAAGTCCCGCCCACATATGAAAACGGTGTTCAAACCACACATGTGAGGTATCGCTGCAAACGTTAGAGCAAGAGCAATAATTCTAGCCCTAGACCTCCTCTGTAACTCAAAACATATAACCAGTAAAAAAAATTTAAATCATCGCCTATGGGGATTTTTAAGTAGCGACGTTTGGCGCCATTCCACGAGCGTGTGCAATTTTGAAGAGTGACATATTAGGTATCTATTTAATCAGCGTAACTTCATCTTTCACATTATGCAAAAATTGGGCTAACTTTACTGTGTTTTTTTTTTTTTTAGCACAAAACAGTTTTTTTTCCATAAAAAAGCATTCGAAAAATGACTGCGCAAATACCGTGCGAGATAAAAAGTTGCAAAGACCACCATTGTATTCTCCAGGGTGTTTGCTAAAAAAACATATATAATGTTTTGGGATTCTATGTAATTTTCTAGCAAATAAATGATGATTTTTACATGTAGGAGAGAAATGTCAGAATTGTCCTGGGTGCTCCAGAACGCCTGATGGCGCTCCATGCATGTTGGGCCTCTGTATGTGACCACACTGTGTAAAAGTCTCACACATGTGGTATCGCCATACTCGGGAGTAATAGCAGAATGTGTTTTGGGGTGTAATTTGTGGTATGCATATGCTGACCTGATAATATGACAATTTTGTGGAAAAAAAATAAAAAGTAAAAAAAAATCTTGATTTTGCAAAGAATTGTGGGAAAAAATGACAACTTCAAAAAACTCATCATGCCTCTTACTAAATACCTTGGAATGTCTTCTTTCCAAAAAGGGGTCATTTGGGGGGTATTTGTACTTTTCTGGCATGTTAGGGTCTCAAGAATTGAAATAGGCCGTCAGTACTTCAGGTGTGATCGATTTTCAGATATTGGCGCCATAGCTTGTGGACTCTAACTTTCACAAAGACCAAATAATATCCACCAATTTGTACTTATTTTTACCAAAGATATGTAGTGGTATAAATTTTGGCCAAAATATATGAAGAAAAAAATGACTAATCTGCTAAATTTTCTAACAGAAACAAAGAAAAATTCATTTTTTTACAGAATTTTCGGTATTTTTTCTTTTATAGCACAAAAAATAAAAAACCCAGTGGTGATTAAATACCACCAAAAGAAAGCTCTATTTGTGTGAAAAAAAGGACAAAAAATTCATATAGGTCCAGTGTTGCATGACTGAGTAATTGTCATTCAAAATGCGAGAGCACCGAAAGCTGAAAATTGGTCTGGTTATTAAGGGTGTTTAAGTGCCCAGTGGGCAAGTGGTTAAGCCATTGGGAAGTCCCCATGCATCAAAGGGGGCATGGTCACCCAGGTACGTTACCGTGTGGCTCCGCCCTCAGTTATATAAGAACTGTCACCTGCGAGGACGTATTAGACGGCGGGTGCCTCCCATGGAGGCGGATCGGTGGTGGGTTTTTTATTATTTTTTTCAGTCTGTCGGTGGAACCATAGAAGAAGATGAATGGACCTTGTGGGTTTTTATTTTTTTATTTGTCCCAAGTTGTGTCTTGTATTTTTTTAACATTTTGATACTTTTTTGTGAAATGGTACGGGTACAATGTACCCATTTCCATTTCAAACAGAGGGGGGCCAGGATCTGGGGGTCCCCTTGTTAAAGGGGGCTTCCAGATTCGGATAAGCCCCCTGCCTGCAGACCCCCACAACTACCGGGCAAGGGTTGTGGGGATGAGGCCCTTGTCACCAATCAATATGGGGACAAGGTGCTTTGGGGGGCTACCCCAAAGCTCCCTCCCCAAGTTGAGGGCATGTGGCCTGGTATGGTTCAGGGGGGGGGCTCTTTGATCCCCCCTCTTTTCCTGTGGCCTGCCAGGTTGCGTGCTCGGATTAGGGTCTAATATGGATTTTTGGGGGAACTCTCATGCCATTTTTTTTTCATTTTGGCTCGGGTTCCGCTTAAAATCCATACCAGACTTGAAGGGTCTGGAATGGATTTTGAGGGGGGCCCCTACGCCATTTTTTTACAATTTTTTTTTTCATTTTGGTTTGGGGTTCCCCTTAATATTCATACCACACCCAAAGGCCCTGGTAATGGACTGGGGGGGATCCCATACTGTTTTTTTCAATGACTTTTATTTGTATTGCCAGGAGCCGACAATTCATTATAGCTGCTAGTAGTTTTAAATGACTTTTTTCCTTTAGAAATGTCATTTTGTGCAGGGACTGTTCTAAACACAGGAAAAATGTGCCACTTTACAGGCATACTATAGACACCCCCCAGGTATGAAATTTAAGGGAATATTTCACTTTCATTGTTTCACTTTTCAAATCACTGCTCCCGAAAAAATGGACGTTTTTAACACATTTTTTTGCATTGATACATGTCCCCTGGGGCAGGACCTGGGTCCCCAAACACTTTTTATGACAATAACTTTCGTATAAGCCTTTAAAATTAAAACTTTTGACTTTTCATGTTAATGTCCCATAGACTTTAACTGTGTTCCAGCGGCTGTCGAATTTGCCCTGAACATCCGAACAACCAAATTTCGGCCCAAAACTTATGCTCGGGCCAAACCGTTTGCCCATTCCTATTGATAGATTATTTCAGAATGTCAAAATGTATTGCAATTGTATATCCAGATTTTATATTATGACACTTCTTACCTGTCCACTGAGCTGCCAATAGTGTAAGTAAGGAGGGTCTGGCAAAGTATCACAGAATATTTATGCAAAGAGCTCTCATGGAAGTGGAGAGGGCTACCTGTCCAAAACATCTACCCATTACCTCCCCTCCCCACCCTAAAATTTGTCTAATGGGCCACCAGAGGGGATGAGGAATCAGATAAGTTGACCTTACACTTTTGTCTTTAAATACTCATTTAAGTTTTATCTTTATGTTGGCTAAGCATTTTGTGTCAAATCTGCTTGCAATATTATATGCAGAAGTAGTAATTTATTTTTTCTTTATTTAATCAACAATTTCCTTCCAACCCAGAGCAATGGCAGGATGTTGCAGCCCAGTTCCAGCATCAGTGGGATGTTCCCAACTGTGGTGGTGCTATTGATGGCAAGCATGTCCAGATTGCCCACCACCCAGCTCTAGCTCATATTATTTAAATTATAAGGGCTTTTACAGCATAGTCATGCTAGCTGTAGTGTCTGCCAACTATGAATTTTTGTATCTGGATGTTGGGAAGAATGGCCGCAACTCTGATGATTATGCAAAGAGAGTTCTACAAGCGGCTCCAGAATGGCACCTTAAACTTGCCACCTGCTGAGGAGAATTATGAGTTTTTGTTGCAGATGAGGTCTTTGCTCTGGGGGAACATCTGATGAAGTCTTTTCCCATGAGGAATCTCTCTTGTGCCAGAAAGGTGGTCAAAAACGCCTTTGGCAGCCTATCGAGTTGTTTCAGGCTGTTTTTTACTCCAATTAACCTGGCACGCTACAAAACCATGTGGTCCTGTGCAGCTGTATCCTACATAATTTTGTAAGGAGGAATGCTACCAGCTACTTAGCCTCACTGCCAAGTGATGCAGACCCTACAGTGGCAGGCCCAGCTGAGGAGGCTGCAGCTCGTCTCTCTGTGGGCATGCTGATGGCTATTCAAAATGCCAGTGCTGGATTGCCCTCACAAATTTCCAGAGATTTACAGCAGAAATACCTTGATTATTTGGTATATTTTGTAGAGGGGCAGTGGCTTGGTAGCAAATTGTAACTGATCATGTCTAATCTTTTTTTTGAGATCATAAACTCATATTTCATTTGAACTACTGTTGTCTGTGTTTCTTATCTGTCTAATATGTTCACAAATGGGATTTATTTTGGCTACTACTTGCTACAATAGTGAAAATGTACCTTATTTGCTACATGAGGTGACTCAAGCTGGCTCAATCTCTTCTTCAGTTAAATATTATGGTATGCTGTACACACACATGTTTTTGTTCTTAAATGGATCTAATGCATGAAGTTCAAAAACAATTTTCCTTTTCAACTCCTTTAATTTTCTTGATGCCTAAAAATTGCAGGAGTTGACCACATTAAAGAGCATATTGTCACTGTAACTACAATAACTTACCAAATACACTAGTATTGATAATTGAAATAATAAGCCACACATTGTTTAGTAAAATACATTTTACTCCGAGCACATTTACATGTGTGTTTTAAGGTTTTAAAACAAACCAACATCTTAGCGTATAACATGTATGTTTTGCATTATTTCTCCTTTTTTGTGGCTAAACAGGCATGCTCTAAAATATTAGATACACATCCCAAACTCAGGAACTTACAAAGTTTGAGTTAGGTAAAGTGAAGGCCAAATGAGACATTAGTATCCCAAGACTGTGTGGATGTTGCCTAATGTTGATCTCACCCCTCTAATAGCCCAAATTTGAAGCCACATACACGTGGAGGCATAACAATTAAATGGCCCTTATGATCCCATGCTGAAAATGTGTGTAGTTACAAACATCTTTTTTTCTAAACCCACAAAACATACAGTGCCATCTCCCATCACGGGGTATCAATGGGCATGTTTTTTGGGGATGCAACCCCTTCCTCTGAGCTACTTTAGTTATGAGGAAGGGGCTGCACTCCCAAAACAAGTCCATTGATATCCAGTGATGGTAGATAGCACATGTTGACACGCTGTGTGTTTTGGGCCTTTAGCAACCTAGATGTATGGAAATACACACATTTTAGGCATGGGATAGTGAGGGAAATAAGAAAGTTAAGGCCCAATTTCCAGGGCACCTTGAAATTTGGGGTTTTATAGTCTTAGAAACACAGAAACATTACAATTCACATTAGTTAGGGCAGCGTTTCCCAACTCTCCTCCTCAAGATGTAAACCCAGGTCATGGTTTTCTATATTTGTAGAATTTGGCACAGGTGATGTTGTCATTTTCACTGTTAGTAATTTGCACAGTTGTTTTTAGACTGAGGAAAATACAGAAAACAGGACCTGGTGGTGCACCTAGAGGAGTGAAGTGGAGAAACATTGAGTTCTGTCCCTAAACTTTCACATTTCAAAGTCATAAAAACATGGTAAATATTAAAAGGGCAAACAGGAGCCAACAAGTGGAGCAAGAAACTTCAGAACAGGCAAGAGGAAAATAGGATTTTTAAAAGAGCTTACCTGTAAAATCCTATTCTTTGATGTACATCAGGGGACACAGAGTCATAGTAATAACTATGTGGGTTATATTGGCGTATCAGGTGCTGGACACTGGCACACCCCTTAAGGCGTGAACTTCCCCCATATAACCCCTCCCATTACTGGGAGTCCTCAGTTTTGTAGCCAAGCAATCAAAGTGTATAAGAAGAAGAAGGGAGGGACCTCTGTGTCCCCTTATGTACATCAAAGAAAAGGATTTTACAGGTAAGCTGTTTTAAAAATCCTATTTTCTTTTCTTACATCAGGGAACACAGAGCCATAGTAATAACTATGTGGGATGTCCCAAAGCAATGGCAACTGAAGGGGGGGGGGAGATACAATCAAGGAAACTGGAGGCCAGAGGACTCATACTTCAGCCTGCGCTGTATGCTGTGCCCAAAGGCAATATCCTCATGTCCTTTAACCACTACAATACAGGGCACTTTCACCCCCTTCCTTCCCAGCTCAATTTTCAGATTTCAGCGCTCTCGCAATTTCAATGACAATTGCGTGGTCATGCTACGCTGTACCCAAATAAAATTTTTATCATTTTGTTTGCACAAATAGATCTTTATTTTGGTGTTATTTATTCACGACTCCATTTTTTATTTTTATCGATATAAGCGAAAAAAGAGTGGAAATTTGGAAAGAAAACTATATTTTCTTCTTTCTAATTTTAAAAGAAATCCAATAAAATCGAATTTTGGCATAAATTTAAGCCAAAATTTATTCTGCTACATGTCTTTGGTAAAAAATTTTTGGTTAAGTGTATAATAATTAGTTTGTGTGATCACGGACATATGTACGCAAATGATCATGTACATATATGTGCAGGTGATCACGGACATATGTGTGCAGATAATCATTGAGACATGTGATTTTAGTGGGACATATGTGGGGGGCATGTGTTTTTATTATTGGGGACATGTGTGGCGACATTGTGTTTACACTGTGTGGTGAAGTGTGTTTACACTAGGTTGGTGATCATTGAGTAAAAAGCTGTAAAAAACAGCTCATACTCACTGATCAACAGCCGGCTGCAGCAATCCGCTCTCCTCTCCTCAGTGACAACTTCCGTTTGAGGAGAGGCGATTGCCTAGCAACCGGCTGTTTGTTTACATAACATGATGGCTGTGATTGGACATGGCCGTCATGTGATCAGGAGGGCTAATCACAGAGCCCTTCTGCCGATCCCAGATGCGCCGTGTCTGGGTGACACGAGCGCATCAGGATCGCGTCACTGCGTGGGCACGCGCGCAGCTGTGCGGGCACACGCGTGCGATCCCCCTACTTCTAAAAGACGTTCAGGAACGTCCAGTCAGAAGTGGAGAGCTCCCACCCGGCCATATATATACATTGCCCGGTTGGGAAGTAGTTAATATCGATTTGATAAATTTGGATAAACGTCTGCACCGAAGACCAAGTTGCAGTCTTACAGATCTGAGAAATAGAGGCCTGATGATGCACCACCCAAGAGGCACTAATCGCCCTGGATGAGTGTGCTCTTGATATGAGAAGGAAGAATTTTCTTCTTTAAGCTGAAGCTTGATCAATCACTTGACAAACCCATTTGGAAAATAGTGGATCTTGACGCTGCCTGTCCATATCTTGGACCCTCTGGCAGTACAAACAAAACCTGTGCTTTGCAAACCTGAGCGGTTGCCTTTAAATTGTTTCTGATCGCTCTTACTACATCAAGAGACTGTAGTGCTTTCTCTTCCCCAGATTAAGGCTTCTGGGGAGAAAAAAGGAAGAATAAAATCTTGATTTAAATGAAAACCTGTTACCACTTTTGGTAAGAATTCAGGATGAGCACATCAAACCACCTCATCCTTATGCATGATGAAATATGGCTCTTACAAGACAGAGCCATTAGTTCCAATAATCTTCTAGCACAAGGAAATGGCAAGCAAAAAAGATTATCTTTCTTGTCAAAGAACCAAGAGAATTTTTCGTAAGGTTCAAACGGCTGATTCAGCAAAGCTGAAAAGCCCAATTTTAATCCTAAGGATTTAAAGGTGCCTTGATAGGGGGATAAACTGTGTTACCCCCTAAATAAGCTACACACCAAGAGTGGGAAGCAAGAGGCCATAGAAAAATACATCAACATGGCCTGGATCTGGCTCCTGATAAAAGTCAAGGCCAGCTTCATTCCAGATCCCATATGCAGGAATCCTGCCTATTGACATACTTCCTGGGGTGCCAACCCCTGGATCCATACCAAGAAACCTATGCCTTCCAGATTCTATAGTAAGTGATTCTGGAAGCCGGATTCCTGGCATTAGTCAAAGTAGACACTACTGAAGGAGATCACCCACGATCTTTTATAGCTTGGGATTCAACAGTCAAACCTGTTAAACTCCTTTTCCGTAAAGTAGGATGAAATACTGGACCTTGTGCAAGAAGGTCTGGTTATAATGGCAAAGTCCAAAGGACTTCTACTGCCCTCTTTATGATCTCGATAAATTAAGATCTTCTGGAACCCAGCTGGGGCCACCAGAATCACCTCCTTCTGTTCCTGCTTAATCCTGCAGAGAAGGCGCGGAAGTAGCAGAGCTGGAGGAAATGCATAGATCAGTGATAATTGATCTCCTGGGAAGACTAATGTGTCTGTTCCGCCTGATAGCGGACCCCTTGTTTGACATAAAGTTGTCAACCTTATTAATGAATCTGGATGTGAATAGGTCCATGTCTGGAGTACCCCCTCTGACATATTGCTAGGTAGATGTCGGGGTGAAGAGATCATTCTCCAGGAAATAATTGTTGGCGTCTCAAGTAGTACGCTTGAAATATTAAAATTGCAGATAGGCAAGGAGTGTTGTGTTCTGCCAAAGCTAGAACATTATTCACCTCTTTTTTGTGCTGCACGACTTCTCATGCCTCCCCTGGTGATCGATGTAAGCCACCGCTGTGGCTCTGTCAGACTGAATCCAATCAGGACAGTCCCATAATCTGACCGCCAAGATTCTATGGCCAGATGTACAGCCTGAAACTTCCAACAAAGTTGATAGGCAAGGTCCTTTAACCTGGACTATTTCCCCTGGACAGAATCTTCTTCCAGGGCTGCTCCCCAGCCTAGAAGGCTGGCATCTGTTGTTAACACCTTGCAGGATAAAGGTTTTACCTCCTGCTGGATAACAACCCCCAATTTAGGCTCTGACCTATGTAAGGAGCCAAGTGTATTGTATACAAACAAGGCCTGAATCCTCTTTATTCCAGACTGACAGGATGGTATCTTGAAAAAGGCTTTGAATAAAACTGCACGTAAGGGACAGCCCTGAAGGAGGCCACCATTTCCCCTAAAAAATGTCCTGCAGCCAAATAAAGAAATTTTCCTTTATCCTGATAAGTTGAATTAGTCTTACAATGGAACTGATTCATATCTGGGGTAAGAATACCTTCTTCTGTATGGTATCTACCACCAGCCCCCAAGTAACCACCTTGATGGTTTTAAGGAGAATCTTCCTAGGCTGAGAATCCAACCTAGAGATTTCAGAGATCAGACTCTGTTTTTAGACCGGAGACTGAATGATCTATTAAAAGTAAATCCTTTTAATAGGCTAGGACCGTTATGTCTTGAGCCCTTAACCTGGCTAAAGGAGGTGCCAGAATCTTTCAGAACACTCGTAGTGCTGTGGCTAAGCCGAATAGCAGTGTCATGATTGAAAAAATAATTTTATATTTCAAACCGCAGAAATTTCTGGTAAGCGAGAAACTTTGGCACATGGAGATATGCAACTCCCCTCCTTGCAGGATGGACACAGCCAATCAAATTATGATCGGATGCTTAAGTGCCAATTCAGATCTCCGAGTTCTAGAATGGGTCTTACCTCTCTGTTTGGCTCTGAGACCTTAAAAGGTTTGCGCCAAAAAAAAAAAAACCCTGTTCCACTAAGGGAATCTCTGATATTACTGACTGGGATAACATCTGATCCAGAGGCCAGAAAGAGAGACTTCTCCTCTTCTTTCCTTTTCTCTTTTTTTTCCTTTCTTTTTTTTCTTCTCTGGAACCTTAGGAGCATTCTTTGAGGAGACGGGCACTCTTGCATAAAGACTGCCGCATCAGCAGCCCCAAGTACCCCACAGGCAGGACTCAAACAGGGCCCGAACCCCGGACCCTTAGATCGAAAGCCGACTGGGTCATCCAGGCTCTTGAAACTCTAGATGTAACCTAGAGAAGAAAATCGCAGAAATCCCTCTGCTCTTAACATTGTTCCTGCCAGAGTTTGAGAATCGCAGGACCTTTTCCCTCACCCGAACAAGTGGGGGGGCTCCTTCATGAGAATGCCTTAGCATTCTGCTTGACGGGATTTCTGCCCCCAAGATCCTGGTGCTGCCCCTGGTAACTAAGGAATACAATAAAAAGGAGAACTGTCTGAACCTCCTTTTACTGGTAAAGAGAGCGTTACCCCTTTTGGATGTACTTATCCATTCTAAATAGTCATACCCCAGGAAGGGACACAGACTGGCTAAGGGTTTTCACCTGGTGCTTCGGCTGATTAATATTTCAGCCACGGACCTCTGAAAAAATGCACTAGTCCTTTTTTTTTTATTTAAGAAAAAAGAGGCAGCTGGTTGGCATTCAAAGGATCAAAAACCGCCAAACTGGGGGCCCAGGAAGTGATCAGACCCCCCTTCATACCTGAGGGTCTGAGGTGGCTTGAACGGAGAGGAGAGTGGTGCTTCTGCTGTTTCCAATGTCAGAATGGTGAGTGCTCAATACAGCCTCCAGTGGTGACATGACAACACAATTCATGGAAGGAGACATTCCTGAGAAAATCTCCCCTACCTTTCCTCGCAGCAGGGTTTATCAGAGATAAAAAAAACAATCTTCGCCCTTCAAGGTAGGCTCCGAGACCTAGAAAGGAAACCTTCAGGAACAGGGGTACACTCAGGTAATCCTGCAATCCTGGACCTGAAAGAAGACCCTGCCAGTAAACTTTTATTGGCTTTACTACCAAAAAGTACTGGATCCCAGGGCCCAGCTTTAAAAGCATTCGCAAGCAAAACCTTGTGTCTTCGGATGACGAGGCCCGGGTACCATTCATTTAGTCCATTACGGAGACATCAGAACGGATCCGGTCAGGATGGCTGGCTCTCATCAAAGGATTACTGCCCGTGGAGCTCAGTACACACATCCTTAGACTTGCCCAACACCTTAGACACTGGCTAAAAAACTGAGGACTCCCAGTAATGGGAGGGGTTATATGGGGAAAGTTCACGCCTTAAGGGGCTTGCCAGTGTCCAGCACCTGATACGCAGATATAACCCACATAGTTATTACTATGGCTCTGTGTCCCCTGATGTAAGAAAATAAATTTAAATTTGGCAAGCATGTCCACAAAATCTATAATTCTTCACTGTAAAGCAGTGGCAGCCTCCTTGATTTGCTACAGATCCTTCAAACAATGCAACATATCTGCACTCATCCTGCCAATAGTGCATGGGGGAAGATCATGATCTAGTAAGAAGAGTAAAAAGTATTAAGGGAATGATGATCAAGTGGCTGAGGCCATACATAGTGAGTTATGGTCAAGTTACTAGTCAAATTCAGGAAATACTTACCTACCCAGTCTATTGTTGCTTGCAAACTGCTTGCCCTTTAGACGCCTACACTACTAGGAATGTACACACTGAAACTACTCTGTACTCTTGGCCCCGGTGCCTAGGTCTCCAAAACTCAGGTACCTAGCAACACTTCCAGCTCCTTCCACCTCTTCCTTCTCAATGCTAATGTTAAGGCACTACATACTTTGCTAATGTGTGGAGTGGGTGTTTTGTTTGGACATCTAAACACTTGACATGTATACACATTTGAAGAATACTTACTTGCACAATGAAGAGGTTCCTGAATACTTTCTTCCTCTTCTGGGTTGCTTTGGCCCTCACTGTGACTTGTGTCAGGGGATTTGACGTCCACAATGGCAAAGTCTGTGCTGGGTCCAGGAGTCAGATCCCATGACTCCAAAGAAACATGCTGAGTGAGCTGGCCACACTCACTTTCCTTTAAAAATAAACAATACACCATTCATTAAGCTACCTTAAAGCGGGATTCCACCCTAAAGTGGAACCTCCGCTGATCGGATCCCTCCCCCCCTCCGGTGTCACAATTGACACCTTTCAGGGGGGAGGGGGGTGGAGATACCTGTCAAAGACAGGTATTTACACCCACTTCCGGGCATAGACTCCCGTGGGAGTCTACACCATTTCCTGCCCTGTCGCGCTGTCTGCTGGGACACACACGGGTCCCAGTGACAGCGCTGAGATTTCCTATTGCGCGGCGCGACTCGCGCATGCGCAGTAGGGAACCGGGAAGTGAAGCCGATTCGCTTCACTTCCTGATTCCCTCACCTAGAATGGTGGCGGCAGCAGCCGAGAGCCGAGCGATCGATCGGCCTCGGCATCGCTGGAACCCGGGACAGGTGAGTGTCCATTTATTAAAAGTCAGCAGCTGTAGTATTTATAGCTGCTGGCTTTTAATATTTTTTTTTTTGGTGGAATCCCTCTTTAAGTTACATCTGTTTCTAGCATCCATTTTGCTACATTAGTTGACCAACCTTGCACTTTGTCTGATGTCAATATTTGCTCCTAACTAGTGGACTCCACCTTGCTGCAATCTGTTTGTTTTTCTGAGAAAAATGCATAGTAAAAGGAAAGGTGATGTCATTTTACAAAGGGCAAACACTTGACAAGTGCCAACATTGAAAAAAAGTCCAACAGTTGCCCCCACCCCTCTTTTCTCCTATGGGATAGGGGATATATGATGATCATCCTAGAAGGCGTGACTCTGACTGTGAGCCCCGGGGCCTCTCCTCTACCTATGTCTACACTGACAAGGCTGCATTAATGGGCACTGATGAGCCAGGCAGCAACCAAAAAGTGTTCTTTACCCCTTAAGTTCTGCCCTTAGCTCATTGACCCACCTAAAAACACCCCTGTCGGTGGCTAAACTAGTGTGTTTGAAGTTGGCATTTATGTTTTTGGGGGGAAAATTGACTTGTTGCCTCCCCCATTAAGGCGCAAGTGAGGGTAACCTCCCTTCATCCCTTGAGTAGGCTTAGCTGGTGCCTCCTTTTTTGGTACCTCCCTCTTGGAAGAAAAAAAAATTGTTCCAAAAATAAGGAAATGTCCAAAAACATGACCAAATAAGAATGTTCATATATGCTTTATATTTACCTTCATCTTAAGAACACCAAGTCATACAAAGATTTTAGAAAAACTTATATATAATTCTCTAGAGAGAGAAAAAACATATACAGACAGATAATTTACACACATATATATTGGTAATATACAAATATTGCTTACTTTTTTTTATGATCTGATGTATGTACTCCATCTGGTCTTGTTAATGGTGTTTGAGATCTGACCATCATTTTCTGATTTGGTTCTTTGATGGTTACACCAAAAATTTGCACTGCAAAATTGCGATGACCTTCTCCAAAATGAGGTCCTTTCGGCTGTTGGGCCTTTCATAATTGAGCAGCTTGCAGTCGTAATCGTGCTTCTCTAGGATGCGCACCATCTCCACCATCTCACCCTTGCTCATGGGGGTTGCTTTGTGCATCCTTTGAGCGCCAACACCGCGGGATTGCTTGAAATCCACCGAATATGCCATGTTGTCCTTCCCGAATGTTCCGCTGTGTGTGTCGCATGCAGAAGAAGGATGGTCACGCCCCAGCATCATGACGCACTGAGAGTGGAGTTTCACACATGCGCAGGGTATATAAAGCCAGAAAGCACGGTCGATGGAATGGGCGTAGGAACGATCTTGGAGTGGAGGACTAATGATAGCCAACGCAAGAAAGAAGCCATAAAACAAAGGGACAATTGGAAATTGGGGCAAAGGGGGGTAGTGGCTTAGATTGAGGCCTATATTGGGACCAACTTATGAGTTAAGCCAGACATTTTGGTTTGTATTGTGTTCTGTCTTGCAAGCATCATATCATTTATCATGGCGGATAAATTATTTACTTTGCCTGATTTTCTACCCCAATTCATTGACCTGTAACGGAAGCTGCCCTGTCTCTGGAAGGTCAAGAGTAGAGACTACGCCAATAAAATATTCAGGAAGGCAGCTTTGGAGAAACTGTTCAAGTTGGTGAAACCCGTGTACCCCAGGGCAGACATCAGCTATGTCAAGACAACAATTTCAAACCTGAGGAGTACTTTTAAAAAGGGAGCTAAACAACGTCCTGACTCAGCGACATCTGGAGCAGCAGTGGATGACCTATATGTCCCCAGGCTGTGGTATTACCACAGCCTGTGGTTTTTGACTGATCAGACAAAACTCAGGCCATTGCTGTCTACACTCCCTTCGGCATCTGCTGAGGCCACAGCTCCTGAGGTCCACAAAGGTCCTGCTGCACAGGATGAAGATGTGGAGGAACTCAGCTTGACCCAGGTATAGCATTGTTGAACATATTTGTATCCAAAAATACAATGATGATAACTAGATTTTATTGTTAAAATATGTCTGCCTTAACAAAGTGGTTTCCATATCAATAGACAGTAGTGACCAAAAATGATTTGAATAAGAATGAAAAATGCTAGGGTCAGAATGATAGTCTTTTCTATTTCTCCACATTCAATTTGTAACAGTGAGGAGATCAAAATTGTGTGTGATTGATGACCAAACCCAAAAAAAAAAAAGAGTTAAAAAGTGTAAAAAAATAATATTACAAAAAATAAAAATATTTAAATGCAACCGCACTGGACTGTGTACACCCTATCCACTATAGATATCTTAATTCATGTATGTGCTAAATTGTTGTCATTGTATGTTTCATGATCTTGCAATAACATTTGTTTTTCTATGCTATACACACTTTTTAGTAGAATATAAGTGAAAAACACATGCATTGACAAGGAGTATGAAAATCTATGCAACAGAAGGACAACCTTCGACAATGCAAGTTATTTAATATTTATTGGAAATAAAAAAGGGGTGGGTCTTCAAGGTCTGAAATCACAGATAGTTCAAATGTGAATAGCTTAAAAAGTTTCTCTACAAGCTGTTACATGCATTTAACAGCAGTTCACACCAACGTGGAAAACACGCGTTTCTGTGCACGTTTGCCACACCGCATGGTAACACTACCACTGTTAGACGCGTGCGGGTGCCATGGCACCCCAAATGCATCTAACGCACATTTGCAACCACTAAAATGCATGGTACAGCAGTACTATGCAGTTTTGTGCAAGCTCGATTTTAAAAGTCACGCTTTCCATACTTTTTGCACATTCCTGAGCATTTGGCAGCCCATTGAAATGAACAGGCTGTCATAAAATGGAACACTTGCCTAACACTTCATACATGTCTTTATCAGGTAACATGAGCCATCACTTCCACATGAGAGATGCTTTGTAATTTATGTAGATTTTATTTAAATCTTTGAGATCCTAATCATTTGTGATTATTCTTGTGACATCACATTATTAGATGCAATACAAACAAGCTACTAGAAGCTAGAAACCTAGCAAAAGATTGTGTAGCTCAACATACGTACAATAATAATTTTATTATCATTTTACCTATGTAGTATGCCCTAGTGTAAATTTCTTAAACACTACCAGACGTTTTTTTGTTGGGCGTATAAGATGCACAGCTGCATTCAATAATTGGGGTCAAGGGAATAAGCTGTGTATGGGTTGTTTGCTTTAAAACTGTATAGTTAATTACTTACCAGCATGGAAAATTTTAGGGAATACTCAAGAGGAAATTTGGGCATAAAATCTGATTATACTTCTATGGAAAGTGCAAGGATTAATGTGTAGAAAAATCATTAAAAAGGTTTGTAACCTTTGTTATAAGTGTAAATGTTTTATATGTGTGGAGCTTCATTAAAATTAGGGTGGCTTCACATTGCTGTGCTGCGACCTGGCCAGTGAGAAAAAGGCCTTAGGCCGCGTACACACGCGCGGACTGTCTGGCCAACTAAGTCCGTCAGACAATCCGACAGACAGTCCGTCCTACTTTTGAATGAACGGACTTGACCACACACGATGAACAGACAGTCCGTTGAAAGCTTGCGCGATGACGTGTACAGCACGTACGACGGGACTAGAAATACGACGTCCAATACACTGCAATGCAACCTTCGGCCGTGTAAATCCTTTCTGAGCATGCGCCATACTTAGTCCGTCCAACTTGCCTACTCACGAGCGGACTGTCCGCTGAAACCAAAGTTGGACGGACAATATTACGGAAATTCCGAAAGACTTAGTCCGCCAGACTGTCCGCTGAAAAAGTCAGCTGAAGCCCACACACGAGCGGACTGTCCGCTGAAATGTGTTTCAGCGGACTAAGTTGGACAGACAGTCCGCCCGTGTGTACGCGGCCTTAGAGCCCGTTCATACTACTCTGTAGCAAAATCTACAGTGATTTTGTTGTGTTTCAAATGTGTTTCCTGTTTGTTTCTGGTGCGTTTTTTGGTTGCCTGCAACTGTGAAAAATGGACTCAAAAATGTACCAAAAATGCAAATTGTGCTGTGTTTTGCAACAATTTCTTTTCATTTTCATGGGAAACTGCGTTTGTGGTATGGTTTTTGAAACTGCACCAAAGATGCAACATGCAGGACTTTTCAAAATGCACAGCACCCACAGCACACTGATGTGAAAAGTCTCATAGGATTTAAAGGGAAACATTTTTCTTGTGTTTTTCTTGCACGGTAAAAACACAGTAAAAATGTATGAGTGTGAAAGGGCCCTCAGAGCCGGTTCACACAGGGGCTACACGACTTCCAGGAAACTTTGTGAGGCAACTTGGAGACGACTTGAACACGACTTAGACATGACCTGGGGCGACTTACAACGCGACTTTAAGTCGCCCCAGGCCAGGCGACTTTTGCAGTGGCCAATCAGAGAATGAGCTCTGAAGGGGGAACTCCACGCCAAATAAAAAAAAAAAAAAAATGGCATGGGTTCCCCCTCCGAGAGCATACCAGGCCCTTAGGTCTGGGGTCCCCCCAGATCCATACCAGACCCTTATCCGAGCACGCTACCCGGCCGGCCAGGAAAGGGGGTGGGGGCGAGCGAGCGCCCCCCCTCCTGAGCCGTACGACCCCAAAGCACCTTGTCCCCATGTTGATGAGGACAAGGGCCTCTTCCCGACAACCCTGGCCGTTGGTTGTCGGGGTCTGCGGGCGGGGGCTTATCGGAATCCAGGAGCCCCCTTTAATAAGGGGGCCCCCAGATCCCGGCCCCCCCACCTATGTGAATGAGTATGGGGTACAATGTACCCCTACCCATTCACCTGTGAAAAAAAAATGTACAAAAAAAATCAACACACAAGGGTTAAAATAGTTTATTGCACAGCTCCGGGGGTCTTCCGTCTTCGGGGGTCTTCTCGCCGGACTCCTCCGCTATCTTCTGCTCTTTTGCTAGCTCTTTCACTAGCGGAGGAGCCCGGCTTTCTTCTTCGCCGCCGCCGCCCGGGGGTCTTCTTCCGACTTCGGGGGTCTTACCCCCCTCTTCAGTTCTTCTTGCCGGGCCAACGCGCCTTCTTCTAGCTCTTTTACAAGCGGTGGCCCGGTCTTCTGTCGCCGCTGCCGCTGTCGCCGTCTTCTGTTCTTCTCTTCAGGAGATGTTGCCTCGTCGCTGTCTCTGCTCACAATGACTCACTTATTAAAGGGGGCTCCCGGATTCCGATAAGCCCCCCGCCCGCAGACCCCGACAACCAATGGCCAGGGTTGTCGGGAAGAGGGGACATCAACATGGGGACAAGGTGCTTTGGGGTGGGGGGGGCCGCAAGGCCCCCCCCTTCCCCAAGGCACCCCCCATGTTGAGGGGACGCGGCCTGGTATGGCTCGGGGGGGGGGGGGGTGATCGCTCGTCCCCACTCCCTTTCCCGGCCTGGTAGCGTGCTCGAATAAGGGTCTGGTATGGATCTGGGGGGGACCCTCACAACGTTTTTTTCGGCGTAGGGGGGTTCCCCTTAGAATTCATACCAGACCTAAGGGCCTGGTATGCTCTCAGAGGGGGAACACACGCCAATTTTTTTTTTATAAATTTGTCGTGGAGTTCCCTCTTGAGCTGATAATTCCCTGAGAGTCGCCTCCGTATAGACGGAGATCCGACTTGTAGGTGACCTCCATTGAAATCAACGGGTACCAGTCACCTACAAGTCAGATTGAAGTAGTACAGGAACCTTTTCTGAAGTCGGAGCGACTTCAGTAGTGTGCATTAAGACAGCTCTCATTCACTTACATTGATTTTTACATGTTGTCCGACCTGTGGCGACTAGGGGCATCCTGAAGTCAGATCTGAGTCGCCCCTGTGTGAACCGGCTCTCGGTGACTAGGAGTTTATTATTGGTCATTTAATTTTAGACACATGTGAACTGGAATAACTATTTTGTATGTATTGCTGTTATTTTACTAATTCTGTTCATTTTTTTCTTACCTAGGAATACATGATGGGATGCATTTATAAAGGGCATAGGTTGTTTGCTTACAAGGGAACTTTCTGTTAGCTTAGCGAATGAGGTGAAAATTCTCTTCGCAAAAATTTCCCAATCAGGTTTAGGCTCCGTTTCCACTAGTGCAACTTGGCATGCGACTTTGGATACAAAGTTGAAAGACAAGTCCCAGCCCATTGATTTCAAGGCATCCGTTCCAATCTATGCGACTTAAAGTTGCAGCAACTTTGAATAGGTGCCTGCACTACTTTGATGCGACTTTTGATGCAACTTTGATCCACAGAGTGTAAAGTTGGATGAAAGCTGCTCTCAAAGTTGCACTCTAAATCGTATGACTTTGTGGTCCCAATAGTGGAAACGTAGCCTAAGGGAAAATAAAAAAATATATATTTTTGCTTGCACAAAAGTCAACAGAGCTTCACCTCAATCACTAAGCCAAGAAAAACATCCCTTCAAAGTGAATATTCCCTTGCAAAGTGAACATCCTATTTGCGTTAGGAAATCAATCACCATGAGTCTTTAAAAAAAGCTAAAGTGCTCCTGAATTGAGCAGCTTCTTTCTCTCATGCCTATTAATAAAGCAGTATTAAACCTAAAACCATTTTTTTTCTTCTGCAGTTTACAAATCATTAGATCAGTTTTCTTTTATTTAGCTTTTTTCCCCTTTGTTTTCACCTGGCGATCTGGTCAGCAACACGCCTCCTGTATTAGTAAGGCACAACTCTGGAGGAATGAGAACCAGAAGCATGCATAGCACAAAGAAGCATTGTCAGTCGGGGGGGGGGGGGGGGGGGGGTGCTTTAGTGGTAAATGTATTAGCAAATTTAGATACACCAACAAATTGAAGCCAAACTCCAGCTCACCCATTATAATAATTGTTTTTGTTTCAGGATAAAGATTTTGCATGAGTAAATAAATGCTGATCATTTTAACTACCTCTGATGATGGCCCATTGGCTGAAATACTGTGTCACATACATATATGATTATTATTTTGTCTGTCTATGGGAGCAGTATACTTAATACATCCTCTCTATACACTCACTGATATTGAGTAAATGTTGAATAGATAGAATACAAACTAAATGTTGATTGGCTTTTTGATCTGTTTTTCCGATCATAGAGCTATTTGGTCACATTACAACTCTGGCTAGGATACGCCCCTTGTGTGCAACTCAAGTGTCGAATCCATTGTGCTTTCCTGTCTCTCCACACTGGATCGCGGATCTAATCCTTGCAGGCAGATATTCTTCCACCACACCTTTTAATATGCTGGATGCCTTCTAAACAGTGATGTACAGCAATACATGGTTAGGATATACCACGCAATTTGTTTATAACTATGTTTCATTAAAGTACTGTTTGAAGTATAGTGATTAAATGCAAATATCGTTTGTTCACTATTGCTTGTTCTTTATAATGTTTATAGATGGGAATGCACTGCATCATCAGCCCCTGAGGAAGAGGTTATATCTTGTAACAACCTTGAAACGCGTCGGGCCTTCTTGGTCCCAATATTGATCTGGGATTTATAATTGTGGTGCTATTATCCCCAACGTGTTGGTATAGAAACACTGTAGCTTTATGTACATCCTTCAGAAATGATGGTGCATCCTTGTGTTTTTCACAGTTATTTATGCTTTTTTACTGAATAAAATTTATATTTTGATACAAATTTTGGAGACTACTGCCTATTAAAGTCCCATGAGAGGTTTACTATATAGCGTACTAGCGATGTGGGCAGCTGGTCCCCCATCCATCAAGTTTTTGGCACACTCAATAGAAATGCATAAGGAGGTCTGCTGATGCCATAAGCACACTACGAACTGCTGTCGTTTTGGATTTTATCTGTGATTTTTATGAAGACAGCTGTATTTTGCATTGGATTTTAATAAATCGCTCATCCTTACATACTTCACCTTGAGATTTTTATTTTTATGGTGGTGACTTTGAGCTATCAAGTTTTCTATGACTTGGGAAAACTCTGGAGTCCTGGAAAGAGGAGGAATCCTGATGTCCATCCTGTGGCTGTGTTATCTGCTCTGCATTGGAGGGATACCTTGATGCCTGGTCGTGCAGTCAAATCGTTCTGGTGGATTACTGGAGAAGGATTGAGCTCCCTGTGAGGCTTGACTTAAACAAGTGCTGCATATGAACTTTCTATGAGTAAATAAAAGCTGATCATTTTAACCACCCCTGCCAGTGATCAGTGGTTTGTCTCATCCATGTAAACTGTTACATTCTGCTGGAGAGCTTGAGCTTGTAAAAAAGAACAGACTTGCTGGCTGGATCACCAGATTAAAATAGAAAAAAGCAAGCCTAAAAAAAGGAAACTAATGCAGTCATCACATCAAGAATTTTTAAGCTGCAATATAATAAATGCTTGCTCTTGGGTGTAATACTGCTTTAAGGATGAACCAACAGTTCAGAAAAGCCCGTAGCTGAGCAGGAACGCAGTCAGCGGAGGGGGGACATGACTGGGTGTTAAGGCAAGCCAGCAACTAAGTGGTTAAGGGGTTTGGTAGTAAGTAAAGTCTAAGAGTAGGCATATTATTGGCTGGAAAAATGGTGCATGGGGGAATCCTGTGAGGTATTAGCGGCAGAAAGGGGGGATGGGGCACTAACAGTGTCCCAAGAAACTGTGGGAAGAACATCAATTCCCTGGGGCTTGTGTTTTCCCTCTTTGCAGGATGCAGAGCCAAATCATGGCTTCCCTGCAAGGGATCCAGCAGAGTCATCCCCGGCCGGGGCCTGCACCATCACGTGCTATGAGGTCTAGAGTGTTTCAGCCTGATAGGACCCCTTCGGACTCAGCCCCGTAACGGGAGCCCACCTTTGGACCCTTCAGGCCACCCTGCTAAGCGCACGCCCGCTACAGCAAGGGTTGCACCTGGAAGGAATCCCCAGTTTTGGCGGAGCCCGTGGGGGATGGGGTCTCCTTGGTGAGTCGCGCCGGCCCCATCCTCTGCTATCAGGATTCCTGAACGGGCTGCTGGCATATCTGGCAATGCTTTTTTCGGGGCCCTGCGTATAGGGGAATTGGTTAGTCCTTCCAAAAAGATTGCCGGGGGAGTCTTGTGGGAGGATGTGGCGTTTCAGTTTAGATTGGGATACGGTGGTCAAAAACCAGATCAGGGTGGTAAGGGGGTGCCCTTGGAATTGTTCCTAGGTGTGGTGGCAGGGCTTTGCCCGGTCACTGTCTTATCACGGCTGGCAACGATGAGACCAAAAATGGTGGGCCCGTTGTTGGTGCATGAGGATGGTTCATGTTTGAAAATGAAAAAGAACAGCACTCGTAATGCCACATCCGTAAATACAGGGGGGAAAATCATACTATGTACTATTTTCAATAAATATTTTTGTTACCAAAAGTTCAACCTTTGGTTCATGTTTATCATGGTTTCCGTAAATTTCTTGGGCGCTGGCTTGGATTCTGCACAGTACGGGTCTCATTCTTTCCGGATCAGCACCACAACTGAGGCGTCTCGTGGGGGCTTAACGACACAGCGCTCAATCAGATCGGCAGGTGGGAGTCCCATAGATTTCAGCTTTATGTCAGGCCTCATTTGATGTAGGACAGGGGTGTTGTGTTTTAGTTTTTTTGCATTATACTTTCCACCTTCTGTCTGTTCCTGTGCTGTTGTTCATGTTCTATGTATATGCGAGTTGGTTAGTGGGTGATACTGTGTTTCTTTGTTTTCTTACAGGTCGGAGATGCCTGGTGTGGATCCTGGGGCATTCCTTCGTGTACTGGGGAGCCAGGCGTTCAGGGGTTAGGCCAGAAGCCAGGCAGTTGGGGCCCCCTAGAGAGTTAGGCAGTGTACGCTGGATTGGAGTAAGGAGCATGATGTGGAATGGGGTGGTCCCTGAGGTTCACCGATTTGCTCGTTGGGACAGGGCCCTGGATATTCTTGTTATACATGCAGGGGGAATGATCTGAGCATCAGTTCTAGGGAACTTATATGGGACATTCATTTTGATTTTCTCTGGCTTCGTTGTGAATTTCCAGGCACCATTTTAGTTTGGTTGGAGATAGTGGTATGCACTGTGTGGCGAGAGGCCAGATCTGTGAAGAAGATCAACAAAGCCAGAGTCAAGGTCAATAAGGAGGTGGGGAGGTTTTTTGTCAGGTATGGGGGTTTGGTGGTCAGCCACTCAGACTTGGAGTCCAAGGCGTGGCAGTTCTATAGGGGTGATAGAGTCCACCTCAATTCTGTGGGCACAGACATGTGGTTTCTGGGATTGGAGGATGGTGTACAGAGGGCAGTTTGGGTGTGGCGGGGAGCGCAAGTATAAGGTGTCACACCTGCGGCTGTGGCATTCTGGGGTCCTTGGCGGTGGTATAATTTGGTTAATTTGGGTAAGCGGTGGGGAACCATCTCAGATATGGTATCCTCGAGTGCAAATGGTTCACAGTGTAGTGAATAGGTAGAGTTAAGGCCCCTGAGTGGCCAGCTGGGTTTAGGCCCCGAGTCTATTAAGTAGCGGCTGGCGTGGCAACTCAGCTAGCTGGTGCCTCTGACACAATAAAAGTGGTATGGATATATTAGTACCGTCAAGGATCTCAAAATCATTATATATGGATTTGGTTAATAAATATTAGGTTGGTTAATTATGTTGTTAATGTGAATAAAATTGGGTTGTTAACAAAAGGCAGTGTTTGTCCATTTACCCCAGCTCAGGTGTTGCGTGGTTATTTATGTTAAGGAAAAAGGTGTTATGGAGGCGTAAATAAAGGTAATGTGTAAATTGCATGGTGAGCTCTTAGCTACCCTAGTGAAGTATAAGCCTGGGTTCGGACTTGGCTGTTTGGGCATTTGTCCAAATGTCCAATCTTTTGTCCATTTGGCCTCCTGTTTTGCAGGAACCAAAGATCACATATGGAAGTGTCAACCCAGCAGAGTTTACCTATAACCAAATTAGCATTATTGTGTGCACTGGGTCCATATGCTACAAGCTTGAATGACCAATCACACCAACCAGTTATTAGTGAATATAAAGACAGCCACTCTAAAGTCTGTGGACAAGTAATTCTGGTCAATAATAAGATTCCAAATGGCACAATGAAGTGCCGTCAGACAAATTCCCATCATATTTATCTGTGTTTCATTATTACATTGAGCTGCCTTCTCTAACAGACAGATTTTCTCAGTGTATATTCCCTACTGAGATACATATGGTGAGCATTCCCGTAACTGTATGGGAAACAGTAACCAATGAATAGTGATTGTGTGGCCTTTTTATAGGATGACATATAAGCTGGACAATTGCTGTATGTCAAGGCTGTTAGAGACTAATTGATTGCGGCATTCCAAACAAATTCCAGCAGACTTCTAAGATATATTTCTGAAGATAGCACAAACATGTCAAGGTCCGTGCTTTGATGGTTGCTTTTCCTTTCAAACATTTTTTTCAAAAGAGTTCTCTTCATCCAAGCTTCCAGCTTTTAAAATCGTGTTTAATACCTGTAAATATAGTACACAGCTGAGAAGGTCCCTTTCACACCTCTGCATGATTATTATTTTTTTTCTGTACTGCAAACACCATACTAAAACATATAGATGTAAACTGTTCTTAACCACTTGACCACTGGGCACTTAAACACCCTTAATAACCAGACCAATTTTCAGCTTTCGGTGCCCTCACATTTTGAATGACAATTACTCAGTCATGCAACACTGGACCTATATGAAATTTTTGTCCTTTTTTCACACAAATGGAGCTTTCTTTTGGTGGTATTTAATCACCGCTGGGTTTTTTATTTTTTGTGCTATAAAAGAAAAAAAAATACAGAAAATTCTGTAAAAAAATGAATTTTTCTTCGTTTCGGTTATAAAATTTAGCAGATTAGTAATTTTTTCTTCATAAATTTTGGCCAAAATTTATACCACTACATATCTTTGGTAAAAATAAGTACAAATTGGTGGATATTATTTGGTCTTTGTTAAAGTTATAGAGTCCACAAGCTATGGTGCCAATATCTGAAAATTGATCACACCTGATGTACTGGCGGCCTATTTCAATTCTTGAGACCCTAACATGCCAGAAAAGTACAAATACCCCCCAAATGACCCCTTTTTGGAAAGAAGACATTCCAAGGTATTTAGTAAGAGGCATGATGAGTTTTTTGAAGTTGTCATTTTTTCCCACAATTCTTTGCAAAATCAAGATTTTTTTTACTTTTTTTTTTCACAAAATTGTCATATTATCAGTTTATTTCTCACACACAGCATATGCATACCACAAATTACACCCCAAAACACATTCTGCTATTACTCCCGAGTACGGTGATACCACATGTGTTAGACTTTTACACAGTGTGGCCACATACAGAGGCCCAACATGCAGGGAGCGCCATCAGGCGTTCTGGAGCACCCAGGACAATTCTGACATTTCTCTCCTACATGTAAAAATCATCATTTATTTGCTAGAAAATTACATCGAATCCCAAAACATTATATATGTTTTTTTAGCAAACACCCTGGAGAATACAATGGTGGTCGTTGCAACTTTTTATCTCGCACGGTATTTGCGCAGCAATTTTTCAAATGCTTTTTTTTTTTTTTTTAAACAGTTTTGTTCTTAAAAAAACAAAAAAAAAAAAAACAAACACAGTAAAGTTAGCCCAATTTTTGCATAATGTGAAAGATGAAGTTACACCGAGTAAATCAATACCTAACATGTCACTCTTCAAAATTGCACAGGCTCGTGGAATGGCACCAAACGTCGCTACTTAAAAATCCCCATAGGCGACGATTAAATTTTTTTTTTTTACTGGTTATATGTTTTGAGTTACAGAGGAGGTCTAGGGCTAGAATTATTGCTCTCGCTCTAACGTTCACAGCGATACCTCACATGTGTGGTTTGAACACCGTTTTCATATGTGGGCGGGACTTACGTATGCGTTCGCTTCTGCATGCGAGCACATGGGGACAGGGGCGCTTTAAAAAAAAATAAAAAAATGTATTGTTCATTTTACTTTATTTATTTTAGTTTGACATTTTTTTCCCCAAAAATACATTTTTTTATCACTTTTATTCCTATTACAAGGAATGTAAACATCCCTTGTAATAGGAATATGGCATGACAGGTCCTCTTTACAGTGAGATATGGGGTCAATAAGACCCCGCATCTCACCTCCAAGCTGGGAAGCCTGAAAAAAAAAAAAAGATTCTGGATTTGATCGTATTGGCGAGTCGGTAGAAGCACCGGAGGGCGGCGGGAGGGGGGGTGTCTATGGCTGGGTATTGCAGGGTATCACCGACTATGGCTGGGTATCTCAGAGTATGGCGTTGCAGAGTATTGCGTTGCAGAGCATTGCAGGATATTGGAGGGTGTTGCAGAGCATTGCAGAGTGTTGCAGGGTATTGGTGGGTGTTGCAGAGCATTGCAGAGTGTTGCAGGGTATTGGCAGGTGTTGCAGAGTGTTGCAGGGTATTGCAGGGTAATGCAGGGTATTGCAGAGTATTTGCAGGAAATTTAGGGGTTAATTTTCGGTGAGCAGCGATGTGGGCACTGCAGATGCAGCCCACATCGCTGCTGACACCGATCTCTTCCCCCTCCGCTGTTCCGATCGGTACAGAGAGGGGGAGGGAGGAACCGGCGTCATAACATGACGTCGGTTTGTTTACAAGTGATCACTCCGTCATTTGACGGAGCGATCACGTGGTAAACGGCTGCTATGAGCGGCCGTTTACCGTGATCCGGGCACGGATGCTCTGGAGTGCGCGCCCCAGGGTGCGCGCGAGAGCGGAATTCTGGGAGGACGTCATATGACGGCCTCCCAGAGTTAAGAATCCGCCCTGTAGCCGTCATTCGGCTATAGGGCGGTTATTAAGTGGTTAAAGTGGGACTTAACTTACCTACACTCCAGTAAATTGACATTTGTGAGGTCCCTTGTCCTTTTCTTCTTCCTGGTTTGAGATTCTAGTGATGGCCCATGCATCGGTCAACTCCTCCGCCACCCTCCCTATTCATATGCCCTGTCCCTTTCAAGACACCGGACACATCAAGTACTATGGCGGAGATAGGCGGGGTGTGTATTTTCAATCACGTGATTAGATCCAGAGGCTCTAATAAGCTTCAAAATAGGGTGGGATCGGGGCACAGAGCACTGCATCCCGATCCCACCCTGTTGTGTGGTGATAGTGAATGAATTTTCACTATTTTCACATTAATGTTCCTCCCCGCCAATCAGGAGGCAGGTCTGTGAGACCTGTTTCCCGATTGGCCAAAGCACCAGGCTATCCTATTGGCTGCCCAGCATTGTGGAGATTAAAGAGGAGACATGGGAGGAGTGGACACCGGAGCCACTGCCTGCACCAGACAAGAGGAGGAGAGGAGACCACAGCCCCAGCCTCAGCCTCAGCCTTGGATCAGGTAGATGCCTTACTGACTGCTGGCTGTCCGATGGACGGGGGGGGCTTTCTCTGTCCTGTGCTGTGGACGGCACGGGGAGGGGGTTTTGCTGTCAGCTGCCACTGGTTGATTCTTTAATTATGGTCAGACTGCAGCTTGTAGGCAGAAAAAAGCACTTGCACTGAGGCTGCATATGATGAGCACAATCATGGCTGCATATGGTGGGCACAGAGGCTACATATGGTGGGCACAGAGGCTGCATATGATGGGCACAACCATGGCTGCATATGGTGGGCACAGAGGCTGCATATGATGGGCACAGAGGCTACATACGGTGGAAACAGAGGCTGCATATGATGAGCACACAGGCTACATATGGTGGACACAGAGACTGCATATGATGAGCACACAGGCTGCATATGATGGGCATAGAGGCTGCATATGGTGTGCACAGATGCTGCATATGATGGGAGCACAGGCTGCATATGATGGGCACAGAAGCTGCATATGGTGTGCACAGAGGCTGCATATGATAGGCACAGAGGCTAAATATGATGAGCACAGAGGCTACATATGGTGGACACAGAGGCTGCATTTAGTGGACACAGAGGCTGCATATGGTAGGCACAGAGGCTGCATATGATGGGCACAGAGACTGCATATGGTGGGCACAGAGACTGCATATGGTGGGCACAGAGGCTGCATATGGTGTGCACAGAGGTTGCATATGATGGGCGCACAGGCTGCATATGATGGGCATGGAAGCTGCATATGGTGTGCACAGAGGTTGCATATGATGGGCCCAGTGGCTGCATATTTTGCGATTTTTGATGATGTTTGAGATTTGACCAGTGATAGACTGTTCATTGTGGGCGCACGGGCGTCGCACCCCCCCCCCCCACCCCCGACCCCTCCACCCCCTCTCTATTCATGTGCCCGGCCCCTTTCAGGACGCTGGACATATGAATTACTATGGAGGGGATAGGCGGGGTTGTGTATTTTGAAGCACATGATTAGATCCAGAGGCTCTAATATGCTTCAAATTAGGGTGGGATCGGGGCGCAAAGCACTGCGTCCTGATCTCACCCTGTTGTGATAGCAAATACATTTTCGCTATTTTCACATTAACGTTCCTCCCCGCCAATCAGGAGGCAGGTCTGTGAGGCCTGTTTCCCAATTGGCCAAAGCGCAAGGCTATCCCATTGGCTGACCAGCATTTTGGAGATTAGAGAGGAGATGCGGGAGGAGCGGACACCGGAGCCACTCCCTGCACCAGACAAGAGGAAATCAGGTAGATGCCTTACTGACTGCTGGCTGTCCGATGGGCTGGGAAGCTTTCTCTGTCCTGTGCCGTGGACCACACGGGGCAGTTTGTTATCAGCTGCTACTGGTTGTTTCTTTAATTATGGGCAGACTGCACCTTGTAGGCAGAAAAAGGCACTTGCACGGAGGCTGCATATCATGGGCACAGAGTCTGCATATGATGGGCACAATGATACCTGCATATGGTGTAAACAGAGGTTGCATATGGTGTGCACAGAGGCTGCATATGATGGCCACAGTGGCTGCAATTTAAGTTTTTTTTCAGAATTTTTCAGTTTGTTTGCGCCCCCACAAAAATTTTGGGCACAAGCCGCCACTGTTTTTGACCAATTCAATTAGTTGACCAGGGATGACATAACTCCTGCACATGCATATAGGAGAATTACTCTTAGCACTTAGGCTTGCTGACATTGTACACTGAGCATGCAATGTCTTTGCCACAGTTATCATATCTTCTTTAGTTTGAGGTGATTGTAGCTGTATTAGTGCACTTCTGACAGAAACAACTGAGTACTGTCTGTGATACTTTTTTATTTGCACCAACAGACAATTGTTCAGGACAAGCTTTGGGGGTGTATCCCCTTCATTAAGGTGATTAATACTGCTTGGATCTTGATGAAGGGGTCACACCCCAAAAATGTTTTCATTAAACATTTATGTTAGTACAAATCGTTTCATGGACAGTATTTAGATGATTACGTCTAGTTCCCAATGTCTAGCATCATTAGGTACTACACTTTTTTAGAGCAATAGAAAACATTTTAGAGAGTAGGTATTCCTATATTTCTGAAAACTGGTACCTAAGGGCCAATGCCATAGGCAGCAGGTTGGGAGGGGCCAGTGCTGCATGGGAACCTTTTTTCTCGTTGTCCCCTCCCTTGTCCCACCTGACTTATGTGCTAAAATTCAGTTATGAAGAGGAGAGGACACAGAATGTCAACGCTGCAAAAACTACTGACTTAACCAAACACTTTAAGAAGGTATAGAATAGCCAGTTCTAATATAAGAGGTTAGGTGCACTACCTATTTTCATTGTCTGAAGGTAAGCTTCAATGGCTTCTAGAGAAGCATCTATTGGTGAAAGTGAAAAAAGGATCCATGCCCGAGCTATGACATTGGTGCTAAGGCCGGCCATAGACGGTTCAAATCTCGGCTGGTTAAGCAGGAATCGGCTGAAATTCAAACTATGTACAGTGTGGGCAGGCTGAATGTACCAAGTTGATCGATCAATCAACTTGGGTACAACCAGCCTTCCGGACTTCTGCATGTGGTTATCGTTTCGTGGTGGTTATAGCTGCTAGCAATAATCACTGTCTTTTCCCTGCAAGGATGGCTTTCTGGCCCCCCTCTACTGGGAGAATACAATGGCTGGTGGAAAAGATTCCCCCATTAAAACAGAAAATGTTGACAGGGGAATCCTGTGGTTGTTCAGTTTATGGCATAAGTCTTGTCTGCCTGTTAGATGGAGTCTGAAGCCTGGTACACATGGTTCGATTGTTGTATGATCAAGCGTCTGATTTTTGTCAAAAGTGCATGTGCAGGATTTTGTCTAGCATACTAACTATTCATGAATTGTCGTTCCACAAACACAAAAACTTAGTGACGTACTATGAGTGTATAAAGAGGAAGTTAATTTCTCAAGCGCCACCCTCTGGGCCCCTTCTGCTAATTTTATGTTAGTAGAAGTTTCGTGAGCGTTGATTCACTCTTTTTTGCTAAGTTATTTTTATTTGGATGGCAGATGGCATCTCTAATTTAATTTGTGTTTTTTTATTCCTATACAATAAAAACAATAACACCCATAACATTAGTATTATTTATATCACTACAAAACAAATGCCTTTTAAAATACATTTGCCATAACTACATCAGTATTGCCAGCAAAGCAGCTTCATTATTATCCCATAAAACAAGATGAGAATGTGCTCTGCATTTCGACATTTCATCATTTGCCGCGTCACGAATGTTAATTCTCCATTACGAACGATAGTTTACAAGACCAAACTCTTCCGGCTCATTCCTTGATTCCGATCTTGCATATTTGTACTTTCGTCTTTTGTGTGACGGATTTCTGTACTGACCATCCGAAAATCAGACGTTGAGCTGTTCTTTGTCAAAAAATTTACTAGTCCACTCATCCACCTTTTGTCTGATGAAAAAGTCAAATCGGCTGTCAAAAGCACCGTATTAACGATTCGAAAGTCCGCAGACAGCTCGAGTCACAGATTTTTCCTTCTAATTTTTGTATCGTGTGTACGAGGCCGTAGAAGAATGAAAATATACTGCATTACTAAATATATAACCAGCTGTGCTAGCAACAGTGTTACTATTAAATGACATTCCTTTTAATGTATCATTATTCTTAAAAACATTGATCCAAAAACATATTTATTTAATCCATAATAAAATTCTTCATGTTCTGGGTTCTCAAATATGTCTTTTGCATGCACCTCTAGGATGGAGGAATTAATTTTATTTTTACACGTTACTGGCTATAATTTTTGTAACAATAGTAGGACCATTAATTGTGTTCTGTAAAAAGACATGCAAATACACAAATGTGCTTAGAACAATACAATGCTTGAAGTGTTTAAATTCAAAAACACATAAAGTATTTAGTATATTGCAGCTTGCCAGTTCTTAGATATGGTGGCTGCATTTGTTTGATTTTGTTTTTAAGTCTAACAAGTGTGACAGCTCTGGCTACCTCCATAGATTCACAGTGGAGAAACTGCATAGCCACATAGAACCCAGAAATGCAGAATTAACAGGTGAAAGTAAAGTGAAAATAAATTAGATTACACTTTTCAATATCTGTGTTCCTTGCTGGATGTTTTTGGGCTAATTGTTCCAGTGTAGTCCTCCATA
This sequence comes from Lithobates pipiens, assembly GCF_037356315.1. Classification (NCBI taxonomy): domain Eukaryota; kingdom Metazoa; phylum Chordata; class Amphibia; order Anura; family Ranidae; genus Lithobates; species Lithobates pipiens. The sequence continues at coordinate 119,638,856 of NW_027507764.1, forward strand.
CCCTGTACTGGGTAGTCCATTTAGCTCCTGGGGATGGGGGTTTAAAGCACATGTTTGCTTTAAATTGTAATATATCTCAAAAAAAGACATCCAAAATTAGAAATGAACCACTTCCTGCCCAAGGTACGTCCTGGGACGTCCTTGAATTTGAGCAGGTATATCTGAATGATGCCTGTAGCTACAGGCATCATTCAGATATTGGCTTTTTCAGCCGGCGATTCCCTACACCATAAGAATGATCATAGCAGCTGTTCTGCCTCTTGATCATTCTTATGGGCAGTGAAAAGGGATGCCCCCTCCTGCCACACTCCAGTGCTTCTACCGACCCATCGGTGAGTCGAAGACAGGATCCTCTGGCCCCGGAAGGTAACCATAGAGATTTCTGGCAGACCAGATGGTCGCTGGAGTCTCTATGATCGTTCGGAGGCTGGGCGTGATGTTATGACTTCATAAGATGAAGGAGCACACATGCTCCAAACGTGAGCGCTATAGCCACGCCCCGTTCTCAAGCCTCTAACGCCTCCCACTGATGTGCCTGCTGATGTAGAAAAAAAAAACACTCTGGAGCTACACACCATGCCAGAAACGACCGGGGTCTGACCCCTCACGGCAGCCCAGCAGGAAATGTTAAGCCAGCCGAGGACATCTTAAAGAGGACCATTCCTTGCCTGTTTTTATTTACTCAAAATGTGAGTGCAAACCTTTTTTATGATTAAAGCCAAACTTTTAAATGATTTACTACACTTAGAGCGGCGCTGCTCTATCTCTCTCTCTCTGATGTTATGACGTCACGCCCGTCCTCTGCATTCAAACAAACAGTGCCGCTGGGAAGCTGAGATTGTTTGTTTATTTTTTTATTTCAGGCTTCCCAGCCTAGAGGTGAAATGTGGGGTCTTATTCACCCCATATCTCCCTTTAAAGAGGACCAATCATGCCATATTCCTATTACAAGGGATGTTTACATTCCTTGTAATAGGAATAAAAGTGATAATTTTTTTAATTTTTTTTAAAGTGTCAAACTAAAAAAAGAAAAGTAAAACTAACAATAAAAAAAATGTAAAGCACCCCATCCCCGTGAGCTCGTACACAGAAGCAAATGCATACGTAAGTCCCGCCCGCATATGAAAACGCTGTTCTAACCATACATGTGAGGTATCTCCGCAAACATTAGAGTCAGAGCAATAATTCTAGCCCCAGACCTCTTCTAACTCAAAACATGTAACCATTAAAAAAATGTAAAGTGTCGCCTATGGGGATTTTTAGGTACCAAAGTTTGGCGCCATTCCACGAGCGTGTGCAATTTTGAAGCGTGACATTTTAGGTATCTATTTACTTGGCGTAACGTCATCTTTCACATTATGCAAAAAGATTGGGCTAACTTACATTTTTTTTTAAAGCATGAAAAATTGTTGCGTAAATACCGTGTGAGATAAAAAGTTGCAACGACCTCCATTGTATTCTCTAGTGTCTATGCTAAAAAAAAAAACATACAATGTTTGGGGGTTCTATGTAATTTTCTAGCAAAAAAAAAACAAACATTTTACATGTAGGAGAGAAATGTCAGAATTGGCCTGGATGGTAAGTGGTTAAGTACTGTATAGATGGACTTCTAACATTCACTCAGTTTGTTTTGCTGTCTTGCATACTTAATCTCACTGATGTGACAATAACTATACAGAACAAAAAGTAAAAGACTCGGTTCTCTCTTTGATAATAAGATGCCCCTATAGCTCATGAACAATGCTTTAGAATTACTGTATATAGATAGCATTTGTATTGCAGCATATGCAGGTTTGTCTTTCGTGTACTAATCCCTTCCTGTTGAAACGTTTATAAGACAAAAGGCTTTATACTGAAGCTTGAAGGTAAGTGAATGAAAAGAAAAAATATCTAATTAATTAAAAAAACAGAGTCTCTGTTTCTGGAAAATCTGACTATGTTTTTTTGTGTCAGCAGCAGGATCGAAGTGCACTGTGGAATTCTGAACCTGAAAATGAGTATGGATTTAATTCAATTTAATGAGGAACCCTCTGAAGTTTAGATAAATAAAACACATAGTTTGACAAAAAAAAAAAAAAAAAAAAAAAAAGAATATTTTCAGCAATGGCTAAAATTTTTGCTAAATTCTCTGGGGTGGACATTAGAAAATATGCTGTCTAACAGAAGAAAGTTATTTAAATAAATTCTATTTAAACTATAATCTTTCTGCTACCTCTGTTACTGTGAACAACATCATGTTATCTTAATTAAGATATTTTTATGGTTTGAATAAAAATTATCAATAAATATCAAATGATCTACACTTTATTTTTTAATGGGCTATGCCTCATGCACATTGAGCTTAAAAAAACGCTGCTTTTACAAGCATTTGGCTTTTTTTTCTGCCTGTAAATGTACCTCTATGTTAGCCTATGGGGAGATTTACTAAAACGGAGCACTGAGAATCTGGTGCAGCTGTGCATAGTAACCGATCAGCTTCTAACTTCAGCTTGTTCAATTAAGACTTGAGAAGTAGGCCTGGTTCATACCTACATATGTTGCAGTTGATGCATATTCCAAGTGCATTGTGCATTTTTTAATACACATTTTTGATCCATTGAAGTCTATGGAACCAAAAAACACAGCCTGCTGGTCCCCGGCCCTTTCCATAAAATGCACAGATGTGAGCGTGACCCATAGGAAACCATGTTAAATGGACTGTAGTGTGTTTCTGCAAAACTGAAAATTCACTAAAAAATTCATAGCTGTTATTAAATGAATATTGTGCCCAAAAGAATGCATAACGTGCTTACGCATGAACGTGCATAAATTGGTGCAAATGTGCATAAACAAGTTTGCAATATGCAGCTTTTATCGAATATTTTAAGCAGCTTTTTTCTTGCTAGGAGAAAAAGAATTTCAGAGGAGCTAAGCAAATGCTCAATGTGCATGAGCCCTTAAAGCGAATCTGACCTGGCCTAAAGCATTTAATTGCAGAAAGTGCAGAAATCTTGTGGCACATGAAAGTACAAGCCTTCAAATGGATCTCTATAACCTACATGGATATTAGACTTAAGCCTCGTACAAACGGTTTGATTGTTGTATGACCGAGCGTCTGATTTTTGTCAAAAGCGTGCGTGCAGGATTTTGTCTAGCTTATGAACTATCCGCAAATTGTCGTTTGACAAACACGAACGTAGTGACGTACTATGAGAGTATAAAGAGGAAGGAAGTTAATTTCTCAAGCACCACCCTTTGGGCCCCTTCTGCTAATTTCATGTTAGTAGAAGTTTGGTGAGCATTAATTTGCAAATTTCAGAGCGTACAAAACAAATGCCTTTTAAAATACATTTAACATAACTACATCAGTATCACCAGCAAAGCGGCCTCATTATCCCATTAAAGAAGATGAGAATGTGCGCTGCATTTCAACATTTCATCAATTGGCCCGTCACGAATGTTAAAGCGGTGTTTCAGCCCTAAAAAAATTTTTTTTCAAGTCAGCAGCTGAAACAAAAGTAGCTGCGGACTTTTAATAAGGAGACTTACCTTTCCAGGGCACCCGCGATGTCGGCCGCCAAGGCTGACATGTCCCTCGGCTCTCGGGTCCCAGCGCTGCCATTCCAACTAAGGGAAACAGGCAGTGGAGCCTTGCGGCTTCACTGCCCGTTTCCTACTGCGCATGTGTGAGTCGCGCGGCGCTTTGTGAATGGGACGCGCTGTGTTAGGGAACACACAGTTCCCAGAACACAGCGCACCCCATTACCCAGAAGACAGCTCGGAGGAGGGGAGAAGACCGAAGATCACAGAGGAGCAGGAAGAAGGCAAATTAGGAAGACTGCCTAGCAACAGGGATTTCTGGACAGGTAAAACAATTTTTTTTTAAATGTTTTTTTTAAATATTTTTTTAAGATTATTAATGCTTTTTTTTTGCTTTTTTTTGGGTGGTCCTCCACTTTAATTCTAGATTACGAACAGTAGTTTACAAGACTGAACTCTTCCGGCTCATTCCTTGGTTCCAATCATGCGTGTTTGTACTTTTGTGTGACGATTTCTGTATGGACCATCGGAAAATCAGAGTTCACATCCAACAACATTTTTATAGCCTGCACATCCAGCTTTTGTCTGATGAAAAAGTCAAATCGACTGTCGAAAGCACCATACTAACGATCTGAAAATCCACAGGCAGCTTGTCCTACGAATTTTCCCTTCTGATTTTCGTATCATGTGTACATAGGCCTTGTACACATGATATGAAAACCAGAAGGGAAAATTCATAAGACGAGCTGTCTGCGGATTTTCGGCTCTTTCGACAGTCGATTTGACTTTTCTATCAGACAAAAGCTGGATGAGCGGACTAGTACATTTTTGAAGGACAGCTCAACATCCGATTTTCAAAATCCGTCACACAGAAGTCAAAAAGGTACAAACACGCATGATCGGAACCAAGGAACGAACCAGAAGAGTTTAGTCTTGTAAACTACCATCCATAATCGAGAATTAACATTCGTTATGTGGCAATTGATGAAATGTATTCTGATAAGCCCCCCTGCCCGCAGACCCCCACAACCACCGGCCAGGCTTGTGGGGATGAGGCCCTTGTCCCCATCAACATGGGGACATGGTGCTCTGAGGGGGTCACAGACCCCCAAAGCATCCTCCCAATGTTGAGGGCATGTGGCCTGGTATGGTTCAGGAGGGGGGGCGCTCTCTCGTCCCCCCCTCTTTTCCTGCGGCCTGCCAGGTTGTGTGCTCGGATAAAGGGTCTGGTATGGATTTTTAGGGGGACCCCACATAATTTTTTTTTAATTTGACGCAGGGTTCCCCTTAATATCCATACCAGCCCTGAATGGCCTGGTAATTGAATTTGGGGGAACCCCACGCTTTTTTTATTTATTTATTTTTATCAATGACTTTCAATGAGTGTTCTCTGTATTACGGGAGCCGACAATTCATTATAGCCGCGAGTGATTTTAAAGGACTTTTTTTCCTGCAGAAATGACACTTTGTGCAGGGACAGTTCTAAGCACCAGAAACATGCGCCCCTTCACAGGCATACTATAGACACCTCCCAGGTACGAAATTTAAAGGAATATTACACTTTTATTGTTTCACTTTAATCATTATTAAAATCACTGCTCCCGAAAAAATGGCCGTTTTTTCTGTTTGCTTTTTTTATTGTGTGTGTATTTTAACACAACACTTGGAAACACAGTGAAGTTTATTTTCTAAAGGGAGAGAGGTTGCATAATTTGTTATAATTAAATACAGTGAATACAGTGTATTTGTTTTTATAATGTGTGTATTTCTAAACTAAGAAATCTCAGTTTTTTTTGCTAAATAAGTACAGCTTTTAGTAAAGAAATTCTGGAAATAATTTGTCAGCTCCTGGGACTACAGTGTGTTTTTTCTCAAAAAGTACAGCTGTTACTACACTGACCTTGGATGTGGGTGGACAGAATTAAATAGTGAGGTAGTTAAAAAAAAAAAAATATATAAAAAAAAAGCCTCCATTTCCTCTCTCTTAAAAAAAAGTACAGCATTTAATGCACAAAATTTGGATGTCATTTTTAGGATCCTTGGCATAAAAATTATTGTCAATGTATTTGGTGAAAATTGAGTTTGGAAATACATTTTAGCAGGATTTTTTGAAGGATTTAGAAGGATTTTAGGGAGGCTGAAATTTACTTTTATGGTACCGTACAAAAGCTTGGGATACAAAACATAAGTATAAAAAATTAAAATGGTACTACAATCACAGTTTAAAATATATGAATTTAAAAAAAGAAAGACATGGAATAATTCAATGGCTCTAAATGGTTGTGGTGACCATCTGCATATTAATTGCTCAGCATGTTTTGCAGGAGGGAACATATTTATAAAAATATATGCACAATTGATTACCAATGTCAAACTATGAATAGAGAGAAAACAAATTAGTCATAACATCATATAATCCTCAAGTAATAACACAATATAAAACATAAATATATATCCTGTGTAGTGATGTCTCCCACAGGTCAACTTACCCATAACATGACCATGTGCGCGACCCATAGAAGAGGTCTGCCCCGATGGGCATGGGAGCCCCATATGCAAAAAACACAGCCATTGTGGCTGTATGGGTGGCGCCAGGCAGGAGCCCCATGCATGTATGCAAATAAAAATAGAGGGGCTGAGTGACACAGCTGCTCTGCCTGCTATTGATGCTACATTCTTTTTACGCATGTATATCTTTACATTTTAAACTTACCGTATATACTCGAGTATAAGCCGAGATTTTCAGCCTCTTTTTTGAGGCTGAAAGTGCCCCCCTCGGCTTATACTCGAGTCATCGCTGTCTGCCTGCTCGATCAGCGTGTCGAGCAGACAGACAGCGGACATTCTACCATTCAAACGCCGCGCCTCCGCCTCCGCCTTCGCCTGTGATAGGCGGAACACTGAATTTCCCAGCAGCCTGTGTTCCGCCTATCACGGACATAGTCTCATCCTCGTACTACGGACGAGGATGAGACGATGTCCGTGATAGGCGGAACACAGGCTGCTGGGAAATTCAGTGTTCCGCCTATCACAGGCGAAGGCGCGGCGTTTGAATGGTAGAATGTCCGCCGAGGCGCCGACGAAGAGCGGCGATCCTGGCAAGGCACGGGACGGAGGCAAGGCAAGGCACGGCACGGGACGGGACGGAGGCAAGGCACGACACGGGACGGAGGCAAGGCACGGCACGGGACAGAGGCAAGGAGGCAAGGCACGGGACGGAGGCAAGGAGGCAAGGCACGGGACACAGGCTCGGGACACAGGTAGGCTGGACACACACACACACACACACACACACACACACACACACAGGGATGGATGGATACACACACACACAGGGATGGATGGATGGGTGGAGACACACACACACACAGGGATGGATGGATGGAGACACACACACACAGGGATGGATGGATGGATGGATGGATGGATGGAGACACACACACACAGGGATGGATGGATGGATGGACACACACACACACAGGGATGGATGGACGGACACACAGGGATGGACGGACACACAGGGATGGACGGACACACACACAGGGATGGACGGACACACACACAGGGATGGACGGACACACAGGGATGGACGGACACACAGGGATGGACGGACACACAGGGATGGACGGACACACACACAGGGATGGACAGGCATGTCTCACCCTCGGCTTATACACGAGTCAATAAGTTTGCCAGTTTTTTTGGGGGTAAATTGGGGGCCTCGGCTTATATTCGGGTCGGCCTATACTCGAGTATATACGGTACTGCATGTCCTCTGCATCTACTTTAGGGGTGGATTGTAGTGGATGCCTGTTTCCATTAACCTAGGACCCCATTATAGGTGTATTCATGTGCAGATTACCTTCAAGGTGAGCACCAGAATTACCGTATATGTTTGATTTGGTTTTATTTTCAATGACAGTGCTGCTTCTTGACAAAAATATAAAGGCTTTCTATTGTTATCATCCTTATTCTTATTGTTAGATATCTTTTAATCATATAAATATTTTGAAGCAATCTTGCACAACCCATCATACCTCTATATACAGCTTTGCGATTCATCCATTTTAATAGGTAAAGCTTTTTGCATGACACCATAAGGTTTTTTTGTAAAACCCTCATATACATGTATGTGTCTAAAATAACAGCAAACTTGTATTACATTTATGTTCTATCCATAGTTTGACATTGGTAATCGCGCTATAAAATTGTCCATATATTTGTATATGAAAATATCCTGAAGAAGCGGTGTTCCCTTCGAAACATGTCGAGCAATTAATATACAGATGGTACATTTTCCAGTGTCACAACCATTTAGAGCCTGTCAGGGCTGGGCTTAGCCCTTCCTTCTCAAAGCTGGTCGCTCAGCTGTCGGCTAATTGCCAGCTCCTTTCTCTCCACAGTAAATCACCTGTTGATGATATCCTGCGCGTCAGTCTACATAAGCCATCCAGCCCAGATGATCTCTGCCTTCACCTTGGTCACATCTCTAGAGATGCTCTCCTGTGTTTCTGTTAAAGAATTGCTTGGCTAACATTCCTTCTGGCTCCAGATCCTGCTTGCTGTTCTACTATGCTCATCTCTGGCTCTCTGACGGTTTGGCTTGTCTGGCTATCCTTTTCCGTTCCTAAACTCTGGCTATGTTTTGACCACGTTTACTCTGTTTACCTTTTTATCATTATTATTAAAAAAGTGTGATTTAACTGTACTTCTGTCTCAGTCTGATTCAAGGTTTCTGACAGAGCCATTGCATTATTCCATGCGTCTCTTTAAAATTTATTAAACTGTGATTGTAATAAAAATTCAATTTTTTTACTTATCTTTTGTACTACAAGCTTTTGTACAGTACCATTAAGTCCAGCACAGTCCAATTTCAGCCTCCCTAAAATCCTTCTTTATGACTAGCAATGTAGTTTGTCAAAACAGGCCTCTATTTATTTTTTGTTTGCAAAAACTGCACCTTTTATCATACTAACTGCATACGGTATATAGATCACTCCTGGAACAAAGCATCAAAATATTTTGCAGAAACAAGACTGTCTTATCCCAAAAATGTTGCTTTTAGCACATTCAGTTTGAAAATTGATTGCCAGCTCCTGGAACTACAATAGTAAAATATTTGATTTTTCACATCGCATATGGTTAATTGATAGTTTAAGGTGCAGATACTATCAAAACGAAATCTAATTTGCCTAGTTCAGAGCCAAGCCAGTATATATTGTAATAATCTCTTACAAAAGAAACCTTTATGTTGTAAATGAGAAAAGAAAAAAAACTTGGCAGTCTTTTACAGTAAAACTAACGCTAGTACATCATCATATTTCCATCTCCATGCACCATCCAGCCCTTTCACTTGCTTCTTGTCATTCCTCTGTACCAGAAATGGAAAGCATACCCTCAGCCTTGCACACTGCTCTGACTTAACCTCTCCGTACCTAGTATGAGGAAGGCTTGTTTTTGTAGAAGAAATTGATGCATTGCCCATTGCATCACAATGTTGACAAGTGGATTTGATGTTCTGTGCACACAACAAATCCACTATTGTAAGGTCAAGTGATCATAGTCTTGGGACTCGCAGAGATACAGAGCTTCTTGGAACACTATGGAGAGCTGTCAAGAGACTGGTAGAGAATCCCAATATCACGTGACTCCTGGTAAGCTGGTCTAAAATTTATATTTGTTGGGGTGTGGCTTGGCGCATGGAGGAGACGGCAGCTTGAGACCTCAGCTCCCGCTCCACGGCACGAATCGGCGCACAGCACAGCCAGCTATTGCTACACAGCCTTCCCTCATGAGCAGAAGAGGGACCGGAGACACCCCCCGCACCTCGGGGAACCACAAAAACGGGGAAAATCGGCAGCTATTTTGCCACGAAAGGTCCCGCAGGCCGGACCACAGGCTTCCAAGATGGCGGCGACCCACGCAGCAGCACAAGCAGCCCTCACTGCCTCACAGGTACTGGCTAAGCAGACTGCACCCTCTCCTCCCTCACCACAATCCCCCGAGCCGGGGAACCAAAGCCCCCAGAGACCGATGTGTCCCAGGAGCCCGTCGCCCCAATCACACAATCAGCAGGGGACATGGGATATGGAGAGTTACATTAAAGCTCTCCCCACTAAAGGGGACATTGAAGCCTACATCAGCAGGCTAGAGCGCTCATATAAACGGGAAATCACTGACCTGCGCCATGATATAGGCCAGCGCTTTGATATTGAAGCTACTGTTAAGGAGTCAGTGACCAGAATCATTGAACATGATCACATATTGCAAGAGCATACAAATCAGATTCAGCAGTTGTTTTACGGTCTCGACGACCAAGAGAATAGAAGTCGCCGCAACAATATTCGCATCCGAGGGGTCCCCGAGTCGGTCGAGAACAAGGACCTGGCTAAGGCGGCCACAGCATCGTTTAATCAACTACTGAACAAACTTAAGGAAGATCATCTGGAAATTGACAGAATTCACAGGTCTCTGGGCCCTCACAACCCAAACCCAGCGTACCCTAGAGATATTATCTGTCGCATTCACTTCTTCCACACCAAATCTGAGACCATGCAAGCTGCCCGCAACCAAGACTCCATCTTGTTTAATGGCTCCCCCATTATGCCTTTGACAGATCTCTCAAGGCAGACTCTACTTATGAGGAAGGCCCTGAAACCGCTCACGGATACCCTTCACTCCAAGCAAATCAAATACAGGTGGGGCTTCCCCTTCCACTTATTTGCATCCCACGAGGGTAAAATCGGCTACCTTTCGCACCCTCGGAGACCTGCCTAATTTCCTAGGAGTGTTTGAACTGCCCCAGTTTAGAATTCCGGATTGGCCATTGGAAGCGGCCACCCCAGGTTTTCCTAAAGCCCCCAGATGGGAAAAGCAATCCAGGAAGAAGAGATCCCGATCCTGTACATCTAAATCCCCACCGGGATGATTTTCTTGCCCCTTTATGGGGGAACTCCCCCTGTTTTTTTCTTTAACTCTTGTTATTTTGATGCCCCGGCCCACCTTTTTGCAGTGGCCGATGATGGGTGATTCCTTCGCTCCTTTCCAAGGAGACCACCTGACTTAACTTTGAGTACTAGCGATACATTACCGTCCATGAAGCACTACTTTCCAGGACTACCTTTCTACCTACTTGATCTAACTGTTTTTGCCATCTCTTCGGAAATGCTAGACTCAGTTCAGGCCCATCTGACATCCACCTTGGCCATGGACATGTGTCTGATTCGGACACAAACTTGGGATGTAACTCAGTCGCTCCTGTTACTCAGTTTGCACTGTTAATTGTTGGTTTAAGCTCTCTCAACGCACTGTGCTGTGCGCTTTAGACAAGCATTTTTTATTAGTTGTTTTAACATGTTGGGGCGGAGCCCCTGGGACTCGCCTTACCGCGTTCCCCACGTTAGGGCGTGCAGAGTCTTTACTGCCTCTGTTTCTTGATATATTCTTAGAAATACTGTGTAGTGTTCGTCTCCCTTTTCCCCACTGAACACTAGAGAGTGTAGTCTGACTGCACCCTGCTTACCCTACCCGAGGGTGTTATATCCCAGCATATTTACACGGGTCCACCGGGGCCCTCTCGGGGGTGTCGGTGCTCCCGTGTGTCCTTCCTGGATGTTAGTGTCCGGCCCCTCTGTTGGGGCTGGTAATCTACCTTTTTTTTTTTTTGACGCCCTCCCCTTTCCTGAGTTTACCCTCCACTCACTGACCCTTTACCTTCAAAGTTGGAGGCTACCTCCTCCAGCTCCCTTGACAGGAACTCTAGTACTCCCCATTTGTCCCCCCCCCACTATGTCTTCCCTAGCAATTAAAATTTCCTCTCTTAACTGTAGAGGGTTCAACACCCCAGAAAAGCTCAGACAAATTCTACATCACTTTTACAAGGCTAAAACACAAATTTTATTATTACAAGAAACTCATTTCAGGTCAGATAAAATCCCCTCCATCTCTGACAAACGTTACCCAACCTGGTTTCACAGCACCAATCCCGACGCTAAAACAAGAGGGGTCTCCGTGGCCTTCCACAATTCCTTTAACCCAGCTGTACTTGATCAAGAAATAGACCCTAGAGGTAGATATATCTTTTTGAAACTACAGGTTCAACACACTGTCTTAACCATTGCTAATGTTTATTTTCAAAACCAGAATCATTACCGATTTCTTTCCTCCGTGGCGTCCCGCCTACATGCCTTTGGAACTCACAATCTGATCCTGGGAGGGGACCTGAACATACCACTTGTACCGAGGCTGGACTCATCTACTGGTAAGTTGAATATACCACCATCCACACTGACTAATATATGCTCCGCTCTGAAAGACATGTCCCTAGTGGATCCATGGCGGATACTACACCCGTCTGAGAGGGATTATACTTACTACTCTCACGCGCATAACTCCTACAGTAGGCTTGATTACATTCTTATCTCCCAATCAATGTTGGACTGTGACCCTGTCAGCGAGATTGGCCTGAAAATATGGTCTGACCACGCCCCGGTGCATTTGACGTTGGGGAGAACCCCACACCTCCCTAGACATAACTCCTGGAGACTGAATGACAACCTCTTAAATGACCCTCTGTGCAGTGCGGCGATAACCGCGGCGATTGCGGAGTTTAATTTGACCCATGCGCATGATGAAACCTCTAATCTAACCAAATGGGAGGCACTTAAATGTGTGTTGCAGGGAATTTTCATACAGCATGGTTCTAGATTAAAAAAAGCCTGTACAGCTGATATCAGCCAACTGTTCAAGCTGATATCTACCCTCGAAGGCTCCCATAAGCGTTCCCTGGACTCTAAGACATTGGCAGAACTCTCTAATGCGCGTAGGGACCTCAAACAGATATTCACAGAATGATCTACGAATGCCTGTATTAAAGGCAGGCACTTCTTCTATGCTCACGCAAATAAATGCGGGAGACACCTAGCTCGCACGATCCACCCCCAACAACGTAGACAAAATATCTCACACCTTATGTCCCCTGCCAACGTAAAACACTCCAAAAACTCGGAAATAGTCTCGGACTTCCGAGACTTTTACTCATCTCTGTACAAACTCCCAGCAGCTAACACCCCCACCCCCTCCTCGCAATCAGACCATTTACAATACATACAAGACACAGCACTGCCACGGATAACCCCAGAAGTGGCAGTAAACCCGGAACAACCACTGACCACATCTGACTTTTTAGTTGCCATAAAAGGGCTTAAGAAGGGCAAGAGCCCTGGCCCAGATGGCTACACACCTCTGTTTTTTAAACAATATGCCCACCAACTAGCCCCACTAATGGTGAAGGCATTTGAGGAGGTAGACGACTATCATCCACTATCTCTTGCTCTTTTGCAAGCCCAAATAGTGGTGATCCCCAAACCGTTCAAAATTAGTAACGGCACGAGACAAGGCTGCCCTCTTTCGCCCTTGTTGTTTGCAATTACGGTGGAACACCTAGCACAAGCTATACGTAACAATGCCTCTATTCATGGTATTCCCACATCTTCGGCTCACCGCAAGCTGTCACTTTATGCCGATTACTTACTTCTGTAAGTCACGAAGCCCCATACTAGTATACCACTTATTCTGATGGAGTTGGACGGTTTTGGTAGCTACAGTAATTTTAAACTTAACATCACAAAAACAGAAGCCCTCAACATTTTGCTGCCCCAGCAGGAGCTGACGGCCCTCCAGAAGAAATTTCCATTTCGGTGGCAGTCACGCTCAGTTAAATACCTAGGGACTGAAATCCCTAGGGACATACAGGACATCTATTCCTTGAACTTTAGCCTGCTGCTGACCAACATTAGGCGTTCTCTCAAATCATGGCACAAATTGAAGCTCACCTGGTGGGGGAGGATGAACGCCATTAAAATGGATATATTACCTAAAGCTTTATATTTTTTTCAAACATTACCCATACTTCTCCCCAGGGCTTTCTTCCTCTCCCTCCGCTCCACGATAATTAAATTTATATGGCTAAATCACCCTTCCAGATTAAAAGCATAAAGTCCTCTGTGCCCCCAAACTCAGAGGTGGTACTGGCTTACCCGACTTCCAATTGTATCACACGGCGTCCTTATTGTCCAGACTTCTGGAATGGTTCCCGAGACCCCTGTTTAAACCCTCAGTTGCTATTGAACAAGATATGGCACCAGTTGACCTCAGAGCCCTCCTATGGGGACACCACGTCAGATTTCGCTCGCTTCGACAGATTTCCCCACTAACGGTGGCAGTCCTGACCAAATGGTATGAGACGTCTTGTAAACTTGGCCTGTCTACGGACCCCAGTCCTCTCCCCCCTCTTTGATAATGCACACCTACCCACTTATCTCTCAGGAACACATGTTGGGGCATACCGTAGAGAGGACTGGCCTACGGCTAATCAATTCGTTCACCCTTCCACCAGACAATTGAGAGAGCTGTCAACACCATTACCCTCGACCTGTTTGGACTGGCTTTCCAGGCGATCCCTAAACCAATTTTGTAGGTCGTTACACACCTCCGGTAATATCCATAGGCCGCTCACCCTGTTTGAGGAACTCTGCACCCTCCTGCACACTCCTAAACATACCCGTTCTCTCCTCTATAGTGATATCCAAACTTTCACCTACACCTCTCTTCCACTATACACTCACAAATAATCCAGTGACGTTGGCGCGGAGATTACCCCAACGCAATGGCACACAGCCTTTATACTTACCCACCAATCCTCTAGATCAGGATTCACTCAGGAGAAGAATTACAAACTGATTTTGTGGTGGTACAAAGTTCCAGTCTCAGTGCACAAGATGTTCCCCGGATCAACGGATATGTGCTGGAGATGCCACGGAGGAAAGGGAACATTTCTTCACACATGGTGGGAATGTGCTATGGTCCGTCCTTACTGGGATAAGGTTTTTGAAACGTATAATGCTATGCATCAGACTACCTTGTCCCCTTCGCCCTTGGTCGCTCTCCTGTCCATCATACCGGGCTCCATTAAGTCGCACAAAAATTGCCTCCTCAGATTTCTTCTCTCTGCGGCCCGCCATAATATCACCCTTTACTGGAAAAAGGACTGTACCCCGTTTATAGTTGGATGGGTCGACATCCTTAATGATATGATGGTCATGGAGGAGCTACAGGCGAAGGTTGACGACAGGTATGAGAAATTCGTCACACTGTGGTCCATATGGCGCCACCACGCAGCCTCGGAGGACTTTCCAAGTGGTCTGCGCCCATGAGGCGAATTGTGCTGGGCTGTTGATTTGAATACTATCTAGAGGGTTAAACTGATCAGATCTCAGACCATTTTGTTGCCCATACAAATCAAAATGTTACCAGCTTTTCTCCTTACCTACGGGTTAACCCTTGCCAGCTATTAGAGCGCAACTATGAGATTGACATTGGGGGTTGACACGGATTGCTGAAGTCATACCACAAGACGTTTGTTATTTGTTATATGTTTTGTTAACTGTTAAAAGGTTATGGGCCCTAAGACCACTGATAATGTTACCGTCAGTAATCACACATGCCACAGAGCCATGGGGCCCCTACCTTGCTCTCAAATACTTACTTACCTTGTTTAGGGTTTCTATCTACCTTTACTTTTCCCCTTCCCCCTTCCCCCTCCCCGCCCTCCCTGATAGCCTACCTCTTCCTCTATCTGGGATAAAAGATAGAAGTTAAAATGTAATGTTACACATAAGGTTCTGACATACTTATGTACCTTGGTACTTGTGTATTTTTGTAATTTTGTATCGCTGAACTTTCATTGATCTTGCAAATAAAAAATATATTCAACCTTAAAATTTATATTTGTTGAACGAGCCATGAAGGACCCTGTTCAGGAACATCCTGTTATAAAGTGTCCCTATCTCCCAGTTGTGCTCCAGTGTTGTCACCCAGGCTTTCAACTGTGACTACAAATGGCTGTTTCAACCAACATTATGCAGGCATGGCTCACTATGGTTACCATCTGGAAACTTGCCCTGAGAAATGTCATGCAATCATCACTGGAGTACATGCAAATAGATAAGTGGTGGCAAAAAATACTGCAATAGATCATCAGCATGGTTATGCACAAAGGAGAAATTTGATACAAACAATACATACTGTAGATAATATGTATGTTTAAATATACACAGCACATATATTGAATTGAAGCTCCTCTTAAAGCTCTTTTGTGACATGAAATGTGGTTAATTGTGTCTCTTCACCATGCAACTTAATTTTTTTCTTTACATTTACATGTTTCATTGCATTCCCCTACCCTAAAATAAATACAAAAAAAAATGAATTATTCCTTTGTAAGTTGGATTTCCTAGAACTACAAAAAGGAATAAAACATAAGGTTTGTATTTTACAGAAATTTCCATCTATGTGTTAATTCAGCTGCAAGTAGCGTAAGCATTATTTTTAGAAGTGAATATTGCCTGGGAACACAAATGAATGACAGGGATCATAATCTCTCCCTGTGTTATCATAGATCATGCACAAAGCACAAAGCCCCTTTGATCCTTTAAAATACCCAACTCGGCTTACAAGGAAATTAAATCCCACAGCTCATATTTTCATCAAGTTCCCTGGTGTTTTAGAGTTATGATTATAATGGTCTATGGGTGTGTAAATGGACAGCAAATTTTTTTAATAATCTATTTAGCTAACGTTTTCCAGCCACAATTCAAAATATCAACATAGCCAGCTATTTATACTTTACTCCTGACTTTGGGATAAGGATTCCCATAGCATATGCCTCTTATTTTGTTGAGGCTTCACAAATTACCTTCCTTCTGGAGCTCATAAACCCTAATCACTAAATTACACATTACAACATGATTTTTTAAATAGCAGCTGAACAGAAGTTACTACACTTCACCACTAGAGGCACCATTGGATACTGACTATGAAGACCTGCTCATTTATCATAATGATGTACAGATGGTCTTGTTTCCTCTAGTGTAGTACCAAGCACACTACATAGAGGGGTTTTAAATAACAGAAAATGGTTAAGGGTGAAATTCAGCACAGATTTTTTATTTTTATTTTTTTTAAAAGACATCATTCTGTTACAATGTACATTCTTCACTATTAAAAATATTTGGTACATCATATAAGACATTAGTACCCGATTTTACGCATAACCATACACGTGAGAAAAAAATAAACACATTTCACTATTTATATGGAGCAACACTTGATTTGAAAAGCCAATTTTAGGATCTTGTGAATATACATGTACAAAAAACCTGGCAATACTCAACGTATATCTAAATGTATAACTTTGTTTTAGTTTTGGATAGAATGGACAATGATTAAAAGCCTGTCAGGTTGTTTTTTCCTGTTTTGGTTTTACATAGACTTTAATGTTGCCTGGTCATACATAAATGTCATCCAATCTAGACAATCATGAAATATTGTTTGTACAATGAAGAGCAGCACTTAAATTGTGATATCATTAAAAAGCTCTATATGAAGTGAATGGAGTGAAAAAGAGTTAAAAGGTAATAAAATACTATTAACATTAACGTATATAGTGAAATGTAAACATATGTATATGCAGACTAGTGCCAGCAATCATCCACAAATCAACAAAAGTCCACGAATAGTGAATAGTCTATAAGTGAAAAGAATCAATCCATCCAAAAAGTACACTGTGCAATATAAACAGGTACAGGGGTTCATCACCAGCAACACCCTCCTAAATATGCCTCATCAGATAAGCAGGACCATAGATTATAATGGTCAAACACGCCCAAACATCTAATGCCGCATACACATTCCAGCAGACTAGGTCCGACAGAATCAGTCCGTTAGACAATCCAATCGTGTGTGGGCTAATCCGATAGTTTTTCCTTTAAAAAAAATCTGACGGACCTAGAAATAGAACATGTTTCAAATCTGTTCAATGGACTCAATTCCTATCGGGAAAACCGTTCATCTGTATTCTGGTCCGAAGGACCAAATACGACGCAGGGGAAGCTATTGGCTACTGTCTATTGAACTTCCTTTTTTAGTCCCGTCTTATGTCATCACGTTCAAAAGAAACGTTTGTTCGGAAAGTCCGTTGGAACTCTGCCGAAAGTCCATCGGGAAGATCGCGGGACCTAGTCTGCCGGATTCATTCAAAAGTAATGACATCAATTACCTTAATCCAGATAGTATACATCATGTAAAAATAATGATTACATAGAAATATTATAAATGATCAGTCTGTGGGCTGGGCCAGGAGTAGGGTACCCAAACTGAGGGAGCAACACACTGAGAGTCCACAGAGGGTTTAACAGTTTTTGTATTTATATGGATGCAGGTTATAGGATATCAAGAATGTTTGTTTGTAGAATACAGTCGCTGACACTAGGATTACTTTAGAGCCCAACAGACATGGAACATTTGCCATAACAGGTATGCTGTTCACTTATAGCAGCTGCCTCAGCATCTGCTGGAGGAGTGGCAAGATGGGATACATAGAAGGTGTCCTGAGAGGCTTGTAGAAAATTGCAGAAGCAGTTCTGGAGTCTATGTTGGGTATACAGCGGTATCTCTACCCTTTCCCTATTCACACTGGAAACTCTCCCTGACAGTTCTGACCCTGCCAAGCAGGGTACCTCTACCTACTTTACACTGTCCACTTAATAATGCATGCCAAACCCAGAAAGCCACTGCTATTTGTTAGTACTGCCCCATCCAAGATTGCCACGGAGGGTCACTGGGGATTGCAGAGTCCAATTGGACAGCAAAATTCCCTGTGACACCTATGGAGGCTGCAGAAGAACATCATTCCTGAGTCTCCACTCCATCCACACAGCAGCCAGGCTCCACTGACTGGATGGAGTAAAGACTATACCTGCCTACAAACCTGCCAAAAATGTATTTCTGTTTTGGGTGTTTAGTAGTGCATTACATAACTTTAAGTTTCTATTATGTAGGACTAAAAAAAAAAAAAAAAAAAAAACCTCTGCTTCTTTAGCTCCACGTGGCCAAGGAGTTATTTCAGATCTTTATTTACATATTGATAAGGTAATTGAATGATTTTGGAGAAACTGTCTACATTTTGACATACTTCTCAAATTATTTTGAATACCCTGGAGCAGGGATAGGCAACCTCTGAGAGGTAGAGATCTACCTGAACAACATGAAAGAGATAATAATCACTAGGGATGAGCTTCGTGTTCGAGTCGAACATACGTTCGACTCGAACATCGGCTGTTCGCCCATTCGGCGAATTCCGAACGTCATGGGCCGTTCGCGGCAAATTCGTGTGGCGCTCACGGCCCACAATGCACTGCGTCATCGCAGTGCATTGCTCTCTCATGATTGGCCAAGCATGCACTGTGACCCCGCATGCTTGGCCAATCACAGCGCCAGCAGTGAGGAGAGCCATGATTGGCCACATGCAGGATGCCTGTGGCCAATCATAGCTCAGGCTGTGTAGTACACGCCCCACACTATATAAGGCCGCCAGCGCGGAGGCCTTGTGTAGTGTGTTGGCATCTGAAGCAGTTAGTGGGTGTTCTGTGTACCTTCAACATAGTATACACCGATCGTTATCGGCCGATTTTCGATCTTGCTCTTCTGTAGTGGTTGTTGTCTGTGTGCCCTGACCGCAGTATGCAACGCTATATTCACCTCACCTATATAGCTAGTGATCTATCTTTTATAATAGAGCTTGCAGTCAGTAGTGTTAGGAGCTTGTGCGTGCTGTCTGCGTGCTCTGTACCCAGTACACACCGCTATATCCACCTACATAGCTCTTATCTATTTGAGCCCAATTGCCATCTGCAGGAGTTATTGGAAGTTGTGTTCGCCTCCAGCACAGCACAGTATACATCTGTATATACCCCTTTATCTCTGGTGTTCTATAATAAAGGCATCTGCAGGAGTTAGTGGGTATTGTGTGCCTCCAGCACAATATACACCTGTATCTACCCCTTATTGCTGTTCTCTAATAGAGCCATCTGCAGGGCTTAGTAGGTGTTGTGTGACTCCATTACAGTATACCCCTTTATCTCTGGTGTTCTATAATAAAGGCATCTGCAGGAGTTAGTGGGTGTTGTGTGCCTCCAGCACAATATACACTACCCAACTGCTGTTTTACCCAACTCCCTTCAGGCCATTACCATGTCTGGAAGGCCAGCAAGGAGAGGCATACCGGCGCGAGCCGATAAAAGAGGGCAAGCAGGTTCTGTGTCTAGAGACAACAGTGCTGGTCGTGGACGCGGTGCATTGTCATCAGCACGTGGCCATGGGACACGCTTGTCCTTTTCGGCAGCTGGACATGTTGAACCGCAACATGCCTACGACTTGGTAGAGTGGATGACCAAGCCCTCTTCATCCTCCTCATCCTCTCTCACCCAGTCTCAGGGTACTAGCAAAGCAGCTGCCAACGCATCATCTTCCCTCGTCTCAATGTCATCATCAGTGACTCCTTCCCTAGACCCACCACGTCCTCCTGAGGTGTCTCCAGAACTCTTTGAGCACAGTGTTGGGTACATGCTCCAGGAGGATGCCCAGTGTTTTGTAGGCTCTGATGATGACACTCAGCTAGAGGAAGGCAGTAGCGTGAATGCAGAGAGAGGGGATGCTCAAGAAGGACAGCAATCTGGCAGTAATGTTCCACAAGCTGCAGCATACTGCCAGGTTTGCTACAGCGATGAAGAGGGAGGGGATGATGAGGGCACTGACTCCACGTGGGTGCCTGGTAGGAGAGAGGAGGAGGAGGCACATGTCCAACGAGGCAGGATGCCCTCCGGGGGCCAGCTTAGGGGCAGCACACTGACTGAATCACACCGCAGAGCTCCGCCTGTGCAGGGCGCGTTATTCTAAAAGTTCTTTGGTGTGGGCCTTTTTTTGAGACGAGTGCATCAGATCACTATTTGCAACATATGTCTCAAGCGTATCTCGCGTGGCCAAAACATCAGCCGCTTGGGCACCACATGCTCGACCAGACATATGTTGACCTGCCATGCAGCTCATTGGCAAGCGTACCTCAAAGACCCACACCAAAGAACAAAGCGGACCTCTCCTTGCTCCTCATCAGCTGGCATCTCCAACCCCACTAGACCTTCAGTCCTCTCTGAAACCTGCTCTGAGAGGAATGAAAGTGTAGAATTAGGTGTCTCACAGCCAAGTGCTTCCGGCACTCTGCTAGCAGTACACCCACGTCCGATTATAGCAGGCAAATGTCCCTGCCCCAGCTGCTGGACCGGCGAAAGAAGTTCACTCCCAGCCATCGACATGCCCAGCGGTTGAATGCTAGCTTGGCTAAATTGCTAGCACTTCAACTGCTGCCTTTTCAGTTGGTAGACTTGGCCCCCTTCCGTGAGTTTGTACAATGTGCGGTTCCTCAGTGGCAGGTCCCCAAACGCCACTTTTTCTCACGGAAGGCGATTCTGGCTCTCTACCGGCATGTGGAAGGCAATGTCCTTGCCTCGCTGGACAGGGAGGTCAGCGGTAAGGTTCATATTACCGCTGACTCATGGTCCAGCAGGCATGGACAGGGACGTTACCTGTCTTTCACGGCCCATTGGGTCACTCTTCTGGCAGCTGGGAAGGATGCAGGACAAGGTGCAGTAGTGTTGGAGGTTGTTCCGCCACCACGCCTCCAAAATGCTACTATTGGTTGTGACACACCTCTCTCCTCCACCCCCTCCTCTTCTTCCTCCATGGCCTCTTCCAGTGCTCTGTCCTCAGAACCAGCGGTGCTCTGTAGGCGTTCCAGGGGCTACGCAAGTACGCAGGCAAAACGATGCCATGCCGTGCTTGCGCTGGTTTGTTTGGGGGACAGGAGCCACACTGGGGCAGATGTTTTGTCAGCTCTGCAGGGGCAATGCCGAGAGGTGGTTGACGCCACGCCAGCTTAAGCCAGGAATGGTGGTTTGCGACAATGGCACCAACCTCCTCTCCGCCCTCCGACAGGGACAACTGACCCATGTGCCCTGTGTAGCTCACATCCTTAACCTGGTGGCGCAGCAGTTTTTTGGGACGGTACCCCGGCTTACAGGATGTCCTGAAGCAGGCCAGGAAAGTCTGTGTGCATTTCCGCCGATCATTTAATGCCTGTGCTCGGCTGACTGAGCTCCAAAAGGAGTTGAACCTGCCCAAGAACCACCTTATATGTGACATGCCCACCAGGTGGAATTCAATGTTGGCCATGCTGCAGCGGCTGCACACGCAGCAGAGGGCCATCAATGAGTACCTGTGCGACTACGGCACCAGGACAGGGGAGCTCGTTTTTTTCTCACCATGCCAGTGGGGCATGATCAGGGATGCATGCACTGTCCTGTCACCGTTTGAGGAGGCCACAAGGATGGTGAGCAGTGACAGTGCATGCATCAGTGACACTGTACCTCTTGTCCACCTCTTGGAGCATACGCTGCATGGAATAATGGACAGGGCACTTGAGGCAGAACAGAGGCAGGAAGAGGAGGACTTCCTTGCCTCTCAAGGCCCCCTTTATCCAGACAGTGTTCCTGCTGTGCCACCCATCACACAGGAAGAGGATGAGGAGGAGGATTGTGTCAGCATGGAGGTGGAGGCTGGCACTCAGCATCAGCAGCAGCAGTCTTGTAGGGATGATTTACAGTCCCAAGAAACACATGGACTTGTACGTGGCTGGGAGGAGGTAGCTGCAGATCATGTTGCCCTTAGTGACCCAGAGGACTCCAGACCGAATGCCTCAGCTAACCTACGCTGCATGGCCTCCCTGACCCTGCAAAGCCTGCGGAAGGATCCTCGTATTCTTCGGATCAAGGAGAGGGACCATTACTGGCTGGCCACTCTCCTTGATCCACAGTACAAGGGTAAGGTTGCCGACTTTATCTTGCCATCGCAGAGGGAGCAGAGGATGAGACATCTCCGGGAGGTCTTGCAGAAAGGTCTGTGCAACACGTTCCCAGAGACTGGGAGGTTACAAACTCCTGGTACTGGACAACGTGTTGCTGAGGCATCGGTCAGAAGGAGCGGTGGAGAAGGTGGCCGTCTGACTGATGCTTTCAGACAATTTTTTAGCCCGCAGCCCCAAGGTATGATCGGTTCCAGCAACCATCGCCAGCGTCTGATTTACATGGTGCAGGAATACCTAGGGGCAAGGTCAGACTTGGACACCTTTCCCACCGAAAATCCTCTGGCTTAATGGGTCTTGAGGATGGATCACTGGCCAGAGCTTGCACAGTATGCAATTGAGCTACTGGCCTGTTCTGCATCCAGCGTTCTTTCGGAACGCACCTTCAGTGCTGCTGGTGGCTTTGTTACCGATCACAGGGTGCGCCTGTCCACCGAATCAGTTGATCGACTGACCTTCATCAAGATGAATCAGTCTTGGATCACCCACAGCCACCAAGCACCTGAAGCTGATGTAACCGAATAATTTTTTTTGAAATATCACATCCCTTCAAGACTGCCTATGCTGATGCTGAGTGACTGTCCTGTTATGTTGATTGTCTATCCTCTTCCTCCTCCGCTGATATGTTGGAAGAATATTTCTGGTTCTGGGTGATGCCATCAGCCCAATTTTTCTGCCCCTTTTTAACAGGGGCGTTTAATTACAATTTTTGATGCAATGCTTTGCAGCAGGGCTAATTCCTGCAAAAAAAACTAGAGTATATGGGAGAGGTTGCAGTGTCGTGGCACCAGCACCAGTGCCTAAGGCCCAATTTTTCTGCCCCTGTTTAACAGGGACATGTAATTACAATTCTTGATATAATATTTCACAGGAGGGCCCGTTCCTGTGCCCACCCAGAGTAACGGTGAGGACTTATAGTGTTGTGGCACCAGCACCACAACCACCAAAGGTCAATTTTTCTACCACTGTTCAACAATGGCATGTAATTACAATTCTTGATATAATCGTTCACAGCAGGGCGCTCCAGCGCCCACCAAGAGTCACTTTGAGGGCTTACAATGTTGTGGCAAAACCAACACCTTGTTCCGCCGTTTCTGCAAAGCATATAGGGCAGGCCCCTACTTTCAAACATCCAACTTACAAACATCTCCTACTTGCAAACGGAAGGAGACAACAGCAAGTGAGATGAAAAAAGATGTACGACAAAACAAATTATACAGGGGTGATAACCCTTCCCTATGTTTTCCAAAAAGCTTAAAAATAGTTTTTTTGACTGGAGCTACACTTTAAAAATGTACCAGTTGAAAATTACAAACAGATTCAACTTAACACAACAAATCTACACAGTCCCTGTCTTGTTTGCACCGCCTGTATACTGCTGTTCTAAGTATATAGGGCCTGGGGGCCACACGCATTTCCTTTTTTTAATATGGGTACGAGGTTCCCCTTAATATGTGTACAAGACCCAGAGGGGCTGGTAATGGGCAGGGAGGGCTACCCATGCCATTTTTTCTCAATGATTTTAAACCATATTGCAGGAACCAGATATAACATTAAAACCGCAAGCAGTTTTAAATGATGTTATTTCCGTTTAATGTCATTTTGTGCAGGGACTGTTCTAAACACGGGAGACACGTGGCACTTTACATGCATACTACAGACACCCCCCATGCACCATATTTAAAGGAATATTTCACTTTTTTTTCACTTTAATCGTCATTAAAATCAGTGCTCCCGCCAAAATGGACATTTTTAAAAACATTTTAGGCATTGACCCATGTCCCCTGGGGCAGGAGCCAGGTCCCCAAACCCTTTTTAGGACAGCATCTCGCATATTAGCCGTTAAAATTAGCACTTTTAATTTCGAACGTTCGAGTCCCATAGACTTCAATGGGGTTCTAAAGTTCGTACGAATTTGGGGTCCGTTCGAAAGTTCTGGTGCGAACCGAACCGGGGGTATTCGGCTCATCCCTAATAATCACTGAGATTCATCACCCTTTAAAAAAAAAAAAAAAAAAAAAAGGTGGGGGGGGAAATGGGACTTTAAATGAGGCGTGTTGCTGAATAAGAAATATATTTATTTATAAGGTGCACACCATAAGTGTGACATCTGCTTGGCTGTCCATTTTGGATTGCATAAAGTGTAGCGATAAAAATCAAAATTAGTGGCCTAACTAAGTTCAGTGCCAAAAACCACATATGTGTGAGAAATTATACAAATGAATATATAATAATTAGTGTAATATGTATTGTGCTTAACCACTTTCAGACCGGACCATTTTGCTGGTCAATGACCAGAGGTCTTTTTACAATTTGGCACTGCGCTGCTTTAACTGGTAATTGCGCGGTCATGCAATGTTGTACCCAAACAAAATTTGCGTCCTTTTTTTCCCACAAATAGAGCTTTCTTTTAAAAGGTATTTGACTGACTCTGCGATTTTTATTTTTTGCGATATAAAACGTAAAAAGACCGCAAATTTTGAAAAAAATGATATTTTCTACTTTTTGTTATTAGAAAAATCCAATAAACTCAATTTTAGTCATACATTTAGGCCAAAATGTATTCAGCCACATGTCTTTGGTAAAAAAAAAGTCAATAACTGTATATTTATTAGTTTGCGCAAAAGTTGTCACATCTACAAACTAAGGTACATTTTCTGGAATTTACGCAGCTTTTAGTTTATGACTACCTATCTCATTTCTTGAGGTGCTAAAATGGCAGGGCAGTACAAAACCCCCCCAAATGACCCCCATTTTGGAAAGTAGACACCCTAAGGAAATTGATAAGAGGCATGTTGAGCCCATTGAATATTTTATTTTTTTGCCTCAAGCGATTGAATAATGACAAATAATTTTATTTTTATTAATTTTTTTACACAAAGTTGTCACTAAATGATATATTGCTCACACATGCCATGGTTATACGTGGAATTGTACCCCAAAATACATTCTGCTGCTTCTCCTGAGTACGGGGATACCACATGTGGTCGACTTTTTGGAAGCCTATCCGTGTACGGGGCCCCGAAAGCCAAGCACCGCCTTCAGGATTTCTAAGGGCATACATTTGTAATTTCACTCCTCACTATCTATCACAGTTTTGAAGGCCATAAAATGCCAAGATGGCACAAAACACCCAAAAATGACCCCATTTTAGAAAGTAGACACCCCAAGCTATTTGATGAGAGGCATGTTGATTCCAT
This sequence comes from Lithobates pipiens, assembly GCF_037356315.1. Taxonomy (NCBI): domain Eukaryota; kingdom Metazoa; phylum Chordata; class Amphibia; order Anura; family Ranidae; genus Lithobates; species Lithobates pipiens. Next base: position 119,664,386 of record NW_027507764.1, read on the forward strand.
GGAATATTTTATATTTTGCCACAAGTTGCGGGAAAATTACAAACTTTTATTTATTTATTTATTTCACAAAGTTGTCATTAATGATATATTGCTCACACATGCTATGGGCATATGTGAAATGACACCCCAAAATAAATTTTGCTGCTTCTCCTGAGTACGGGGATACCACATGTGTGGGATTTTTTGGGAGCCTAGCCGCGTACGGGGCCCCGAAACCAAGAACCGCCTTCAGGCTTTCTAAGGGCGTAAATTTTTGATTTCACTCCTCACCACCTATTAGTTTTGAAGGCCATAAAATGCCAAGATGGCACAAAACCCCCCCAAATGACCCCATTTTAGAAAGTAGACACCCCAAGCTATTTGCTGAGAGGCATGTTGAGTCCATGGAATATTTTATATTTTGCCACAAGTTGCGGGAATATTAAACTTTTTTTTTTTTTCACAAAGTTGTCACTAAATGATATATTGCTCACACATGCCATGGGCGTATGTGAAATGACACCCCAAAATAAATTCTGCTGCTTCTCCTGAGTACGGGGATACCACATGTGTGGGACTTTTTGGGAGCCTAGCCGCGTACGGGGCCCCGAAAACCAAGCACTGCCTTCAGGATTTCTAAGGGTGTAAATTTATGATTTCACTCCTCACTACCTATCGCAGTTTTGAAGGCCATAAAATGGCAAGATGGCACAAACCCCCCCCCCCCCAATGACCCCATTTTGGAAAATAGACACTCCTAAATTTAGGGGTACACTAGTGAGACTCACAGGTAAAAAAGCACCTAGGCTGTCAGCGACTGTATCAAAACGCTACAAAAAAACTGTTAGCGATCGCAGGGATCAGGCCTGACTCTGCGAACGCTGCAGTTATGAGTGTTGTGTTTTGTAAGTGACAGTGAACGATCGATACTGCACTTGGGTGGGCTGGGCTTGGCGGAGGGGCTAAACGCAGGTGCTAGCAGGTATCTGGGCTGATCCCGCTAACAATGCGTTTTGGGAAACCTAAACTGCTGGCGACGCTAATATAGATCTGATCAGATACTATATTACTAAGGGAGGTGTATGCTTTGCGCGTGGGTGTTAGCGGTACTGGCACTAACCTGACGCTGCCTGGGGCGACGCAGACCTTATCTGACCCTCAAACTTATATCACCCGCCGGGTGATCAGGGGGTTAAACCTTTATTAGGTAATAAATGGCGGGTGCCCTGAAACTATAAAAAAATAACTAACCAACCAGCGTCACCTGTAACAGTTATATGGTGATCACTGGTGAAAGGGTTAACTAGGGGGCAATCAGGGGGCTTTATGCGGTAGTATATGGGGGTCCCTGGCGCTATAAAAAGCTGCGGCGAACCTAAATACCTACCTGCCTAACTAGCGTCACCTGTGACACTAATACAGTGATCAGAAAAACGATCGCTCATTAGGCTGGGTTCACACTGGAGCGATGCGGGAACGCCACAAATCCGCGGCGGGTTCCCGCATCGCATGCCTCCCGGCGGCAGTTCACACTGCCCTATGCGAACTGCTGGGAGTGTCAGTGAAATGTTAATGACACCCCCAGATCAGTTCGCATATCGCAGTGCGATCTGCAAACTCGGACAGGAATCGGATTGCATGGTGTGAACACCCATGCGATCTGATTCTGCTGCGGACCAAAAAAAGGGTCCCGTGCGAGTTTGCGGCGGGTCCGATGCGAATTCAGCCATACTATCTGTATGGCTGAACTCGCATCGCACAGAGATCGGATGTGATTTGCACTGCAGTGCGAATCACATCCGTTCTCATAAACCGCTGCAATGTGAACCCAGCCTTAGTGACACTGGCGACGGGGGTTGATCACGGGGTTAAACCTTTATTGGGGGGGTTAGGGGGGTACCCTAGAACTAAAGGGGGCTAACCCTAACTGCCCTAACAGTTATTACAGTCACAAATGACACCAATGCAATAAAAAAAAAATGCAATTAGTGTCACTGTGACTGGGGGTGCAGGGGTGATTGGGGGGGTGAGTGTGCCTGGCATGTTCTACTGTGTAGTGTAGTGTTGGTGCAACTCACTGATCCTCTCTCCTCGGTGCCGGAACGAAAAATACCGAAACGGAGGAGAGATTACATCACTTCCTCTGCCTGTGTTTACATTACAGGAGAGGAAGTGATGTCATGCTGCACTTCCATTCGTCAGGAGCGATCGCGAGGGGGTGGCCATGAATGAATGGCCGCCCCCTCATCCCGGATCGCTCCTGCACGGTATCCGACCACCGCTGGCACCGGGGGGGGGCCCGATCGGGCCCCCCACCCGCGGGAAGGCAGGGACGTACAGGTACGTCCATATGCCTGCCCGTGCCATTCTGTCGGCGTACATCGTCGTGCGGCGGTCGGCAACTGGTTAATTAGTGATAGCGTGGCCAATATAATACAGCATTAAATACATATGCAGTGCAATTTGTACAGTATGTGCCCAAAAAAAAAAATTAAAACAAAAAAATGAAATAATAATAAAAATAAAACTATGTAGAAAGATATTCAATATTCAAGATATAGGACATAATTTACTTTGGTACATTTCTTTAAATACATTTGTTTAGATATACAGTCATTTTGCAAAGTACAATACAACATCGTTAACAATACAGATGTGTAGACATACTCATCCATTCATAAAACCAATAAACATTAGCAATTGCTCATAGTAAGTCGAAATGATCTGGGCATCAGTTGGATATATACTCAACGCACGTTTCATGGCTCATGCCAATCATCAGGTGTACAAATGCTCTGAAATTAGATCAAAAGTATCTATAAATATGGGATAACCTTTAAACGGAGAACCATCTCTCAAAAAAAAAAAGGGGGGGGGGGCTATAACTTACTGTCCAGCCCAAAGGTGATACCAAACATCTATCCAGGAGATACAGAGGACCGGGATATCGATCTCCCCCCCCCCGGGGCTGAGGTGAGGAATCACACCCAAAATGAGGATAGCAGCTGTGTAAAGCCCAGGTGACCATGATAGTATATGATGTGTGCTTACCAGGCAGTACTATTCTGCAGAAATATAGAGATAAAACCTATTGAGATTATTTGCTGTTGATGGAACAAATCCATACTTGTAGGTAAATAAAATAAATGAATAATATGCAATTAATGCAATCATTTTAAATGTAATAATTAAACTATAGTAAGAGAAAGTATGCAATATGTACCCCCTATGGGTCACCATAAATCAGACCCACCCATATAAAGGTGATCTGAAAAATGTAAGTAAATCTCAGTTACCTTGTGTATGATTCTGTAGCTGCAGATATGCCTGGAATCCTGCTTGTGTGGATGAACAAGGTGAAATGGTCAGCTGGCTAACACAGACAGCCTAAATCCCCAGCAAAGGGCGGGTACCCACCAGCGTCATGAAGCTCCAATTGGTGGAGAAAGAAGGAAAAGAGCTCCATGCTCAGGTGTGTAATCTCACCGAGCAGAGCAAACAATCATGACACCGATGCATTTGTACTCCTGATGATTGGCATGAGCCATGAAACGTGCGTTGAGTATATATCCAACTGATGCCCAGATCATTTCGACTTACTATGAGCAATTGCTAATGTTTATTGGTTTTATGAATGGATGAGTATGTCTACACATCTGTATTGTTAACGATGTTGTATTGTACTTTGCAAAATGACTGTATATCTAAACAAATGTATTTAGAGCCGGTTCACACAGCGGGCGATGCGAGGCCTCGCCTCGCTCTCGCAAGTCGCCCCCGTTCTGTACAATGGAACCGTTCTGAGAGGAGCGACTCGAGTCGCTCCGACTCAGAAAAAAGGTTCCTGTACTACTTTTGGGCGACCTCGGGGCGACTTGCATTGACTTCTATACAGAAGTCATCTGCAAGTTGCCGCTGAGGTCGCGGCAGGTCGCGGCGAGGCAAGTCGGAGTCGCCTCGCCTCGCCTGCAGTGTGAACCGGCCCTTAAAGAAATGTACCAAAGTAAATTATGTCCTATATCTTGAATATTGAATATCTTTCTACATAGTTTTAATTTTTATTATTATTATTTCATTTTTTTGTTTTAATTTTTTTTTTGGGCACATACTGTACAAATTGCAGTGCATATGGATTTAATGCTGTATTATATTGGCCACGTTATCACTAATTAAGCACAATACATATTACACTAATTTATTATATATTAATTTGTATAATTTCTCACACACATATGTGGTTTTTGGCACTGAACTTAGTTAGGCCACTAATTTTGATTTTTATCGCTACACTTTATGCAATCCAAAATGGACAGCCAAGCAGATGTCACACATATGGTGTGCACCTTATAAATAAATATATTTCTTATTCAGCAACACACCTCATTTAAAGTCCCATTTTTTCCCCCCCCTTTTTTGAATATTGAACATATATCCGGGATGGAGGCTTGCTGCTGCTACTAATAGGTTGTGTCAGGTCGCATCACTTTTAATCTTTAAAAAAAAAAAGCAATCAAGGCCTAACTAAATAGTAAAGAAAACTTAGAATAGTATAATAAAAAAAATGTTACTGTAAAAATATAAACGTAGCCTACCTTAAAAGTGGACAGTCAGTAGAGCAGTGGACAGTTCCAGTAGGGCAGTGGACTGTGCCAGTAAAGTAGTGGACATGTTAGTAGGGTAGAGGTTGGTGTCAAAAGGGCGGTGGATGGTGCCAGTTAGTAGAGCAGTAGACAGTGTCAGTGTGGCAGGGGACTGTGTCCATAGGGCAGAGAATGGGATCAGTAGAGCAGTAGATGGTGTCAGTAGGGCAGGGGACAGTGTCAGTAGTTTTTTATTTTGTTATTTTTCATTATTTATTTTACCATTTCATTTAAAAAAAATGTACAATTTTATTTTTTAAAAACATTTTGTTGGGGGCTTTGGTGAAATATCATTGGTCTAAACAGACCCATGATGTCTCACTTTCAAGACAGTGAAAGGAGATTGAAGACACAGCCATCAATCCCCATCTCTGGGCCTCAGCTGCACAGAATGAATGAACAAAAACAGCTCTGTACAAGATTTCCTGTTCATTCACAAACGGAAGCATAGTAAACACAGTAAACTTACTGGCTAACTTATTACACATGCTATGGAGATGCCCCAAACTCCATCGATACTGGCAGGATATAATTAAAAATATAAATAATACATTAGGTATAGAAATACCATTAGATCCAAAACTATGTCTGTTAAATATAGTGGAGGAGCCAAATTTCTCAAAAAATACCCATACCGCAATGTTTCAGGCATGAAAATTGATAGCCCAAAAGTGGATATCTATATATCCCCGACGATTGAAGAATGGAGAACACAAATAAAAGAAACCATAATAAAGGAGAAATGTATCTATATACTTGGAGGGAATAGAGACAAATGTGGTGCTATCTGAAAAGGGTGGGTAGAGTCTTGGGATCACAAAATCTAAGACATGTCAATAAGAGAGATGGTCAATATAGGGAGAGGGGGGGTTGCGGTGGGTGGGTAGAGAGAGGGATAATATTTTAATTACTGTTCGTTTTCCACCCTCTTTTTTTCTTTTTTTTTCTTGTCTGTTGTCTGGGAGGGTGAATGTTGGTTGTAAGATAATGTATCTGGACAAAATATACGGGTAAATATATATTTGTATTGTTACAAAAAGAATAAAAAATTCAGAACAAAAAAATAAAAAAACACAGTAAACTTCAGTTATGAATGAACAGAGTGAGTGATCAATACCCATCATTCACTGGGTTAATTCAGAAAATAATGTCATTTATTGGTCCCTTCTCCCACTCTCCATTCTGAAACATCTCTGACAGCAGCCGGGGGAAGAGGAGGGGGGGGAAGCACACAGGGGGCCTGGACAGTGCAAAAATAAGCATAACCTGGACAGGAGTTGCATATTCAAGAAACAATCGCTTCAATTTGCCTCCTGCAGCTGCTGAACACCAGCGGGAAGAGGGAGAGGAGAAGAAGCAGGAAAATGGTTCCTGTGAAGCCAAATGTGACAAGGAGGCCGTATGGGCCCCCTGCACCACAGGCAAGGTCTCCATTATAACCTCTGAAGCTATGCCAATGCCAGTACTACATAAAAAAAAATGTTCTTAGAGAATAAATAAACTGGTGGAGCCTCTAACAATGGGAGAATACCTTTGAGGGGGACAGAGGAGACACGTGACAAGACTGACAAGGCTGACACAGGCTAAAAGCCAATGGATTAATATTTTATATTTTTCAATCATTTTAGAAAGTGATGCAGTTATGTAGTTGTTCTGATAAAGTGTTTTAAGAATGTGTGTGTGTGTGTGTGTGTGTGTGTGTGTACACTTTTTATACTATTAGGCCTTGTTCACGTGGGCATATCATAGCTTTGCGCCCATGCAAGGACCATGTTTGCCCACACAGGAATGCACAAGTGTTCTGTACATCCCTGTGCAGGCAGTCCCATTCATGTCAATGCTGACAGTGTGTGTTTGGGGCTGCGAACCTGCACTTACACATCTGTCAAATGAGAGCAGCAGCTGTGTTTGTGCCAGAAGCGGACTGAGGGGACCTAGGTCCTGCCCCAGGGGACATGTATCAATGCAAAATAAAGTATTAAAAACTGCCGTTTTTTTCAGGAGCAGTGATTTTAATAATGCTTAAAGTGAAACAATAAAAGTGTAATATTCCTTTAAATTTCATACCTGGGGGGTGTCTATAGTATGCCTGTAAAGGGGGGCATGTTTCCCGTGCTTAGACCTGTCCCTGCACAAAGTGTCATTTCTGCAGGAAAAAACGTCATTTAAAAGCACTCGCAGCTATAATGAATTGTCGGTTCCCCATAATACAGAGAACAGTCATTGAAAGTCATTGATAAAAAAAAAAATGCGTGGGGGTTTCCCCCAAATTTAATTACCAGGCCCTTTAGGTCTAGTATGGATATTAAGGGGAACCCCGCGTCAAATAAAAAAAAAAATTACGTGAGTTTCCCCCCAAAACTTTTTTTTTGCATTGATACATGACCCCAGGGGCAGGACCCAGGTTCCCAAACACTTTTTATGACAATAACTTGCATATAAGCCTTTAACCACTTCCTGCCCAAGGCCGTCATATGACGTCCTGGACTTTCAGTGGAAATATCTGAATGATGCCAGCAGCCACAGGCATCATTCAGATATCCTTGTTTTCAGCTGGCGTTTCTGTGCACCATAAGAATGATCATAGCGGCAGTTCCACCGCTTGATCATTTTTACAGGCGATCCGGTGCTTCTCTGGGAGAAAGAATTGTCCGGCGCTGGATGATGACGATAGAGATTTCCTGGTGACCAGATGGTAACCAGTCATCTCTATGACCGTCAGAGGCCCGGGCGTGACGTCATAATGGTTCCCGGAAGTAAACAAAGTGCTGTCAGCATGGGATCGGTGAAATTTTTTTCACAATCTCATGCTTTCCAGCCTGGAGGAGAGATGTGGGGTCTTATTGACCCCACATCTCTCCATAAAGAGGACCTGTCATGAATGATTCCTGTTACAAGGGATGTTTATATTCCTTTTAATAGGAATAAAAGTGATAAAAAAAGTTGTAAAAATTTAGTAAAAATAAAAAAAATAAAGTAAAATAAAAAATAAAATAAAAAAATGTGTTTTTTAAAACGCCCCTGTCCCCGGTAGCTTGCGTTCAGAAGCGAACGCACACTTTAGTTCGGCCCACATCTGTACACGCCATTCAAACTACACATGTGAGGTATTGCCACGTGCGTTAGAACGCAAGAAACAATTCTAGCTGTAGACCTCCTCTGTAACTCTCAATATGTAACCTGTAAAAAAAATTTAAATCGTTGCCTATGGAGATTTTTAAGTACTGAAGTTTGGTGTCATGCCATGAGTGTGCGCAAATTTAAAGCGTGACATGTTAGGTATCTATTTACTCGGCGTAACATCATCTTTTACATTATATAAAAAAATTGTGCTAATTTTACTGTTTTGTTATTTTTTAAATCATTAAACCCTTTTTCATGATTTAAGAGATGACTGGTGACCATCTGGTCACCAGAAATCTCTATCGTCCTCATCCGGCGCCGGACGGTTCTTTCTCCGGGTCCCCGATGGCACGTTTTTTTTTTTTTCCCCAAAAAAATGCGTTTGAAAAATTGTTGCTCAAATACTGTGCGAGATAAAAAGTTGCAATGACCGCCTTATTCCCTAGGGTGTCCGCTAAAAAAAAAATATATAATGTTTGGGGGCTCTGAGTAATTTTCTAGCAAACAAATTATGATTTTTAAGTGTAGGAGAGGAGTGCCAGAATAGGTCCGGTATTGAAGTGGTTAAAATTCGCACTTTAGATTAGTCCCATAGACTTTTACAGATTGCCGCGAACACCCCAAATTGTTCGCTGTTTACCGAACGGGCAAACAGACAATGTTCGAGTCGAACATGATTTCGACTTGAACTCGAAGCTCATCCCTACTGGTGAGCAGGGTGGCTGTGATTCTTCTAGCAGGACTGCTGAGAATGTTAGATCGATTTTCCGTGTGAAGAGAAATGCACTCACTGCTTTTGGAAAAAGGACATTCTGAACTTCTCCCCCAATCTCGTCTACACCTCCCAACTCACTACCTGCTCACCTCCTCTTCTCCTGCATTACCACACCCAATGTCTGTGAGCTGCTGGGGCACTACAAGTACCAGCATGTCAGGAGATGGGGGCAGCATTAGTGTGTTTCATCAGGCTGAATTTTAGATGAAAAGTGCTGGCAGCTGGTGTGTGTGTGTGTGTGTGTGTGTGTGTGTGTGTGTGTGTGTGTGTGTGTCTCTGTATGTATATTGTGTGTCTTTATGTGTGTATGTAAAATGTGCATGTGTTTGTGTACTCTCTGTGTACGTATACTGTGTGTATACCCCGAGTGTGTGTGTGTGTGTGTGTGTGTGTGTGTGTGTGTGTGTGTGTGTTTGTACTGTATGATCCACGTGTGCCCACTGCCGCTTAACAGAAGTTGATCTAACAAACGACTTCTGTTGAACAGCCATGGTGGAAAAAAGCCACTAAATCAGCGGCTGAGTTTCCAACCATCCACAGAGAGGAGAAAAATGCCCGTGAAAAATCCACTTGTTGCCATTTGGAAGCAGCTGAATGGCAAACTGCTGAGCTCAACTTCAGATCAGGCAGCAGAGCACATTTAGGTGCACACCCGTGCAGTGATATCATGACAGACATCAAGCATGGCTTTTATTCACATACCCTACTGCCCCCACAGCAGTTCACTTTTCCACTGGCTCCATGACTGCACATACGCAGTTCAGAGCCTGAAACGTGTTTTTAAAAGCCTTTTTCTGCCAGCTGCCTACCACACCAAGCACTAAGGTAAAAAGGTGTGTGTAAGAGGACTGATGGAAGGTGGCATTCTGTGGGCTCTGCCGTACGGTGGCACTCTGTGGGCTCTGCCATAAGGTAGGTTCTACTGTAGGGTTACTGCCAGCAATGTCAATCTGTGCCCACCTATGATGCCAATCAGTGCCCATTAGCAATGCTTGTCAGTGCCTCCTCATCAGTGCTGCTCTCATCGTTGCCCCGTATCAGTGCCCATCAGTGCTGTATATCAGCGGAGCCTCATCAGTGGCGGTTAATGAAGGAGGAAACTTACTTATGTACAACATTTTATAACATAAACGAAGAAAACCTTTTTTTTTTTTCCAAGATTTTCGGTATTTTGTTAATTGTAGCGCAAAAAAAAAAAAAAAAAAAAACTGTGGTGATCAAATATCACTGAAAGAAAGCTCTATTTGTGGGGGGAAAAAATATCATATGGGTACAGTGTTGCATGACCACGCAATTGTAATTTAAAGTGTCCTCTGCAGGAAGAGGGTGAAAGTGGCCAGTAATGAAGTGGTTATATGTTGCTCTGTTATTTCTGACTCACATACTCTGTATATTATACAGTACATAGACCTGACCAAGGTGTTCATTGTCTCAACAGTTGCTGTTTTTAACCACTTCAGCCCTGGAAGATTTTACCCCCTTCCTGACCAGAGCACTTTTTACAATTTAGCACTGTTTCACTTTAACTGACAATTGCGCGGTCGTGTGACACTGTACCCAAACAAAACTTGCGTTCTTTTTTTTCCCACAAACACGGCAATTTTGAAAAAAAAACAATATTTTTTACTTTTTTGCTATAATAAATATCCCCAAAAATGATTTAAAAAACAAATTCATCAGTTTAGACCAATATATATGCTTCTACGTATTTTTGTATATATTGATTGGTTTGTGCAAAAGTTATGACTACAAACTATGGGAAAGATTAATGGCATTTTTATTTTTTTACTAGTAATGTCAGTAATCTGCGATTTGTAGTGGTACTGCGACATTGCAATGGACAGATCGGACAGTTTTTGGGACCACTGACATTTATACAGCAATCAGTGCTATAAATATGCGCTGATTACTGTGTAAATGTCACTGGCAAGGGAGGGGTTAACACTAAGGGTGATCAAGGGGTTAAATGTGTGTTCACTAAGTGTTTTCTAACTGTAGGGGGATAGGACTGACTAGGGGAGGAGACATATTGTTGTTCCTACTTACTAGGAAAAAACTATATGTCTCCTCTCCCTTGACAGAACAGGGATGTGTGTGTTTATAGAAAAAAGAAGAACTGCGCTAACCACAAGATACCCAATGTGATTAGGGTATATGAAAGTATCAGACCCACACTGTGGGTCTTAGTATCTAGTGTGTTAATATTGTGAATTCCCCAGACTCAATATATGTGTATCAAACTCTGTGCATAAACCCCTAAACCATAAAGATAAGAATATAAAGAATATATATTTGCTATTAGGCATAAATGACCTATCGAAAAAATACTAAATCTGTGTTCAGAGACACTCTGTCTAATGTCCATACAATCATATATCAAAAAATTGAAAAATTAAATAAAAAATAAACATAAAAAATAAATGTCCATATAGTGAATGAACACCAGTGAAACAAAAATTTCAAATGAGGTACGACAATAAAGAAAAGTTCCAAACGACTGAATTGCAAATGCACGGATTGAAAATCTTCTCCAAAGACGTGGTGTGCTTATCCCATCACCGAAATAAATGAATCAGCTCCTTACCAGATCCAGACGACCCCCCGTTACAGAGGGTCACCACAAGCAGTAGTAGTCAAAAGAGTGTCCGGATAGCGCCTCCTCCTCAGATGGTCACGAATCTTCCACACGATGGGGTTGTGGCTGTTACTCACTCCCAACACGACGTGGTGTCACATAAGGGAAAACATAGGCTCCAGATAGTGTAAAACCAAATGACTTTAATTCTTAAAAAGCGAACGTAAACACTTACATAAAAGACTTTAAAAGCAGGTTCAAAACAAAGACGTGCACCGGCCGGATACACGCCAACGCCAAGACCAACCCGTCCTTCCTGGTCCACAAAAACGAACACGACTTGGGGTGACGTCGACACGTTCGCACCGCACCGACACGTTTTGGGCGGTGCGAACGTGTCGACGTCACCCCAAGTCGTGTTCGTTTTTGTGGACCAGGAAGGACGGGTTGGTCTTGGCGTTGGCGTGTATCCGGCCGGTGCACGTCTTTGTTTTGAACCTGCTTTTAAAGTCTTTTATGTAAGTGTTTACGTTCGCTTTTTAAGAATTAAAGTCATTTGGTTTTACACTATCTGGAGCCTATGTTTTCCCTTATGTGACACCACGTCGTGTTGGGAGTGAGTAACAGCCACAACCCCATCGTGTGGAAGATTCGTGACCATCTGAGGAGGAGGCGCTATCCGGACACCCTTTTGACTACTACTGCTTGTGGTGACCCTCTGTAACGGGGGGTCGTCTGGATCTGGTAAGGAGCTGATTCATTTATTTCGGTGATGGGATAAGCACACCACGTCTTTGGAGAAGATTTTCAATCCGTGCATTTGCAATTCAGTCGTTTGGAACTTTTCTTTATTGTCGTACCTCATTTGAAATTTTTGTTTCACTGGTGTTCATTCACTATATGGACATTTATTTTTTATGTTTATTTTTTATTTAATTTTTCAATTTTTTGATATATGATTGTATGGACATTAGACAGAGTGTCTCTGAACACAGATTTAGTATTTTTTCGATAGGTCATTTATGCCTAATAGCAAATATATATTCTTTATATTCTTATCTTTATGGTTTAGGGGTTTATGCACAGAGTTTGATACACATATATTGAGTCTGGGGAATTCACAATATTAACACACTAGATACTAAGACCCACAGTGTGGGTCTGATACTTTCATATACCCTAATCACATTGGGTATCTTGTGGTTAGCGCAGTTCTTCTTTTTTCTATTTTTGTTTGATATATTTTTGGTATATATTTGAATTGCAGCTTCCGTTCAACACTATTTGCTTCTTTTTTCCCGTAGCGCAGTTTTTCCCCTCTTTTTCATGTGTGTGTTTATACACACAAATTCCCAAGCTGGCTCTCGTGCATGCGATCGCGCATGGCTGGTGGTGATCGTGACCGCCAGCCATGCACATTGGGTCGCTCTCTGGTGGCTATTAAAGGGAACCCCGTATACACATATTGTATGGGATTTTGCGCAGCAGTGCTATTGTGCCGCAGTAAATGTGTGTGAGCCGGTCGGGAACCGGTTAAATAAGTTCTTCTGTAAGGTATCCTCAGTAAGACAAAATATCATTTTTTGTGTGCATAAAAACATATATAATGGAAACATTTATTTTAAAAACAAATGATCCTTTTGACTGAAATGTATTTATGTCAGTGAGATTATCAGTTGCGACACAGTAAGTAGATTTTTTTTGGGGTTCAAGGACTGTGGTATATGTTTACATTGTATACAGCAGATGCAGATTCTGTTCAATCCTCCCTTAAGACTCTCCAACTGGCCATGCCCATTGTTTGCCATGGTGTGCTATGCGTGCCGCAGGTCAGCATCTCCCTGGTGGGGGTCCCAGCGCATTATTTTGCCCAGGGGCCCATGATGCTGCTAAGGTGCCACTACCCCAGAGAGGCTCCTGTTGCCTTTACTGGGTTGCCAGCTTTAAGTCCCCTGCCACGTTGAATGTCACGGAGCATGGTGCCCCTCCATATGGACATGGCCACATTAATGTTGCGTCACAAAGATGACTGCCATGTGGTGGCCATCTGTAAGCCTGGAAGCCCCATAATTTCCTATTGCCCAGAGCCCCCATGAGTTGTCAGTCCAACCCTAGTCTGTGCAGCCAGTGCATCTCAATTGACATGAATGGGACTACCTGCATGGGGATACACAGAACACTTGTGCATCCCTCTGTTGGCAAACATGGTCCTCACACATGCATATGCTATAGTACATCTGTGTAAACAAGGCCTTACTGAATTGTTGTGAATTATTATTATTATACAGGATGGATCTATAGAGCACCAACAGTTTGCACTATAATATAGCAGGGGATTACGCATTCTCACTAAAGGAAAACCAGCTTGTATGTGTGGTGGAACCAGTGGTGGATCCAGGAGGGGCAACAGGGAAATTGCCCCTCCCCCCGAGAATGAGAATAGGCACCCTGTGGCAGGCAAGTGACGTGGCAAGTGGCAATCCACAACTTGTGGCAGGTGACATGGCAAATGACAATCTGCACCTTGTGGCAGGTAAGTGGCATGGCAAGAGATAATCCACAACTTGTGGCAGGTGACGTGGCAAGAGACAATCAGCATATTGGGGCAGACAGGTGACAATCCGCATCTTGTGGCAGGCAAGTGACATGGCAAGTGGAAATCCACATCTTCTGGCAGGCAAGTGACATGGAAAATGACAAGCCGCAACTTGTGGTAGGTGATGTGGCAAGTGACGATCAGCACCTTGTGGCAGGCAAGTGACGTGGCAAGTGACAATCCACGTATTGTGGTAGACAAGTGACATGGCAAGTGACAATCCCATCTTGTAGCAGGCAAGTGATATGGCAAGTGACAATTCCCATCTTGTTACAGGCAAGTGACGTGGCAAGTGACAATCTGCACCTTATGGCAGGCAAGTGACAATCCACATCTTGTAGCAGGCAAGTTATGAGGCAAGTGACAGTCCATATCTGGTGAGAGGCAGCGTGGCAAGTGACAATTTGCATCTGAAGGCAGGTGATGTGGCAAGTGACAATCAGCATCTGGTGCAAGTAACATGGCAAGTGACACGCTGCATCTGGTGGCAGGTGATGTGGCAAGTGACACACTCGGGGCTCCTACTGATTCTGCATTATGTTGAGTTGAACTATTTAATTTTATATTTCAATGTAATGATAGAAATAATGCGCTTCAATCATTCTGACACCATATCAACTATGGTGCTGTGATGATTGAAGCTCCAACACCAGCCATTTTCCTGATAAATTGGGCATGAAAGACCTTATTTCCTGGCAGTGTCCCTCCCAACACTAGGCTCTGGATCTGCCCCTGGGTGGACCATAATGGCTTTGTTCTAGGTGGACCACATCAATTTTTTTTAACTGTGCAAATTAAAAGGGAAAGCAAACAGCTGTATTTATTTCCAGTAGATTGACAACTTGGACCCCCAAATGTACAGTATCTCACAAAAGTGAGTTCACCCCTCACATTTTAGTAAATATTTTATTATATCTTTTCATGTGGCAACACTGAAAAAATTACACTTTGCTACAATGTAAAGTAGTGAGTGTGCAGCTTGTATAACAGTGTAAATTTGCTGTCCCCTTAAAATAACAACACACAGCCATTAATGTCTAAACCGCTGACAACAAAAGTGAGTACACCCCTAAGTGTCAGTGTCCAAATTGGGCCCAGTAGCCATTTTCCCTCCCTGGTGTCATGTGACTCATTGGTGTTAGAAGGTCTAAATGGAGAGCAAGTGTGTTAAATTTGGTGTTATCGCTTTCACTCTCTCATACTGGTCACTGGAAGTTCAACATGGCACCTCATGGCAAAGAATTTTTTGAGGATCTGAAAAAAAAAGAATTGTTGCTCTACATATAGATTTCCTAGGCTATAAGAAGTCCTAGGCCAAGACCCTAAAACTGAGGTGCAGCACAGTGGCCAAGACCATACAGCGGTTTACCAGGACAGGTTCCACTCAGAACAGGCATCGATATGGTGGACCATAGAAGTTGAGTGCACGTGCTCAGCATCATATCCAGATGTTGTCTTTGGGAAATAGATGTATGAGTGCTGCCAGCATTGCTGCAAAGGTTGAAGGGGTGGGAGGTCAGCCTGTTAGTGCTCAGACCATACACCGCACTCTGCATCAAATTGGTGTGCATGGCTGTCATCCCAAAACGAAGACTCTTCTAAAGATGAAGAAAGCACACAAACAGTTTGCAGACAGTTTGAAGACAAGCAGACTAAGGACATGGATTACTGGAACCATGTCCTGTGGTCTGATGAGACCAAGACAAACGTATTTAGGTCAGATGATGTCAAGCATGTATCGCGGCCGGCAACCAGGTGTGGAGTACAAAGACAAGTGTGTCTTGCCTACAGTCAAGCATGGTGGTGGGAGTATCATGGTCTGGGGCTGCATGAGTGCTGCCAACACTGGGGAGCTACAGTTTATTGAGGGAACTATGAATGCCAACATGTACTGTGACAAACTGAAGCAGAGCATGATCCCCTCCCTTCAGAGACTGGGCCGCAGGGCCGTAGTTCAACATAACGACCCCAAACACACCTCCAAGATGACCACTGCCTTGCTAAAGAAGCTAGGGGTAAAGGTGATGAGCTGGCCAAGCATGTCTCCAGCCCTAAACCCTATTGAGCATCTGTGGGGCGTCCTCGAACAGAAGGTGGAGGAGTGCAAGGTCTCTAACATTCACCAGCTCCATGATGTTGTCATGGAGGAGTGGAAGAGGATTCCAGTGGCAACCTGTTAAGCTCTGGTGAACTCCATGCCCAAGAGGGTTAAGGCAGTGCTGGAAAATTATGGTAGCCATACCAAATATTGACACTTTGGGCCCAATTTGGACATTTTCACTTAGGGGTGTACTCCCCTTTGTTGCCAACGGTTTAGACATTAATGGCTGTGTGTTGAGTTATTTTGAGGGGACAGCAAATGTACACTGTTAGACCCCTTTCACACATGCGGACAGTATGTCCATATTTCATCCATCCGTTTGCGGATGAAATACGGTCCTACATGCATTCCTATGGGATAGCAGTTGTGTCTGCGGATGAACATCCGCTGACACCCAATATCGTCCATCTCCGCTATGGTCCGATTCTGCAGACAGAGGAAAATACTATTTTTCTGTCTGCCTGCAGAGCAGATCGGATGAACATGGATACACGGTCCGCGTTCAACCGATCCCCCATAGTCGAGAGCAGAGATCTGTGTGCAGGGACTGCCCTGTCATCCACCGGCTCAGCGGGGATAAACGGAGCAATCCCCGCTGAGCAAGCTGATCATCACGGGGCGGATCATTAGGGAGCTGTACACTCACTACTTTACATTATAGCAAAGTGTAATTTCTTCAGTGTTGTCACATGAAAAGATATAATAAAATATTTAGAAAAATGTAAGGGGTGTAGTCACTTTTGTGAGATACTGTTTATATTTTGTGATTTAACCACTTCTCACCCGGCCAATGTATATATACGGCCGGGTGGGAGCCGTCTACTCCTGATAGGACGTTCAGGAACGTCATTCAGGAGTAGCGGGATCGCGCGCGCGCGCGCCCGCGCAGCGGCGCGATCCCGATGTGCTCGTGTCACCCGGACACGGCACATCTCAGATCGGCAGGAGGGCTCTGTGATTGGCCCTCCTGATCACATGATGGCCGTGTCCAATCACGGCCGTCATGTGATGTAAACAAACAGCCGGTTGCTAGGCAATCGGCTCTCCTCTCCTCACACGGAAGTCACCGCTGAGGAGAGGAGAGCAGAACGCTGCAGCCGGCTGATGATCAGTGAGTATGGGCTGCTTTTTACAGCTTTTTACTCACTGATCATCAGTGTAGTGTAAACACACAACACACAACACAGTGCAAACACAGTCCCCACATATGTCCCCAAAACACACATGTCCCCAAAACATACATGTCCCCAAATAATAAAAACACATGTCCCTAATAATAAAAACATGTCCCCCACATATGTCCCACTAAAATCACATGTCCCAATGATTATCTGCACACATATGTACGTGATCACCTGCACACATATGTACATGATCATTTGCGTACATATGTCCGTGATCATACAAACCAATTATTATACACTTAACGGAATTTTTTTTACCAAAAACATGTAGCAGAATACATTTTGGCTTAAATTTATGACAAAATTTGATTTTATTGGATTTCTTTTCAAATAGAAAAAAGAAAATATTGTTTTTTTTCCAAATTTCCGCTATTTTTGCGCTTATATCGCAAAAAAAAAAAAACGGAGTCGTGAATAAATAACACCAAAATAAAGCTCTATTTGTGCGAACAAAATGATAACAATTTCATTTGGGTACAGTGTAGCATGACCGCGCAATTGTCACTGAAAGCGCTAGAGCGCTGAAAGCTGAAAATTGGGCTGGGAAGGAAGGGGGTGAAAGTGCCCTGTATTGTAGTGGTTAAACATCTAACTGTTTTATACATTTTTTCTCCCTCACAAGCAGTTGAAAATAACAAGAAATACCCTAGATTGTTTAATTCTCTGTAAAAACTCTGAAAACAAAACACACTAAGTTGTTACAAATTGTCAGTCAACAACTAAAGGACTTATGGATTTTTCTTTTTGATTTGTAAGCATGTGCTGTCTGATTAGAGAAGAAAGTCAAACATTAAAGTGCTGAATGTATCAAAGCAAAACCAATTTTTCAAAGCAATCTGATGGTCAAAATATATACAATATGTATGGAATGGACGGCTTACTTTGGTGTTAAATCTTTTAGGAATAAAGAAAAAACACAGTATGGTCTAAATTTTGTACATGTAGTTGTCATATGCTGTTTGCTGCTAATTGTCTGCATGAAACACAGTACATGATCACAGCTAACTGAAAGTTAAAATGTATGTGTGTAGAAAAGGACTTTTACATTAGGGAAAAACACACTATTTGTTAAACTAAAAAAATAAAGTTACACAACTTTTTTTATATTTATATTTTAATGAAAGTTTGCAATTGAGATTGACTCTATGACTGAGACATTAGAATTCACTGCAAAAACAACCCTTTTTTGTTATTAACCCCTTGGCCCTGGCTACACGCAAATATGCGGCCTCTCTGTGCCTGGTGTCACGTGACCACAGTGGCAGCCAATCACAGCAGTTACTTGCTCTTAAGCCCTGCCCCCACCTCATCATAAACCTCTTAAAGGGCTGGGGGGCGACGGCGTGAAAAGGTTAAAGAGAAATACATACCTATGGATGGCAAAGTCTAATTACGTGACTGTAAACACTCTAAAGGAAAATTATACAACAAGGGAACTCTATGTATATTTTAATACTGTATATGAAATTTTACAAAAAATTAATGTTTATCATTTTGAGCTACTGGTTGGCAAGCTTCACACCAGACCAACTTCTCTTATGCGTGCACTTCTGCGCTCCTGTGACCCATAACCCTCTATCAGCTGATGTTACAGACCCGCTGTTGGCTCTAGAAGGATCCCAACCACATTTTCAAGATGCACCCTGATGCCTGATCATCAGCACACAATGACCAGGACAAGGGATGGGCAGCAGGGACGATTGCCCTGGGCACTGTAGTATCATGTGAGCTGGGGGGGCACCGCAAAGAGATTAGATGTGGGGATTTGTGTTGGAAGGGGAAATTTGGGGGACAACAGGAGGTTAGAATTCTTTTAGGTGTGAAAATTTGGGGATGTGCTAGAAATGATGACTTGGCGGGGATATGTGTTGGGAGGGGGCCACAGAGGATTTATGCTTGGAGGGAAATTTGAGGGGTAGAGTTTTTGTGTTAGCAAGGGTGATTTATTATAGAGGAGAGGTCTGTGCTGGGGGAATATGGGGAGAGAGAGGATTTGAACTGGAAGGGAGGATGGGGACAAGTATTTCTGCTGGGAGGTGGAATTTGTACTGGGAGGAGGTGGAATTTATACTTGGGGGGGAAGCAGGCAGATTAGTGCTCAATTTTGCATTTTCGCCCTGGGCTCTATATGACCTTGTCCCAGCACTTGTAATGACACTAGTTGTATATAATATAAACTGCACCATCCCTTTAGCTGGTATTAGATATACAGTACCTGAGATTGAAGCAATCTATGGTTAGTTGCAGCAAAGCTATCTCACAACTTGGTCCTATTATATCCTTTGTTGGCTTATGCCACCTTTGAATTTTCCTTCTTCCATTACCATTTTGGTGGAGACATGAGTATGGCTTGAACTAACACCTTGTCTCTTAGAGCTCTTATTTTGCACAGTGAATATTTTTTTAGTGGTCACCATGCTGGGGCTGATTGTTCATCAGCATCTGTAAAACTAAATTTGTATCAGTAAAAGGTTTGTACAGCTGCTAGATGTAAGGGCTCCATGAAAGCACACACAGTATGACAATATATAGTAGCCAAGTCAAAGGTTACCACTCTTGAACAGTATAATGTGTTGCTTTAACCTTTCCCTTGCCTGCAGTAATTATCATGCTGCTTTCTGTTTCAGAGTCCTGATATTTAGCAACTGTTCCAACCATTTGCTGTTACGAGCATCAAGCATTGTTCAAAATGGTGTATTTGTTTTTAAAAAAAAGTATATTTTATATACAGTGCTTACATAATAAAAAAAATATATTTTTTGTCTCTTTACCCTTCTCCCTCCCCAGCTGTCGTGTTCTTTCAAAGAATTTTCAAAGTTTAACCACTTTCAGACCGGACCATTTTGCTGGTAAATGACCAGAGGTCTTTTTACACTTTGGCACTGCGCTGCTTTAACTGGTAATTGCGCGGTCATGCAATGTTGTACCCAAACAAAATTTGCGTCCTTTTCTTCCCACAAATAGAGCTTTCTTTTGATGGTATTTGATTGCCTCTGCGATTTTTATTTTTTGCGATATAAACGTAAAAAGACCGCAAATTTTGAAAAAAAATGATATTTTCTACTTTTTGTTATTAGAAAAATCCAATAAACTCAATTTTAGTCATACATTTAGGACAAAATGTATTCAGCCACATGTCTTTGGTAAAAAAAAAGTCAATAATTGTATATTTATTGGTTTGCGCAAAAGTTGTCACATCTACAAACTAAGGTACGTTTTCTGGAATTTACGCAGCTTTTAGTTTACGACTGCCTATCTCATTTCTTGAGGTGCTAAAATGACAGGGCAGTACAAAACCCCCCCAAATGACCCCATTTTGGAAAGTAGACCCCCTAAGGAAATTGATAAGAGGCATGTTGAGCCCATTGAATATTTTATTTTTTTGCCTCAAGCGATTGAATAATGACAAAAAAAAAATTTTTTTTTTTTTTTTACACAAAGTTGTCACTAAATGATATATTGCTCACACATGCTATGGGCGTATGTGAAATGACACCCCAAAATAAATTCTGCTGCTTCTCCTGAGTACGGGGATACCACATATGTGGGACTTTTTGGGAGCCTAGCCGCGTACAGGGCCCCGAAAACCAAGCACCGCCTTCAGGCTTTCTAAGGGCGTCAATTTTTGATTTCACGCCTCACTACCTATTACAGTTTTGAAGGCCATAAAATGCCAAGATGGCACAAAACCCCCACAAATGACCCCATTTTAGAAAGTAGACACCCCAAGCTATTTGCTGAGAGGCATGTTGAGTCCATGGAATATTTTATATTTTGCCACAAGTTGCGGGAAAATTACAAACTTTTTTTTTTTTTTTTTTTTTTTCACAAAGTTGTCACTAAATGATATATTGCTCATGCATGCCATGGGCATATGTGAAATGACACCCCAAAATAAATTCTGCTGCTTCTCCTGAGTACGGGGATACCACATATGTGGGACTTTTTGGGAGCCTAGCCGCGTACGGGGCCCCGAAAACCAAGCACCGCCTTCAGGCTTTCTAAGGGCGTAATTTTTTGAGTTCACTTCTCACTACCTATTACAGTTTTGAAGGCCATAAAATGCCAAGATGGCACAAAACCCCCACAAATGACCCCATTTTAGAAAGTAGACACCCCAAGCTATTTGCTGAGAGGCATGTTGAGTCCATGGAATATTTTATATTTTGCCACAAGTTGCGGGAAAATTACAAACTTTTTTTTTTTTTCACAAAGTTGTCACTAAATGATATATTGCTCACGCATGCCATGGGCATATGTGAAATGACACCCCAAAATAAATTCTGCTGCTTCTCCTGAGTACGGGGATACCACATATGTGGGACTTTTTGGGAGCCTAGCCGCGTACGGGGCCCCAAAAACCAAGCACCGCCTTCAGGCTTTCTAAGGGCGTTACAGTTTTGAAGGCCATAAAATGCCAAGATGGCACAAACCCCCCCCCCCCAAATGACCCCATTTTAGAAAGTAGACACCCCTAAATTTAGGGGTACACTAGTGAGACTAGGTAATAAATGGCGGGTGCCCTGAAACTATAAAAAAATAACTAACCAACCAGCGTCACCTGTAACAGTTATATGGTGATCACTGGTGAAAGGGTTAACTAGGGGGCAATCAGGGGGCTTTATGCGGTAGTATATGGGGGTCCCTGGCGCTATAAAAAGCTGCGGCGAACCTAAATACCTACCTGCCTAACTAGCGTCACCTGTGACACTAATACAGCGATCAGAAAAACGATCGCTTATTAGGCTGGGTTCACACTGGAGCGATGCGGGAACGCCACGAATGCGCGGCGGGTTCCCGCATCGCATGCCTCCCGGCGGCAGTTCACACTGCCCTATGCGAACTGCTGGGAGTGTCAGTGAAATGTTAATGACACCCCCAGATCAGTTCGCATATCGCAGTGCGATCTGCAAACTTGGATCGCATGGTGTGAACACCCATGCGATCCGATTCTGCTGCGGACCAAAAAAAGGGTCCCGTGCGAGTTTGCGGCGGGTGCGACACGAATTCAGCCATACTATCTGTATAGCTGAACTCGAATCGCACAGAGATCGGATGTGATTTGCACTGCAGTGCGGTGCGAATCACATCCGTTCTCATAAACCGCTGCAATGTGAACCCAGCCTTAGTGACACTGGCGACGGGGGGTGATCACGGGGTTAAACCTTTATTGGGGGGGTTAGGGGGGTACCTTAGAACTAAAGGGGGCTAACCCTAACTGCCCTAACAGTTATTAGTCACAAATGACACCTGCCGGGTGATCAGGGGGTTAAACCTTTATTAGGTAATAAATGGCGGGTGCCCTGAAACTATAAAAAAATAACTAACCAACCAGCGTCACCTGTAACAGTTATATGGTGATCACTGGTGAAAGGGTTAACTAGGGGGCAATCAGGGGGCTTTATGCGGTAGTATATGGGGGTCCCTAGCGCTATAAAAAGCTGCGGCGAACCTAAATACCTACCTGCCTAACTAGCGTCACCTGTGACACTAATACGGCGATCAGAAAAATGATCGCTTATTAGGCTGGGTTCACACTGGAGCGATGCGGAAACGCCGCGAATCCGCGGCGGGTTCCCGCATCGCATGCCTCCCGGCGGCAGTTCACACTGCCCTATGCGAACTGCTGGGAGTGTCAGTGAAATGTTACTGACACCCCCAGATCAGTTCGCATATCGCAGTGCGATCTGCAAACTCGGATCGCATGGTGTGAACACCCATGCGATCCGATTCTGCTGCGGGCCAAAAAAAGGGTCCCGTGCGAATTTGCGGCGGGTGCGGCGGGTGTGGCGGGTGCGGCGGGTGCGGCGAATGGCTGAACTCGAATCGCACAGAGATCGGATGTGATTTGCACTGCAGTGCGGTGCGAATCACATTCGTTCTCATAAACCGCTGCAATGTGAACCCAGCCTTAGTGACACTGGCGACGGGGGGTGATCACGGGGTTAAACCTTTATTGGGGGGGTTAGGGGGGTACATTAGAACTAAAGGGGGCTAACCCTAACTGCCCTAACAGTTATTACAGTCACAAATGACACCAATGCAAAAAAAAAAAAAAAAAAAAAAAAATGACATTGGTGTCACTGTGACTGGGGGGCAGGGGTAATTGGGGGGGTGATCGGGGGGTAAAGGGGGGGTGTGAGTGTGCCTGGCATGTTCTACTGTGTGTGGGATGTGTTGGTGCAACTCACTGATCCGCTCTCCTCCGTGTCGGAACGAAAAATACCGACACGGAGGAGAGAATACATCACTTCCTCTCCTGTGTTTACATTACAGGAGAGGAAGTGATGTCACCGGGGATTTCCATTCGTCGGGAGCGATCGCGAGGGGGTGGCCATGAATGAATGGCCGTCCCCTCGTCCGGGATCGCTCCCGAACGAAAACCGACCGCCGCAGGCACCGGGCGGGGGCCCGATCGGGCCCCCGACCCGCGGGAGGCAAAGGACGTACATATATGTGCTTATGCCTGCCCGTGCCATTCTGATGACGTAGATCGGCGTGAGGCGGTCGGCAAGTGGTTAATAGCTGCAAGATCCCTCCCCCCACCCACCAACCTGATTACTGCAAGGGCTCATTATTACACCGCAATCTCTGCATTCACTGTGTTTCTGTATACGTTTGCAGTGCGTTTTTAGTGCATTTACTTTCATTTGCCAAACATTTTCAGAGTGTTTACAGTGTGTTTTTTGCAATTTTTTTGATTTATTTCAGTTTATTTTCTTTACTTTCTAAGTTGGAGTTACACGTGTTTCTGTGTGTTCATGCATGTGTATAGTTTGCCACCAAAATCATTTAGGTAAGCTATGCACATGCACCTGGCCATCCACATGATGTAAAAGAAAATGTGATTCATCAGACCAGGCCACCTTCTTCCATTGCTTCATGATCCAGTTCAGTTGCTCACATGCCCATTGTAGATGCGTTTGGCTGTGGACACAGGTCAGCATTGGCCCCCTACGGCTATGCAACCCCATACAAAACCAACTTCGATGTCCATTTTTTCAACACAGAGACATGTTTACTTGCTGCCTAATATATCTCATTGACTTTCAGATGCCCTTGCAATGAGATAATCAATATTATTCACTTAACTTTTCAGTGGTCATGATTATGGCTGATCAGTGTAGGTTACATACTGTACTCTGTATTATTTACTCTTAATCCAAACTCTGTTACATACTACTGAACTCTGCATTACTACTCCTGACCCTTGCACTTTGTGTTACAGTCTACTGACCATTGAACTCTGCGTTACTTGCTCCTGACCCCCACACTCTGCGATACATACTACTGACCTCTGCACACTGCGTTACTCACTCCTGACCCCTGCATTCTGCATTAATTACTCCTGAATCCTGCAATCTGCCTTACTTATTACTTATCCTTTGAACCAGGGCTGCAACTAGTGATTATTTCCAAAATCGATTAGTTGACCGATTATTGTTTCAATTAATCGCATAGAGAAAATTGAGTACTGTTCGTGATACTTTTTTTATTTGCACTAATTTTTTCATGGACGAGCTTTCGAGGTGTGTCCCCTTCTTTAAGGTCTAACCAGTACTGCGTGGACCTTGAAGAAGGGGACACACCCCAAAAGCTCGTCCATGAAAAATCATATGTTAGTGCAAATAAAAAAAGGATCACCGACAGACCTCAAATTTCTCTGTCACAATTGCACTAATACGGCTACACCTTAATTAATCGGATAAAAAACCTAAAAAAAAGTGTGGTGTATAATTTAGTTAATATGTAAAATTGAAAAAGAAAAAAAAAGACAGACAATTTATCCTTTGAATATTTCTATGTAATGGTAAAAATAAATAACCAGATATTTGGTTAGATAACAAAACATCTAATCCTCTCTGAGAATAACAGACAGAAGAGATGTATATACTATTATGCCGCGTACACACGATCAAACAAGCGGGTGGAAAAGTCCCTCAAACTCAAGTCCGCCAAACAATCCCCCCGTGTGTAGCCTCCGGCATACTTTTTTGACCCGAAAGTACGGCGGACTTAGAATGTAGTTTTACACTCCAATCTTCCCGCCGGACTCGCATTTCGGCGGACAATCCGGCCGTGTCTATGCCAGTCCACCGTACTTTTGAAATGAACGGTCCCCCCAAAGTCCACAACAGACCCTTGTCCGAGCACGCTACCCGGCCGGCCAGGAAAGGAGGGGCGAGCGAGCGCCCCCCTCCTGAGCCGTACCAGGCCGCGTGCCCTCAACATGGGGGGTGCCTTGGGGAAGGGGGGCCGCGCAGCCCCCCCACCCCAAAGCACCTTGTCCCCATGTTGATGAGGACAAGGGCCTCTTCCCGACAACCCTGGCCGTTGGTTGTTGGGGTCTGCGGGCGGGGGGCTTATCGGAATCCGGGAGCCCCCTTTAATAAGGGGGCCCCCGGATACCGGCCCCCCACCCTATGTGAATGAGTATGGGGTACAATGTACCCCTACCCATTCACCTGTAAAATAAAGTACAAAAAAACCACAACACACAAGATAAAATAATTTATTGCACAGCTCCGGGGGTCTTCCGTCTTCGGGGGTCTTCTCACCGGACTCCTCCGCTATCTTCTTGTAGCTCTTTTACTAGCGGAGGAGCCCGGCATTCTTCTTCGTCGCCGCGGCCTCTTCTTCCGACTTCGGGGGTCTTGTCCCCCTCTTCGGTTCTTCTGCCGGGCCACCGCGCCTTCTTATAGCTCTTTTACAGGCGGTGGCCCGGTCTCCTGTCACCGCCGCCGCCGCCTTCCGTTCTTCTTCTTCTTCATCTCCTGGAGATGTTGACTCGACGTTCTCTCCGGCCGCAATGCCAGGGACGCGCTGTGCTGCGACTTATATAGGGACAAGGGGCGGTGTCACATGGGTTGATGTCACATGGGTTGGTGTCACATGGTGACCCTGCCCCCTTACGATGTCGTAGTCCCGGAGGACCGCCCGGCAGAAGAACCGAAGAGGGGGACAAGACCCCCGAAGTCGGAAGAAGAGGCCGCGTCGACGAAGAAGAATGCCGGGCTCCTCCACTAGTAAAAGAGCTACAAGAAGATAGCGGAGGAGTCCGGCGAGAAGACCCCCGAAGACGGAAGACCCCCGGAGCTGTGCAATAAATTATTTTATCTTGTGTGTTGTGTTTTTTTTGTACTTTATTTTACAGGTGAATGGGTAGGGGTACATTGTACCCCATACTCATTCACATAGGGTGGGGGGCCGGTATCCAGGGGCCCCCTTATTAAAGGGGCTCCCGAATTCCGATAAGCTCCCTGCCCGCACACCCCGAAAACCAACGGCCAGGGTTTTCGGGAAGAGGCCCTTGTCCTCATCAACATGGGGACAAGGTGCTTTGGGGTGGGGGGGCCGCGCGGCCCCCCCTTCCCCAAGGCACCCCCCATGTTGAGGGCACGCGGCCTGGTACGGCTCAGGAGGGGGGGCGCTCGCTCGCCCCTCCTTTCCTGGCCGGCCAGGTAGCGTGCTCGGACAAGGGTCTGTTGTGGTCTTTTGGGGGACCCCCACGCTGATTTTTTTTGGCGTTGGGGTTCCCCTTTAAGTCCATACCAGGCGGCGGGGCCAGCGACGTATCCTTCGCGGGCCCCGCCTACCTGGAGACGCGCTCGAAATGAGCAGACTTTCCTCCGCGTGTGTGGGCGAGTCCGTTCATTTCAAAAGTAGGGCGGATAGTACGGCGGACTTAGTACGCCGTATTAGTCTGCTGAAAAAGTGCCGTGTGTGGGCAAGTAGCCCGTTCGGAAAGTCCGACGGACAGTCTGGCAGGAGGTCCGCCAGACTAAGTACGTCGGACAGACGGCTACGTGTGTACGCGGCTTTAGAGGTTCAATCTGGTACACATCAGCAGGCTCAAATAATTTTTATTTAAAGAAAAAATGATTTAACCACTTGCAGCCCACGCACCGTCAAATGATGGAGGAGCGGTGCGGCTCTTGTTCTTGGTGGATGTCATATGACAGCACACCAGAACGGCCATGCCATGCCATGGCCACGCCATGTTGCTAGGACACAACGCAATCCCAATTTTTAATGCGGCTCTTTAACCATATGATCGGTTGTGTCCAATCATAGCCGGTCACATGTAAATACGGAAGTGCCGGTAATCTGCTCTCCTTGCTTCACACTGACAGAGTGTGTGGCGAGGAGTGACGATCAGCAGCATCTCTTCGCAGAGGACAACAGCGCAGGTAATCAGAGCACTGATCATCAGTGCCCTAATTACAGTAAAGGGCCAGAAGTGCCACCATTCGGTGCCCATGAGTTTCCCATCAGTGGCACAAATCAGTGCGCATCAGTGACACAAAGCAATGCACATTACTGGTGCCAGTCATTGCTGCCTTTTAGTGCCCACCAGTGCCTGCTCATCAGTGCTGCCCAATAATGCTCATCAGTGCTGCCCATCAGTGCCATCAGTGCCATCCGTCAGTGCCATCATTGCCACCCATCAGTGCTGCCTATCAGTGCCTATCAGTGCCCATCAGTGATGCCTATCAGTGCTCATTAGTGCAGCATATCAGTGCCACCTATCAGTGCGGCATAATAGTGCCTACTCATCAGTGCCACCTAATCAGTGCCCATCAGTGCAGCCTATCAGTGCCCATCAGTGACACCTCATCAACACACATCAGTGAAGGAGAAAAATAACTTATTTATAAAAATGTACTGACAGAAAATTTACTGACAGAAACAGAAAGGACATTCATTTTAAAATTAAATGTTAAAAGCAAGAGAAATTTTCGAGCGACATTCGTTCATTCATTGAATGCACAAAGAATTTTCGTGCGAATGTTCTTGTTCAAAAATCGATACATGTATGGCCAGCATAAGACATTTAGTAGCAGTAGCATGCTTTTTTTTTATAATCTGTCATGATAGGGTTAAAAAAAAGAGTCCTTAGTACAAAAACAGCAGCTAATCACTAGTATAAGGGGTTAACCAAGTTCCACAGCTACCGGACTCTTGCCAGATGAGGAGCATTCACATAGTTGCCAACATTGTAAAAAAAAAATGTTGGGACACTTTTTTGACTGTAGGCGGGGGGTCTTATTATAATTAGGGGGTGGGGCATGCATTTGTGGGTGTGGCATAGGGGGAAACAAAAAATGGTCTCACTTCAGCGAAAAATGGGCATGGCTTACACAAAATAGTGGGTATGACTCAAAGGGGGTGTGGTTAGAGTCTGAGATGAATGAGGGATAAAGGGGGAAAGGGGGAAGAGGGGAAAAGAGATGGAGGGACAGCAGCCCCAGATCCTATGCCACAATAGAAATATGTGTATTCTAGAAAGTTTAACAATCAGCAGATAAAGATACTCCAAACACCTGGTGTTAGCACTTCAATCCTCCTGTCACCATGGTGGTTATGGTGTCAGGGTGATTGAAGCCCATTATTTCTATTATTACATTGTAATATAAAATGAAATCATTCAACTCACCATAATGCTGAATCAATGGGATCCCTGAGCGTGTCACCTGCCACACCGCTTGCCACCAGCAGAGTCTGTCCTTGCATCAGGTGTCCCCAGCAGAGTCCGTCCTTGCATTAGGTGCCCCCAACAGAGTCTGTCCTTGCATCAGGTTCCCCAGCAGAGTGCCTCTTTGCATCAAGTGCCCCCAGCAGAGTCGCTCCTTGCATCAGTTGCCCCCCAGCAGAGTCAGTCCTTACACCAGTGTTCCAAGCCTCAGTCCTTACATCAGTGTCCCAGGCAGAGCCATAGTTACCCCCCTGTACATAGTTACCCCCTGTACATAGTTACACCCTCCCCCTGTACATAGTTACACCCTCCCCCTGTACATAGTTACCCCTCTCCCCCTAGTTACCCCCTGTATATAGTAACCCCCATGTGCATAGTTACCCCCCCGTACATAGTAACTCCTTGTACATAGCTAACCCCCCTTCTGTACATAGTTAACCCCCACTCCTGTACATTGTTAACCCCCTCTCCTGTACATAGTTACCACCCCCTCCTGTAAATAGTTAACCCCCCTCCTGTACATATTTAACCTCCCTTCCTGTACATAGTTAACCCCCCCCCCCCCGTCTGTACATAACATTACAGTTACATCGTTGCCTGGGCTTTACACTGAGAGGGAGGGACAAGAGAGAGCAGAAGAAACTCCCCAAACGGCCAGCGCCATGTGTTCAGTGGAGAGGGGAGGGGCTGATCTGTGCAGCTAACCCTGGCTTCAGTATTGCGAAGAGAGAAGCCAATTCATTGGCTGCACGGATTGAGTCCCCTCTCATCTCCACTGAACACAAGGGAAATGATCTAGCAGCGGCGCTGGCGGCCACTTTGTTGGAGCCAGCTTCTGCAAAAACAAACATTCCCGATTTCCCTGAACAAAAAAGGTAAAATCCCTAATAGGGACGAACTCCAATCGGGACGAGGGTCCCAAAATTGGGATTGTCCCAGGACTGTATGGCAACTATGCATTCAGGTGGCTGCGCTGCCGCCGATTGCTTCAGCACACCCTTGGTAACAGCCCCAGGCCAGAACTACATATCCGATGAGGCACTGCCTCTCACATATTCACAAATTCTTGGGCACTTACTAGCATGTATGAACAGTGTACTGAGCTATATGTGTGCTGCACTGTATTTTCTGATATGTAAAGAAATAATGCATTCTTTATGAAGACCAACTAATCGGCTGACCCACTAATGGATTATGAAAATACCGTAGTTAACAACTATTTTCATAATTATATACAAGTAAGTCGATTAGTTGTTTCAGCCCTACTTTTGAACTCTGTTTTTTACTACTGACCCCTGAATGCTTCAAACCTTTTTAATAGAATCTTGCTAGGTTATCGCCTTAAAAAATGAATCATGCTACGCACTGGTCATTTTTGATCTCTTCCATATTGTTCAGGTAGATCTCTGCATTTCCAGTGTTGCCTGTCTCTGCTCTACAATGCATTATTTGGGGTACTGTGTCTGATAACACAAACCACGTTATTAGCCGAGGTTAACATACTTAACATCAACCACTAAAAATGGCACTAATAGTTTTTGGAATCATTGTAAATCTTCATTAGTTCAGTTCCAATTTCATTGGGTAAATAACATTTCCTAAACAACTTAACCTTTTTCAACATGCACCTATCCAGGAGCAAGAAGATATTTGTATTTTTTTTGTTGGAAAAACTGCAAAGTAGTTTTTCCCAGCTGGTTCTTTTCTTTAAAGAATGCACAATAGGCATTAGGTCACAATAGTTATTTTATTTCGATGTAAGATCATCAAAATAAAGAAATATGACCAAAAAAATCACATCACAAAAGAATTTGACGTCTAGTTAGATTAAATATCGACATATTTCCAAAGACCTTGTTACATACTGTATTCTATTAGAAGTATTATATATTGAATATAAAACCATCATGTTGCTAAAAATTATTTTCAAGTACTCTTGGATTGAAACTGCTACAAAGAAATTTAAAACGAAGTAAAAGTGTGCGAGAAGTGTATTTTACAGCACTCTGTCCAAATGAGTGTAAAATCCATCTAAAAAAAGAATTATATATTATCTTCACTAAAAGAAAAAAACAGCACCAAGGATTTTAGTTATTTTTTTTTTTACACATGGATGAATAAAAGATTTTCTGAATAATAATCATTACCATAATTTTTTCCGCAACATAGCAGTTATTTTGAAAATGTGACAGAGTAAATTATATTGACTGACAATTAAGCTGTGTAATCTTCTCAAATATTGGAAAGGACCATCATTTAACATTAGTTAACACATGCAGATTACTTGGGCCCCAGGGTCCTGAATTAACAGTAATCTTGTATGCTTTACATGATGAAGTATGCTGGCATATTAAGGCAAATAAAATTATTTGAAAGCCAATCTGCACCATATTACAGTATCAATTAACCATTGTCTATTTAGCAAGTTCTGTATTGACCCGTGTAGCTTTTGTTTTCTATGTATATTCTCAAAAAATAAACTTGATTTGTATCAGTAGTACAGTACTTTAGCACAGATCAATGTGTTTTCCTAATTCAAAGGAAGAATTCCAGTTGATATCATGGATATCAAATGAAACTGCAAGGAAATAAGAAATGCATTATACATCAAACATTCTATTGTTATCTGCAATTTGATGCTAACCCTTGTTACAGAGTTAGAGAGATAAAATTTTCTCTTTAAAAAGTGGTTGTAAAGTGTCAAGGTATTTTTACCGTAATGCATTCTATGCACTAAGGTAAACGCCTTCTGCATACAGCTCCCCCTCCCCCCAGGCGCCCCTTTTACTTACCTGAGCCCAATCTCAATCCAGCACTGTGCTCAAGAGCAGAGGCGCTCTCCGCTCTCTTCCTCCTCATTGGCTTGGAATCCATTGGCTGTCAATAACAGCCAGTGATGAGGGAAAAAGGAGTGTCTATGGACACACAGAGCTGGCTCAGGAGCAAGGCCACAGGATTGTCCCCGTAGCAAGTGGCTTGCTCTAGTGGGCACTCCTGTGGGCTTGTGGGGGAGACCCAAAAAAGAAGGATCAGGATAGAACCATTAACAAACCCTTTGAGCTGGTGCAATATAATACCATACTGTCTGCATTCTTTTTTCATAGTGATGGCGTATGTTCTGGGAGAGGAAGTGAATGTTGAAATTAAAGCAGCTCTTACTAATTATCAAGGTGGTGGTGAAACCAAAAACGAGAAAATAAAAAGAGTATATAAAAAAGTAATGTTTGTGCAAAATCACTTTGACCCTTAACCCCTTTCTCCTGCTGCATGCTGGGGGAGGGGCTGTACCAGGAAGTCAGTCAAGTGTGTGTGTGGGGCTGGGAAGCAGAAGCATGATACTTAGAGGGAGACCTGTTGTATATGACTCCTCCATGTAAGAATGTACATAGCTTTCTGAGTGAGTATTAAACCCTTCCCTGGTTAATATAGGAAAACTGAGCATAAGCTCAAAACATCAAGGAAAAAGACTCAAAAAGAGAGAGTTTCCTAATAGTTAAGTGGGAACAATAGGGACTATTGCGGTATCGTGTAATAATCAAAAAATAATAATTCATAAAATTCACTCATATTTTATTATAAATAGGTATACACAAATAGTGACGAAAAAACATATATACACATAAAAAAACAAAAATAGACAAAGTATATTCAGTCCAAAAAAAGACAGAATAAATTCAGAAATGATCTAGAGGTTTTCCAACAAAGGGATTTTTTACAGAGGTGTAGAGTTGACGTATAGATCCGACCGGTTTCGCGGCACTGAAAACGCCGCTTCCTCAGGGAACGTCACTTTACAAATCTAATGTATATAAAGGATATCAATTTTTTAGTGAATACAATGGATAAAGTTTTGTAACCATAATTGCATAAATAAAAAAATTTACAATCAAATACAAACAAAAAATAATAGTCAATCCAAACATAATATATCATGAATAGGAATACAACCAAAAACAATAATAAGTCATGACTCACCCCCGGAGCTCCCAAACCCTCTACAGCCAAGCGACCAAACTCGAGACACCCTAAATTGTTTAGTGAGGATACCCTACAATACTTTCTAAATTCAGTTTTATGCTGGTACCGGTACATTGATGATTTATTCATTGTATGGACCGGCACGAAACCAGATCTTGAAAATTTTATTAAAATGCTTAATACAAACCAATTTAATCTGCAGTTCACCTATATGGTGGATAACAGTAACATCTCTTTTTTAGATTTAAACATCTTCAAACATCCTTCTGGCACTCTTACTACGGATCTGTACCGGAAACCAACAGCCGGAAACACGATCCTACATGCATCTAGTGCACATCCCCGTCCTCTGGTTCGCAGTATCCCTTTTGCCCAATACTTAAGATTGAGGCGGAACTGCTCAGAGGACGGGGATTTCTATATGCAAGCCAATTTATTGCGGGACCACCTCCTGGCTAGAGGCTATAGCCATACTAACCTCAAAAAGGCCTTTAACAAAGCCCTCTCCCGGAGCCGTCAGTCATTACTTTACGGTCCTCCACGTGCACAACAGCCCCCTACGGTTAAAATAATAACCAAATATTCTTCACATCATAAACAACTTCGCTATATCCTATCCCAACATTGGCATCTCCTAACAGAACATCATGTGTTAAGCAGTTATGTTAAATCTACCCCCGAATTAGTTTTCAAAAAAGCTGTCTCTCTCCGAGACAGATTAACAAGCAGTCACTACCGAGTACAATCTAGACCCCTGGATGGACCAAGAGGTACCTACAAATGCGGACACTGCTCTAAATGTCCATGGATCCATGAGGGAGGGACCTTGATCTTGCCCAACGGGGAGACTTTTTCGCCTCCACATCATGCTGACTGTGGCACCAGAGGGCTGGTTTACCTGATGGTCTGCGCCTGCCAAGCCTTTTACGTAGGAAAGACCATCGGGGAACTACGCCAGCGTCTGGGTGACCATCTATATTACTCGACCAACGGCAAAATGACTACCGTAGGCCGCCATGTTGGTATACATCATAAATTCCAATTTGAAATGGTGACATTTCTCGTTCTCAAAGTCATCCCACAGGACCCCAGAGGGGGGAATTGGGACCAGGCTATTTTGAGACGAGAAACATTATGGATCGAATGGCTAAATGCCATCACCCCTCCTGGCCTAAATGAAGCTCACTCCTATAAGTGCTTTCTTTAAAAAACAATGTACATGTATGTATGTATCTATATACATACATAGTACGCTGTAGCATTGGGTAGGTATATTGGGTATGTATGTGCATGCATAATACGCTGTAGCATTAAGAGGTCACCAGGGTACGTGTAGATGTATATACATTCCCTATAGGGTCAACCAGTGGAAGAGTCCCCCTTGGGATGAGGGTTTTTTTTTCCCCCCCTTATTTTAAAAAAACACGCTTCAAGATGGTGGCTTGCCTGCCCAGGCCCATTAGCCTATGTTGTTGATTGTCTTAGTTTTTCTTTTCCCTTCTTTCTTTTGTTTTCTCATTTCTACTCACCTGGGCGCCAATACCTTTTGAACATATCCAGCATTCTAGCACACTATGTTACCTTTCAAGTTTTTATTTAACTGTATTCTTTTCTCCCATGTTGAGACTTTGAATACTCTTGATTCTGGCAATTTCCTGTAGGGTTGATGGCTGTCATATGGCTGACGGCTCTGGCTATCAAGGTGGGACTACTAGTTTGAGTTGCCCCGCTTTGTGCTCGGGCCCTCAGCCGTGTGACCGCCATTAATCCATATGCTTTTTGTTATCTTAATGCTAATGTCATGCCTTCCCCCCCCCCGAGCTTTGCCCCTTCAGCCATTGAGACCTGAGGAGTTTATTCTCCCCCCCCATGGGCGGACATGTGGCGACCATTTAGGGGTTTTCACCATCCATGCCCCTTTCATTCCGCTGCGGACATTATGCTCAGCAGGGAATAGCAGCGCATATGTATTCATTATGCGCTGGTAGCCTGACCCGGATTCACCTCCGCCCAGTCTGGAGAGACGGCGAACGGGGACTGCCTGGTGTGTAGGTCCCCGCCCAGTTACGCCCTCCTGCATTCCCCCTGCCATATCTTGTCTATGGGGGACTTCTTTATGCGCACGCGCGTATCCCGCGCTTGCGCAGTAGACGGAGGGACACTGAGAAGGAGCGCACAGTTGCGCTCTGATTATTTCCGGGTCGGGGGTATGTAAGGCGCTGCCGGAATCTAATTCTTAGAGCGACGCCGTGGTGGATGAGACACACACGTGTATGGCTGTCACTTTTAAGGTAAAGCCACCATTATATCTCTATCTTGCTGCTTTTCATATCTATGCTTCTCATTTTCAAGAATAGCTGCATTTATGACCCTTGTTGATTCAACCCTTTTTTCTAAACCTTTTATTAGAGAACATCTATTATTGAACCTGTGGGTATTGTACACTGAAGATTTGCCGGGTTCCATATTATGCAGCATACTTTTTAGTGACTTTGACAGAGTTTGGGTAGGTTCTGCCTATTAGCCAAGCTTTTTGGTTTTCACTTAGTGATACAGACCATGGACCACTGGGTGCTTTTTTCTCTGGTGTGATAGATTTTATCTATCTATCTTCTAACAAATTTAACCCCTTAAAATTCCTTTGTCCATGGTCTTCAATATATTTCCACTTATATTTACCTTTTTAAATGGACTATTTTATTTATTCTTTATTCTAGTCCTTTATCCGTTGTGTAGAGCCTCTCTACCCACTATACATACCCCCCGTGTCCGCCCCCAGGGGGGGCACCCCAATGTAGGGTGTCTCGAGTTTGGTCGCTTGGCTGTAGAGGGTTTGGGAGCTCCGGGGGTGAGTCATGACTTATTATTGTTTTTGGTTGTATTCCTATTTATGATATATTATGTTTGGATTGACTATTATTTTTTGTTTGTATTTGATTGTAAATTTTTTTATTTATGCAATTATGGTTACAAAACTTTATCTATTGTATTCACTAAAAAATGTATATCCTTTATATACATTAGATTTGTAAAGTGACGTTCCCTGAGGAAGCAGCGTTTTCAGTGCCGCGAAACCGGTCGGATCTATACGTCAACTCTACACCTCTGTAAAAAATCCCTTTGTTGGAAAACCTCTAAATCATTTCTGAATTTATTCTGTCTTTTTTTGGACTGAATATACTTTGTCTATTTTTGTTTTTTTATGTGTATATATGTTTTTTCGTCACTATTTGTGTATACCTATTTATAATAAAATATGAGTGAATTTTATGAATTATTATTTTTTGATTATTACACGATACCGCAATAGTCCCTATTGTTCCCACTTAACTATTAGGAAACTCTCTCTTTTTGAGTCTTTTTCCTTGATGTTTTGAGCTTATGCTCAGTTTTCCTATATACACTAACTGGGACGATGGTATCCTATTTAAATTCGAGACTGTCACATTACCTTCCCTGGTTAAGAAGTGCATCCAGCCTGTGTGTAACTTGCTGAGCAGATACTGGCAGCATTGCTAGCAACACCCTGCGAGACCCTGTGTTGAAGGAACATAACAGTGGCCACGAGGATTGTGGATTTTAACACACGTGGCTTTCGTAGGGTTTATTCAAC
Organism: Lithobates pipiens; assembly: GCF_037356315.1. Lineage (NCBI taxonomy): Eukaryota > Metazoa > Chordata > Amphibia > Anura > Ranidae > Lithobates > Lithobates pipiens. The sequence goes on from NW_027507764.1 coordinate 119,700,426, forward strand.
CATTTGATCCTGCTGCTGAATCATGGAGTTCCTTGGTGGAAAGGCTGGAGCAGTATATGGAAGCAAATAGTGTGGCTGTAGAAAAGAAAGTCGCATTTTTCCTCACAGCATTGGGTCAAGCTTCATATGGCACTCTCAGAGACCTAATTTCTCCAGCAAGCCGGCCTCTAAGCCCCTGCCTGAGTTAATCCAGAGGCTACATTAACATTACAACCCAAAGCCAAATCGCAGAGCGGTTTAAATTCTACAGTAGGTGGCAGCATGCCAGGGAGGATATAAAGACTTCTATCATAGCTTTACGTAAACTAGCTGCCACTTGTCAGTCTGGAGACTACCTGCAGATGGCTCTCCATGATATGTTGGTCATGGGATTCTGTGACCCAACCATAGAGAAACATTTACTCACAAAACCCGACTTGACTCTGATGAAAGCCAAAGACCTTGCTACGGTCATGGATTTGGCTACATGGGACGCCACCCTACTGAAGGCGCCACATGAAACTCCTGCAAGCCAGGGAGAAGAAATATTCCCCACTGCTATCACCTGACGGCCGTCGCCAAATCAACCTAAACCTCGCCACCCTAATTCTTCTGTCTCTAGAACTCTAGCCCAGGGCATTCCCCCTCTTGCTATTGCCCAATGTACATTTCTTTCTGAGGTTGACCATTCGGTGGAATCACTGAAGTCACACTTTAAGGAGGTTTTTGAGGACTCTTTGGGCTCAGTAATAGGAAAAATGGCCCACCTTCTCTTAAAGTCTGGTGCTACACCTCGTTTTTGTAAAGCAAAATCAGTGCCCTTTGCCTTACGGAAGAAAGTGGAAGCAGAGCTGGACCATATATTGGCTGAAAAGACCACAACTAAAGTTTATAGAAGTGCTGGGGGCGTGGCTGGATGACAGAGTGAGCGAGTGAGAGTAAAGACGCTGGGCGCCCTGTCCTCGCCTCCCCTCGTTCCCCCGATAGAAGCCTGGATGCAGTGCTTAAATTAAAGAATATGCAACCTATACTGTGACCGCCCTACCTTTTCCCCTACTAAATCTGTGGAAGCAGCCCGAGAGAAGCAGTGCCTGTGTGTCCTAAGTTGGCCGAGGGAGATCTCGCGGGTGGTCGAACTATCGTGAGATCCCCTTGCAACGTTCCCGTGGAGCAGAGCAGAGCGAGCGGCGCACCCGAAGGTAGCCGAGGGGAGCCGAGTGAAAGCTACGCTGCCAGTCCGGGTTATCGCGAGACCACACACGTGGTACAGCGCAACGGAGGGCTTTTTGAATGCTGCAAGTGGAACGGAGATCTCGGAAGCCAAATCAGTGAAGTGGAGCTTCTTAGTAGCCTGTGGCAACGGCCTGGGCTAAGTGGTAACACGGGTTGAGGAGGGGGGAGTGAGGAGGAAGAAATGCAAGTGATATGCAAGTAATAAGATCTAAAAGACACGACCGTTAGCAGCAAGCAGATCTATATGTGGTTGACACCCTCCCTCCACCTCTCTATTCTTTTCTGTTTTTTGATCGGCAGAATTTTAATCACTTGGTTTGATTGTAGAACTGTGGACTAAGGGATTGAGAGACCAAAGGCACTGCATAATATAAATTGCCCAGCTTTGCAATATAACTACACTGTATCAAAAACTGTAATCATATTGACCCTGGTGTGGGTAAGCAAGGACTGTTAGGCATTTGGATCAAGGATGCTGTACTAGCCGCACCGCACCGCGCTGAAATTATACAGAACGCGGGGGGGCTAGAGGGCCCTGCCTACTATTGCTATATAATTGCTGCATTACTGTCATATTATCAGATAAGTCGCCCCTAGGTGAAGACTATGCTTAGTAAAAGGGCCACGGAGGACACACTGTATAGTGATGGGAACCAAAAGACTCGAGCGGGCAAAGAAAAAGCAAGTCAGGCCTCAGCGGCAGCAGCTGCAAAACTTGAACGCTATGCTCATGCAACTTCACCAATTAGGAGAGGACACCTTTAGACAGCCGGGCAGGCAAGGCTACAAGGGGCGACTTCTGATAGGAGAAGTATAAGCCAACTAGCATCAAACCCTACTGCCTCACCTATTGGAAGTAAAGTGAATAACCCGGGGCTAGCAGAGGGCACGGTAATATTTAATACAACAGAACCAGCAATATGCCCAACAATAGGGGAAGGTGAACCCACGCTGCGAGACATATTGGTAGCAGTTAATGAATGTAAAGACTCTATCCGTGGCCTTGATAACTAGCTAAGTAGCATTAAAACTGAATTACACACCATGGGTCAATTGTTGAGCAATACCGTAGAAAGAACCACAGTACTCGAGGAAAGACTAAGCACGGTTGAGGACGAGCTCCATCCACTGCAGCAAAAAATAACTAGGTTACAGAAGCAGATCCCTATTCAGACATCAAAATTAGATGAAATGGAGAACAGAAATCGCAGGAACAACGTACGCTTGATCGGATTGCCAGAGGGGAGCGAGGGCCCTAACCCTATAGTCTTCTTGGAAAACTGGTTAAGAGAACTTCTGGGGGATGATTCTTTTACAGCACTCTTCGCTATAGAAAGGGCACATAGAGTGCCAACTAGAGCTGGGCCACCAAAGGGACGTACTAGGCCATTGATACTGAAATTTGTGAACTACAATGACAGAGTTATCCTGATGCGAAGGGTCAGAGAATTAAGGGACATCTTTTATAAGGGGACTAGAGTGTAATTTTACCCGGATTTTTCACCAGACCTGCAGAAGCAGAGGGCGGAATTCATTCCCATTAAGCGTATTCTCCAAGAACATAATATAGCCTATGCATTGTTATACCCTGCCCGACTACGAATGACCGCTTTAGGTTTAACCCTCTTTTTTAGCACCCCAAATGAGGTTAAGAGGTGGCTGGAGGAACATAAGGGGGATCTTTAGTGTTTCCCAGCGCTATTATGCTTAGACAACTGGGGATTCCTCTTCCCCCCCTCCCCCCTCCTCTCTTACTGGGGGGGGGGAGGGGAGAAGGGGAGAGAGGTTTTTTTTGTTTTTGTTAATATGGTAAGTTAATCAGAGACCTACATGAAGAAGAAATTAATCATTAATAAATAATATTGAATGCACAAATAGAATCACAAGTTTAGAAATGGTATGTTATGTAATTTGGGATATTGCAATATGTATAGTCAATACGAGATTTGCACGAAGGAAAAATTAATTATTTAGCACATTGTATGCGTGTTATGTAGTAAACGGGACACTAGGGACACTAATGTGATATTTATTAGGAAGGTGGGGGTTATGTTAGGCCCCCCCCCTCTTTTCTTTTTTTCTTTTTTTTTGCTTTTTTCACTATATTTCTCACTATACTGGGGTGAATTGAATAATAGAGTAACTAGACTAGTATGTGTATAGGATTTAGGGGATAAGAAGTATTAAGCAATGCTATTTATACAGGGTGAAATAGTATATTTTTGTTGATGTTTTGTAGTTAAAAGCCCATCTATATCGAACTAGGGAAGGAGTGCTATGGACGGGCTATCTTGCTGGAGACTTTCTCATTGAAGGTTCCCTCCTCCCCCCCCCCTTTTTTTTATTTTTCTTTTTTTTCTTTTCCCCTTTTTTTTTTTTTTTTCTTTTCTCTCCTTTTTTTTCTTTTTTTTTTCTCTGTGAGGAGATGGGTTCAATCGAATGATGGGCTAAGATTATGTTATATAAATACCATATTTTGAATCAGAAAGGGTGGGTCTCCAGGTAAATTGGGGGGTGGGGGTGGTGAGGTGGGGCGCCCTGGGTCTTTGGGTGAATGAATAAGAGGGCCACCATAGTGACCCCTAGGGGACGCCCTGATCGGCAGAGGGGAGGGGGTAGGGGGATGGGGGGGATGGGATGCTTTGAGGGGTGGGGATGGGTGGGTGAGAGGGGGATGGGTGGGTTTTCAAACACGCGTTGTATGTATTGGGGGAGGGGTGGACGTGGGGGGGTGGGGGTATTGCCCCCGTTCTCCAGCCCTTTTTTATTTTCGATCTAATGAATACCGATATCAATGAGTAGAGTGAGTATCATCTCATGGAATGTGAGAGGTCTGGGAGATCCAAATAAGAGAGCGGCGGTCATTTTAGAAACAGAGGGAAGGGGACCTGGCCTGCTTTTTCTCCAGGAGACGCATCTGATTCCAAACACAGCCTCGCTGTTAAATAATCGGAAATTTCAGGCATATTACCATTCCTTCCACTCTTCTTACTCCCAGGGAGTGAGTGTCTTGGTAAGGAGGGGAACGGACTTTCTATGTAAGGAGTCTTCTATTGATGAGGAAGGCAGGTTTGTCTTCCTGTACTGTTTGATTGGTAGGCAGCACTATATTCTAGCCAATATTTACATACCCCCCCTTTTAAGTTGGAGGTTATGTATAAATTGTTTGCGTTCAGCGTGGATAAACCAGGCGTCCCGTGGGTAATACTAGGGGACTTTAATAAAACACTAGACAGCAGTTTGGATAGATTCCCTTGCCCAGATGGGAATAGAATAGGTCGACTGCAGGGGTTTTTATTGGAAATAGGTCTGAGTGACTTTTGCCGAATCCGACATCCCTAGGAGAGGCAGTATTCCGGCCACTCTAACACCCATCACACTCTGTCAAGAATAGATATGGTCCTTGGGAACAAGGAGGCATCGGGGCTGGTACAGGATATAGAGTATGGTGTAAGGGGAATCTCAGACCATTCCCCCTTATCTATCACTGTGAGTATGGGAGATAGAATGGGTCCTGGGGAGTGGAGGGTAAACCCTGGCTGGCTGGAACTGATTGGTAGATCTAGTCACCTAGTGGATAGGATTAGGGACTTCCTCCAAAATAATAGGGGCTCAGCGGCATCTGGAATAGTCTGGGGCTCTTTAAAAGCCTATATTAGAGGTATATTAATACAGCAAATTGCGATAATCAAGAGGGAAACCCGAGACCAGGAGAGTATAATAAAAAATGAGGTTAATCAGGCAGAGAGAGCATATATAGAGGATCCATCGTTAGACAGGCAGAAAGTATAGTTGGATAGCCAACAGGTATATAAAATGGCACTTTTGAAAAAGGCAGAGAATAGACGCATATTCCAACGCCAATATTACTTTGGCGAAGGAGAAAAGGTGGGTCGCGCCCTCTCCCTTTTAGTTCAAACTAATAGATCCTCTACAGCAATACAAGCGATTAAAACGCCTAATGGGGATCTTGCCTCTAGCCCCTCTGCGATTATGAAGGTGCTCGTGACTATTATAAAAATCTATATAAATCAGCTACCCAGGGCTACCCTATTGATTTCCTATACCAAACAGTAATTCCAACTCTGTCAGAACAGGATAAAATGAGTCTTGAATCACCACTTACGCTAGAAGAGTTAAAAAAGGCAGTGGCTGAAATGCCTAACTATAAATCCCCAGGCCCAGACGGGCTACCAATAGAAATTTATAAACGCTATGGCGAAGTGCTGTTGCCGGAACTCCTGGAAACGTTAAATCATGCATTGGAAGTGGGTGAGCTTCCCACTTCCATGCTGGAAACAAATATTACTTTAATACTCAAGGAGGGGAAGGACCATCAGGAAGTTTCATCATATCGACCAATAGCTTTGTTATGCTCCGATGTAAAAATATTAGCTAAGGCCCTAGGCTCTCAATAACTGTATCCATAAACTAATACACCCAGACCAGTCCGGGTTTATCCCGGGCAGGTCAACTAGCACCAATATTAGGAGAGTCTTTCTCAATATACAAATACCCAGGGACAACGATGGACTTGGAGCTATATTAGCCCTAGATGCCACTAAGGCTTTTGATAGTCTGGAATGGGGCTATCTATGGGGAGTGTTGGAGCGTTTTGGCTTCGGCCCATTATTCATCCAGTGGGTAAAGCTATTATATAATAGACCTAGGGCAAAAATTAAGATGGGAACTGTATTCTCTGAAGTGTTTCAGTTGGAGAGGGGGACGAGACAAGGATGCCCGCTGTCCCCCCTCTTGTTCGTACTGGCCATGGAACCCCTGGCTGTCCTGACGAGATCGCGTCCGGACATCCAGGGATTCCGACGTGGATCGGGGGAAGATAAAATTGCCCTGTTTGCGGACGATGTCCTGTTCTTCATCGGGGACATAAACTCTACCTTGAATAATGTAGTGCAGACGATGGGGGACTTTGGGCAACAATCGGGCCTAGTAATCAATTGGAATAAATCAGCTCTCCTGCCGTTGACCAGACCCGGGGATTTATTACTGCCTATAATGACGTGTCTAGAGGTGGTGTCTAAGCTGAAGTACCTGGGGGTCTGGATCACCGGAGAAGTAGATCAGTATGTTAAGGAGAATCTAACGCCATTGCTGACGAAACTGAAACAGAAGGTCAATAATTGGTGTTGCCTCCCTCTCTCCGCGGCGCGGCACTGCAATCTAATTAAAATGATCTGGCAGCCACAAATTTTATATATCTTGCACAACTCTCCAATCTGGATCAATCAGAAGTGGTTCAAGAAACTGGAATCGTTGCTTCGCGATCTAATTTAGAAGAAGGGGCAAGCTCGGATCAGGCTACAGACACTTCAGCTCCCCGTCGGAAGAGGGGGAATGGCGATACCACACCCGAGATCATATTTTTTGGCAGCCCAACTCCAGCATTTAGCTGGGGCTGGGCTCCAAAGTGGAGGGTGCCCAAACCATAAACTAATGATTGATAATGCGCCGCATAAATCATTGGTTGAGGTTTTGGAAGCCAACTCGTTTGCCTATAGGTGCCCTACCAATGTACTAGCAAGGAGGGTGTGGCAGATAGCAAAGCAAGGTATGGGATATGTGGGAGTGACCGATTACACACCTTTATGGCATAACGGAAACCTGGTTGAATTAAATAGCATAGATAGATCCTTGGAATGGGAAAGGCAGGGGATTAGCCGACTAGTGCAATTATATGAAGGAAATCTTATAAAATCCTTTGAAGATCTTAGGCAGGAATTTAATATTTCTAACAAGACATTTTATAAATACCTGCAATTGAGGCATGGAATTCAAGCACAGTTTGGGACACTGGTTATCAAAAGGACTGATACTCCCTTGCTCCATGGACTTATTGATAAACGGCAAGAAAAAGGCCAGATTTCTAGCCTATATATAAAATTCAGGGACCAAACTCTGAAAGGGGAGGGACCTGAAAAGAGCAGGCGGGGATGGGGGGGGATGTAGGGCCGATAACCCAGAAGCAATGGGATGAGATACTTGATGAGGGGAGTCTGGTATCTATATCTCCATCACAGCGAATGTCCCATTTGTTTCTTATGCCGCGTACACACGATCAAACAATCCTGGTGGAAAAGTCCGGCAAACTCAAGTCCGCCAAACAATCCCCCCGTGTGTAGCCTCCGGCATACTTTTTTGACCCGACAGTACGGCGGACTTAGAATTTCGGTTTGCACAACAATCTGCCCGCCGTACTCGCATTTCGGCGGACAATCCGGCCGTGTGTATGCCAGTCCGCCGTACTTTTGAAATGAGCGGACTTTTCCCGCCCGGAGAAAAGTCCGCTCATTTCGAGCGGGTCTCCAGGTAGGCGGGGCCCGCGAAGGAGACATCGCTGGCCCCACCGCCTGGTATGGACTTAAAGGGGAACCCCCAACGCCGAAAAAAATCGGCGTGGGGGTCCCCCCCAAGTCCACAACAGACCCTTGTCCAAGCACGCTACCCGGCCGGCCAGGAAAGGGGGCGAGCGAGCGCCCCCCCCTTCCTGAGCCGTACCAGGCGCGGCCCCCCCACCCCAATGCACCTTGTCCCCATGTTGATGAGGACAAGGGCCTCTTCCCGACAACCCTGGCCGTTGGTTGTCGGGGTCTGCGGGCGGGGGGCTTATCGGAATCCGGGAGCCCCCTTTAATAAGGGGGCCCCCGGATACCGGCCCCCCACCCTATGTGAATGAGTATGGGGTACAATGTACCCCTACCCATTCACCTGTAAAATAAAAGTACAAAAAAAAAACACAACACACGAGATAAAATACTTTATTGCACAGCTCCGGGGGTCTTCCGTCTTCGGGGGTCTTCTCGCCGGACTCCTCCGCTATCTTCTTGTAGCTCTTTTGCTAGCGGAGGAGTCCGGCTTTCTTCCTCGCCGCCGGCCTCTTCTCCCGACTTCGGGGGTCTTGTCCCCCTCTTCGGTTCTTCTGCCGGGCCACCGCGCCTTCTTATAGCTCGTTTACAGGCGGTGGCCCGGTCTTCTGTCGCCGCTGCCGCCTTCCGTTCTTCTTCTTCTTCTCCTTCTTCTCCTGGAGATGTTGACTCGATGCTCTCTCCGGCCACAATGCCAGGGACGCGCTGCGCGGCCACTTATATAGGGACAAGGGGCGGTGTCACATGGCTTTATGTCACATGGGTTGGTCACATGGGTTGATGTCACATGGGGACTGTGACATCGTAAGGGGGCGGGGTCACCATGTGACTCCAACCCATGTAACATAAAGCCATGTGACACCGCCCCTTGTCCCTATATAAGTGGCCGCGCAGCGCGTCCCTGGCATTGTGGCCGGAGAGAGCGTCGAGTCAACATCTCCAGGAGAAGAAGGAGAAGAAGAAGAAGAAGAAGAACGGAAGGCAGCAGCGGCGACAGAAGACCGGGCCACCGCCTGTAAAAGAGCTATAAGAAGGCGCGGTGGCCCGGCATAAGAACCGAAGAGGGGGACAAGACCCCCGAAGTCGGGAGAAGAGGCCGGCGGCGAGGAAGAAAGCCGGACTCCTCCGCTAGCAAAAGAGCTACAAGAAGATAGCGGAGGAGTCCGGCGAGAAGACCCCCAAAGACGGAAGATCCCCAGAGCTGTGCAATAAAGTATTTTATCTCGTGTGTTGTGTTTTTTTTTGTACTTTTATTTTACAGGTGAATGGGTAGGGGTACATTGTACCCCATACTCATTCACATACTCATTCCGGATTCCGATAAGCCCCCCGCCCGCAGACCCCGACAACCAACGGCCAGGGTTGTCGGGAAGAGGCCCTTGTCCTCATCAACATGGGGACAAGGTGCTTTGGGGTGGGGGGGCCGCGCGGCCCCCCCCTTCCCCAAGGCACCCCCATGTTGAGGGCACGCGGCCTGGTACGGCTCAGGAGGGGGGGGGGCGCTCGCTCGCCCCCCTTTCCTGGCCGGCCGGGTAGCGTGCTCGGACAAGGGTCTGTTGGGGACTTGGGGGGGACCCCCACGCCGATTTTTTTCGGCGTTAGGGGTTCCCCTTTAAGTCCATACCAGGCGGCGGGGTCAGCGACGTCTCCTTCGCGGGCCCCGCCTACCTGGAGACGCGCTCGAAATGAGCGGACTTTCCTCCGTGTGTGTGGGCGAGTCCGTTCATTTCAAAAGTCTGGCGGACTTAGTACGGCGGGCTTAGTACGCCGTATTAGTCCGCTGAAAAAGTGCCGTGTGTGGGCAAGTAGCCCGTTCGAAAATTCCGACGGACAGTTTGGCGGACGTCCGCCAGACTAAGTACGTCGGACAGACGGCTACGTGTGTACGCGGCTTAATATATGGAGCATACTATACCCCCCAAAAGATGTGGAAAATGGGTAGGAAACCCAGGGATGATTGCCCCAGATGTGGGGCACCCGGAGATCTCTTCCACATGGTGTGGAAGTGCCCTAAACTGTACAGGTACTGGATAGAAATAGTACATAGAATAAACAGGACCTTTAAGACTACTTTGAAACCAGAAGCCAAGATCTGCTTGCTGGGGATTTTAGAGGAGGGTAGAATTCCCTCCCTAACAAGGATGTCTATACTAAGGTGCCTATATCAGGCTAGGCGGCTGATAGCAATAAATTGGCAAAATAAAAATCCTCCTGTACTAGAATCTTGGGCAAATGCAATTAATTCCACAATCTGGTGTGAACGAGCGATGTTTGTAAGGCAAAACAACTTAAAGAAATTTAGGGCGCTATGGAACCCCTGGTTGAATGCCATGGGTTACCCCCTGGGTGGGATTGCAGAGGGATAGATTTAGTGTTCGCCAGCCTGGTCTGGGGTCGAGGGGGGGACTTCCCCTCCGGTACCCCCCTCGGTGGACTGCCCTTGGGATGCGTCACCCCTGCTCCCCTTCTATGACTCCAACGACGTCCACCATCTTCCAATCTCCCAACCAGCCACCTATGATTAAGGTGGCTGGGGCTAGCAACGTGTGTTTGAAATGGGGGGTGGGTTGGGTGGGGGGTTGGGGGATATCTATGTAGGCAAGCCTGTGGCAACTTGAGTGTTGTATACGGTCTTGCCTCTATTATATATGCATGAGATCATGGTTTTTGTGAAATGTTAAAGTCATTGTTAAATTGTATTTAAAAAACTTAATAAAGAGAAATTAATTAAAAAAAAAAAAGTTTATAGAAGTGAATGGGCATCGCCAATTGTGCCTGTCAAGAAAAAGAATGGAGACATTAGAATCAATACCCGTTGCCTCGACTTGAAGATCTATTTGGCTCACAAATTGGGGGACAAAAGTTTACAAAAATAGATTTAAAGCAAGCTTACCTGCAACTGCAATTACACTCAGATTCATGCTATCTATTGACCAATAACACCCATAAAGGATTATTCCAATATAACCGCATAATTTTTGGCATAGCCCCAGCTACAGGCATCTAACAGCGGATCATGGATGAGGTCCTGGCCGGCATAGCTTTCACCCAATGTCTACTAGATGACATGCTCACCCCTGGTCCCACTGATGAGGAACACAGAAAAAATGCTGAAGCTGTGCTAGAGACACTCCAATGGTATGGTTTACGTGTCAATCTCTCAAAATGTGAATTTCTCAAGTCTCGACTGGAATTTTGTGCCAACACTGTGGACCGACATGGGTTACACACTACTGAAGAAAAGGTTAAAGCCCTTACCCATGCCCCTACTCCCCAGAATGTCATAAAGAGCTCATTCTGTCCTCTCAAGTTCTGGTCCACTACGATTTTAAGAAAAACGTCACCTTGGCTTGTGACGCATCACCTTATAGACTGGGTGCCGTGCTTTCCCATGTCATGCCAGGTGGCACAGAGCACTCCATTTCTTTTGCCTCCAGGTCTTTAACCTCAGCAGAACAAAACTACTCCCAGATAGACAAGGAAGCTTTGGCCATTGCTGAAGACACTGCGCTGTTATTTTTCACTCTATCGGTACGCTGCTCTACTCTTGGGATGTAGTAACTTTCCGTGGGATGCACATTCCCTGTTCAGCAACATCTCAGCACAAAATCGCATGCTGCCATGCCATTGAAGTTTATGTCCATTAATGCGAAAGGCCTCAACAGCCCATTTAAGCGATCTGCCCTACTGAAGGAAGCTCGCTTGCTTAAAGCGGATGTCATCTTCGCCCAGGAGACTCATTTTGCTGCCCACAAGTGCCCTACATTGAACTTCCAAGGCTACTCCCAAGTATTTACATCCAATGGTCCCAAAAAAGCCAGGGGAGTTCTAATTGCTATTAGGGACTCTGTCCTGTTTCACCTCATCTGCATCATTCAAGACCCCCTTGGCAGGTACCTGATTCGTATCTACAAACTCAACCACACTGTGTTTACGCTGGTCAACCTGTATGCCTCTAATTCCAAGCAAAGAAGATTCCTTGCCCCCTTGCTTGCCACGATATCAGAGGTTATTCAAGGCCCTCTCCTTATGGGTGGGGATTTCAACACGGTCTTAGATCCCACTATGGATTCCTCCACCCAGACCAGGAGAGCCCTACTGTTATGATCTTCAGATAGAGAGTCTGACTTAGTGGAAGGGGACCTCTCTTACGGCTCTGGTTCTGGTCTCACTGGAATGGGAACAGGGAGACCGGAGCGCAGCGGGGTAGGAGAGTCCAGCCAGGTGCAGCAGCAGATGCCAGGTAGATGAGGATCCTCTTGGAGCGGAGCTCTCTGTAGCAAGAAGGCAGCTGGGAGAAGACCACGGACTGTGGGATCAGGATGGCTGGATCTCAGGATGAGGAAGTAACAGACACAGGAACAAGCAGGAGCCAGCAGAGGAATCAGGTACAAGCAGAGGTTCGGCAACAAGAATCAGTCCAAGAAGGGTCAAACAAGCCGGGGTCGGAGCAGGAGAGATCAGCAAGGTCAGACGGAGCCGGGTCAGGTATCAGATAAGGTTCAACAGAATAGCAGGTAACTCGGGTACAAGCTGCAGACGAGACAGCACAGAACCCCTGCAGCTGTGCCTTTAAAAAGGGCCACTGGCGCCAATCGTGCTAACGCTCGCCCGTGCGTGCGTGTACCGCGCGCACATACGAACGACGTGCACCCGCGCGCGTCGGAAGACGCTCATGCCCACGACGACCCGCGGTACGAGCGCGCGTGCGCGCACGGAGAGCCGATCGCACGGAACGGGCGGATTCCTGACATTGCCCCCCCACAAGGGGCAACCTCCGGGTGCCCCTAGTGGCTCTTTTCTCCGGGTGTGCAGCAAAGAAGGCCTGGATTAGTCTATCAGCATGTACGTTAGAAGCAGGTTCCCAAGAATTATTCTCCGGGCCATAGCCCTTCCATTTAATTAGAAACTGACCTTGTCCCCGTCGTCTTCTAAAATCCAGAATGGCCTCCACTTCAAATTCCTCACTGCCATCAATCAGCACAGGGTCAGGTGGCCTTGTTTCCCTACCAGGGAAGGGATCAGGTACAGCAGGCTTAAGTAAAGCTACATGAAAGACTGGATGTATTCTCATGGAATCAGGTAGAGACAATTCATACGACACCTCGTTAATTTTCCTCTTAACAGGAAACGGGCCCAGAAACTTGGGTGCCAACTTCCTGGAGGGACATGCTAATTTTAAATTAGAAGAAGACAGCCATACCTGGTCCCCGACTTGAAGGATCAATTCTCCCCTTCTTCCTCGATCAAAGCTCCTCTTGCTGTCAGCCTGAGCCTTGGTTATGACCTCCTGCAGGGTCCGGTTATTCTGCTGGAGAAAGGATACCGTGTCCTGTACCGCTGGAACATGAGATTCTGTAATCGGGGAGAAAAGACAGGTTAAAACCGTAATTGGCGAAAAACGGGGACTGCCCAGTGGTAGCATGGCTGGCATTGTTGTAGGCGAATTCCGCCAGAGGGAACAGGGAGACCCAATCGTCTTGGACAAAGGAAGAGAAACATCTAATATATTGCTCAAGGGTTTGGTTGGTGCGTTCCGTTTGCCCATTGGTCTGTGGGTGGTAGGCAGAGGACAGGGCCAATTCTATTTTCAAAGCTTCACATAGGGCTCGCCAGAAGCGGGAGGTGAACTGAACCCCTCTATCAGATACAATATTGGTGGGTACCCCGTGGAGCCTGATTATTTCTTTGATAAAAATATGGGCAGTCTCCGTCGCGGAAGGGGTTCCCTTTAAGGGTAGGAAGTGGGCCATCTTAGACAGACGGTCACAAACTACAAAGATGGCAGTGCAGTTCTCAGAAGGGGGAAGTTCCACAATAAAATCCATAGTAATCATCCGCCAAGGGCGGTCGGGTGCGGGAAGAGGTTTAAGCAGCCCCCAAGCCCGATTTCTGGGGACCTTATTCCGACTACATACGGGGCAAGAATTTACATACTGCTTGCAGAACTCCCTCATGCCTGGCCACCAGAAGGAGCGCTGTACCAGTTCCAAGGTCTTGCGGACACCAAAGTGCCCAGCGAGCGGATGGTCATGGAGGAGACCCAAGACCTTAACTCTCACATCTTCAGGGACGAAGATCAGGTTGTCCTTCCAAAGCAGGCCTTCTCTGGATGCAAGTGAGATTCCCGGGGGACAGGAAGATGTGGAGGAAGCACTCTTTAGCAGAGACACTAGGTCTGGTTGGATGAGTAGAAAGGTGTTAGCAGGGAGGATGGTATCCGGGGGTGCGGTGTCCTTGGGGCTGTCAAACATACGGGAGAGTGCATCTGGCTTAACGTTTCTTGATCCAGGGCGATAGGTTATGTGGAAACAGAACCGGGAGAAAAAGAGGGCCCAGCGAGCCTGCCGAGGTTTTAGGCGTTTAGCGGTACAGAGGTACTCGAGGTTCTTGTGGTCCGTGTAGATGAGCACGGGGTGTGCCGCCCCCTCGAGTAAGTATCTCCACTCCTCCAACGCAGACTTAATGGCAAGTAATTCCCGGTCGCCCACATCATAATTCCTCTCCGCCGGAGAGAGTTTTTGGGAAAAGAACCCCACGGGGTGCATCAGGTCATCTTTACCTAGGCGCTGGGAGACCACCGCCCCTACCGCTACCTCAGAGGCATCTACCTCCAGAATATAAGGCCTAGATGGATCCGGGTGACTGAGGATAGGAGCAGAGGTGAACAAGTCCTTGAGTCTCCTGAAGGCGGCCTGGGCTTCAGGACCCCAAAGGAAGCGCGTATTTTGCTTGGTGAGCTGGGTAATGGGAGAGATAATGGCAGAGAATCCTTTAATGAATTTTCTATAAAAGTTAGCAAAGCCCACAAAGCGTTGCATGCCTTTTTTGTCAGTGGGGGCTGGCCATTCAAGGACAGCGGCGACCTTTTGCGGGTCCATCCTGATGCCTGCTGGAGAGATTTCAAGGCCGAGGAATTGGATCTCCTGTTGCCCGAATTTACATTTCTCGGCTTTGGCGTAGAGTCCATGTTGCCGGAGCCGAAGCAGTACTCTGCTGACGTGTCCCCGGTGCTGTTCCAGGGACCTGGAGAAGATCAGGATGTCATCAAGGTATACGATGACGAAGATGTCCAAGAAGTCCCGGAAGACATCATTTATTAAGTGCTGGAAGATGGCTGGGGCGTTACACAACCCGAAAGGCATCACCAGGTACTCGTAGTGCCCAAAGCGAGTCCGGAACGCAGTTTTCCACTCGTCGCCTGCTCGTATGCGGACCAAGTTATAGGCTCCTCTCAAATCTAACTTAGTAAAAATAGTAGCTGACCTCAGTTTTTGGAAGAGTTCAGGAATCAGAGGTAGGGGATAGCGGTTTTTAATCGTGACTCTGTTCAGCTCCCGATAGTCCACACAAGGTCGAAGGGTCTGGTCTTTTTTAGTAACAAAAAATATTCCAGCCCCAGCAGGAGACGTGGAGTGACGGATGAACCCCTTCTTGAGGTTCTCGGAGATGTATGCCTTCAGAGCCTCTTGTTCCTTCTCGGATAAAGGGTAGACACGTCCAAACGGGATCTCTGCCCCAGGAAGGAGCTCAATGGGACAGTCGTAGGGGCAATGCGGGGGTAAGGAATCAGCCCCCCGTTTACTGAAAACATCCAGAAACTCATGATAAGGCTCGGGGACTGATTGACATAAGTCCAGGTCTGGGTCTAGGCAGAGAAGTGTTCCGGATTGTACAGAAGACCCAGGAAGGCAGTGGTCCTGGCAGTAAGGGGAGAGGAACCTCACCTCCCCAGAGGTCCAGTCAATGGAGGGATTGTGGGCCTGCAGCCATGGAATGCCCAGAATCACAGGAAAGAGTGGGGATGAAATGACATCAAGAATTAACAGTTCCGTATGTCGGCAGGAGGTGGAGGTGGGTAGTGGAAGGGTCTCCTGGGTGACTCGACCGGACTTAATCTGGGAACCATCGGCCAAAAAGATAGAGAGTCCATGAGACTTTTTCTGGAGTGGGATGGAATGTTGGTTGGTGAAGGTAGCGTCAATGAAGCAACCGCAGGCTCCGGAGTCAAGGATGGCGTTGACGCGGATCGTTCTTTCCGGAAGCTGAAACGAGAGCAGAAGGGCAACATGGAGAGAGTTGGAAGGCAGGTTTAAGGAACTGCGAGACACGGAAGAGAGGCACTTACGTGACTTAACGGGGCAGTTGGCCACATAATGTCCGGAGCCGCCACAGTATAGACACAAGTTCATCTGTCGCCGGCGGGCTCGCTCTTCCGGAGACAGGGTAGGTTGGAGTAATCCAAGCTGCATAGGTTCCTCAGGAGCAGGAGAAACGCTGGCAGGCCCCCTTTGGGGGGGAGAAGAGAAGAAAGGTGTGGAAGACGGGGTTCTGGCGGTCATCCAGGCAGGTCTCAGAGGTTGGGAAGAGCGTTCGGCCCTGCGCTCGCGAAGCCTTCGGTCGATTTGAATGGCCAGAGCAATTAAGTCCTCTAAGGCGTCAGGGGTTCCAACACGGGCCAACTCGTCCTTGAGGGCCTCAGACAGGCCCATGCGAAATTGGTGTCTTAGGGCCGACTCGTTCCACTGAGTATCTGCGCTCCAGCGTCTAAAGTCCGAGACATAGTCCTCGGCCGTCCTACGCCCCTGCTGGAGCGCAGTTAATGCGGATTCGGCGGTGGCAGCCCGCTGCGGGTCGTCGTAGAGTTGCGCCATCCCTTCGAAGAAGGTGGAGAGGGTCTGAATAAGGGGACTGTCATTCTCCAGAAGGTGGTGGGCCCAGGATTGAGGTTCCTCTTGCAGGAGAGAGACAACAAACCCCACCTTAGTTGCCTCCAGAGAGAAAGTCCTGGGTTGGAGGGCAAAGTATAGCTGGCAGGCGTTGCGGAAAGCCCGGAACTTGGAGCGGTCCCCTGAAAACCTCTCCGGAATGGGGACCCTCGGCTCAGGTGGAAGCATCACAATTGCCGAATAGGCGGCTGGCTGAACAGGAGGAGGCTGAGGTGTGGCGTCTGGTGAACCCGGGGTAGAGAGATGCTGGACACGCTCCTCCAACCTGGTGTAGCCATCCTGCAGAGACTTCACGGCCTGGGTGAGGGCCGCAAGGTAGGAGCAGATCTCCTTCATAGCAGAGGCCCCTTCCGCAGACTCAGACATGGCTGTCTCGTACTGTTATGATCTTCAGATAGAGAGTCTGACTTAGTGGAAGGGGACCTCTCTTACGGCTCTGGTTCTGGTCTCACTGGAATGGGAACAGGGAGACCGGAGCGCAGCGGGGTAGGAGAGTCCAGCCAGGTGCAGCAGCAGATGCCAGGTAGATGAGGATCCTCTTGGAGCGGAGCTCTCTGTAGCAAGAAGGCAGCTGGGAGAAGACCACGGACTGTGGGATCAGGATGGCTGGATCTCAGGATGAGGAAGTAACAGACACAGGAACAAGCAGGAGCCAGCAGAGGAATCAGGTACAAGCAGAGGTTCGGCAACAAGAATCAGTCCAAGAAGGGTCAAACAAGCCGGGGTCGGAGCAGGAGAGATCAGCAAGGTCAGACGGAGCCGGGTCAGGTATCAGATAAGGTTCAACAGAATAGCAGGTAACTCGGGTACAAGCTGCAGACGAGACAGCACAGAACCCCTGCAGCTGTGCCTTTAAAAAGGGCCACTGGCGCCAATCGTGCTAACGCTCGCCCGTGCGTGCGTGTACCGCGCGCACATACGAACGACGTGCACCCGCGCGCGTCGGAAGACGCTCGTGCCCACGACGACCCACGGTACGAGCGCGCGTGCGCGCACGGAGAGCCGATCGCACGGAAAGGGCGGATTCCTGACACCTACACTCTATTGTCCCTCTGCTTGTAAAGTATGAACTGTATGCCATATGTCGATGTTTCCATGGATCTGAAAGAGACTACACTTTCTTGTCAGCAGCGCACTCTTCTTATTCCCGCATTGACTTTTTTCTGACAGGGAAAAAATCTCTCCAAAATGTCTTGAGATCGGAAATTGGCACAATATCTTGGTCAGACCATGCACCAATTTTGCTAGACTTTGATGATACTTTACGCAATACTCTTTGGAGGTTGAACGCCTCCCTTTTGGGAGACAAGCTATTGTGCCAAACGATCTTGCAAGAACATCGCAATTTCTTTCATTATAATGACACTCCTGATGTTAATCGGTTCACATTATGGAACACTTACAAAGTGTATATGAGAGGGGTACTGCTTAAATTGGCTTTAGCTGTTAAAAAAAAGAGGATGAAGCAGATTGGCGACCTGTTACATACCATAACCTCCAAAGAAAGAGATAATAAACTTACACCAAATCCCTTACTAACGCAAGATATTCTTCGGGATAGGCAACAGTTAAGATCTCTACTCCTTTATAAACAGGCAAACCATCTTAAATTCCTTAAAGCCTCCTACTACAGCTTGCATAACAAAGCAGGAGATTGGTTGGCTAGAATAGTGAAGGCCAAACAGATCAAATGTAGGATAGCTGCCCTTACTCACCCACTTACTAAACAGCCTGTTACCAACCCTAAAGACAATGTATTTGCAGATTATTATCAGTCCTTATACGACCTTTGTAGTGATGGGGATACCCATCAACCTTCACCAGAACTTATCAACGAGTTCTTACAAAAAATACAACTCCCCACCCTTTCTAGGGATCAACTTGACGCCATATCTCAACCATTTACAATCCCAGAGATCTGTTTGGCCATCCGAAAACTTCCCAACCATAAGGCCGCGTACACACGGGCGGACTGTTCGCCCAACTTTGTCCGCTGAACAGTGTTTCAGCGGACAGTCCGCTCGTGTGTGGGCTTCAGCGGACAGTTTCAGCGGACAGTCTGACGAACAAAGTTTTTCGGAATTTCCGTAAGACTGTCCGCTGAAACTTGGTTTGAGCGGACAGTCCGCTTGTGTGTAGGCTTGTTCGATAAACTAAGTCTCGCGCATGCTCAGAAAGAATTTACACGGCGAAGGTTGCATTGCAGTGTATTGGACTTCGAATTTCTCGTCCCGTCGTACGTGCCGTTCACGTCATCGCGCAAGTTTTCAGCGGACTGTTCGTTCGTCGTGTGTGGTCAAATCCGTTCATGCTAATTTTGAACGGACTGTTTGTCAAACTGTTTGACGAACCTAGTTCGGCGGACAGTCCGCCCGTGTGTACGCGGCCTAAGTCTCCAGGTGATGGCGGTTTCATAAACGAGTACTACAAACATCTCTCCAATGAAATTGCCCCACATTTACAATCAGTCTTTAATCTTGCTTCGTCCTCTGGCACTTTTCCACCTGAAATGCTTAGAGCGGTGATAGTGACTTTGCAAAAATCTGATAAGGATCCTACTAACCCTGCAAACTATAGACCCATATCCCTTCTCAACACGGATGTGAAACTATTTGCCAAACTCCTAGCTGTTCGCCTGCAGACAGTTCTACCCGGTCTTGTTCACCCAGACCAAGTGGGCTTTGTACCCGAACGGCAGGCCCCGGACGGCACTAGACATCTTATCAATCTAATTTCACAGGCTGGATCCTATCGAGTGCCTTCTCTGCTTCTCTCCTTGGATGCGGAGAAGGCATTCGACAGGGTCCATTGGGGTTACCTGAAGGCGGTACTCAATACTTTTGGATTTGTGGGATGGATTCAAACAGCCATCATGGCCCTTTATTCCACTCCCTCAGCCATGTTACTTACTTCGGGAATCGCCTCTAAACCGATACACATAACCAATGGGACGCGGCAAGGGTGCCCCCTTTCACCGATAATTTTTACGCTCCTCATGGAACCACTGGCAGAACATATCAGATCCCATCATAACATCACCGGGCTATTTATAGCTGGTAAAGAGCATAAAATCAGCTTATTCGCTGACGATGCTATGCTTATGCTCTCTAACCCCCTACCATCATTGTCTGAGACACAGAAAGTGCTGCAGGAATTTAGTGCTGTATCTTATTACAAACTGAATGCTACTAAATCTCAAATTCTAGGTGTCCATGTGCCGGCTTCCATGCAATCAGCTTTAACCAGGGAATTCCCTTTTACTTGGTCTCCTCATTCTATACCTTTCTTGGGTACCCATCTGACCCGCCAGACCTCACAATTGTATGCTTATAATTTTAAACCCTTTTTGGAATCTTTACCCCAACAATTGTCACATCTACATACCCAAGACCTGTCAACGGCGGGCAGAATAGCAGCACTTAAAATGCTTATCCTCCCTAAACTCCTTTATTTATTTCGCACACTGACAATCCCTATTCCACGCACCTTCTTTTTCTCGGTACAAACGATGTTTAACCAATACATATGGAATCGTAAACCGCCTAGGTGTTCTACTACAATTCTGCAGACACATAAGAAACATGGAGGTATGGGTGCACCTAATGTAACAGCGTATTATAAAGCGTGTGTCTTGGACCAACTTAAATATTGGTGGACCCCCTCCGAACACAAAACATGGATAGCCATGGAAGTTGGTATCACTACGCACAGGGACCTCAAATCAACCCTTATTGCTATTCTGTTAGGCGCACCAATCCCTACCTCGTCTATACCCACAATCCAAATTTCCACAAAACAATGGTCTGAAATCCCCATCTCTTCCATAACTGACCAGTCGTTCTGTAAAATTTCTATCCCGCTCTCGGTCCTCCACCATTTCATACCATACCTTGATTTGAAACCATGGATCTCCAAAGGCATAACCCTAATCAAATATCTATACCATGACACATCTCTTTGCACATTTGATTACTTGGCCTCACGATTCCAACTCCCTTCCTCAGCCTATTTCCCCTACTTACAAATTTCCGCTTTCCTAAAGAAGCACCATCTACCTTTTTACCTGCAATTACCTTCATTACTAAACAAATTCCTTCAGGACCCTAATAGCCCCATTAAAGGAATATCTCTGCTTTATAGCATTTATAACGCCCAGCATTCCTTTTCCAAAACGACTACTATTACTAAATGGGAAAAAATCCTAGGTAAGACTTTCCCTGATCACTACTGGAAGTCTGCATTTTATACCACGTATACTTCTTCCAGATGCGCCATTCATTGGGAAAACTTTCAAAAAGTAGTTCACTTCTGGTATCTCACACCTTACAAACTTAGTAAATTTTGCCCTGATCGTACGGCCTTATGCTGGAGGGGGTGCGGAGATGTAGGTACTTTGTACCATATCTTGTGGACGTGCAAATCAGTACGATCCTTCTGGAACAAGGTTTTCACAGTGATATCTGACATATGTGATCAACGTGTGGATCCCACCCCTGAACTAGCCTTATTACACCTAACAATACATGAATTCCCCTCTAAGACCAGAGTGGTGCTTACACAGCTATTGCTGGCGGCCAAACTCACTATCACACGGTTATGGAACTCGGAGGATTCTCCATCTCCCTCTGATGCTGTTCTCACCCTCAACCATCAGTGCGAGATGGAGAGACTCTTGGCTATTATGGATCTCAAAGCCACGCCATTTAGGATTAAATGGAGTGGCTGGCTGACACACCCAAGATGTATGGTTAAAGATTGAAGATTGATAACTTGATTTATAAATGCAATCTAATCCATGTACTTCTTTGTATATCTCTTTTATACATGTCCTTCATGCTTACATAAGGTGACTCTTCCCCCCCCCCCCCCACTCCTTTTCCTCTCTTCCTCTCCTTCTTAATCCTCTGCAAGGGCACCTCTCTCCAAAGTAACCTCTGGAAGAGATTGGGAAGATATTTATTGAGTCACTGTGCACTGTTGCAGTAGATGTATTGATTCCCTTGCTGACTGGTGCCTCTAGTTATTTGCAATCATCGTTTCTATATATGACCTCTCATGTCTTTCCCCCTGCTGTACCCTTATCTTTGTGTATGTCTACCCCCTTCCCTGTTATGTTTTAAGTACTGCTTTTGACAGGTGGAGGAGTCTCCACCCTCACTGGCACAGTGTGATCCCATTGGGGTGCCAGTGAGTGAGTGGGGAATGCCTTCTTCCTGATTATTTAACGAGTTCATCCTATCCAACATTCGCTTTCTTATTGTTATTGCTATGTTATTGCTATGATATGCCATAATACTCAACTATTTCATGTTGGTTGTTAAATGTATGGCAGATACTAGTTCTATGACTATGTTCGTTTGCTCTGTTTGTGTTCATCTTTATATAAATTCAATAAAAATTATTGAAACATAAAGATAATGGTTCCCGCACTTGAGTCATATGTAAGAGATACCAAGGATGCTCTCAATTAACTGATCGATATTCTATGAGGGGCCTGTAAGGGCATGGATTTGTTACATTGATGATATCCTGGTGGCCTGGAAGGGAACTGAGATGGAATTGCATACATTTATTCATAGCTTAATGATAACACACGCAATATCAGACTTATGTATGGTTTTATACCGGTCTCTATTCCCTTCCTTGACCTCAGGATCACTAACAAGGGTGGTTACTTTGACTTTTCCTAAACCGACGGCGGCTAACACTTTACTTCAGATGACAGTTATCAACCCAGTTCTCAGAGAAACTGTACAAATGATGAGGAATTTAAAAAGGGAGGCCCATGATATGTATGCAAGGTTTAAAGAGAGAGAGAGAGGTTAGAGCCACAAAGTCCTCAGAGCAGCAAAGAAAAGAGCAATGGGCCTGGAGAGATCCTCTTTAACAGAGAAATGAAGCTCCCCTTTACCATCCCCTTTGGGTCATGCCACCCAATGTGAACCAGTGAAATTTATCACCCAGTTTGGTTTGCAGTGCTCTGTGGTGAGGGAGATCCTTGAGAGGCATTGGTCCACTCTATCCTGTTGTCCCACTCTGTCCGCCAGAGTGGGGGATTACCCACATATGACCGCGCAGAGGGCTCCAAATCTATATGACATGCTCACTCAATCAGAATATATCAGGTCATCTGATGATTCCTGGTTAACGTCCTTTCCAAGATCTAGGGTAATGTTTCCATGTGGGCATTGTTAGATTTGTCATTTCGTTGAACGCACCAAGGTGTTCACCAATGCTGACAATACTAAAATCTATAAGATTAAAAGCCTTAGCAACTGTGCCACCACAAAAGTGATTTATAGCTTGCAATGTCCTTGTAACAAGATTTATATAGGGAAGACAAAGCACCAGTTGCGGGTCCACATTGGTGAACACTTTGGGGGTATTAAACATAAGGCACGGAAAAGTCCTTTGACTCAACATTTCCTTCTGTACCACCAGTCCAAACCAGATGGGCTGAGAGTGAAGGGAATATATGCCCTACAACTTAGTTAAAGAAGAGGTGACTTTGAAAGTCCTTCTTCAAAAAGAAAAAAATTCTGGATATATAAATTAAATGTCATGATTCCGCATGGACTCAACAGAGAATTAAACTTACAAGTGTTTTTAGACTAATAGTAATAAACAATTTTGTGTAAATATGTATTATATCTCCTTATTTAAAATATTTTTGTTTTACTGTGTTTCCTGGTTTTGGTATCTTTACTTGGTTTATGTGGTTTGGGCCTGCATATATTTTTATGTACCACACTCAAATGTTTGCCTATGTGTGGGTTTCATAAGCCCAATCAATGTTTTTTATCATTTATTGTTTACCATGTTTCTTTAATTTATCTACTTTTTCCTTTTTCTTTTGTGTACAGTGTGAGCATGCTATCATGAATGGAGATGCTGCCTTTATTATGATTTCCCCCTTTTATTGGGGGTTAATACTACCTATGATACACTTCCTGTCTGGGTGAAACACATGGTTGATTTGATTTCCTCGTAAATTAATTGAAGCTGAGACAAAAATGTGTGTACATACTTGTCACAGCCAGGGGGCGCTAGTCCTGAAGAAGCTGGGGGTTCCCCAGTGAAACGCGTTGATGTCACTCTTCTGAGCATCAGACACCTTCCCAAGCATCAAGCTGATACCACCACCACCTTGTGCCGGTCCATGGCACGGACCGTGCTTTGGGAACAGTGGGACACAAGAGCTGTGTTACCGTGCAGCAGTGGCGGCTTGCCAGCCATCCCAGCAATATTCCTCCGCTTTCCTCGCTCCGTGAGTGAACCATCTCTGGAGGTATGTGACTGGCAATCAAGTCATGAAGAGAGAGCATGGGCTGTTATAGCTGTGCTGCATAGTGCTGCCCTTACAACCTTCTGCTGACAGTGAGTTACATATTTATATACTACTCTTGATCATTGAATTACTGTATCCATTCCAGTCTGATCATCACATAGCCATCTGGAAACTACCATCCATCGTTTTGACTCCCCAGGAACATTGATAGGATATAGTAGTTTTGGCAGGTCTACGGTCATTTATAATTCAGTCGATGCCATAGTATCTGCAGACATGCAGATGTTCACTTCTGTCCTTTGCCCTCCCCTTACCCCCAGGACTGTTCCATATTAGTGGTATCCCTTCTAGCCACAGATTGGTGCTTTTTGGGGGATTTTTTTTCCTCATTTTTCATTTTTGTTGATGTTGCTTGTATTTTTACTAGTAGGACTGCTTGGCTGGTTGTAAAGACATCCTAATTGGCACTCGTTTATAGTGCTTTGATGTTATATATTTTTGCTTGGGTGCTGTCTTGTGCTTTGTTTCATGTTATTATGTGTGTTTGTCCTTGGTCCCAGACAACGTTGTCTACATGATGTTAGGTGAAGGATTTTTGTTTATTTAATTTTTTTGGTATTTGGTCATACTCTTTTTCAATAAATCAATAAATTAATATATTATACAAATTCATGGTATTATTTCCCTGGGCTCTTTCTATGTGGAACTAAGCACTGTGCCCTCTCTTTGGTATAGTGCATTTTTTTCATATGCTTCTGTTTAACCACTCGATTTGAGTGTGGATAATTACCTGGTGGTACCTATGTGTAACCCTATTTAGTCGGTTCCCTACTTTTTTTTTTTTTGGAAAACGATTACACAGAGCAGGTAAGTATAATATGTTTGTTATTTAAAAAAAAAAAATGTGAGCCTTTACAATTTCTTTAACAGAAAAAACAATCTATTGTTGGTGTATGTACTATAAGATACAGTCAATCAAATTGGGAGATTTTGTTCTGACAAAATTTTGCAGACAGCAAAATAGATAAGTTAAAGACAATACCAATTTCACCAAAATCACCTTGCTTATCATGATCAACGATCTGTTTAGCTTCTAAACTTTAGACTAGAGGACCCTAACAAATACAATAATTCTCCACCTTAAGAAGTAAGCTATTAACATGCAGGAAACAAAATCATAAAGGGGCTGATTTACTAAAGGGTTAAATGCTGTTCACTTGGCAAAGTAAATATTCACTGAACTTAGTAAATAGGTGAAGCTACATCCACATTAATCAACCAAGTGCTAGAAAATAATTGAGTATTCAAAATGAACACAGATTCACCTTTTTTTTTTAATAACATCCATATTTCAAAGTGAAAAGCCTAACCCTAAGCTCTTGGAAGAGGCATTAGCTACTGTGAGTAATACCATGAATGTACACTGCAGGATTTGTTACTTTTATTTTTATTATAAAGTTTTTCAAATATTATATATTAATCTATTTGTAAAGTGAAAACAGTTTATAGGAACATGTACACAAAGACTGCCAGATCACAGTGAAGAAGCAGGAAAGCAAAGATGGCGGCTTCCAGCTAGTGAGTACTGTCATTTGACTTTGATCACCTGATAAAGCAGTGTTGACTGAACACAAATTTGTCATGAAAAATACGTCTTCCCTCTCTCTTTTTCTACCAGGGTACAGCTAAAGATTAGAAATGTAAACCTAAAATTATTCTGGTCAGCAATGCATTAAATTACTCTGATCATGGGGAAGTTATAAAAAAGGCTTCTTCATCCTTCATCAGACACTACTAATCGAGTGCAAATAACTGAAACTTAGCTACCAATTAGATTTTATCTTCCACAGATATAGCTAGCTGGAATGGTAACAGTTGCTATGGATTACAACCTTATTCATATCATTATTGCACTTTGCTCTGTTGCCTTTCATAGAATTCTACAGGGAAATTATACACATTTTCCACGTCATTAGTGGTTTTCATAATCTTTCTTTTCCTCAATCAAGGTTCCTTCAAAAGTCTACAGACTATATTGATTGATCTTTCACTTTTCTCACTGTGTTCAGTAAGCAGGGCAGCCCCCCGACACGACTGGTGGGGAATGCTTTAGTAGTAGTGCCTACTATAGTGATTTCCTGCTTCCAGGTATGGTATATGCATAGTTACAATTGACCAATATAACCATGTGAAAATATCTATACTCGGAATTCATCTTTACAGGATTTATATTTCCTATTGTTCCAAAGACCTCTGCTACCTATTCAAAGTACAGATTCACTTTAAACGTAAACCATAATGGTTTGGGCAGTGTTATCATTTGTTTAGGTTTATAGGATTCCGAGAACAATGTGAGTTATCTAAAAAGACAGTACAGCAGTAGTTCCCTATCTGCAGGTTTTCTCTAGAGTATCTGATTGAAACATCAGACAAAGCTATTGGGACGAGTCATTGTTATGATGTGTAAATTACTTCTCATCCCATTTTTTATTTAAAGGGAGAAGAGAAGAGAAGAGAAGAGAAGAGAAGAGAAGAGAAGAGAAGAGAAGAGAAGAGAAGAGAAGAGAAGAGGAAGAGGAAGAGGAAGAGAAGGAGGAGAAGAGACGAGAAGAGAAGAGGAAGAAAAGGAGAAGATACATGTGCATGATGAAAAAAAAAATGTTTTTCAATTAGATTTGTTAATTTTAGTTTTGTGAAATTCAGTTGATTCTTTGAATTTGGATCACCAATTTTTCCAATTTTGTTCTTTTTGATTTGAGATGATCGAACTGAAAAATGTTGAATTGGCCAAACTGAAAAATGTCAAACTTTTTGATTTAAATGCAGCTGCCGAAACTGTTTCCTACATAAATAACAGTTACAATTGAGGTAAAAAAAAAGTTCTATATTTCTTTCTACAGAGATTATTCTTGTTCCTCACAGTCTGAGAGCCAATTTAGGTGCTTTTTGAAAAATCCAAAACGACTTTAATGTGTTTTGCAAGGTGAAGAGGCTTCTATCTTCATCTAGCCACTCTGCCATAATAAAAGCCACATCAGTGGAAGCCTGCGGTGATGGTTGTCGTTCTCGAAAATTGTCCCATCTATATATAGGATCTCTGGAGCTCAGTCAGAGTGACCAAACATTTGGTTGCAAAGTGAACAAACAAAAGAAAAAATCTTCACCAAATGAAAATCTTTAAATCACCTTTGGCTTAAAAACAGCATTATTTCAAATTGGTACACTAATAAGACACACAGTTTTGTTTGTTTGGATGATGACTGGCTGGGGATTTGGGCTGGTGTGGTTGTGGATGGGAGATGTGTGTGGGAGTGAGGGAGTGGTGACATCTTGTTTTGATGTGTGCAACTGATGTGTATGTTGTGTGTATGTGGGGTTGAACTCTTCTGGGGGGAGTGTGTGTTGCTATTGATGGATGCGGGGTGCAAGTAGGTGGGTGGGTTAGATAGACTGCCCCCTCTTCCTGTGCTGATGTTGGTGGGTTGGCATGATGTATGTCGTATTTTGGGTTAAGGAGAACTGTCCGTTACTGGCTGTTAATCAAATTAAGCTATATTAGCCGGACACACTTTTGTGAATGCTATCATAGACATTGTGGATCTGTTGTAAACGGATCTCCCACATTTTAATTTTCCAGACACATGAATGATGTCTGCCTGAATCCACCTAAGGTGTGATCCAATGACTCAAGTTCTGACACTATAGACTACATGATCAGCTGGTGGCTCAGTCCCTTCTTCATGCTTGAGGTTACATACAGCTAGAATTTTATTAAATTGGTGAAAACAAAATTCATTTGATGTTTCCATTGGTTGTGATTTTTTCTATTGTAGATTAATGAAACTATTTGTAGATGTTTGTGATTGTAATGCTGTCTTTTTAAATCTGAACAAAAATGTAGATGTATATTAAGTTTCCCTGAAAAAGCATAGATATAGCTCTGTGAAACACTTTGGATTACTCTATGCCCAAAAATTTCTCCTGGCTTATACTGGGAACAAGTATCATTACTGGCATTGTGCCATATGTTATTCACACTTCTACTTATTGTTATGATGTTTTTATTGATGTTTGCACAATAACAATTATATTTTTAAATCTATTTTGTTTCTGTGCTCACCTAAGTGACAATTTCATATCATTTAAAGTCCTACTGACTGTATAGGAGGGAGTTACTCCTCCCATTTTTTTGTTTTCACTATACATGGATGTGGATATGATTTTTATCATATCCACATCCATATGATAGATGAGTGGATATGATTTTTGTCCCTAGAACTGGTTAAAACTGATGGATGTGGATATTATTTTTTTCCCTAGAACTGGTTAAAACTTTAATGGTAATAAGACACACCGTCTTTGATTTCAGCAATTTGTTTACAGTCCAAATTCCCTTGCGAATTCGAATGAAGTAGATTTGAAATTAGATTCTAATTTTGATTCGTTTTTTAATTTTGTAACTCAGAAAATGCTGAAAAATGTGTTTGTACTGTAATTCAAAGATTCAGATACATGAAAGTCAGAATAACAAAAAATGTGTACAAATTTTTATTTGTAACAAAACAAATCACACATGTCTAGAAGAGAAGAGAAAAAGAAAGAAAATAAAGTCTTACAAGCTCTTAGAGATAAAGAGGCCTTATTTACAGTGAATTAGAAGAATGCACAGAGGCACCTTAGATAGGGGCGCATGGTTTTCACTTATATATTCAGCTGTATGTAACTAAGACCTCTGATTTTTATTTTATTTTTAGAAGTGGGTTCCAGTAAGGGTCTTATTTAGCCAGCTGTTGAAACTGTATCCTGGGAATATATTTGCACACTTGTAGTAAATTGGTCATACACTGATGAACATCTAGCTACTTTTATTTTTTGCAGGGATTGGTATGGACTCTTAAGAGGCTCATAGCTGCCCTGAGCAAGTGCCAAACCAACTAAGCATCAGAGAGAAATAAAGACACATTCTACATATTAAATGTACTTTTCCATCCAAATGGAGAATCAAGCCCTAGGATGCATACCAGAAGCACTATCTGCTCTGATTTCAAGTTTATCATCCAGGTGTAATGTACCAGTCTACCATACTCCCTTTAGAGAACTTACAGCCACTGTAGTTTCCCACGTACTGAAGCACTACCATACTAAGATGCTTCTCACAGTCACCAATCAGGCACAATCTTGGCTAAGAGATTTTAAACTGGTATTAACCTCCCTGGTGGTATTCCTGAGTGAGGCTCGGGGTGAAATTTCAGTACCATTACTGGCAACCAAGCCACAATTTCAAAATTTATAAAACACCACACACTCAATACATTGTAATCTTATTGGATTACATTACTGTAGCAAATCATTTGACCTCAGTTTTTCCCCAGTGCTTTGCCCAGTGCCCTGCCTGCAGATTTCCTGTTCTTTATGCCTGGAAACTTGAGAACATCCATGGCATCCAAAAAGCATGCCTCTACATCAAAAGTGGTTTATGACCTGCTTGAAAACAGCGATAGTGATTCAAAATCACTTGCAGAATTGAGTGATAGTGATTTGTGGGGAAATTCATCATCAGACACAGAAAATGGCAAGAAAGTGGACATTGATGACAACCCCTCGGCATACCTACGACTATTTGTTATGGAGACAATCTGGTACCAAGAGCAACAAGCTACTACGCATCGGAAGTTTTCAAGAAGTAGAAAGTGGGAACCAGTGACCAAAGATGACATTTGGACATTTCTGGGCCTAATAATACTTCAGGGAGTCTTGGGAAACCCCTGCAGGAGTGGTATTGGACAACTAACAAATTACTTGCCACTCCATTGTTTGGCATGGTCATTTCAGAGTACAAATTTTCCCTGATAATGAAATATTTGCACTTCAAAAACAATGAAGAATTTGATGAAACTACTCATCCGGCACCAAAACTCAAGAAAGTTTGGGAAGTATATCAAATGATTCGGAAGAATTTCCAACAGAACTATGTGTCAGATAAAGTTAGCATAGATGAAAGTCCAATGGCCTACAAGGTGTCAGAAACCATGAATCAGACTGAGACAGAAGTACAGTTAAATCACACTTGTTTAATAATAACAAAAAGGTACACAGAGTAAACGTAGTCAAAACATAGCCAGAGTTCAGGAACAGGAACGAATAGTCAGACAAGCCAAAACGTCAGGGAACCAGAAGCAATGTCAGCCAAGCAAGTCTTTAACAGGAACACAGGAGAGCTTCTCTAGAGATGTGACCAAGGGAAAGGCAGAGATCATCTGGGCTGGACGGCTTAAGTAGGCAGGACTGAGGAGCAGGATACATCATACATCTACAGGTGAGTCACTGTGGAGAGAAAGGAGCTGGCAATTAGCTGAGTGGCCAGCTTTGAGAAGGAAGGGCTGAGCCCAACCCTGGCAAGCTCTAAATGGTTGTGGTGACACTGGAAAATATACCATCTGTAGATTAATTGCTCGACATGTTTAGATGGGAACACCGCTTCTTCAGGAGATTTTTTTATACAAATATATGAACAATTTTTAGCGTGATTATCAATGTCAAACTATGAATAGAGAGAGAAAACATATTAGTCATAACATTATATAATCCTCAAGTAATAACACTATATAGAACATAAATGTATATCCTGTGTAGTGATGTCTCCCACACATCACCTTACCCATAGTGTCATGCAAAAAGCTTTACCTATTGAAATAGATGAATCGCAAAGCTACATATAGAGGTATGATGGGTTGTGCAAGATTGCTTCAAAATATTTATATCAAAGATATCTTACAATAACAGGCCAGCTCAGAGAAGGAAGGGCTGGGCCCAGCCCTGACACAAGGGAAGGCTCAGCGGGATATAATACATGGCCTCAAAGAGAGCACGAAGAAAACGTATTCCTTTGGAACCGTTAGGGCTAACCGGTGCGACGTGCTGCCAATGTTTGGCAGTAAGAAGCTGAAGACCGGAGGAATGGTTGCCTGGCAGAAGGCAAAATTATGGCACTGTGATGGCATAACAAATAAGATGTGTGCCTAATGAGTACAGTCCATAATACATCCACTGTTATGGTACGCACAAAAGGTGGGAAAGAAATTATGAAGCCACAAGTAGTAATAGACTACAAAACCACCATGGGAGGTGTTAACAGAACTGACCAAGCAATGACATTCTTTCCAGCAATGCAGAAACAGCAAAAAAAGTACTACAAGAAGATCTTCAGGCATCATCTTGAGCAATGCTTGTTGAATGCCTACATTCTGCTCAAAAAAAAAAAAAAAAAGAGCGACAAGCCTATGATCCATTCTGACTTTATTTGGAAAGTTCACAAACTGATCTTCGTGAACCACCAAACACCATTGGCTGTGAATAGAGCTGGACGTCGTGCTGCTGGCATTGTCAACCCAGAATGCCTGACTGGTCGTCACTTCATAGACTAGATACCACCAACTGAGAAAAAGTCAGCACCTACAAGGATGTGCGTGGTTTGGTGCTCTAATTGAGATGGCAGTGGAAAGAAAATCTGAAAGGAAACCAGGTTCCGTTGTCCCGATTGTGACGTCGGACTTTTTGCAGTCCCATGTTTCAAAATTTTTCATACCCGGGATGTTTACATGCAGTGCAGTGACTATGCAGTGACTAGTAATATTGTACTCTTGTTTGGTCAAATTTCAGTGTTTTTGATTTGATTATATTATTGAATAAAATGTATTATTATTATTTGTTATTATTTATAGTTATTTATTATATTATAATGTATGATTTTGTGTTTCAAACTTTATCATACCCGGAATGTCTAATAGACTCTTGTTTGAACAGATTTAAGTGAGTTATTCCTAAGAATTCCAGGCCTACAATATAACACGCCAAATTTCCATGCAAAGCAATGTACCGCTTTCAGCATCAAAAATCAGACATAATCATACTGCCAGGGAGGTTAAAGGCGAAAGCAAACATTTATTATATTGCAGCTTTCTAGCCTTTATTTTCTTATGGTGATCCTACCAGTAAGTCTGTTATTTTTCGAAAGAACAAGCTGTCCAGCAAATGTAGCAGTTACATAGATGAAAAAAAACTTTTCAATATTCACAGGGATGCTTACAATGATCAGCTTTTATTTGTGTATAACCTTTATCTGAAAAGAAAAAAAATGTTTTTGTAACTGCTTGTGTAACTGCCTTGTGAGCTGGAGTTTGGCTTCAGTTTGTTAGTGTATTTTAGTCAGCTAGTCCTTAAAAATCCTGTGTATGGATTCCTCTATGTTATAGAGAAAGGTTAATTGTTAATTGTGCAGTACAAGTAAAAATGTAACTACTGCCTTGAATTACACCTGAACCATAGCAATGCACTTGGTGCCAGGATAGGGACTGAATAACACCAATTCTCACCTGGAAACTATATACGTATAAACAGTTAGGGAAGACGGGCATCTTTCTGAGAGGACATATGGGTATATCCTCCAATGTGTGCATTAATAAAATTAAAAAAATTAAAAAATGAAAAAAAAAATGTTTTTTCACTTACCTGAAACGTTGTTGCTGGGTAGTCTTCCTAATCTGCCTCTTCCTATTCCGCGGCACTTCCTCCTCTTCGGTGAGTGGCCCCGTTGCCTTCTGGGACATGTTTGTGTCCCAGAAAACAATGGGGCCATTCACAAAGAGCCGCGCAACTCGTGTGAATGCGCAGTAGGAGACAGGCAGTGAAGCCGCAAGGCTCCACTGTCTGTTTCCCTTCGTTAGGATGGAGGCGCCGGCAGCCGATCTGATGGACAGATCGGCCTTGGGGTAGCCGACATCGCGGGATCGTTGGACAGGTAAGTGTCCTTATTAAAAGTCAGCAGCTACAGCGTTTGTAGCTGCTGACTTAAAAAAAAATGTATTGGCCTGAACGCCCCTTTAAGTTGTGGCATGTGTGCACCCCTACCATTGCTTCTGCAGTTAAAAGGGGGTAGCAGCCGATGGAAGGTAAAACTGCAGATCAAACTCAAGGTTTTACAAACCCCCAACCTCAAATGTGAATATGCCTTAATGGTGCAGTCAGTCACAGCATTTCTGATCACCACCACACCAGTCACAGTGTCACCAGACCAGTGTAGCTAGAATCAGTGTTCTTGATTTCCACCACTCCAGGCCAGTGCATCCAGCAACTTTTTCCTGATCACCACCACACCAGTCCCATTGTCACCAGAGTAGGGTATACTAGCAACAGTGTTCCTTATCACCACCACACCAGTCGTGGTCTTGCCAGACCAGTCCCAATGTCATCAAGCCAGCAACATTGTTCCTGATGACCCCCATACCAGTGCAGTGTTGCCTTTGCCTGTGACCTGTACTGACGCTGGTCTGTTAATTAATCTGGTTGAAAAAGAAACAAAAGCATCCAGTTCACCTAAAAAAAGAAAAAAAAAAACACACTGACACAAATCAGAAACCTCCATATACACTGTCCTATACCCACAGTTGATTCAGGGGAAGGCTCAAAAAAAAACACACACACAATAAAACATGATCCAAATTGCTCAAGCTGGGAGAAAAAAATCCTTCCTTTCACCCTAGAGGCAATCAGATATTCCCTGAATCAACTTTACCTATACATATTAGTATCCAGTTATATTTTTTGCATTTAGGAAAGAATCCAGGCTCTTAAGGGAGTCTATTCCACGGCTCTGAGTGTGAAGAAGCCTGTCTGCATTTGGAGATTAAATCTTTTCTTCCAGACGTAAAGAGGGCCCCTTGTTCTCTGTAATGACCTTAAAATGAAAAATTCTACATCAAGTTCACTATATGGACCACTTATGTATTTATACATGTTGATTATATCACCCTAATCTCCTCTTCTCAAGAGAGAATAAATTCAGTTTCTCTAAACTTTCCTCCATCGTATCATTTTGGTTGCTCTTCTCTGCACTTTCTCCAGTTTTCCAATATCCTTTTTGTGAACTGGTCCCCAAAACTTAACTGCATATTCCAGATGAGGTCTTACTAATGATTTGTACAGGGGCAAAATGATATCTCTCTCTCTGGAGTCTATACTTCTTTTAATACATGAAAGAATTTTGCTTGCTTTGGAAACTGCAGCTTGGCATTGCATGATCTACCAGAACACCCAGATCCTTCTCCACCATTGTATTCCTCCTAGTATGTATGCTGCATGCATATACTTAGCCCCCAAGTGCATAACTTTACATTTATCAACATTAAACCTCATTTGCTACATAGTTGCCCAATTAAACAGTGCTTTGAAATTGGCTTGTAAATGGGAGACATCCTGTAAGGATGATTTCACTGCATTCCACTACATAGCTTGGTGTCCTCTTCAAAAACTGAAATGGTACTTCTAATCTCAGACTCTATATCATTTCTAAATAAAATAAAAAGTAAGGGTCCCAACACTACTGCTTGGGGTACACCACTAATAATCCTAGACCATTTAGAATATGAATCATTAATCACTACTCTCCAAATACAGACTTTTAGCCAGTTTTCTATACATTTATAAACTGATTTTCCAAGCCTGTAGACTTTACTTTACACATTAGATGTTAGTGGGGAACTGTGTCAAACCCTTTTGCAAAATACAAGTATACTATATCCACAGCCACCCGTCTGTTCAAGGTTTGGCTTACCTCCTCATAAAAAGAAGTCAGGTTTGTTTGAAAACATCTGCCTTTCATGAATCCATGCTGTCGATTGCTTAAAATATTTTTCTCATCTATGTGGTCTTTTATTAAACTCTCCAGTATCTTTCCCAACTATAGAAGTTACACTAACAGGACTATAGTTAAAGACTTTGAACCCTTTTTAAATATAGTCACCACATTGGCCTCACACCAATCCAGTAGTACTATGTAGTACTATGTAGTCGCTAAAAACAATGTGTCAGGAGCCGTGACTCAGGTGGAGACAGAAAATGCAATAGCTAAAGCAGGTAATCAGAACAAGCCAGTAACTCGGAAAGCCAGAGATCAGCATAGTTGGAGGCAGCAGACAGGAACTATAAGAGATGTAGGCCAGGTAGGAACACAGCAGAGAGTCTCCAGATATGTTTGACCACAGAAGGAGTACAGAAGGATCAAGTGTGTTCTTCAAAAAAGTAAGTAGTTTTCGTGTGTTCATATTATTATTATTGCTTGCATACTGCTCCATGTGCTTTGATTTAATGTTGTACAGTTTAAAATGGCCACTTTCATGGTCATGGGTTCAATCGTTCGTAATAAACATTGTTCGTTAGCCCACTCCCAAAACGAGGTTTTCCAAAATTACACTTCACTACATTTCTTCACACTGCAGGTAAGGATTCCAGCTTTAAAAAGTGTCCAAAATAATGTTCTCACCTTTTTTTTACTCGGCCAAAAAACACAATTGTACGACGCTTCCAAGCAATGTTTCATATTCCTATTTCTGCCCTCTGTGTGCTAAGTATTCCTTTTTTACATTCTCATAGGGGAGAGAAAACTCTGGAAGTCTGAGGACACCAGAGACCCCACACCTCCCAAAGAAGGTGAAATTCCAACACCAGAAGCAGAGGAGCAGGAGGAGGAAGGAGAGATTGTTGAAGTTGGACAAATTGTCACCACAACAGGTGAGTGTCGGAGACCACAGCTTACGGTAAGCTAATCAATGTATGTCAGCATATTTATAATACATGGTGTGTTTATTTTTGTTTTTTTAGGTGATGTGGAAGAAGAATCACATTTTACCAGTGAAAGTGCCCAGATCCTGATTGGGGAGATAATGGGTTGCAATCGCGAAGTAAAAATTATACAGAAAAACATCAATGATGCTCAACATAAAATGAAGAACATCATTGATGTTTTGGGGAGATTTTGAAACACCCCAAACTAGCTCTGTTTTTTTTGGTTTCAAACAAACAACTTTTGTATTTTACTAAAAGCCAAATTTGGAAGATGCACACAGTCTGTCAACATGTGCTATCTCCCATCATGGGGGATCAATGTACGTGTTTTGTGCAAAGTGCCTGAGATGAAGGGGTTGCACCCCCAAAACATGTACATTGATCCCCCATGATGGGAGATAGCACTTGTTGACACACTGTGTGCATCTTCCAAATTTGGCTTTTCCAGGGGTGACACCCCATGTGATGAAGGCAATATCAGCCCAGTTTGTACATACTCATGTCTGATATTGTCTTCACTTTTCAAAGCTGAACTTTGTAAGTTCCTGTGTTCTGTATGTTATGCTTTGATACATGCCTGTTTACACAAAAACGGCAAGTTACAAAAAAGTTACCGAAAATAATGTTTTCGATACACCCAATATGTTGGTTTGTTGTAAAACCCTTTTCTAAATGCACATGTGAATGTGCTTTGATTAAAAAGTGAAATTATCAACAATGTGTGGCTTCCTTTTTCAATTTTGCAAAAGCAGTATTTGGAGTAAAGTTGTTGTTTTCTGTGACAATGGGTGTTATTTACTAAAGGCAAATCCACTTTGCACTCCAAGTGCAGTTTCAGGTGCACTTTTGCAGTTCACTTGTAGTGCATAGTGGATGTGCCTTTAGTAAATAACACCCACAGTGATGTGTAAATTTCCCCAATCACACCATTTTCAGGACCTCACATATTTCTGCCATGGTGCTAAAAATAAAGAAAAATGTATTAAAAAAATGCCTCTCAGACATTGTCTGGCATATCAATGGCCCCCCTACCCACAAAGTACTCCATGTATTGGGTTCTGACCTCGCGGGCGCTTTGGGGGGGCAAGCCAGGGCGAGCAGCTTCAAGGGCCATGAGGTTGTCATTTTCAGGCAAGTCTGCATCTGGGCCAACTGAGACCACATAGTTTGCTGAATGTCTTTTCAAGAAATTGTGCAGAACACAGCAGGCAAGCACTATGTGATTGAGTTTATATTCTGCCATGTGGACTAGCGTCAAAAATAGGCGGAACCGGCTGGCCAGTATTCCAAAAGTGTTCTCCACGACTCTTCTGGAAATTAAAGATCCTCTGAGGGTCCTCATCGGGAAAGGCCACATCAGGTGGTTTGCCAGGGCAAACGCCTCATCCGCGATGAAGACGAACGGGAGTTCTTCGACATTCTCCTCTGGGGGTGGCAAGCCCAGACTGCCACTCTGGAGACGCCAGTAGAATTCCATCTGTGAGAACACTCCACCATCCGACATCTGGCCATTTTGCCCCACGTCCACATAAAGGAAGTCATAGGTCGCTGACACCACCGCCAACATCACGATACTATGAATCCCCTTGTAATTATAATAGTACGATTGGGGGGTGGGACGATGCGGACGTGTTTCCCATCAATTACACCTCCACAATTGGGAAAGTCCCAATGGCTGGCAAAGTGGGAGGCCACAGTCTACCATTCCTGTGGCGTTGAAGGAAACTGTGGAGTGAAACAAGACAAAAAAATTGTAATTTGGCACGTCAACATTGCAAGCAGATTAGACACAAAATTTTTTGGCCAAGATCAGTATAACATTTTGGGAAATTAGTATTTAAAGCCTAAAGTATACGGTCCCCATATCAGAGTCATCACCCCCCCATCCCCCCATCTGATGGGCCCTTGCAAAAAATGAAGGGGGGGGGTGTTTTGGACAGGTAACCCTCTCCACTTGATTGAGAGCTGAATGCATAAATAATGTGTGATACTTTGGGCAGCACCTCCTTACTTATACTATTGGCAGCCCACCGGACAGGTAAGAAGTGTCATAATGCCCAAAAAAAAATGGAAGCACATTTTGACATTCTGCTATTACCTATCAAGATAATAATAGGAGAAAAAAATGTAGCATTTGAAAGTATTGAAGCAGGCCCTTGCACTACATGCTTTGGTGAATTCCTCCATAAATCTGACCAGAAAAAAGGTAGGTAGAGTGTGTATTGGGTTTGGCAAAGTCAGCAGATAGAGGATTGTTATCAGCTGACCTAGCAGTTGGGGGGAGGGGGGTTCCCAATGAGTTTGGCCCAACTAAAAAAAATGGCACTCTGCATGAATTTAAGCACACACATAACATTTGTAGACATTTTAGGGGGTGTTTAGGGGAAAGCAATACTATGGAGCTGACAAAAGACATTGCTAAGTGACTAGACTATTGGTTTATGGGCCCAGAAGAGCATGGTGGGGAAGTTAGTGAAGGCAAATATGCATAAAGGACAAAAAAGGAGCTTGAAAAGCTTCCAGCATGCATGAGGACAAAGGGGCAGAGCATATCAATTAGAGCATATTGCAATCATGGTAATTAGGGAATGAGGAAATCAATCCAAGACATTAGCAATCATTAAATACAAAGAATGTGATGTTAAAGGATAAAACTTACCTTCATATAGTCCTTCTGCAGGACCTGAATGATGGCAGAACAGGTCTCTGGAATAATGATCCCCAGAGCCTGGGGGGAGATGCCTGTGGAGAACTTGAGGTCCTGAAGGCTTCTCCCTGTCGCCAAGTAGCACAACGTGGAGATGAGCCTCTGCTCCGGAGTGATGGCTTGTCACATGCAGGTATCCTGCCTGGTGATATAAGGGGACAGCAAAGCCAGCAGATGGTGAAAAACGGGGTCCGTCATCTGGAGATAATTCCTGAAAACATCAGGATTATTCTCCCGGATCTCACAGAGCAAAGGCATGTGTGAGAACTGGTCACGCTGGCACAACCAATTCTTGGTCCACAAACGCCTCCTCGCCCTGTTCATGGACCAGACTTGTGTGAAAGCTAAAAGCCCAACACCAAGCCCTTGCACAGCACAAACTCTACGACGAGTACGTACACGAAACATGGTTTAAAACGGTCGGCTAGTCAGAACAGACAACAGAAAGCACCGATAAACAGCAATGCCTGAAAGAACGACCTGAAAAGCAGAAGCAAGCAGACAATAAGCAATGCAAATCAAAGCGTACTATACCAAGATATAGTCCACAATGAGAAACAAATGCTTACTGACTACAATCACTGATAATCAGATATGCACCCACAAGCACAAACTGAAGAGCAGTAACGAACTGAAGCACAAATCTGAAAAGCGCAAATTGTCTCTCACCAAACTTCTATTAACACGCGATAAACACAAGATCAGCAGAAGGAGCCCAAAGGGTGCCGGACATGGTGCTGAACTTCCCTTTTCTAGTGCTGTTGTACGCGGCTTACGCCACCGCATTCTTGGCAACCGGAAATTCCAACAACTTAGTCCGACCATGTGTATGCAACACCACTTCCGGACTAAATCCGTCGGAATTTATCTGACGGATTTTGTTGCCGGAATGTGCGACCGTGTGTACAAGGGCTTTGAGGTTACAATCAAAGAAGGAGGGATACAATGTTGGATACATAATCAGTCCAAACAGTGAAATAGTCTCCCACATACACTCAGGAGTAGCAGAACTTGTTTTGGGTTGTAATTCTAAGAATGTCCATGCCATGTTTGAAAAATTACATATTAAATTGACAGTTCAGTGTAAAAAAAAAAAAAAAATTAATTTTCTTTCCTTATTTTCCAAAAAACAAAAAAGGAAGTCTTCAAAATACTCACTGTTCTTCTTAAAAATACATTGGGGTGTTTTCTCTCGAAAATGTAGTAATTGTGTGGGTGTTTCTACTGTCCTGATGCTATATGGCCTTCAAAAATATGATAAGTATTCAGGAAATTAAATGTAATTTATGCCCCTAGAAATCCTGAAGGTGCGCCTTGAAATTTGAGCCTCTCTATGTGGTTAAGCTGTGAAAAAGTCTCACGCATGTGGTATCGCCATACTTGAGAGGAATAGCAGAATGTGTTTTGGGGTGTAATTCTAAGTATTTCTATGATGTGTGTAGACATACCTTATTAATTGACAACTTTGTGTAAAAAAATATTTTCATTTTCTTTCCTGCACAAACGTGGCAAAAAATACATTTTTTAACCACCTCGCGCCCGCCCTATAGCCGAATGACGGCCGTAGAGCAGGCGCGTTTCTTTCGGGTGGTCGTCCCTGGACGTCCTGATGTTTACTTCCGCAATGCGCGCCGCCACGGGCGCGCATCGCGGAAGTTCTGTGTTTGCCGTGTCCCCCGGGGACAGGCAAACACAGATCGCTGTAAACGGCCAATCACAGCGGCCGTTTACAGCGTGACCGGCGTGTCCAATGGGAGATGATCTCATATGTAAACATATGAGATCATCTCTCAGCGCCGCTCTCCCTCCTCGCACAGACAGTGTGAGAGGGGAGAGATGCACGGCTGCAGCGGCAGCCGTTCTGCCTCTAGTAAAAAAATAAAAAAAGTAAAAAAAAAAAAAAAAAAGTGCCATCCTCCCCCCAGCAGTGCCATCCTCCCCCCAGCAGTGCCATCCGCCCCAGTGCCATCCGCCCCAGTGCCATCCGCCCCAGTGCCATCTGCCCCAGTGCCATCCGCCCCAGTGCCATCCACCCCAGTGCTACCTGCCCCCAGTGCCATCCACCCCAGTGCTACCTGCCCCCAGTGCCATCCACCCCAGTGCTACCTGCCCCAGTGCCATCCACCCCAGTGCCACCTGTTGTCAGTGCCACCTGTCGTCAGTGCCATCTGTCATCAGTGCCACGTATAAGTGCCATCTGTCATCAGTGCCACGTGTCATCAGTGCCACATAGTGCCATCTGTCATCAGTGCCACGTATTAGTGCCATCTGTCATCAGTGCCACGTATCAGTGCCATTTGTCATCAGTGCCACCTGTCAGTGTCACGTGCCATCTGTTGTCAGTGTCACGTGTCATCAATGCCACTTATCAGTGCCATCTGTCATCAGTGTCACGCGTCATCAGTGCCATGTATTAGTGCCATCTGTCATCGGTGGCACGTACAAGTGTCACGTATTAGTGCCATCTGTCATCAGTGCCACGTATTAGTGCCACGTGTCTTCAGTGCCACGTATTAGTGCCACGTGTCATCAGTGCCACGTATAAGTGCCACGTGTCATCAGTGCCACATATTAGTGCCATCTGTTATCAGTGCCACATATTAGTGCCATCTGTCATCAGTGCCACCTGTCATCAGTGCCACGTATAAGTGTCATCATTGCCACGTATCAGTGCCATCTGTCATCAGTGTCACGTGTCATTGTCCTGGTGCTTCAAAAGTGTAATAAATAGTCAACAAGTTAGATGTGTAATTTATGTTCCTAGAACACATGATGGCGCTACCTGCATGTTGGGCCTCTCTATGTGGCCAGGCTGTGAAAAAGTCCCACACATGTGGTATTGTAATACTCAGGAGGAGTAGCAGAATTTTTTGGGGGGGGGTGTCATTTGTGGTATACACATGCCACATGAGAGAAATAACCTATTACAATGACAATTTTGTGGAGAAAAAAAAAATGAAAAATCTTAATTTTCCAAAAAATTGTGGGAAAAAAATGACAACATCAAAAAGCTCACTATGCCTCTTACTAAATACCTTGGAATGTCTACTTTCCAAAAAGGGGTCTTTTGGGGGGTATTTGTACTTTCCTGACTTGTTCGGGTCACAAGAAGCGAGATAGGCCACCAGTACATCAGATGTGATCAATTTTGTGCGATTCGCACCACACCTTGTAGACTCTCTAACTTTCACAAAGACCAAATAATATCCATTAATTTGGGTTATTTTTACCAAAGATATGTAGCAGTATAAATTGTGGCCAAAATTTATGAAGAAAAATTAATAATTTGCATAATTCTGTCACAGAAACAAAGAAATATGCGTTTTTTTTCAAAATTTTCGGTCTTTTTTCATTTATAGCGCAAAAAATAAAAACCCCAGAGGTGATCAAATACCACCAAAAGAAAGCTCTATTTGTGGGAAAAAAAGGACAAAAAATTAATTTGGGTACAGTGTTGCATGACTGAGTAATTGTCATTCAAATTGTGAGAGCACCGAAAGCTGAAAATTGGTCTGGGCAGGAAGGGTGTTTAAGTGCCCAGTAAGCAAGTGGTTAAAAGGCTCACTATACCTTCTAGAAAATACCTTGGGGTTTAAATGTGTACAGTGCAGAGGAAAGAAAGGAAAGGGGGGACATGATTGAAACCTTTAAATACATCAAGGGGGTGAATAAGGTTCAAGTGGGCAGTATTTTCAATATGAAACCAAGATCAAGAACATAGGAACATGACCTAAAATTAATCGGAAGAAAGTTCAAACCTAAAAAAAAGTATTATTTTACAGAAAAGGGTAGTTGACATAAATCTATACTCAGACAAAAAAATAACAAAAAAAAAACCAACACAAAGAACCCCCCCCCCTCCAAAAAAAAAGTATAAATGAAACAAAAAAAAGACGGGCAGATGCAATGGACCGCTTGGTCTTTTTATTTGTCACTTTTCTATGTTTCTATACATTAATGTGTTTGCTTCAAAAATGTAGTCCTTTTTAGCTGTTTCTCCTGTCCTGGCACTTCAGGGACTCAAGAAATATGATAGGTAGCCAGAAAATTTGACACATAATTTATGCTCCTTGAAAGCCCAAAAGGTGCTCCTTTAGGTTCTGGTGTCTTTCTATGTGCCTACACTGTGAAAAAGTCTCACACATGTGGTACCCCCCTACTTGGGATGTAGCAGAATGTGTTTTGGGGTGTAATTGTAAATATTTCAAAAATCCTCTTTAGCAATACACACCAAACTGAGCATGTGCCGAGTGCCCCCAAGGCTCTGCTCTATCACGAGATGGATTAGAGTCAGTGGAAAAAGAGCAGGATTAGAGAAGACAGGATCACACAGCCTTTATACACAATGCAGAGGATTAACCCCTTAGGTTCCACAGTGAGTATAACAAGCATACTTTACTGCATATACAGACTGATTTTACTGTTGTGGATTTAGTAACACTTTAAAGAAGCACTTCATTCAACTCATTAGGTACTATCATTAGGTCAAATAATAAACAGCATCTGTTGGTACAATAAGCACTTTAGTCAGGAGTATGTAATTACAATATAGCATACAGAGTTCAGGAGTCAAGAGTATATAATGTACAGACTGCAGTGGTCAGGAGTACAGTATGTCATATACAGCTCAGCATACAGAGTGCAGTGGTCAGTTCTATGTAATGTGCAGTCCAGCACACCTGGGCTCACCTCTGCACCCATATCCAGAGCTCAACTCTGCACACCTTGTCCACAGCTCACATCTGCACCCTTGTCCACACACACAGATGTCAAATTGGGAGCATGGCTGTGTCCATGCAACTGCTGTATCCCAACATACATGAATGGGACTACCTGAAGATGGATGTACGTTTATGCCCCTTTCACATTTGTGTGACTTGTCCTCCGACTTGGGACTGCAAAGTCACATGACAAGTCTTACCCCATGATTTCCAATGAGTACCATTCATATCTGTGCGTCTTCAAGTCACAGTGACTTCAAAGTAGTCCCTGCACTACTTTGGCCTGACTCTGATGCGACTTGAGGTCCATAGACCTCAAGATTACACAGGTATTGCTTCAAGTCACGTCAAAGTCACATCAAAGTCGCGCAACGTTCAGGTTGCACAAGTGTGAAATGGGCCTTAAAGAGGAACTTTGATATTTGTACAAAAAGTAAAAGTACAGTATTTGTAGCTGCTGACTTTTAATAAAAACACACTTACCAATCTAGCGCTGTCATCACCTGGGGCATTTCTTCACCGTATTCAGGCCCTTGGTGGACTTCCTTGTGGAAAGCCAGCTGTGACTTCCTACTGGCTCCAACTGTGCACGGGTGCATTGCTCTTTTTGAATTTACCTGCAGCCTCCTGGGGCATATGATGTGTCTCATGAGGTTGCTAGCAATATGGGGGGGGGTTGGGGGCAACTAGGCAAGCAGAAGTGGGAGTGGGTACCACTCAGGTACCAGCTTGAAAAATGAGGAGGAGGATTGCCGGAGCTTCCCTATTCAGGTTACACTC
The DNA here is from genome assembly GCF_037356315.1 of Lithobates pipiens. Classification (NCBI taxonomy): domain Eukaryota; kingdom Metazoa; phylum Chordata; class Amphibia; order Anura; family Ranidae; genus Lithobates; species Lithobates pipiens. The sequence continues at coordinate 119,743,865 of NW_027507764.1, forward strand.
CGCTTTAGGTACACCTGTATGAACAAGGCCTAAAGGTGCACTGGGCTTTAACTTTGCTCCTGAGGGTTACAGAAGCACTTCTTAACTACCCGAGACCCATTTTTGTGGGTAAAAATGGCCCCACATTAGCCTCTATATCTTTTTTTCCCATGATATACAGTGAAAAAAAGGTAACAAAGTACCAAAGATTAAAAGCGACGGTACATAAATATCAATTATCCCAAAAAACACACACATACAAAAACATTAAATCCCCACAAACACATACAAAAACAGCAGCACTTACAAATATTTATTAAAAAATAAATAAATGAATGAACATTAAACTTTTGATTGCTGCATATCTCACACTGTTTGAATGAAAGTGTCATTAGTAGGCTTTGTATTCACTGCATGAGCTGAAGTTGAATGTATTTTCTAAATATGTGAATTACTTGTTAGCCTTATTTATGTTAATTTATACTGTATAAAGGAACACATGAAAACTATTAGGATTTTAAGTGTAATTCCAGTTTTGTAAAATTTTATATAATATATATACAATTACCTTGCAAGCCATTTTGCAAATTATTAATATTAAAATTACCTTTTCCTTTCAGTCTAAAGCCATTCACATTTTTCTGTAACTGCTAAATAAAATTAAAATTTCTGCTCTATAGAAATGAACTGCAAAACTAGACTTTCAGTGTAATCAGGAATTACTAGAATTTTTTTCTCCTGCTTCTCTGTTTCTTGACTTTTTTACTCACAACACAGAGCTTGAGGTCAAATCGCAAGCAGCCTGTTGTAGTAAATATGCTTTTCCCTGTACCTTTGTAGTTGGGAATTTCCTAATGAGCTAATCAACAATGTTCAGTAAGAAGTTTCTATTTTTATTGTAATTTTATTTTATTTTTAATTAGCATATTTCAGAATTAAAATAATTAATTTTGTGTTTTGACAAGAAAAAGTGTCTTAGTTTTTATTTTTTTTCCAAGTATACATTTTTTCCTCTCTACACCTACTTTTCTTAACCTCATAATCACAATGCCATCCATTTTGTGAGTTCTGTAGGTTGAAGCTGCCATCATCAAAATGATCGCTTGCTGCAGCTGAATAATAATACTGGACCTTCAGCATGTTTGGCAGGAACCGAACATCATATATAGTAGCACGTTTCTCTTCCAGTACTATATAGGACACCTACCTTCTTTATCCTATATATATATAAATATAGTAACGCCCATGTTTGTTCAATTACATCACGAGGAAACCCCACTCTTTATTTATATTGTATACTTCGTCTGTCCCCTGCCAAGCTGCATTGTTGGATAAGGGTCTGGTGTTGATTTTTGGAGTGACCCCACCCTCTCTTTTTCTTGATTTTTGCATGCAGTTCCCCCTTAAAACTATACCAGACCTGAAGGCCTGGCATTAATTATAAGGAAACCTGTTTTCCTCTTTTGTGTGTGGTCATCATTTAACCATTTTAGTACTGCACTATAGACAAAAGACAGCTACAGTGAGTACTATCATTATGGGAGGGCATACATAGACGTCCTCCCAGAACCCCGCCCCCTACGTACCCCTGGGTCGCATATAGGACGGCTCTGAGACCGCTGTGTCCTTTGGACACAGCAGATCACCAGTTGGGGTAAAGAGCCAATCCAATCACAGCTGATCACATGTAAACAGACTTGCCGGTTATCAGCAGTCCTTTCCTCGCGCGCAGTGTCAGTGTGAGGAAAGGAGTGCTGATAACTGGCATGGCTGTCAGCACACTGTTTAGAACTGATAATCAAGGCACTCATCATCAGTGCCTTGATTACTCGTACAGCCCCATCAGTGCAGCTTATTAGTGCCCACCAGTGCAGCTTATCAGTGCCCGTCAGTGCCGCCTATAAATGTCCATCAGGGCAGCCTCATCAGCGCCCACCAGTGCAGCCTCATCAGCGCCCACCAGTGCAGCCTCATCAGTGCACATCAGTAATAATATATATAATAATATTATGTATTTGCTACATTTTATAACAAAAACTAAGAAAAAAACGTTTTTTTGTCTTTTTTTTCACAGTGCCCACATCAAGGATCCTGTGTATTTTGCGCTCTTAACTCTATAGTTTAGTATTTCTCCAAGTTGGAGCATACAGTGTATAGCAGTGGACAAATCAAGAGCAGATGCATGGAGGAATCCCACTCCTCCCTAAAGGCACATGGACACATTGGAAGCCCAGCAATAGGGCAATGGCAGCTGAGGGCATCCAATGTGCCCCCACACAAAATCAGTGAACAAGCTGTACAAAAATATGACAACTACCCCAATTTTTAACTAGCCTATGCAGCAAGGTGCACATGAAGGGGCAACACAAAGTACAAACAAACATAAATTTCCCAGCACACTTACCAGTTAGCCTGCAAACAAACCAAATTGACCCTGTCTAACAATCCATGGTAGAAACAGAGGGTTTTGTTGCACACATTTACAAATATATGTGGAAGTCTCAGTGCCCGCATCAACGCTCCCCATCAAGACTGGAGTAGTTCTGGAACCTCTGTGAGTAGAGGAGTAGAGGGTGGACCTGATGTCAGCATGGGGGCAGACCACCTATACATCTCCTCCAGCCCTGTGAGCACCACCAGCAGCCATGATTTTCTATCATCCGAGGGACCAGGACATTATGCAGATTTTGCATTTTAGCAGATATGTACTGAATGTGATGTAAACATGTTTATTAAACTGCCCACTAGATGGTGCTTCCCTTTCTATATTCACACACACAGGAGCGGTGGGGGAAATCACATGCAATTCAGACAGGAATTGCACCACATTCCCAATCAAATCACATTTGATTCTTTGCAGTGCAATTTGCACCCATTCATTTTGTATTGACGCAAACTGCAGCGCAAAGTATCAGTTTCGGTATCAGGATCATTTTCAAGAGAATAAGTACTGTGAAAACAGTGTTTTTCGGTGAGTAATAATAATGGTATCAGTGCGTACAATCAAGCATATACCAGGCAGATAGGTTCATAATGATAAAAGGAAACAAATAGTGCTCTCTCTGTAGAAAACATTTAATATATCACCAAATTTGTGGTAATACACTCACATGAAGACATGGTAATATTGTCCATCTAAAGGGAAAGGCATAAGGGATGACGCAGCACTGCATTTATCTCACCTTGCAAAGCCACCACTTAATCCTAGATCTCCTCCATTCTGTATAACAGTGTCCCTTCCTCTCACAATGATTTCTATACTCTACCCAATATGGTTTGTCAGTGCTGACATCATCAGGGGCATGCCCGCCATGCTCCTGATGACATCAGCACTGACAAAACACATTGGGCTGAGTCTAGCAAAATCAAGAAGTCACTCGCTGTCTGTATCCTTTTTGTGGAGAGCTACCCTCTATATACTTCTTGATAACCATTGTCACTGAGGCAGAAAGTGATCAGCAATCCAAACTTTTAGAGCTGTCACCAGAAGAAGAGGTGAGGGCTAGTCTCCCAATGAGAATACGTGTTTTGTTACTGTCACTAATCGTGTATATCAGATAAAAGGTTTCCACATGTGTGCCTCATGATATGTTGTTTATCTGATAATGTGCCCATGTGGAAAGCAATACATTGGGCGCACTACTCACACTTTTTCAATTAGAGTAGGGGAACACGTCGCCAAAATAAGAAGTGGAGACATTAAACATGTGGTCCCAAGACACTACAGGGAACATAACCGTAACCCTGAAGGTACCAGTTTTTTGGTGATTGACAGTTATATTCCCCCATGGAGAGGGGGAGCCTCTCCATGGGGGGAACAAGAGGGGTTTCACAACTTGAAACATATTGGATATACAAAATTCCAATATTATCAACCATGTGGGATTAATGTAAAATGGGATATAAATGCCTTTTTGAATAAAGTCTAGTCCCCACATGTAAGATCACATATTACATCTGGTGGTACTAGGATATTTAGGCATCTGGGTGTGCCAAATTCATTTTTAGGTTTCATGTATCCGAATATTACGTTTTTACTTTAACAACTAAGCTATAATTTTTTTTCATTAATTGTGCACATTTTCTTTTCTTTTTCTTTATTATTTGTTAGTTATGGGGTCGGTCTCTTTGTATGCTGATTCTATATTTATATATGGTACATATTATACATGAAATCAATAAAAAATAAATTTTAAAAATATATAAACAGTCCAAGAAAGAGGGGAGAAAGACAGGATGATGAATCTCAGTCCATTTCAGTGACTTCATAAAACACCCTTCAAGTATGTAGCAGGTGCACCCAGAGGAAAGAGGTTTATCCACCACCAAATTCAGTGAGGCTTACCAGCTGCCAAGATCTCTTTTTTAAGGAGATCATACGAGCTTGCAAATAGGACAATCACTCCTGGTCCCTTTAATAGGCTCTGCTGGTATCTCCAACTCCTGTACCCCCTTCTCAGAGCGTCTCCCGTTCCGCCACAATCATTTAGCAAGACAAAAGAGAAAGACTCCCATAGCATAACTCCATAAAATTTTAATTCAAACGCAATAAAATAAAGTAACAAACTCACAAATTTCCAGCGGAATATAAGCGTGTATAAAATCACGAGCCGGCCGGCTCTCTCCTGTTTACACTGCCCGCCCTTCCTGGTTAACGTGGAATTGCGGTGACATCAGCACGCCGCTCACCCTACGTCGTTTCGTCAAAAGTGACTTCTTCCTGGGGTACGGGTGGCGCGCTGATCCACCGCCATAAATACTCACTGGTAATCGATGTAACCGCCCACTTCCGAGCTTCTGGTTACAGCTCCCAATCCACCATTTTGGAACAGGGCAATATTAATCTCCTGCCCTTATTGAACGATCGGCCTATTTAAAAGGGGAGAGGGAACCATTTCCCAAATCAATAATGGTAAGTTCACACTTACACATTCCACTGGGAGCATATGTTCAAAAAAAATAAAAATAGAAATAAAAATAAATAAAAAGGAACATCCATGTACATTCGCACAAATTCATTGTGTGCAAACCGACATGGAAGGACCCATAACCGTTACACCAATCATACCCTTCTTCATAAATAAGGAATGCATGCCCAGGACAGGTGGTCAGATTATTTTAAAAACTTATAAAATATATATATATATATATATATATATATATATATATATATATATATATATATATATATATTATATATATATATATATATATATATATATATATATATAACGTTTTTCTTCATAGGACATTATCTAAATTGTCCCTATAAATAAAAAGTTATTGGAAAAGGTATATTCCTGCATCAAGATGTGTATTAAATAAATTTATAACCCCTAAAGGGGAAATTAATTAGCCCCAGTCACAGAAACTATAATCACCAGGGGGAAACCGATTCACCCCTATGAACAAGGTATGTTCCTGCATCGGGATGCATGTTACATAAAACCACAACCCTCAGGGAAAACATAATTGATCCCAATCACAAAAAAGGGATTAATATTTAATAATCAACCATAGACCGCCAACAAACCAAATTAGATTAAATTAAAGGTTTAATCAGCTCAAAAGATATTGGTCGAATTAAAGAATGTGTATGAGTGCACTCCTCGCATCTCAATCACAAAGCCTGCCAAAAACGTTTTTTTTTTATAGGTATTTTACTAAAACCCCTCGGCTAGGTTCAACAAGTGCCCCAATGTCATTGTCTCATTAATGAAAGCATCTATTGATAGAATATCTATCACTATATATCCAGAAGAATGTGCATATATGAATCATATTCGATGCACATGCTCCCGGATAACAGGCGAAATATACCCATCCCATCTCCTCTAGGGAGATGATGTCGGTTGGGTGGATACACTTACGTCCAACTTTTAGACTATTCACATTAACAACGCGTGATGTTATTAAGAAATGCAATCTAAACAAGATCCTTAGATCAAGTGTTGTCAAAATTTTTTCGGTCAAATGAAGATCATTGGATCCAAACCAGGAGTTCGGAAATGGTTCACAGTATAAGGGTCTAACTGTTATCTATAAAAGCATTCACATCAACATCCACATTAAGACCATAGGATGTGTAGCATCGTATTTTATGTATCCACATCATTTCCAGTCTAGACAAATCACGCACCAGGGAACCACCCCTCCAGTGTGCATTGTATTTGGCTATACCTAAAAATAAGGTGTTTGCTGGGTTACGGCCATGATGTAAATCGTAATGTTTGGATACTGAATGAAATATATATCCATTCTTAATGTTCGTGATGTGTTCCCCCAAGCGAACCTGCAGTGCTCGCTTGGTTCTCCCTATATACTGGAGCCCACATGGACATTGCAAAAGGTATACCACACCCTTAGAGCTACATGTTATGAAAGGTTCAATTTCATATTCCCTTGAGCCTCCAGCCATTAGTTCAAAAAATGCCCTCGTATTTGAAGGATACGAGGCATGTGATTAATTTACTATCTGAGTTGAAACCCAGTGAACAGACTTTACTAGTGACAGCTGATGTTACTTCACTGTATACGATCATTCCACATGAATTGGGAGTCGCGGCTGCGACACATTACCTGAACACTATGTCCACCTTGTCAGTACAGCAACAACAGTTTGTTATAGATCTACTTGAGTTTGCTGCAAGCCATAATTATTTTTGGTTTGAACAGAAATATTATAAACAGATTCGTGGAGTAGCAATGGGGGCTAAGTACACCCCGAGCTTAGTCAATCTTTTCATGGCAAGGTGGGAGGAGGACGTCATCTATAAAGACCGAAGCCCTTTTTTGACATTTTGGGCGAGGTATATAGATGATGTTCTCCTCCATACTAAATCCCAACTCGATGAATTTTTTCTTAACATCAACGCCAATGATAGGGGCATAAGATTTTCAGTGGAAGCTAGTTCAGATAGTATTCATTTTTTGGATCTGACAATCAGTAAATTCGAAGGGGGTTTTAAGACGATGTCCCATTTTAAGAAAACTGACAGGAATTCTTTCATACCTATAGGTAGCTGTCACCATGACTCTTGGTTAAAATCAATCCCCAAAAGTCAGTTTATAAGAATGAGGAGGAACTGTTCTGATGTCAGGGATTTTAGATTGCAGGCGAATACTCTGAAGGGGAGACTGGAGGAAAAGGGGTATGATGTTGAGTCCATGGATTTAACTATAGAACAGATAACTGAGGCTGACAGAGCCTCTTTGTTGAAGGCTGGTTCAGGTAAGGAAAGGAAAAAGTCTATCATTCCTTTTGTTACAACCTTTTCTACCCAACACTATTTGGTTAGAAAGATGTTGCGGAAACATTGGCACCTTTTATCTAATGATAGAATCATCCGCACTTTTCTTCCAGTTAATCCAGAAATTATTTTTAGGGGGGTCCCCTCTTTGAGGCATAGGATAGCCCCTAATGTAATAGATCCCCCCACCAAGAAAGTCTCTTTTTTTTAACAATTAACAGGGTACCATCAATGTCGACGGTGTCAGATTTGTACACTAAATAAGAGCAAAAAGAAAAAAACTGAGTCATTTGTTTCTATCAGCACCCGAAGGGAACATGAAATTGAACCTTTCATAACATGTAGCTCTAAGGGTGTGGTATACCTTTTGCAATGTCCATGTGGGCTCCAGTATATAGGGAGAACCAAGCGAGCACTGCAGGTTCGCTTGGGGGAACACATCACGAACATTAAGAATGGATATAAATTTCATTCTGTATCCAAACATTACGATTTACATCATGGCCGTAACCCAGCAAACACCTTATTTTTAGGTATAGACAAATACAATGCGCACTGGAGGGGTGGTTCCCTGGTGCGTGATTTGTCTAGACTGGAAATGATGTGGATACATAAAATACGATGCTACACACCCTATGGTCTTAATGTGGATGTTGATGTGAATTCTTTTATAGATAACAGTTAGACTCTTATACTGTGAACCATTTCCGAACTCCTGGTTTGGATCCAATGATCTTCATTTGACCGAAAAAATTTTGACAACACTTGATCTAAGGATCTTGTTTAGATTGCATTTCTTAATAACATCACGTGTTGTTAATGTGAATAGTCTAAAAGTTGGACGTAAGTGTATCCACCCAACCGACATCATCTCCCTAGAGGAGATGGGATGGGTATATTTCGCCTGTTATCCGGGAGCATGTGCATCGAATATGATTCATACATGCACATTCTTCTGGATATATAGTGATAGATATTCTATCAATAGATGCTTTCATTAATGAGACAATGACATTGGGGCACTTGTTGAACCTAGCCGAGGGGTTTTAGTAAAATACCTAAAAAAAAAGGCAGGCCTTGTGATTGAGATGCGAGGAGTGCACTCATACACATTCTTTAATTCAACCAATATCTTTTGAGCTGATTAAACCTTTAATTTAATCTAATTTGGTTTGTTGGCGGTCTATGGTTGATTATTAAATATTAATCCCTTTTTTGTGATTGGGGTCAATTATGTTTTCCCTGAGGGTTGTGGTTTTATGTAACATGCATCTCGATGCAGGAACATACCTTGTTCATAGGGGTGAATCGGTTTCCCCCTGGTGATTATAGTTTCTGTGACTGGGGCTAATTAATTTCCCCTTTGGGGGTTATAAATTTATTTAATACGCATCTTGATGCAGGAATATACCTTTTCCAATAACTTTTTATTTATAGGGACAATTTAGATAATGTCCTATGAAGAAAAACGTTCTCTATATATATATATATATATATATATATATATTTTATAAGTTTTTAAAATAATCTGACCACCTGTCCTGGGCATGCATTCCTTATTTATGAAGGAGGGTATGATTGGTGTAACGGTTATGGGTCCTTCCATGTCGGTTTGCACACAATGAATTTGTGCGAATGTACATGGATGTTCCTTTTTATTTATTTTTATTTCTATTTTTATTTTTTTTGAACATATGCTCCCAGCGGAATGTGTAAGTGTGAACTTACCATTATTGATTTGGGAAATGGTTCCCTCTCCCCTTTTAAATAGGCCGATCGTTCAATAAGGGCAGGAGATTAATATTGCCCTGTTCCAAAATGGTGGATTAGGAGCTGTAACCAGGAGCTCGGAAGTGGGCGGTTACATCGATTACCAGTGAGTATTTATGGCGGTGGATCAGCGTGCCGCCCGTACCCCAGGAAGAAGTCACTTTTGACGAAACGACGTAGGGTGAGCGGCATGCTGACATCACCGCAATTCCACGTTAACCAGGAAGGGCGGGCAGTGTAAACAGGAGAGAGCCGGCCGGCTCGTGATTTTATACACGCTTATATTCCGCTGGAAATTCTCGAGTTTGTTACTTTATTTTATTGTGTTTGAATTAAAATTTTATGAAGTTACGCTATGGGAGCCTTTCGCTTTTGTATTGCTAAATGATTGTGGTGGAACGGGAGACGCTCTGAGAAGGGGGTACAGGAGTTGGAGATACCAGCAGAGCCTATTAAAGGGACCAGGAGTGATTGTCCTATTTGCAAGCTCATATGATCTCCTTAAAAAATAGATCTTGGCAGCTGGTAAGCCTCACTGAATTTGGTGGTGGATAAACCTCTTTCCTCTGGGTGCACCTGCTACATACTTGAAGGGTGTTTTATGAAGTCACTGAAATGGACTGAGATTCATCATCCTGTCTTTCTCCCCTCTTTCTTGGACTGTATATATTTTTAAAATTAATTTTTTATTGATTTTTTGCACCATTTTGCAATCTTTGAAATTTTTGCAAAAAATAGGATACATTATGTCACATTATGATTTTGGTATTTTATAAGTTTTAGCGCAGCTTTCTCTTTTGGATTGTTGTATATTGTGTGTGTCTCACATTGGGTTGCGGCAAGAATTTATTACCATTATTATTTAATTTTTCATTTAATCTTTTGTCTCACTAGCACTGGATTATTTTTAATTTGAGTACTTTTTGGTCAGCCCTGTTTTTCAACGATTTTTTAGATATTATACATATTTTTTATGATTTTTTTGTTTTGATCCCTGTGTGGGGGCCAGCTCTGTGCCATTTGTGAAGTTCAGATTATTATACATTAAATATATGTTCATTTAACAATGCATTGTATATGTTTTAATCCGGGACACACATAGGTGAGTATATATATATATATATATATATATATATATATATATATATATATATAAAATTAATCTATAATTAATCTATACCCATTTTCACAGTTTTGAGTGTTTTTGGGTTTCAGATTGGCCGGTGACTCCATTGTTATTTTGATGATTGGTTCACTTCTGGGTTGTTGTTCTGACAATTGGCTCACTTCTGGGTAACTCACCACTTGGATCATCCTTGTTTGGTATCACCTCCATTTTTGTGGTGACGTCCAATAGAGGACTTTACTTGCCATCTCTGGCACCATTTTGTTGGCGTCCTATGTTGCAAGCACTTGGTTCCATTCTCTCCTGCTGTAGCTTTTTTAGATAGTGATTATAGCAGCAAGTTTTAATAATACATAACGGCACTTTATTTATTTAATTTTCTTTTTAATGAATTTATGTCTTCGGACATTCTTTGCTTATTTAGTACAGCAGTGAGCAGTCCGAAGTATATATTTCTGGTTACATCCATACTGAGGCTTAAGTCACACATGTGGCTTGAATTGCAAGCCATGGGCGCCATCCTTACAAACCAGAAGTGGTTCGTTTACAATTTTTTGGCGGTCATGGAGATGACCTTCATTTGGGGTGACCATTTACCCTATAAATATGCAGTTGCTGCAGTGGAGTCGGGATGGACTCTGCTGATGCCACTGCGTTACTTGGTTTGATCCATATGCTTTTAATGCCTTCTCAAATTACCAATTTATAATTTTTCAATAAAGGTTTTATATTTAAAATGGAATCACACTATGTGGCCCAATTTTTCTCCTCTTGCCATATGTTACACTGAGAGGAACCCCTTATGAATTTTGGTCACTATACCTATGGTGTATACTCATTGATGTCAATATTGTAATGGATCCCTACCAGATTGGTTTATATTGTAAGCCTCTTTCCTTACGGTAGTGGATTATCTACAGGCAACCAGTTCACACAGATTCACAGTCACATTATTTATTGCCATAATTATATGGACTATATGCACTTTATATGAACTAACACTGTTGGTTTATATAATATATCACCAATGTTGTGTATTATTATTTTTGCTGGGTATATAATATATGATTTGCACATTTATATACTATATACATTTTTGATTGAAAAAATGTCACTGTTTATTCCACTATCATTGGTGCTGCACTATATTATTATATTACCTGTTCTGGAATAACCATTTTTTGTTTTGTAACAAAATGCCATCTCATACGATCAGTTTATTCCAGGCATGCATAAGTTGTTTTCCTTTCCTATCTAGGCATCATTTGTCAACTTTGGTGGGTTCAGCCTTTTTATTCTTAAAGCAGAACTTCAGAAATGTTTTCAACTTTCCATCTATTAACCACGTCGGCCCTGGAATATTTTACCCCCTTAATGACCAGGCCATTTTTTGCAATACGGCACTGTGTCGCTTTAACTGCCAATTGCGCGGGCGTGTGACACTGTACCAAAAACAAAATTAATGTCCTTTTTTTTGCCACCACAGATAGAGCTTTCTTTTGGTGGTATTTGATCACCTCTGCATTTTTGTTTTTTTGCGCTATAAACAAAAAACAAAAACATTTTGAAAAAAAATATATTTTTTACTTTCTGCTATAATACTTACCAATATATATATATATATATATATATATATATAAAACTAATTTATTCATCAGTTTAGGCCAATATGTATTCTGTTACATATTTTTGGTAAAAAAAAAAAAAATTGCAATAAGCGTATATTGATTGGTTTGCTCAAAAGTTATAGCGTCTACAAAATAGGGGATAGATTTAGAGACTTTTCCTTTTTTTTTTTTATGTTTTTACTGGTATGTGGTGAGTCCCTTTCCTATAAGGGGTAATTCGTAAGATACAATATCATTCAGCCCGAGCCGTAGCGGCTGGGATGTACTTGTAAGTGATGTTACATGAAGAATATTAAGATATAATTAGTAAATTGTTTTATAGATTATTAATATATTTTATTCAAACCAATAAAACAGCCGTGGCCAATATTTATCCAATAACATTTATTTTAAATAAAATTGCTGGTCTGGATTCATTTTTTTGTATAATTAGAAATGCCTGCTGCCTTCTATCCCATAAGAGAGTACATCATCAAGATAAGTGAACATCATTAATCTTAAAGTTCTTCCAGTGTCTCTTCCATGCATCTTTAAAATGCTGCTGGGTATTTATCAAACCAAAAGAAATCTACCTATTCATGTAGATCCCGGGGTGTACTATATGCTGTCATATGCCTAGACTCTTCAGAAATAAAATCTTAGTGAATTACCATTACTAACTTATAAGATACTGCAATAGAAGGGACTATCAATGAGGTTCTAGAGAAGAGTATTTTAATTATTCATTGGTTGGCTCATTATATTAACCCATGTATTTGTATATTTGTAGATATGCTATAGAGACATTGGCAGTATATGTGTCTCTCTTGTTCCACTTTATATTTGTCTAGTAATTATTAATAAAGTATTTATATGTTTATATTGTCTTTGGTGCCTGTGGTCTTCTAAAATCCCATTCAAATAGGCTTTTTTTTTCTTTCTGAAACTTATAAGATACTGTTAGATTGAATATCAGAATAAACCCAAACCTGAACAAAGATAGCATAAACAAAGTGTGATTAACTTGTATCAAAGAGGAGACACAAAACACTATTGTTCACTTGCTGTCCAAGTTTAATGTGAACTTGTTGGTTTTCAGTCTCCTGTGATCACAATACAAATCTTCAGAGTTCCCTCTGACTACAGTATAGTAATAGCATTACTGGGAGGTTTATTTATTTACTCGCTGCATGATGTTCCATGCCTTCTTGATTTACATTCACTTTTACTTTACCTTTTAAGATTCACATTGCCGTAGAGCAGTGGAACGGCATGATGGTTCTTACATGCAATACCAAATTTCTGAGGAGCAACAACTGACAACCTTTTATTTTATCCTATTGTTCAGTTTAGCTTGAAGAGATAGAATTAATATTTTATGACTTTGAGATTACATATTTTTATTTTACACAATGTATATGGAACACTGTTGTATTGAGAACATTATAGAAAATGTAAAATGTAAGGGCACATCACTAAAAATGTAGCCATCTGACGCATCTCTGTATGCGGAGGTCCTGGATCACTTGAATACAACGGTTTTTAAAGTGGTTGTATAGTCAAAATTTTAACTTTTGCCTACAGGTAAGCCTATAATAAGGCTTACCTGTAGGTAAAAAAATATCTCCTAAAGCTGTATGGCTTAGGAGATATTCCCCTCGCAATCAGACTGCAGCGGTGCATGCGCACAGGGGATTCTCGGCTGAAAGTCCGGCAGACGCTGGACCTTGCCAGAAAAAAGTCTGGTGACGACACCGCTGCTCCTGCCACTCACAGCGCGGGAGCCGGGATACCTGGAAGACACGCCGAGGGAACATGTCATCTCCCTCGGCGTGGATTGGGTGAGATGTCGGGGCCTCGTTCTAAGGTAAGTATTTCATAATGAGCTAGTATGCGGTGCATACAAGCTCATTATGCCTTTTGCCTTAAAGGGGTATACAAAAATAAAAAGTGTCAGCGGGTATACAACCGCTTTAAGTGTCTGGTTATGTGAGTTCCCCTACTTGGGGGGGGTAAATATACTATCATAGATATAGAGCAATGTATGGTTTATACATGATGATATAACTGAAGTAGTCATCTACTCTTGCTGTAAATGTCTAAATGCAAAAATGGTAAAAACCTTTCCTTGATGTATCTTTTAAAATGCTAAAAAAAAAAACAGAAGAAGACCACAAATGTAGGGGCCGAAATGCATCGGAGTATTCGCATGCATCCCATGGTGTAACTTGTAACACATTGGGGGTTATTTACTAAAGGAAACTCCACTTTGCACTGCAAGCGCACTTCGAAGTAAAGTCGCTGTAGATCCGAGGGGGACATGCAAGGAAAATAAAAAACAGCATTTTAGCTTGCGCATGATTGGATGATAAAATCAGCAGAGCTTCCGCTTACCGTATTTATCAGCGTATAACACGCGCCAGCGTATAACACGCACCCCAAGTTTAGGAGGGAATTTTAAGGGAAAAAACTTTTAGGAGGGAAGTTTAAGGAAAAAAACTTACATTTAAATGCCCCATCAATGCAGCCTTATCAGTGTCCATCTGAAGCCTTGTCAGTGTCATTTGCAGCCTTGTCCATCATTGTACCCTTGTCAGTGTCATATGCAGCTTTGTCATGCAGCCTTGTCCACCATTGCAGCCTTGTCCATCAGTGCAGCCTTGTCCACTATTGCAGCCTTGTCCACCAATGCAGCCTTGTCCATCGTTGCAGCCTTGTCCATCAATGCAGCCTTGTCCCCTTGTCAGTGTTATTTTTAGCCTTGTCAGTTTTATTTTTAGCTTTTATTTTTAAAAATGGCGCCGCCGACATGTCCTGTACATCTCCGCAGCGCTCGGTAGTTCTCGGCTGCTTTCGGCCATTGTCGTTGGCTTTCGGCCACCTTCAGCCCTTCCCGTCGGCTTTTGGCCGCCTTCAGCCCTTCACGTCGGCTTTCGGCCACTCTCGGCCGTTCTCAGCGGTTTTCGGCCTCCGAGTAGGGCCGAAAGCCTCCGAAAGCCGACGAGAGGGGCCGAAGGCGGCTAAATGCCACCCAGAGGCTCCAAAATGGTGGAGGATCGGCTTATAACACGCACCCACGATTTTCCCCTGATTTTAAGGGGAAAAAAGTGCATGTTATGCGCCGATAAATACGGTATTTCAGATCTTAGATTTAGAGCGACTGCACTTCCAAGTGCACTTGCAGTGCAAAGTGGATTTGCCTTTCGTAAATAACCCCCATTGCTCCTATAATGTATAATGTCATCATCAATTTTGGCTTCCCTGCTTTATGTGTATTGGCCAGAGCTCATATTTTAATCTTTTTTAGAATTTAATCTTTTTCATAAAATAAAATAATTACATTTTTACAATAGATATTTGTCTATCTTTGCTGCTAAAAAGCCCCGTGGGGAATTTTTCCATGTTTTTTGTTGCTATATCTCTGTAGCTTCTCATACTTTAAAGATTTTACTGATTCCTGTGGGTAATCTATAAAAAAAGACCCCAAAATGGTATCTACAATCACAGTAGCTTGATTGTAGCTGCCAGTCATACACTGCTCAGCTCACTGGAGCCTCAGGAGAGAACCAGTGCAGACACGGAAATCTTATACTGTCTTTCATGTTTACCCCTGACTATACAGCATCAGAATCAGAAACAAAGTGTAGATACAGAATTCTAAAAGGTAGTATATCATGAGGCCAGAGGTGATTTTAAAAATGAGTGGAACACCTAAATTAAATATACGAACACATGGAAAGCATCTGTTATTTTCTTTATTGTACCTCAGGGGTGTAGAGGTGTCTTGGCTTTCCAAAACAATAATGTTGTTAAAATGCTGTAAAGAAGTAGCAAGAGAGTTCTAAGGCACCATTCACACATTTGTGTGTTGACACGCTACATTTCAATGGGTTTTCATACACGCGGTAAATGTACAAAGTAGCTCATGCACCTTTTTTGGGCATTAAGATTTTTGTGTTGTTTGATAGCACACAGAAAAAATTGAGTGTCCACAAGAGTGTCACACAATGATATGCTTTTGTGCAGATGCCTTTTTGTTTGTTCTTCGTGTGTAAATTATATGCGTTGATTTGATGAACACAGAAAACCTATGGTTAACCAGTTCCCACCCAGCCTATTACAATATGACAGCTGGGCGGGCCTCTCATCGATTCCGGTGGACGTCATATGACGTCCTCCCAGATCGCGCCCCGCGTGCAGCCAAAGGGCCATGCAGTGGCGCAATCTGTCACTGGCTGTGTCCACCAGACACAGTCAATGACTGATCAGAGTACTGGCTCACTGCCGGTACCATGTGACCACCAAGACCAAACACAACAGGTCACATGACAGTTGTACATAATGGAGGGCTTCCATTAATGCCATCCAATGTGTGAAATTGTGTTGCTAGCTGTAATTGGTCAGTGTGATCATAGCCCATCTGTACCATGTGATTAGTCAATGACTGATCAGAGTACCGGCTCAGTGCTGGTACCATGTGACCACCATGACCAATCACAACAGATCACATGACAGTTGTACATAATATATGGCTTCCTTTCATGGCATGCAATGTGTTAAATTGTGTTGCTAGCTGTGATTGGTCAGTGTGATCACAGCCCATCTGTACCATGTGATTAGCTCTGGCCAATCACAGCTAATCAAAACAAAACAAACTAAATTAATCAGTTTCATTCAGTAAAATGCTTGCTT
This sequence comes from Lithobates pipiens, assembly GCF_037356315.1. Lineage (NCBI taxonomy): Eukaryota > Metazoa > Chordata > Amphibia > Anura > Ranidae > Lithobates > Lithobates pipiens. Next base: position 119,760,289 of record NW_027507764.1, read on the forward strand.
ATAGCATTCATGTAATGCACTGCTCAAAGTATAAAATTTTTTAAAAAAAATCCTGATCACTTCCCCAGAGTAGTAAAATGTTACTATGATAATGTTATTTTGGTAATGCCACCCTCATCAAATCATTCTCTGCAGCTATTACCTTTTGTACCCCCTCCCTTTAGAATGTAAGTTCTATGAGCAGGGCTCTCCTGTACCTTTTGTATTGAACCGTACTGTAATTGTGTTGTCCCTCCCCCTATACATTGTAAAGTGCTGTGTAAACTGTTGGCACTATATACATCATGTATAATAATAATAATAATGTTATATTTCTCTGCTCACAGTGTGTTAAAAGAAAATCATAAAACAAGAAAAAAATTTAATAAAAAATAAAAGAAGAAAAAAAGACATTTGAAAAAATAATGATATACCGTATTTGCCGGCGTATAAGACGACCTTTTACACTTAAAAAAACTGAGCAAAAAGGAGGGGTCGTCTTATACGCCGGGTCCGCTGCTGGGATGCCTTCTGGCTGTCCGGTAATACTGTATGTAGCTTCGGCTACATACAGTATATACCACTGAACCAATCCCAGTGAGCGATGTATTCAAATGAATACAGAGCCTGCTCGGATTGGAGCAGCAATCTGCCAATCCGAGCAGGCTACACACAGTAGCCTGCTCCGATTGGCTTTGAGAGTGAGGCGCGGGCTGATGATGTAACAGCCTCCGCCAATCCCAGCAGGCTTTGTATTCATTAATAGAATACATTGCTCGCCGTGATTGGCTCCAGCACCAGAAGGAAGAAGGAAATGGCTCCAGCAAGAACGAAGAAGAAGAGGGATATGAAGCGTCGGAAGCCTCGGAATCGGGGGTCGTCTTAAACGGTGAGTACGGGCAAAACATTTTAACTGTGCAGGTTTTTAGGGGGTCGTCTTATATGCCGGGTCGTCTTATACGCTGGCAAATACGGTATATTTTTTTCCGTACTGTCACCAATCAGTGTTTCTAATCACTGTCACACCAGTTATATGATGATGTTTTACTGCACTGGTGACCGTATGTAAAAAAAAGAATTTGAACAATTTTTTTCAATTTCTTAATTTTCAAAAAAATTGTGACAAAAAATTACAACTTTAAAAAACGCACATGTACTCATATGTACAGAAACCAATTGAAATAAATGGGCTGCCCTATGTGTGCAGCACATTATCCTGCAAAAAAAAGATATATGCCATGTCTGACAACACGTGTCACAGTGTGACTCGGGCCTGAATGTTGTTGTACTGACTTATGTTATAAAGCAATACAGGGCCGATCCTAGGGTCACAGACACCTGAGTGTGGCAATATTTGCGCTGCCCCCACATGGGCGTGGTCATTGTACAAACCCCTCCCCTTTACAAATGTTTCTATGCCAACGACTCAAACACAGAGATGCTCCCCTAAAGGAGTCTTCGTTACCCTGGGATCCTCCCACGATCTCTTAACAATAAACAAAATACAGGAAGAGAAGCAGAGTACTCCAATGGGACCTAGAGGGGGGGTCTCTCTAATGGACACAGAGAGGGTTTCTATTAGAGATTCTGTTAGAAAGAGCCCCCAGACATACTGCAGACATAATACAGGAGGTGATTAGAACCCGCAAACATGATACAGAAGATGGTCAGAGACTGCAGACATAATACAGGAGATGGTTACAGACTGCAGACATGATACAAGAAATGCGGCCTTATCAGTGCCCACCAAATAATGCAGCCTTATCAGTGCCCACCAAATGCAGCCTTATCATTGCCCACCAAATACAGCCTTATCATTGCCCACCAAATGCAGCCTACCAGTGTGCACATACTGCAGCCTACAAGTGCCCACCAACTGCAGAGTCATAAGTGCCCACCAGATGCAGCCTACCAGTTTCCACTGTCTAAAACCAAGCTGGTACCTCCTTCACAGTGCGCCTGTAATGTGATGGGGCGCAACGTGAAGGACATCACATACCACTGAAAATGGAGCTGTGCTGAACTTCCATTAAACAGCAGTGTGTGATGAGTGAATGGGGTTATGTATTCCTCGCTTCCTCTCACTGCCACAAGCAGCTGAGGCCACCTAAAACTTCCAATGGCTGGGTTCCCCCTATAAGCAAACTCCCACCCCACAGATACTCCCACTTTGATCACACCTACCCAGATCCCCCTCACCCTAATTATACTCCTATATTCCCCCTACCCTGATCACACCTCCACAAATATCATTACCCCAATTACAACCCCAGATACCCCCACTCTGATCTCACACACCCAGATACCCCTACACTGATTACACCCCCAGATACCCCCCACTCGGATCACACCCCCAGATAACCCACCCCACCCTGATTACACCTCCCCAGATACCACTACCCTGATTGCACCCCTAGATACCCCTCTACACACTGCAGAGCACTCCATCTATAGAGAAAGGGGGAGGCTGAGAGAGAGAGGGGGCTAAGAGAGACAGGAGGGGGCTAAGAGAGAGAGAAGGGAGCTGAGAGAGAGAGGGAGTGGGGGCTGAGAGAGGGGGGGGGCAGAGAGAGAGGGGAGCTGGGAGAGATAGAGGGGCTGAAGAAGAGAGGGGGGGCTGGGAGAGAGGGGTTGAGAGAGAGGGGCCTGTGAGAGAGAGAGAGAGGGGGGGCTAAGAGAGAGAGGTGGGGCTGGGCTGACAGACTGTGAGATGAGAGAGAGACCCCTAGCCCTGTCCCTATCTACAGTCCCTCCTATGCCCCCCCCCCATCCTAGTCTGTATCTGCAGGTAGGTCTGTATCAGTGTATGATGCCCAGTACCTTCTTGATCCAGGAGGTGCTCTGCTGCCCCTTCCAGCAGCTCCCTGGCAGCTTGCGCCTCCCGCTCATCCTTGTCCTCCAGGCCTCACTGACTGCTGATGCTGGAGCAGAGAGGAGGTTGGAGGAGACAGAGTCCAGGCTTTGGGACTCTGGGGATGCTTCTGAGCACCACTTCCGGTATCAAGGAGGTTGTGAAGCTCTTCTCTCTCCTGGGCTCCCAGCTGCCCTCGGTGTTCACCTTCCACGTGGACGCAACCTCCTTCTGGGCCACCCACTCACCATGTGGAGATGCCCAAAGGCAGGAAGATTATGACACATTAAAGGCTGGAAGACTATGGCATATGGAAGATAGGAAGGAAGGACCACTATGGCACATGGAAGACAGGAAGGAGCACTATTGTACATGGAAGGCAGGAAAGAAGGATCACTATGGTACATGGAAGGCAGGAAAGAAGGATCACTATGGTACATGGAAGGCAGGACGATTATGGCACATGGAAGGCTGGAAGGCTTTGGCCCACGGAGGGCTGGAAGACCAAGTCAAATGGAAGGAAGGAGGGATCACAAGCACATGGAAGGCAGGAAGAACCACTATGGCACATGGAAGGCAGGAAGGATTCCTATAGTACATGGAAGGAATGACCACTATGGCACATGGAAGGCAGAAAAAGAAGGATCACTATGGTACATGGAAGGCAGGACCACTATGGCACATGGAAGGCTGGAAGAGTATGACCCATGGAAGGCTGGAAGAGTATGACACATGGAAGGCTGGAAGAGTATGACACATGGAAGGCTTGAAGACTTATTCAAGTGGAAGGCTGGAAGAGTATGGCACGTGGAAGTCTGGAAGACTATGGCACATGGAAGGCTGGAAGACCATGGCACGTGGAAGGCAGGAAGACTATGGCACGTGGAAGGATGTAAGAGTATGGCACGTGGAAGGCTGGAAGTGTATGGCACGTGGAAGGCTGGAAGTGTATGGCACGTGGAAGGCTGTAAGAGTATGGCATGTGGAAGGCTGGAAGAGTATGGCACGTGGAAGGCAGGAAAACAAAGGCACATAATAGGCTGGAAGTGTATGGCATTGGTATGTGGAAGGTTGGAAGAGTATGGCACATTTAGGGAAAAGAGAGAGGAGAGAGATCACTCAACTGGGCTGAATTGTCTCCAGAGGCACAGGCAGTGACATCAGGCAGGATCACTAGCTGCTTTAAAATCTCCCACCCACACCCCATTCCCAGGCACAGATTGACTGCATGAAGGGGTTGTGGGCGGGCGCAGGGGAGACATGGGGAGGAGGGGAGGCAGACCTAGCCTACCTCCTCCTTGTACGGGCTATACAGCGGGTGGGGATGTGTAGCGGGCGTGCCAGTGGGCGGGGGATGTGCACACTACGCTGGACGGGTGAGTGGGCAGTGGGAGCACTGAGAGAGGCCATGGCGCCCTCGACTGACACTACGCACCTGCCCAGGTTCGGCCCTGAAGCAATACACATACAAAGATGGATTAAAGTGTAAGGCAATTCAAAAACATTTGTTTCTTGATAGAATAGGGAAGGGCTGTAACGCCTGTCAAGTTTTTATTGCTATGCACTGCCCGCTGACAACAGTTTCAACAGACAAAACGTGAGAGAAACTTTGCAACAGGGAAACAGATACAATTTTTAAATGGGTTCTAGTGTCCCCATAGTCTGCTAAATAAAAGCATTTTTGTTTTCTGACCATGTTACAGTTGGAGGTTTCCCTTACTTCATTTTCTGATAAACTGTTGTCAGTGGGGGGTGGAAGTGAAGGCAAATCTCTTTAAGCCCTTGTACACACGGCTGGACATTCCGACGGAAGGTGTCCGATCGGACCGTGTTGTCGGATAATCCGACTGTGTGTGGGCTCCATCGAACTGTTTCCGTCGGAATATCCGACGGACCAAGTTTTCCAACTTGTCTATAAAATTTTCCGACAACATGATTCGATCTGACTTTTTACGATCATGTGTAGAGAATTCCGATCGGACAAAGTGCCATGCAAATTCCTTAACCAAAGCTATTGGCTACTAGCCTGAACGTAGTCCCGTCCTAACGAAATAACATCATCACGTTAAGTACAATCAGATTTTCTGACAACTTTGTCCGACTGTGTGTATGCAACAGTTTCTGACAAAATCCGTCTGAAAAAATCAGTCGGACAAAATCCGACAGATTTGGTTGTCGGAATGTCCGACCGTGTGTACAAGGGCTAACAGAGCAGCAATTAAAACCTGAAAGGGGTTCTAACTTTTTTCCGTTCCATCTAAAACTTTGCAAACAAATTTGGCTTGACATACATTTTAAGGCAGAATGGGGCCCAAGATAGGAGCAGCTTTGGCATCCCCTCCCCCATTCCTTCAATTGATGTTGATAAGGATTGCAATAGGCTCACAAAGGCTGCAAAATTTTTATTGCCTGTACTAGCATTTCCCCATTAGACACGATAGTGCCTACAATGAGGAAAGATGGCAGGAAATGAATGCACTACAATTATTTAAACATATCAAAAATAGCATTTTATTTATTATTCATATTCAAAGCACTTTGCTATAAAAGTAGCCATTTTGATATCTCTATTAAAATGTTCTTGTGAATCCAGCTCCCAGCATGGGATCATATCACTTTAGTCAATTGGAGAATTTTGCTCGGAGGCCAAAAGTTTTTGTTTTTTTATTGTTCCTAGTATTAGTATAACTAAAGGCAAAACTTGGGGAGGGATTAGAAAGCTTGTCGGTTTTATTTCGATGATCCCTGTTAGGGAGATTCACCCTCTCTATCTGTCCTCTTTACCATTAACATTAAATGTGTAAGTAAAAAAAATCCCAAATTTGGGGTTTTCCTCAGAAAAATAATAGTGGAAATTTTCCAACTGGGACACTAGTTCTGGTGACCTGTGGGTCCCCAAGGAATTCCGTTAATTTCAAGGATTTCCTATAACTTCCTGTTTGGCTATGGGACAGGAAGTGAAGGGAAATATCCCCTATGGGGCATAGATGGTGAAAAGAAAATATGATGGGGGTTATAACCCTTCCTTACTCTACCCAAAATGGAAAAAAAAGGTCTACTTACATTTTTTGCATATAGAGGTTCATGTGGGTGCTGGCTTCATAAGCACATTGTAATAGAGGTATCCAGGTAGGTGCCTGCTTAGATAGGAAAGTGCTTTTATATGTTTGGATAGTTGTGGTGCATTCCCATCATCTTTACCCTTTATCGGAATTTCTTTTTGTACAAGTCCTTCTTTCGGAAGATGGAGTGCTCCCTTTCCCCCCTTGATAGTGGGGAGTCAACACGGACATTATATTTAGTTGACTGCATACATATTTTATTTTTATGTATCTCCTGCCTACAAGGTCATCATCCCTGGTGAAGTGATATTCAGGAGCACTGCTTTGACCACTTACATTATTCAGTGGTTTCTGAAATAGAATAGAGGTTGTAGCTGGGCCCCCTGAACATCCAACAGCCCTAGGCTCATGTCTTGGTTATCTTATGGATGATCATGTGCAACCAATAGCAACCAGTAAGAAAGAATCTTTCATTGTTCTGTCTGCACTAAACTAACAAAAGCTGATAGCTGATTGGTTGCTTTTGGTTATTGCTCTTCTGTGTTTTTTGTGTTCCTGCATTAAAAAAAATACACAAAGTGCTATTGATCTCCAAATGTTATTCTATTTTTACTCTCTTATTCCACCACAAGCTTTTCTTAGATAATACAATTAACATGTTTTTCTAAGGTATGAAACCATGAAATAATCAACTAAAAGGTCAGGGCCACATGCAATTTATTAACAGAACTGAGACTATGTAAAAGTGTAGGTTACAAATACAATCCTACTTACAAGAGGATCATCTGGTTTATGTAGTGGTAAAAATTTAATAGCTAGCTTTATAATAATACATTTAGCAATGCTCTAGGTAGCCATGCGTCAGTTGTTTCATTTGCCTCCTGTGTTTAGTGCACAGCTCTATTAAATAATATACTTAATTGCCATTTTTATAAGGCAGTTGTAAGTTGGTTAATGCACATTAACAATTTATTGGCCAAAAGCTTAAGACATAGGCAGATGTCACAGTGCTTTTATTAGAAATGCATCAGTTGGTGGGCCTATTGTTGGTATACAAGACTCTTAAATATTCCATATAATAAAATGTTTTTTTAAGAGAATAATAAGTGGTTTTATTTATAGTCCAATAATACTTCCATAATTTCTTGTCGTAAAACATTATACATAGATTTAAAAACCTCAATTGTCAAACTCATTAGTCTTTAGTATGGATTCTAATTGTTCTGATTATTTACCAATAAATTAATATTTAGCCTTTGTATTTTATGGATGCCATATATTTACAATGATGTAACATTATTTGGATTCATGTACTTCCCTCTTCCGCGTGCAGCACTTCCCCTTATTTCCTGTCTAGGAGTGCAAACACCCTAATTAACCTGAAACACTGCAAGAGAGCGGACTGACTGTGAGCCAGGCCTTTTCCCCAACATCAGTGCCTGACCTCACCAGGGCTGTCTTTAAGGCAGGGCAAAAGGGGCAGCTGCCCCGAGCACAGTCGTTGTTGTGGGGCCCAAAACAGCTGCCCCTTGAGCCTACACTGCCTGAAAATAGTTGACAAGGGGATTTGGGAGGCCCTAGAAAATGTTTGCCCAGGGTCCAATCAATATTAAAGATGGCCCTGGACCTCGCACATGCATTTCTGGAATGGTCAAACATTCTCATAGACACACTTCTAAACCTTGTGGGCATTCTTCCCAGAAGAGTTGAAGTTGTTATAGCTGCAAAGGGTGAGCCAACTCAATATTGAAGACTGGAATGCCATTAAAGTTCATGTGCATGGAAAGGTAGGTGTCCCAATACTTTTGGTAAAATAGTGTATCAACACAAAATAAAGGATAAGCCGAAGAGTGGGGAGCATGCATGCATCCACTGAGACATTGTTAGTGATGAGCACCTCCACAGCAAGGTAAATGCAATTAGATATTATTAGATACGATAAGCAATGTTCCTGTGAGTAATGGACGTAACTAATATCAACATGTCACAAAAAGCAAATACAATGTGCTCATGTTTTCCCCTTTTTCATCTTTTTTTACATCTTAGTGCTGTTATTTTCTCTTTCAGCTTATTCCTGTTTATGAACAAAGGGGCCAACCACAGACCCCCTGAGCTCCTCCCTCTGATATGTTTCACTGTATTTTTTGTATACAGGATTTATATAGCACCAACAGTTTGCTTAGCGCTTTACTTTATAAAGGGAGACAGCACAGTTACAGTACAATTCAATACAAGAGGGTTAGGAGGACCCTGCTTCTGAGAGCTTACAATTTAATATGGAACAACTGATTTGTACAGTAGCTTCGGTGAATAAGCTCTTAACTAGTGAAATGTGTTGGAGGGAGGTGCTTAGGCGATCTGCATTGCACCAAATGGATAAAAAAAAAGTATAGCAAGGCTAAGGCTGGATTCATACCTATGCATTTTTTTGTGCTTTTTGCAGATTTGCCCTACAGATTGTGTTCCATAGGAAACCATGTTAAATGGATTGTAGTGCAAATCTGCAAAATGCAAAAAGCACTAAAACTGCATAGGTGTGAATCCAGCCTTAAGCCCCATAGACACTCAGATTTTCTGAAGTTTTTTTCCTTCAGATTTACCAAAACCATATAATATGAGGTCAAACCTTTCTTTTTCCAGATGTTTATGTGCCAATGTGACCTGGTGTACAGGAGTGCCGAGGATATAAATCAGTAGCGGAGCAACATTTTTTCCATTTACAAGACAATTCCTGTCTACATGTGTTTGCTTTAGAAAGAGCTGCAAGTCATTATTCTTGTCTGTCTTACTGAAAGTGAGTCAATTGGTTCTGCACGGTTCAACCACAATAATATACAAACAAAACTTTAAATAACATAATATATCAATATCAAGTTCATGCAGATAAATATGCACCAAAACACCTACAAACGAATATAAAAAAGTGAAAAGTTCATGCATGTCCCTGTGTTTGCCAACTCTGCTTTATTGCAAGTCTATTAGGATTGATCAGTGGCGGCTGGTGGTCAAAACAGACCTGTCTCCTCCACTTGCTCAACCCCCCCCCCCCCCCACACTGCCCCCCAAGGCAGGCTCTTGCATTACATAGTAGTTGGCCGATCTATAGGAGATGGCACGCTGTATTGTGTATGGTCTGCTGAAAAAGGGGATTGAGCAGAGTATGGTCAGCTTTTGGACAATACCAACAAATAAACTGCTTTCTTATGGGAAAGAGGAGGGATAGCCAGGATATACACAGCCAGCAGGAAGGGGTGTGCAGGGATGGATGGACAGGTAGGTGAGTGGGTGGGTGGATGTATTTATGGAAGGATAGGTGGGAGGGAGGATGGATGGGTGGGTGGATGGCTGGAAGGATAGGTGGGTGGGTGGATGGTTGGATGGATGGATGAGTGGGTGGATGGATAGGTGGATGGATTGATGGTTGGATGGATGGATGGATGGGTGGATGGATAGATGGATGGATAGATGGATGGGTGAATGTATAGGTGGGTGGGTGGGTGGATGGATGGATGGATGGAAGGGTGGATGGGTGGATGGATGGATGGATGGATGAATGGATGGATCAATGGGTGGGTGGATGGATGAATAGGTGGATGGATGGCTGGATGGATGCAGTGAGGAAGGAGATATTTAATGATCAGGAGATGGTAGATCTGTCTGTCAGTGTTTTGATCCAGTACAGATCAGTGTACAGTGAAGGAAGCTTGTCTTCCTCTCCTGCTGTCATCTCCTGTCCACCCATCGCAATGTCACCATGCCATCTAGTATGATCAGATTCCCCCCTGCCAGGGAGAAGCTCTGATCTCTGCTCTCAGACTGGGAGTAAATGCAGGCAGCTGGGTGAGAGGAGAGGACAGCCCGAACAACTAGCATAACATTACCCACTGCGTGCCTGGCTGCCGACCCCCCCCCCTACTTGCCACACATTTAACACTAGCACCCCATCCAGATGTACTGTCCCGGGTATGCGCTAAAACCTTCTCAATCCTTCACTGCCTTTGCACTCCTCCTCCCCAGATCCACTACACAGGAAGCTGCTGCGATCACACTGCAGGTCTGAGAGCACAACACAAGTGTACTGCTTAATCTTACCTCCTAGCAGCTTCTTCAGTGATATGCCCCGATCACCGCCTGACTCCTCTGCTCATGTCTCACGTTCCATCGGACCAGCTAGGATGAGTCACTCAAAAAATTGTGATTGGCGGGTCCGAAAAAAGCAGCACCCTATGTTCTACAGACCCGCTAATCACTAACTACCACAGGACACATAATGCCAGAGTGGGAGTGAGGAGAGTGCAGAGCTTTGCGCTCCATGGGCAGTCTAAACGCCAGCCGATAGATTTGTTTTCCTGCAATTACATGATTGCGATAACGTAATGCTTCCCATAGCACCTCTGTATCCGGCGCCCCGCCCCCTACACACACACTTAAAGGGACTTTTTGTTAAAAAAAACTTTTTTTTTTTTGCTGAGTAGCTTTGGGGGGGGGGGGGGGGCGGCGGCGCCCTTGCGCACCCTATGGACGGGCTGGCACTGGCCGATTGATAGATGGTGGCTCTGTGCTATATTATGGGTATGTATTAGCTTCCTACAACATGGGGTCATAAGAGGCAGTTGGCTCTGTGTAATGTAGGAGTGCATCTGTTTAACAACTTCAGCCCCGGAAGGATTTGCCCCCTTCCTGACCAGGCCATTTTTTGCAATACGGCCCTGCATAGATTTAACTGACAATTGCGCAGTCATGCGACAGTGTACCCAAACAAAATGCATGTCCTTTTTTTCCCCACAAATAGAGCTTTCTTTTGGTGATATTTGACAATTTAGCAAAAAACACAATATTTTTTCCTCAGTTTAGGCCTATATGTATTCTTCTACATATTTTTGGGGAAAAAAATCACAATAAGCGTATATTGATTGGTTTTGCACAAAAGTTATAGTGTCTACAAAATAGAGGATAGATTTATATCATTTTTATTATTATTATTTTATTTTACTAGTAAAGGCGGCAATCTATCAGGACTGCGACATTGCAGTGGACAGATTGAACGCTTTTGACACTATTTTGAGACCATTGACACTTATACAGCGATCAGAGCTAAACAATAGCCATTGATTACTGTATAAATGACACTGGCAGGGAAGGGGTTAACACTAGGGGGCGATGAAGGGGTTAACTGTGTTCTCTGGACGTGTTCTAACTGTAGGGGGGATGGGATTGACTTGGGGAGGAGACCAATCTGTGTTCATATTTAGTATGAACACACGATCTCTCTCCTCTCCCCTGAGGGAACTGGGATTTGTGTGTTTACTCACACTGTCACAAGTGATCGCGAGTGCACAGCAGTCTTCACGCCTGCCGGACATATGCATCAGCTCCTGGGACATGCGGCGGCGCGCACGTGCCTGCTGAGGCGTCTTAAAGGAACGATGTACAGCTACGGTGATTTGCCCAGCCAAGCCAACCTGCTGGTCGACTAGTGGTTAATAAAGGGACAAGGTTGGGATCAATAGACCCAGTACTGCATGGATTACAGTAATGTGAGGTTTATAGGGAATCATTAAAGGTAAAATACCTGCAGATGGAGGGATGGTAAAGGAATGGTACAGTGAGGGAAAAAAACTATTTGATCCCTTGCTGATTTTCTACCCTTGCCCACTGACAAATAAATGACCAGTCTATATTGTTAATGGTAGGTTTATTTTAACAGTGAAAGACAGAACAACAACAAAAAAATCCATGCTCATGCATTTTAATGAGTGAAATATTTATTTGATCCCTTAACAAAACATGACTTAGTACTTGGTGGCAAAAATTTTGTTGGCAATCACATAGGTCAGACATTTCTTGTAGCTGGTCACCAGGTTTGCACACATCTCAGGATATTGTGGTAGCGCATTTGCTGGCCTGATGGACTAATTTCAACAGTCTCAAAATTCAATAAATGGTGGTTTATCGATGGACCGATTTTTTCAGAGACTTCAACGTATGCTTGAAAAGAAATCTCGCCTTTATTGGAATAAACAGTATTTTTCCAAATATATAGATGATCATATGACCCCTTGGGGTTTAAGAATCCAAATTTTCCCTACTATCCACAAGTTGGAAGTTGAATTTAAAACACAATGGGAGGCGAATTTACAACACTGCTCAGCAACTATGATGCAATTACTCTGCACCCACTACACTAATGAATTAGGTGTGGTGGATGCAGAAATAAAAAAACTATATGATGAAAATCAATCTATCACCGTAGAGGCACTTTTTGCTGAGTGTGAAAATACATTAAAAATCAACTTAGAACAATATGTTAAGGATCTCTTAAAGACCAAAGAGAACAAATTTATGAGGGACAAATTGGCCTATGATAATCACCAAGCTTACAATTGGACACTTCGCACCAAGCCGAAGAAAAACGTTCCTTGCAAAAGAACCTCTAATTTAAGAACTGTTGCGTCTGAATTTTCAGATTCAGAAACTTCTTCACATTCCTCTGTCTCTATTTCTTCTTCACAGGCAATGGATCAATCTGGCACTTCTCTGCAACACGTTTCTCACAATCTCACTAACGGCACGGGTAAAGACTTGAGCGGTAAGCAAAAGCCCCCCTCGAATCACAATCGCACATCCATGAATACTCGAGCTGCACTCGCTAAATCAACTGGCAATGCCAGAACACATGTTCAAACGGACACTTTCTCACATAGCGGCACACCCGACTCAGTGCTGCCTGTGACCTCACCCGAGGGAAACCTGGGTCGGGCCGCAGCCACCGCCGAGTCGGGTTTTCGCACGGCTCCGATTTTCACACAACCCGTACACAATCCCAAAAAAGACACGATAGGTACTATTCCCAAACAACTCAAAACCAATTTGAAATAATTAATTTGTCTTCAATTTCACTTACGGAAGCCCAAATTTCTGTTTTACAACTCGGCCTAACTTTTTGTCCCACTCAGACTATTAATAAATTTGAACTAGTAAAAGACCTTAACCTCTTTGCTCGAAAATTAACCTTTCATGTCCTATATGATCAGTCTCGACCACTGACTCAGTCTCCACAACAGCCAGTCTTGCCCCCATTACCGTCGGGGCTAAGTCTCAAAGACATCAAGGCCATGGAGGAGCTGATGGAATTGTGGGTTGAGGGTCATATCGATGAAATAGATTTGGAGGAGGCCGACTTTCTGTCTCAGGACGTGTCTGAACCCTACCGATCTGTCCCTCCCCCACCCATCTCCACTCCTATTGAATATAGGCCAAAATCAACTAAATTTCCAGCCCTACAAGGCAACCCTAACATTTGAGCTTTCACCCAGCAAGTGACCAATGAAATCTGTCAAACAGACTGGCTGAGTTCAAAAAAATCTAACCTAACTATCCAACAAAAGGCAGCTCTGGCTGCACTACAAAATGAAACCCGTATTATCATTAAGCCTTCGGATAAAGGGGGTAATTTGGTCGTAATGGATACTGTGCAGTATGAACGGATGGTCAATAGGATATTACAGAATAAGGAATGGTATAGGAAAATTCCTGAAAGCCATGTGAATTATACCACCACCCAATATAGAAAACGTATCGCATCGACTTATCACCAGGGACTTATTAGTAAAAAAACCTGGGAATACCTCAATGTGGCCGACCCTAAAACGCCTACCCTATACGCCCTACCTAAAATTCACAAACATGCTTTAGACCCTCCGGGTCGCCCTATAGTATCAGGCAATGGCTGTCTCACTGAACCAGTCAGTGCCCTAATAGATGACTTTCTCCGTCCCTTTGTAGAAGGCCTTACCTCCTATTTGCAAGATACTAGAGATCTATTAAAAGTGTTGGATGGAATGTGCATCTCCGAAAATTCTTGGCTCATCACCCTCGATGTGGAGGCCCTCTACAACTCCATACCCCATGATTTGGGGGTCAGAGTTGTGGAGGGCTTCCTTTCCGAGGCTGGCGAGGCAAAAACCAATTATAACCAATTTATTTTGAAATTACTTTCTTTCATCCTGAATAACAATATTTTCATTTTTGGATGCTCCCACTACCTTCAGGTACAAGGTGTGGCTATGGGGACCAAATGTGCCCCCTCATATGCCAACCTCTACCTGGGGGGGTGGGAGCATCACATTTTTCATCGTGAAGACCTATCCAAATTTTTCTGCTTCATCCCAGTATGGAGGAGATATATAGATGACATCTTCTTCATCTGGACTGGGACTGAGGCAGAATTGTTTACATTTATGGAGTTGCTTAAGACTAATACATACAACCTAAAATTCATGATGGAAAAGAGTCGTTGTAGTTTAACTTTTCTAGACATTCAAATTTATGTTAACCCCAAGGGTGAGATCGGATCTACCCTCTTTAGAAAACCATTGGCAGCTAACACTGTTCTGCATGCCTCCAGTTCGCATCCTGAACCACTTGTGGCCAGCATTCCATATGGCCAATACCTTCGCCTCAAGAGAAACTGCAGCAGTGAGGCTGATTTCGAACTTGAGGCTAAAAAATTACAAATACGCCTACGACATCGCGGCTATAGCAATAAATGCCTAAAGAGATCCTATCTAAGGGCCAAAAAACAAACTAGATCCTCCCTCATACATGGTCAAAAACTCCCCAAATCAAATGAAGGGGTTAGACTAATTACTCATTACTGTGCCCAACACTCTCAGATACGTAGTGTCTTGAACAAATACTGGTATCTCCTGACAGATGACCCGAAAGTCTCCAAATTCTTAAAAAATTACCCAGAGATAAAATTCAGGAAATCACGATCGATTAAAGATACTCTAGTCAGAAGCCATTATATCCCTCCAACTCCCAAAATTAACAAACTACAACGTGGGTCTAGACCATGTCACAAATGTAATTTCTGTAGACATATTCTCGCTTCAGATTCCATCTTATTGCCAAACAAGCGACTTTATAGACCAAAGTTTTCAGTTACCTGCCAATCAGTAGGAATTATTTATATTATGACCTGTGAATGTGGCGCCTACTATGTGGGAAAAACTAAGCGGCCCTTCTTTCATCGCATCAGGGACCATGTTTCCCTGGTGGGATCAAAGAAGATGGAGACTCCGATTAGTCGCCACGTAGGATTATTCCACAACTTTGATGACAGCAAAATGCATTTTTTTGCATTAGAGCATGTGGCACCGGGAGATAGAGGGGGCAATTACAATCAAGTTTTATTACAGCGTGAGGCCCGCTGGATCTTTGACCTCAAGGCCACTGATACACCTGGCCTAAATGAGGCTTTCAGTTTTAAACCTTTTCTTTAAGATCCACTAACTTCAATTATACTGTAAAGGTGGGTTCAATTTTCCTATCTTAATTTAACAATTTTTTTTTTTTTTTTTTCTATTGGTTTGTTTCTCTCTCCCCCCTTTTTTTTTTTTTTTTTATTGCTGTTGTTGTTAATCTCTCCATGCTCGCCAGCACTCCCGTGACCACAGCAATACATTTTATTGCTGTGAATAAAATGTGAATATTACTCCTCTATACTCCCTTTAATATTTGAATAGAGCTAATATGTCTCCCTTTAAAAGGGTCTGTACGGGCACCCCGGGGACACTATTGTTTTGCCGGTTGTGCTAATCAATCAGATTTCCGGCCATTGTGCCCCCTATTTTTGGAATGTGGCTCCTAGTGCTAATCCGTTCGCTGAATTTTCTAACCACTAGTTTCTTTTATAGTTTCTGGCTCAAGTTTAGTTCAATACTAATTTGTTCGCTGAGCTCCCCAACTACCAATCTCTCTTAATTACTAGGCTATTCATTTCCACGTTAGCTAAACATGCATATTACAATTTGACATATATACATTAAGGCTAGGATTTCTTTTAATGGCTGCGACGGCGTCACAACGCGATTTATATATCATGCGCGATATGTTGACACATTGCCATGCAATCTGACATACACATACTGTTGTTAGGATTTTCCAAAATGGCCGCGACGGCGTCATGACGCGATTTACGTCATGCGCAACATGCACATGCGCGATAAGATATTCGGCTTCTAATTAGCACGGGCAGCCCTTCCCCTTCACGCCTGCAGCTCGGCGGTGACGTCAGACGCCGCCGAGCTGGAGAGGCTTATAATCCCCTCTCCTAATCAGTTGCCGTCTGGCAATTGACGGGACAAGACTACACTCCCTGTGTCTATATTCAGGATCTTTTGATATCCTAGAGGTAAGCCATTTCACATGCCAATTTCAGTCCCAATCAGGACTATTTCATTACAACTGCTCAATGCCAGATCTTCTGATCCCGCATGACATAGCATATCTATCCCCTTTTTCTTTTTTTCTTCTTTAGTTACTTCATGAATTGCAAATAATTTTTATGTTTGGAGTACCCTGACATACAACTTGACGCTACCATGCTTGTCTGGTATCTATATTGATTCAATTAACCTTTTCAGGTAACTGAATACCGATTCCCTGTTTATCTATTTTTTAATGATTTTTTTATTTTATTATTTATTGCATTCAGAATTTTTTTCTTGGATCTCTATTATGGCAAATAGATAATTATTTACCATTTATTGTCCCTCTCTGCAGACCCTAAACGGCGACACGCTCTATCTGGCCTTGAGCCATTATGGCTCATATCCAAACTAATTTGATTTTCAATGACATCATACAAATAGAGTATTGATACGGGGAGTCCTGGCGAATTGGGTGAGATCTTACTACCATGTACCTGTAATACACTAAGTTTGTAATTGTAATTGAATTCATGTGTTCATTCACTAACAACTACACTACCTCCCTCAGAGATTAATTTATTAGTTATTTGTATTTTCTATATATTTATCCTATTTAATTGTATTGATCAGTCAAATATTTACTTACTGCACACCTTTTGTTTTGTTTTAGTGTCAATTATTGGCTGCTTAAATTTCCTGAAGAAGCTCAAACAGAGCGAAACATGTTGAAAATCGCAGCCTTTTTTTCTTTCCCTTCATGGACAAAGTTGGGTAATTCTGGAATGTTTTCCCACGTTGTACTGTGCAGGAGCATTTTTATGAATGTAACAATAAAATTATGTTACTGATTCTGTATAATGTAAATAAAATTATATCTTTTATCTATTTCAATCGTTTATTTCTGTGATTTGATACCTCAAAAGTCTCGGGGTTGGTGATCCCCCAGCCCCTTTCTTGGCCCCCCCTCTCTTTTCATTTTTTTGACATCTCAGGAGGGATTTGTCCCACTCCTCTTTGCAGATCCTCTCCAAGTCACAAAAGTTTTGAAGCCGGCGTTTGGTAACTCAAACCTTCAGCTCCCTTAACTTATTTTTTTATGGGATTGTGGTCTGGAGACTGGCTAGGCCACTCCAGGACCCTAATGTGCATCTTCTTGAGCAACTCCTTTGTTGCCTTGGCCATGTGTTTTGGATCATTGTCATGCTGGAATGCCCATCCATGATTCATTTTCAATGCACTGGTCCATCGTCCCTTTGATGCGGTGAAGTTGTCCTGTCCCCTTAGCAAAAAAACACCACCAAAGCATAATGTTTCCAACCCCATGTTTGATGGTGGGAATGGTGTTCTTGGGGTCATTGGGAGCATTCCTCTTCCAAACATGGTGAGTTGAGTTTATTCCAAAGAGTTCGATGTTGGTCTCATTTGACCACAACACTTTCACCCAGTTCTCCTCTGAATCGTTCAGATGTTCATTAGCAAACTTCAGATGGGCCTGTACATGTCCTTTCTTGAGCAGGAGGACCTTGAGGCCCCTGCAGAATTTCAGCCCTGCCATAGTGTCAGAGAAATGGCCGTGTTGTGGGCAATTCCACCAGTAACCATCATGGTTGTGCCAGATGAGTTTCCGTGCACTTGCGCACACGCAGATGCATGACAGCCAGGTCACAGCAGTCTGCGCGCACATGCCATGACATTGTAGGCACACGCCCCTGGCCTATTTAAACCCGCCACTGACACTTGCAGTTTGCTGGATTATCAACAGCTACCTGTGTTCCTGTGCCTTGTATTCTCTGAAGACCCCTAGCTTGACCTCTGCTTGGCTTGACCTGTGATCCCACCTGTCTCCTTGCTCTGACCCCGGCTGCTAACTACCCCTCGATCCTCTGTCCTCTCTGTATGACCCAGCTTGTTCCTGTACTTCTCTCGGACTGTCTTCTGGTATCTGACCCCTGGCCTGGCTGCGGACCCTGTTCCTGGTTTACCCTGTTGTTCCTGATTCAAGGCTTCTTTCTGCGCAGTTGCCCACATTGCTACCCAGTGCACTCCAGCCACCTACAGCCAACCAGCCAGCCTGCAGCATTCCTGACAACCCATGCACCTTTGGCACTGCTTCCCCATGTATCACTCCCATGGGAGCACTGCACTCAGCCGCAAGGGACGCCCTCTCAGCAACTCGGCCTTACATCAGAGACTTGACACATAGTGTGTTACCAATTGCTTTCTTGATAACTATGGTCCCAGCTGCCTTGAGATCATTGAAAAGATTCTCCCGTGTAGTTTTGAGCTGATTCCTCACAGTTCTCATGATCTTTGAAGCTCGATGAGTGAGATCTTGCATGGAGAACCAGATCAAGGGAGATTGACAGTTATTTTGTGTTTCTTTTATTTGCGAATAATCGCACCGACTGTTGTCACCCTCTATCCAAGCTGTTTGGCGATGGTCTTGTAGCCCATTCCAGCCTTGTGTAGGTCTACAATCTTGTCCTTGACATCCTTAGACAGCGCTTTGATCTTGGCCATGATAGAGAGATTGGAATCTAATTGATTGCTCAGATTGGACAGGTGTCTTTTATACAGGTAACAAGCTGAGATTAGGAGCACTCCCTTTAAGCATTTCAGCTTGCTACTTGTATAGAAGATATGTGGGAGCCAGAAATCTTGATGATCGATAGCCGATCAAATATTTATTTCACTCATTAAAATGCTAGTCAATTTATAACTTTTTTTGAAATGTGTTTTTCTGGATATTTTTGTTGTTATTCTGCCTCTTACTGTTAAAATAGGCCTAGCTTTGGGGGCGTGGCCTGGACAGCGATGGTGTAGGACGCGTGTGAGCTGAGCTCAGTATATCCTGCAACAGTTATTCTGAGTGGACACCGCTGTTTTTTCACATATTCTCTTGAAGGCTTGTGACTCCTGGACTATATCTATCATGTCCCCCCCCCCCCGAAGAGGAACACTGCAACCTCCTCATCGCTGGACAGATACCAGCGTCAGGACCGGGACCATGAGGAGCAAGATGGCGACTCTGCAGCCCCAACTACGGAGCATGCTGCAGCAGACACAGCCAAGGTCCTGGAATCTATCTCCACATGCCAGTCTACCCTGATGTCCAAGATAGAAGAGATCAACGTGGACATATCTCTAATAAGGCAAGACATGACTAAACTAAGAGACCGGGTCAAGGAGACTGAGACCAGAGTCAGCCAAGCAGAGGATACTCCAGCACTCCTATGAAGATATGCAATGCAAATACAACAATTGGCTCAAAAACATGACGGTCTAGAAAACCAGGCTCGCAGATCAAATCTCTGCTTCATTGGGCTCCGAGGGATCCGAGGGCCCAGACCCCGCCACTTTCCTGGAAAAGCTCCTGATCACCACATATGGCAGGCAGGCCCTTTCAACTACATTTTTGGTCAAGCACACTCACCGCATGCCTGCGCACCGACCCCCTGAAAGGAGCACAGCCATGCACCTTTATAGCAAAGCTATTGAATTACTGAGATCGAGATGCCATCCTTCGCCTGACCCGGGACAAGGGGAACATCCCATTCCAGAATGGCCACATTTCTGTGTTTCCTGACTTCTCGATGGAGGTCCAGAAACAGAGATCCCGCGTTTGATGTCAAACTGCATCTCAAAGCACATCATCTAAAGTACGTCATGTTGTTTCCGGCCCGGCTCTGTATCGTGGGGAGCCCACTTTTTTGAAGACCCGGAGCTCGCCTCGGCATGGCTGGATCAGCGTGATGCGGATAGAAATCATCCTACCTGATGGAGGTCACCTTCTGATACCTAACGTGGGTACGCTTTTTCATACCTGGTCCTACCACAGATACTTGTTCCATCTAGTGCCAAAACCTTGGGAGCTGTACCCGCAGTCTATCTCCCGCACAATATCCCTTTTTATTGAATGGGTCTCCCCAGACTTTGTAACAGTGTACCCTTCACACGCATATTTGGAGGCCTATTCCCCCCTCCTTTCTATGGATGAGCCACAGGCCCCATGAAATTCTCATTATGCTGGGCACCATGATAAGAGACTTCACCAACCGGTGACCAAGTCTCCTAATACCTCACTCATTATTGCCATGGTACTTGAGCTACAACGTTGAGTTTTTTTCCCCTTCTTTTTTTCTACCACGAGCAAGCATAAGGATTCTATCAACCATCCAACAAACATTGGTAAACTGTGCACATGATGCAAGTCCTACCGCTGGGTCTTTTTCCAGGGAATTTTCACCCCCTAGATAGATAGGCTATCACCTGTACTGTCCGGGAGACCCCTCTGGGGGACAGTATGGCAGATGCGGATATGACTGCCCTCTTAGTTAATTTGTTGCCAAGTCTGTTCCGCACAGCTTATGGGTATTATGCCCCAGCTAAGTTTGGGAAGCTGAGGGCTGGGTTGGGGGAAAGGAGATTTTACACGATTTGGTTATTGTTTATTTGTAATGTAATACTCTGTACAAGATGTAAGTATGCATGGTACATTTTGTCCATAGGACACCCTGGGTTGTACACACTTCTATAATATGTGAAGGACCCTGCTCTGGGGACTGGTCCACCACTTCTTCTGAAAAATACCTCACCCAATAATCTATGGCCGCCATAAATTTCTTACATGGAATGTCCGTGGGTTTTTTGCGGCAAGCTTAAGCGCACAGCAGTGTTTGGCTGTCTCAAGTCCTACAGGGCGGATATAGTAGTTTTGGTGGAGGCGCATGTCACTGGTCAACTCCAACTTGCACTTAAGTGCCCGTGGATAGGGTGGGCTTACCACGCCACCCACACTCCCTACTCTCGAGGCGTTTCCATATTAATAGCTAAAACAACCCAATTTGGAATTATTTCGGTACAAATGGGCAGGGCAGGTTCATTTTTCTACACTGTACTTTATATGGTAAACAATACCTTGTTCTGGTGTACTATATTCCTCCTCCTTATAATTCTACGGTTTTAATTAAGGTTTCCTGTACATGGCCCAATACCCCATGATCCCAGCCATCTGGCTTGGGAACTTTAACATGGTCCTAAACCCAACTAAGGATAGACTACAATCGAGCCAGACTACCCAGCTACCTATCATTACCCGACTGAGCCGCACACTCACGGAATATTCATTGACAGACGCATGGCACTTTAAACATCCAGGCACGCCTTTTCATGTTTCTCTGCAACACACTCCACCATGTCCTGAATAGATTTCATTATGATCGCGGATGTTCTGCTCCCCCTGCTTGAGGACTCAGGTTATATACCAGGTCCCTGTCTGACCACGCCCCATGTTGGGCATCCATACTCCTGGCTCCTTAAGCTGGGCCTCACTCGTGGCGCCTCCACCCTTCCTGGCTGTCCGCTCTAACTGACCAAGATGACATACAGAGGGAGTGCCAGTTTTACTTTACTACAAACCAGAACATGGTGCCCATAGGCCTAGTATGGGAAGCTTTTAAACTGCACGTCCACTCCACCCTCTCCAAATGTATAAACAGGCTAAAAGCTTCCTCCAAACTACTGCTCCAACAGGCCTCAGAGAGACTGGTATCAGCAACAGATGAATTCACATCAGACCCCACAGCTGCCAATGTCTCGGAGCTTAAGCTCCAAACACGCATCGTCAATCAATTACACTTTAAAAAACCGGGCAGAAGCATTTTTTCTTGAGACAGCGGGTATTCGGCCAGGGAGAGTGGATGGGAAAGCTTTTAGCCTACTTGGCTTCTAGGCCACCAGTGGTGGTGTCCTTGATGAGTGCACAGGAAACACCTATAACGGATCCATCGTCAGTTACCGCAGAGTTCCGCTCCTACTACACCAATCTTTACTCTTCCCAAGTAAACATAACTACACGGGAGACCCAGGCCTTCCTGCAGAATATACACTTCCCCAGTTGTCTGAAACTCAGGTAGCTGATCTTAGCTGATCTTGAGGCCCCTCTCTCCATGGATGAAATTGCTCTGGCAATAGCGTCCCTTGCCCCAAGCCAGGACAGCCTGCCATTAGACTGCTATGCAACATACTAGGAGGTATTGATCCCTGAACTCATGAAACTATACAATCATATATTCGAATCTGAAACCCTACCTGAATCCCTGCGCCAAGCGGTGATTATTGTGCTCTGCAAACCAGGCAAAAATCTCCAATACCCCGATTCATGCCGCCCAATCTCATTACTAGAAGTGGACATTAATGTATTGGCAAAAGTACTAGCCACTCGCCTTAATCAAATCATTATATCCCTTATCCATCCTAATCAAACAAGATTTATGCCTGGGAAAAACACAGCCATGAACATCCACTGCCTCCACTTGAATCTCCAAGATTGCCATGAAGCAGTTGGTACCAGAGCAGTGATAGCGTTAGACTCCGCTAAGGCGCTCGATTCTGTAGAGTGGGGATACTTGTGGGAGTGCAGCTGTTATACTTCTCCCCAGAGGCCTGAATAACATTGAACGGTTGGACTTCGGAACCCTTCCCTCTAGGGCAATGGACCCGGCAGGGATGCCCACTATCCCACTGTTATACGCCCCTTGCTGCGGAACCACTGGCCATTTCACTTAGAATGAATCTGAACATCCATGGTCTTCTGTTGGGCCCTCTCATGGAGACAGTGAGCCTATACGGAGATGACATGTTCCTTTACCTAGAGGACACTGGCCCATCTCTACAGACTGCCCTCCAGACCATTAAGGAATTGGGAAAACACTCAGGACTATGCATAAATTGGTCTAAGTCACAAATTCTACTCCTAGATCTCTCTCCACCAACCAGATGCACTGCTTCCCTCCCATTGAACATGGTATCCTCTATTCAATACTAGATCAGTACAGACTGATCACTAGAGAGCCCAAAGAATATATTAAAAATAACTTAGAACCTCTATTCACCTTTCTGAAAACCTGTACACAATCCTGGGCACGTCTCCCATTGGGGATGATGGGATGGGTCAACCTTACTAAAATGATCCTGCTGCCCAAGTTCCTATACATGCTTTGGCATTTTCCGGTTTTAATCCCCTTAAAAATATTCAAAATGCTCGATAGTATTCGCAACACTTTCATTTGGGGATTCAGCATACATAAGTTAGCATGGTGCACTCTCAAAAACCCAACCTCCTTAGGAGGAGCAGCCCTCCCAGACTTCCACTCATACATATATAGCAGCCCAAATCTCTCATTTCTATCATCTCCACAAAACAGATGGACTCAGATACCATACCCTAATATGCAAGAAACCTGGTCATAGCGCACATTCTCCCATGCAAGTACTATTTAGAGGCAAGGGAGGTAGAGGGGCTCCTGACAACAGGAACCTACTATTATCCCGCTATAAATGCATATGGGAGATTGCACTCAAAATAACTGGTGCTAACTACTTCAACTCACACACACTTGTGGCATAATCCCCAACTACGGGAACTGACTTCAATTCTGGACGTTGACAACTGGGCCTTTAAGGGGATTTTATTCCTACATCAAGTACTTACCCCCTCTGAGTACGAAATTTCTAATCACTGAAGGACGAATTTGAGCTGCCCTCCCATATGCTATTTCGGTATTTACAGCTAAGACACGCCCTACAAACCCAATTTGCAGACGGTTCCCAAACCCACAAAACTATATCCCTGGTAGATGTGATCATAGGTGCAGACCCCTCCCAACTGATATCCACTATATAAAATATCTTATGAACTCGCTCGGTAACACGGATTATCAATACTGCTAGAACCAGATGGGAGGGGGATATAGGCCCCATAGAAGAATTAGACGGGGACGAGGTATTGGAAAACACCAAAAAGGCTTCCCCTAGGCTCTCCGAGTGCTTGACTCAACTGTACATCATACACAAATCATACATCACACCAACGAGAATTGTCAAATACCACCATAACTACAACCCACAGTGTCCTAGATGTACTGGTCACCCGTGTACATTCTTCAACCTAATGGTCTTGCCCAGCGATCCAAAACTAATGGGCACAAATTATAAAGTTTCTGCATGTCCACATGGGCTCACCCCTACAACTGGACCCAAAGTCATGTTTATTGGGCCTACTTCCAGATGCATCTATCGATAAGTTCCTAACCTTTTAAATGCTTGTCCTTGTATGGGCATGCCTGTTTTTAAAAACAAGTTTTTAATGTGAATATATTGTTAACCTGCTCTTATGAATACGTAGATACTTTGCACATGCTTTTATCATTTTTTATGTGAATAAACTGTATACATCTTTTAATCAAAGCGTCAGATCACGCGCCTTCCATCTTTTCTCCTTCACCTCATAAGTTCCTAGCCACCTTCCTGTACGAAACCCTTTTCAGCGCACGGAAGCTAGTGGCCCAACACAGGATGAGGACTACCCCCCCCACCTTACAAGCCTGGGTTGGGGAAATCAATTTGAATCTACCATATAAGAAAGTAATCTACAGACACTGGGGCTGTCCCACCAAATATAATAAGGTCTGAGATAGGTGGCTTGATAATGCAGACACATGTACTGAGTAGGCCTGTACTCCTGGACAAACATAGGGGTACAATAAATACCCCAAGTCACCTGTAGGAATCCAAAATACTGCAATCTGATAAATGTTTATGTGATTCTACAGCACAGGGTGATGTAGTACTATCTGACAAATGTGATTGGACACTGACTTAAAGTCATATTATTTTGTGCTCTAGATACCTAAGGCAATCCACTTGTTCAGTTTGCCTTCTTCTTTTGTATTGCATGACATGTACCGTGCCTATATGCTTTACTTACAAATAAACTTGTTTTGTTAATGAAAAAAATTCAAATAAACCTAGCATTAAGGCTGGGTTCACATAATTGCGAATCGGATGTGGGTTTTTACTGCATTCAATTCACATAGCAGTAGATTGTGTCCGGCTCTCTATGTTCACACATCTCCGCAGCGGCTCTGGTGCTAATTGCATAGGAGCCCTGTGTGTCTTTTGGTCTGTTTCAGGTCCGAATTCAGCACAAAATTCAGGCTGAAATCAGACCTGAAATAGTGAATGGAGATACATCGGGCCCCCGCTGTGAGTCACTGCGTTCTCAAGTGTGAACCCAGCCTTTGTTTGTCAGTAGGAAAATGTACAAAATCAAAGAAAAATAATAGAGCTGCGCCAACAAACATTAAATGAAACTGTCACAATTATCTGTAAACAGTGCAATATTCAACGTAAAGTCTTGAATGATGAAAGTCCACAATAAAAGAGATTTTGTGTTGAAAGACAATCTATTAGCATCGAATACATGCACCGTGGTGATTCCAAAAAGATGTGCCCAGCCACCGAGAAAAGATTGCGCTTATCAGATGGTAAAAGCGTAAGGAGCGTTATGGTAAAAGCCAATTGCAACCTTTCACTTATGTGTCTGTGAAGTTTCCCAGGGGCGACACTTCATGTACTGCAGGTCACTACAGTGCTCCACATTCCCATTGAAAAGCAAAGAATGTACTCAAAAGAGAAAGAAAAAACATTAATATTCTTTAATCGTAAAAAAGACATGCACTTACATAAAAAATGTATCAAATTGTGTGTATACAAGCAGGCCGGCAAAATCGAGAACCTGTCCTCCTCTCGTTCAGCATGGTGACATCACAGCGTGCCCTCCCATACGCGTTTCATCATAAATTACGTTTTCAATGGGGAACCCATTGGTAAGCGCAATCTTTTCTCGGTGGCTGGGCACATCTTTTTGATACTTGTGTGGAATCACTGTGGTGCATGTAGCACTGTTTACTGATAATTGTGACAGTTTCATTTAATGTTTGTTGGCGCAGCTCTATTATTTTTCTTTCTATTTGATTGTATGTGTATCCTACAGTTGAGCAGCAGCCTTGTGATTTTTACAATTTATTTTTTACTTTTTATTTTTTATTTTCATTTTCATTTTTTTTTTTTTTAGTTTTTCATTTTATGTCTAGCGCGGTTTAATCCCCCGTTTTCCTAAATGTAAAAAATCAGCAGGGAATCAAATACTTTTTTCCCTCACTGTATATGAGCTAGCATATTTGACGATATATGAAGATGCAGATGTTAACAATATACAAAAAAAAATTGCATTTGTCCTGAGCTCTTCATCTCACAACAAAGTTTCAGAGCAAGTGAATGTGGGGTGCCCAGCGATAAAACAACGAGCAAGCACCAGATTTACTCTAAATCCAATTCTAATAAAGACACAGATGGAAATATATGTCTGATGGACAACCAACTTGAAATTAAATTTCATCCACTTGAAATCCCACTTGAAATTAAATAAATACACAAACATTCTGTAAATTAAATTTACCAAGTATCACATCACAAAATTCTTAATCCTCAAGATATTGCTAATCAATTTGCACAATACTACAGTGAATTATATAACCTTAAATCTGATCCACATACTGTACAGCCCACCCTACCCACCATACAACGTTTCTTAAAGGATTTGAACCTCCCTCTACTCTCAGGTACACACTTAGATTCCATGAACTCCCCATTCACCACAGGTGAAATAGAATCTATTATTACTACACTTCCAAATGGGAAATCCCCAGGCCTCGATGGGTTTTCTAATGAATATTTCAAAACCTTCCCTAAACTTCTTTCCCCATACTTACAAAAGGTCTTTACCCAAGTGGCGGAACAGGCGTCATTTCCCCAAGAAATGCTGAAAGCATATGTCACTACAATTCCCAAACCAGGAAAGGACCCCACCACCCCAAGTAACTTTAGGCCTATTTCTTTACTGAACTCAGACATCAAACTCTACGCCAAACTCTTAACTAAGCGCCTAGAGGAATTCATACCGTCCCTAATAAAGAATGACCAGATGGGTTTCATAAGGGGGAGACAAACTTCTGATGCAACGAGACGTATCATAAATGTTGTTCACCACGCTGCTCTATCTAAAACGCCTTCTCTGCTGCTCTCCATTGACACAGAGAAGGCGTTTGATAGAGTGGACTGGAGTTACATGAGAGAGGTACTCTGTAAGTTCGGCTTTCCTGGCACTATATTCAATGCAATGATGGCCTTGTATTCCTGTCCTTCTGCTCAGGTGTTGACTGCGGGTATGCTATCCCATACTTTCTTGATTACGAATGGTACCCGTCAGGGGTGCCCACTGTCCCCTACTATTTTTAACCTGATGATAGAACCCCTGGCGGAGACCATCAGATCAAGAGTTGACATATCTGGCTTCAAAATAGGTTCTCGCAACCATGTTGTCAATTTATTTGCTGACGACGTCATTCTGATGCTAACAAATCCATCCAGATCTCTACCGTTAGTCCATGAAATTCTGTTGAAATTTGGTGATATCTCCTATTACAAAGTCAACTTTGCTAAATCATTGATATTAAACCTGGGTATGGATAGGCGTATACAGGACCAACTTAAAAGAGACCTCCCGTACAAATGGCAGGATGATGGTATACCATACTTGGGTATTACAATAACTAATTCCACTCGTACCATCGTTGCTTCAAATTTTAGACCATTGCTCGCCAAAATCGAAGAAACCCTTAAACACATAGCTAAAACTGAACTTGCGTGGTTGGGCAAATTGGCTGCATGTAAGATGTTAGTGCTCCCTCACATACTCTATATGTTTAGGACTATCCCATTACACATTCCCAATTATTTTCTTAAAGCTATCTCCAAGCTCATATGGAATTTCTTGTGGAATGGGAAGAAGGCACGGTGTACCCCCCGTAGCCTAATTCCCCACAGGCTTGTGGGAGGGGCAGGACTAATAGATGTTTATGACTACCTGTGGTCCACTAGATTAGACCAACTCCGACAGTGGTTAAGAACCACTAATACCCCTCTATGGGTTGACTTAGAACGAGCCACGGCTCCGGTTCCTGATCTAGTAGCTTTCCTTATGGGTGACATTTGGAAGCCTTGGGATTTACGCCAATTCTCCCCCATAATACAAACCTCCCTACAAGCATGGAGATTCCTTCTAAATCAAGATCACCGCATTCTCCACTCTATCAATTATCAATTTCCCCTGAGTCTCCTAGAAGCCCGTATCCCGATGCTATCTTTGAAACAGTTTCCGAGCTATGGTATACACACTATCCAAAACTTCTTTGTTGACTACAAGGCCCTTGATAACGATCAGATAATGGCAAAGTTTGGTCTTCCTAGCCATCATTTCTTCACGTGTATCCGAATCTCCCTTTTCCTGAAGAAAAATCCTCTCCCTGCAATTAAACTACCACCTTCTGTTTGGCACTATCTTTCATGCGAATCCTCAAGGAACAAAGGCATTTCGATCTTTTATGCTCTTCTGCAGGATAAAAAGTCCTTCACGAAGACAAAACAGATCAATGCTTGGGAAGCTGACTTGGGACTCACATTTCCAGAAGATCAGTGGACCACAGCGTTTTGCGAGATCCAAAAAGCCTCACACTCTATTAGTTACTGGGCAATGTCTATTAGAATTATCAATAGATGGCAATACACGCCTTGTAGATTGTCGAAAATTTTTCCGCACACTTCTTCACTTTGTTGGAGGAACTGCGGGCAATTGGGCCACTTACTACACATGTTTTGGGAATGTCCCAACCTGATAAGTTTTTGGAATCAAGTATTCCAACTCATAACTTCCCTTACGGGTATAATTACTCTTCC
This sequence comes from Lithobates pipiens, assembly GCF_037356315.1. Classification (NCBI taxonomy): domain Eukaryota; kingdom Metazoa; phylum Chordata; class Amphibia; order Anura; family Ranidae; genus Lithobates; species Lithobates pipiens. The sequence goes on from NW_027507764.1 coordinate 119,789,034, forward strand.
CAACCCTGCTTTAGCGATCCTACATATTGGTATTGAAAAATTCCCTTACAACATGAGGGTAGTTGTTTCTAATATTCTCCTGGCAGCAAGATCCTTGGTTTTGTTACATTGGAAAACAGCCATGACCATGAACATTACGGATCTGACCAACACAGTTCATCATCATTACACCCTAGAGCGAGCATTAGCTATAAATACTTTAAAATGCAAGCAATTTGATACCACTTGGAGTATATGGAGTGCTAAATATCGGAGGTCTTAAGTTTTGTTGACATTTCGTTCTCTGTTTATTTCTGTGCATCTCTGTGTTCATTATGAGATTGTATTGTATTTTATTGCATGATGAATCTTAATCGATGCAGTAGTGTGTGCTAATGTTTTCCTTTACGTTATCACATCTTATTTTTTTTTTTTTCTTTCTCCCCCTTATAATTTGTATTACTTCATGCCCTCTCTTTTTTTTCTGTATCATCAAAACTTCAATAAAAATTGAATGATTAAAAAAAATAATTTCATTTACCAAGATTACCGGGGTGTTCTGAAAATAAACATTGTTCTTCACAATAAAACCCTAACAAAAATAAGGATGGGTACGTCCCCAAGTCCCCCTTCCTCCTTTGTGGAGTAAGGTATGGAAAGTAGACACTTCATTTGTCTCATGTTCTCAAGTTACATTTATTCTTTCAATGCTGCTGATACAAAAATAAGAAATTCCCTTGAGGCTGGTTAAAAAAAAATTAGAACGATGTAGCAAATCTTTATGCAAAATAAATTCATAATGATAGACAGAAAATAGAAAAAAATTCCATGATTATGACATATTTCCTAATTTAATCATAACAACTTCTTAATTGAAGAACATAAAACAGGATAACTGAACAAGAAAATATGTGCAACTTAGGCTTTCTGATCAATAACCACATACAGGATTTCTTCTATATTATCATGTCACCTAGTATTTTCAATTTTTTACCGCTCAGGTCAAAGAGACAAAGATCTGAGAGAAGTGCAAACATATGACTAAAGAAATCGCTATAGAAACATGAAATGAGCAGGGAATATTTGAGAGGGACATTCGGTACTGCTTGACCTTCCGAAGACAGTTTACCTTTGAAAAGCTTGTCATAAAAATGAATTGTTAGCAAGAAAAGAAAAAGATGCGTGACCTTTTTTCCTTTGTTAAAAGAAAATTTAATTCCTGTATAGCTGCCTCTATACAGAATAAATGTCTAATTTGTTAAGGTTTTGGTTTTTCCCTAAGGACCAGATATATTTACACAAATTGGTAGGAAATAAAAACTTTTTGAAATGTTACCCTGGAACACACCCTCTCATTTGGGATTTTTTATACCATCAGAAAAAGACCAATACAATTTAGATGTAATTCAAGTTTTATCAACTTTTCTAACCCAACTAGCTAGGTTTAATTCAGCATTTTACTATTGAAGGAAAGTTGAATGGGTATGGATATTTTTGCCTAATTACACTGGACCAGCTTGGATCAATGTACAGTATCTCACAAAAGTGAGTCTACCCCTCACATTTTTGTAAATATTTTATTATACCTTTTCATATGACAACACTGAAGAAATGTCACTTTGCTACAATGTAAAGTAGTGAGTACACAGCTTGTATAACAGTGTAAATTTGCTGCCCCCTCAAAATAACTCAACACACAGCCATTAAAGTCTAAACCTCTGGCAACAAAATAATGGTGTGTCCACCATTATTTTCCAGCACTGCCTTAATCCTCTTGGACATATAATTCACCAGAGCTTCACAAGTTGCCATTGGAGTCCTCTTCCACTCCTCCACTACGACATCACGGAGCTGGTGGATGTTAGCGATCTTGCGCACCTCCACCTTTCCGTTTGAGGATGCCCCATAGATGCTCAATAGGGTTTAGGTCTGGAGACATGCTTGGCCAGTCCATCACCTTTACCCTCATCTTCTTTCGCAAGGCAGTGGTCATCTTGGAAGTGTGTTTGAAGTCGTTATAATGTTGGAATACTGCCCTGTGGCCCAGTCTCTGAAGGGAGTGGCTCATGCTCTGCTTCAGTATGTCACAGTACATTTTGGCATTCATGGTTCTCTCAATGAACTGTAGCTTTCCAGTTCCGGCAGAACTCATGCAGCCTCAGACCATGATACTTCCACCACCATGCTTGACTGTAGGCAAGAAAAACTTGTCTTTGCACTCCTCACCTGGTTTCCACCACACGCTTGATACCATCTGAACCAAATAAGTTTATCTTGGTCTCATGAAACCACAGGACATGGTTCCAGTAATCCAAGACCTTAGTCTGCTTGTCTTCATAAAACTGTTTGAGGGCTTTCTTGTGCATCTTCTTTAGAAAAGGCTTCTTTCTGGGAGGACAGTCATGCAAACCAGTTTGATGCAGTGTGCAGCGTATGGTCTGAGCACTGACACGCTGACCCCCCACCCCTTCAACCTCTGCAGCAATGCTGGCAGCACTTATACGTCTATTTCCAAATGAAAACCTCTGAATATGACACTGAGCATGTGCACTCAACTTCTTTGGACAACCATGGCAAGGCCTGTTCTGAGTGGAACCTGTCCTGTTAAACTGCTGTGTGATCTTGGCCACTGTGCTGCTCATAAAGTTCTTTGCCATGATGTTCCATGATGAATTCCAGTGACCAGTATGAGAGAGTGCGAGAGATAACACCAAATTTAACACACCTGCTCCCCATTCACACCTGAGACCTTGTAACACTAATGAGTCACATGACACAGAGGAGGGAAAATAGGTGATTGGCCCCAATCTGGACATTTTCACTTAGGGGTGTACTCACTTTTGTTGCCAGCGGTTTAGACATTAATGGCTGTGTGTTGAGTTAGTTTGAGGGGACAGCAAATTTACACTGTTATACAAACTGTACACTCACTACTTTACATTGTAGCAAAGTATAATTTCTTCAGTGTTGTCATATGAAAAGATATAATAAAATATTTACAAAAATGTGTGGGTTGTATGTATTTATGTGCCACACCTGGCTGATCCCTGTAGAAGTTGGAAATCACTGTAGTGGGCACTGTTACTACAATGATTGCTGATTGCTTCCGGATCCTGGTCTGAGTGTCTGACCTGCTTTGTGAGCACAGGGGGTCACTTGCTCAGCATGGGCACCATTCAGAGAAGACTTTGCATCTTTTCAGTGATTGCTGGAATGCTTTCTCTGATTGCAAACTGTGGGGATTGTGACAACAATGCCCCACTTATTCACATCATCCACGCTTAGGCTCCATGTACACTAGCAGCTCCTAAACTTGAGTTTAGGAGCTTTTGGCGTTTTTTTGCCAAAGCTCATCTCCATAAAGGCCCATGTGTCCATGTACACATAGGCTTTTAGGTGTCAGGGCTGGGCTTAGCCCTTCCTTCTTAGAGCTCTGTGCTCAGCTGTTGGTTAATTGCCAAATACTCTTCCTTCCACAGTGACTCATCTGGTCTTCATTTCCTGCTCGTCAGCTAGAGCTGCTGGTTATATAAACTCCTTGGATCAGATCTTCTTTGCCTTGGTCAACAAATCTGGACTCTCTCTGCTGTGTTTTCCTGTGAAAGATTTTAGTTTGGCTGACTTCCCTTCTGGTTCCTGATCCTGTTTGCTTCACCTGACTTCGCTGATCTCTGGGTTCCTGTTTCTCTGGCTTGTTCTGACTACCAGTGACTACATTTTTCACTCTTTGTTATATTGCAGCCATTTTCTAAAATCATTTAAGTTCATTTTTTACTCATTAATGTACACACAGCACCCCATAATGACAGAAAAACACAGAATTGTTTAAATTTTTGCAGATTTATTAAAAGAAAAAGGGAAATATCACATGGTCCTAAGTATTCAGACCCTTTGCTGTGACACTCATATATTTAATTTAGGTGCTGTCCTTTTTTTCTGATCATCCTTGAGATGGTTCTACACCTTCATTTGTGTCCCAGCTGTGTTTGATTATACTGATTGGACTTGATTAGGAAAGCCACACACCTGTCTATATAAGACCTTACAACTCACAGTGCATGTCAGAGCAAATGAGAATCAACAGGTCAAAGGAGCTGCCTGAAGAGCTCAGAGACAGAATTGTGGCAAGGCACAGATCTGGCCAAGGATACAAAACCTTTCTGTTGCACTTAAGGTTCCTAAGAGCACAGTGGCCTCCATAATACTTAAATGGAAGATGTTTGGGACGACCAGAACCCTTTCTAGAGCTGGCTGTCCGGCCAAACTGAGATATCAGGGGAGAAGAGCCTTGGTGAGAAAGGTAAAGAAGAACCCAAAGATCACTGTGGTTGAGCTCCAGACATACAGTCGGGAGATGGAAGAAAGTTGTAGAAAGTAAACCATCACTGCAGCCCTCCTCCAGTCGGGGCTTTATGGCAGAGTGGCCCGACGGAAGTCTCTCCTCGGTGCAAGACACATGAAAGCCTGCATGGAGTTTGCAAAAAAAAAAACAGAAGGACTCCAAGATGGTGAGAAATAAGATTCTCTGGTCTGATGAGACCAAGATAGAACTTTTTGGCCTTAATTCTATGTGTATGTGTGGAGAAAAACAGGCACTGCTCATCACCTGTCCAATACAGTGGTGGTGGCAGCATCATGCTGTGGGGGTGTTTTTCAGCTGCAGGGACAGGACGACTGGTTGCAATCAAGGGAAAGATGAATGCGGCCAAGTATAAGGATATCCTGGATGAAAACCTTCTCCAGAGTGCTCAGGACCTCAGACTGGGCCGAACGGTTACCTTCCAACTAGACAATGACCCTAAGCACACAGCTAAAATAATGAAGGAGTGGCTTCACAACAACTCTGTGACTGTTCTTGATTGGCCCAGCCAGAGCCCTGACTTAAACCCAATTGAACATCTCTGGAGAGACCTAAAAATGTCTGTCCAACAACCTTTACCATCCAACCTGACAGAACCGGAGAGGATCTGCAAGGAGGAATGGCACAGAATCCCCAAATCCAGGTGTGAAAAACTTTTTGCATCTTTCCCAAAAACACTCATGGCTGTATTAGATCAAAAGACAAAGAGGGGGGGAATGTATATCTCCATATACTGGGACTTTAAATGAAACGCACAAGGAAGGGGGGGCAGTGCGTCTCCATCCCTATTCTAAATTCAAAATACAAAACGAGTATGGGACTTTAAATGAGGCAGGCTCAAAAACAATGGAAGAGTAGAAATTTTATTATTGATTATACATGAATGTCAAAGAGCGTTTCTATGTGACCAATGAGTATTCAATACATATACAGACATGACATCCTAGTAAACATGATATAGAACTTAATAATCATAACAGGGAAAAAAATGTATACAAATTTCAAAGAAATAGTACAGTAATAATGTACAATAGAATTCATAAAAATGTTGTAACAAATGATGGAAATGTGAGGGATTACATCCTCACTAGCTCGACGCATTTCATCGGTTGACCGACTCATCAGGAGAAAATGTATAATGTCTGTAAATAATGAATAATAACAGGTGTTCTAAATTAAAAAGCCCATAGTATAAGAAATATTATATACAAATACATTTTATATAGAAAAAAGATGGTCAAGTCCACAGAGCTTACACCCCGTAGGAATGCCAAGCATGAGTTGTCCCGGTGTGCATGGGTCGCCACATCAAGTCTCCACCAGGAGCTGAGGCGCAAAGAGTCCGCCCAGAACACCCGGCCGACAATGAGAAGCCCCCAGCCAGCAAATAGAGTAATTGGAGTATTATGCAGATAATGGCAAGTAGAATCTATAAGATAAATAGAAGGTATTTTTTATAATGAACCTGGTAGCACTGCCAAGTACCAAAGAAATAAAATGCCTGGAGAAAGAAAAGTGAAAAGGAGTGACGTGACAGTGCACAGGTGGAGCCATTAAAACAACCATCTAAAAGATGTGCAAAGAAGGTTACAAAAGAGTTAAAACAAAAAGTGTGGCGCTTAGGTGGCAACAAACCACATGAACCAGTAAGGCACTAATTCAAGCAAAGAAAATTACATACACTTCAAAAAAAGAAAATATGTGTAAATTCCGTTATATATCAAGAGATCTTACTCCCAAGTGAAAGAGTGCATGAACCTCATGCACACAAAAGGTTAAAGTAAATAAAATTATTTAACATATATAGTCCATCAAGTGAACGTCTAACAGTCCTTGAAATGTGTAATATCAATCACAATTCCAAACTTGAGGTGACGTAAAAAAGGTGAAATTCAACTTCTGATGTGTAGAATAATACCACCACCACTGTGATAAAGAAGGGGAGAGGAGGCTTACCAAATGACGTGGACTCAGAGGAAGGCTTACGCCTCTCGAGTCATATGGGCCTGTAGGTTAGCAAACCAGATAATCATACATCTAGTGTGTAATCTCCCGCAAGTCTTCAGGTCATGAAATCATCCATAATGATCCTCCTATCATCCCACGAAAATAGGGGCTCAGGTAACAAAGACCATGGAAGTAGAAAACTAGCATAGCGTGATACCGTTTTAACATCCAATTTATTAAAAAATAACAATAAAATTACACTCACATCTGGTTCAATCATAATAACATAGTCAGAAAATAGCGATGTCTGTAAGGGGGTCCACCCGACGCGTCCACCCGACAGTCGTCCTCTGGGGTGTGGACCCTCCCAAACAGCATCGCTTATAAGTACAAAATGACCCCAAAATAGGCAATGACCCCAGAAGCACTTGGCACTTCCGGTCACATGTTCCGGAAGTGTATATATTAAAAACTCCTCCATATATATTTATTATCCTTACATATAGCATCATCCCCATCAGAGATGGCCGCCAAATATCCAAAATATAAACGAAACTGTGAATATTTGGATATAACAGATTTTCCACAACTAGCATAAATTAGTATCCATCCTGTGTCATAACCAAGCCTCGTTCTGATCATGAGGCCTGGCCATCAAAACACCAGTATGCAGCATAGCCAAGCCTCGTTCTAAAAACCAAGCCTCACTCTAATTATGAGGCCAGGCCTCATATTAGCATCCATCCTGTGTCGTAACCAAGCCTCGTTCTGATCACGAGGCCTGGCCATCCAAACACCAGCATGTAGCATAGTCAAGCCTCATTTTGAAAACCAAGCCTCGCTCTGATTATGAGGCCAAGCCTCATATTAGCATCCGTCCTGTGTCATAACCAAGCCTCGTTCTGATCACGAGGCCCGGCCATCCAAACACCAGCATGCAGCGTAGTTGAGCCTTGTTCTGAAAACCAAACCTCGCTCTGATTATGAGGCCAGGCCGTCAAAACTCCGGCATACAACGTAGTCAAGCCTCACTCTGAAAGCGAGGCCAGACTGTCACAGCTGCGGTTTAGTCAGCAAACACTTCCCAGGACCAAGCCTCGCTCTCAGAACGAGGCCCAACCCACGGACTGGCTGCAACAATCGTTATCAAGCCGCATACTGCCTGCTTGTGTGTATATGAACCTGCCCCACATAACCTCCCCATAGGGGGCGCTAAGCAACTCCATAGCAACAGGGTGATGCCATACATATCACATACAGCGTCTGCCGGAGTCATGGTCTTAAGGGGGGCATCAATATAAACTTTACACATATTTAGTAGGTATACAAAGTATATATATATATACAGATATTCACATGAACATGTTCACCATAAGGGAAAAAAAGGAGGAAAAAAGGGGAGATAAAACATTTACTCCACCTCAATAGGGGGTCATAAATTTCTCCAAAAAATCACGCTACTAAAACAAATTAAAACTAACAATTGGCCACCAATCAAATAGTATTCCCACCAATTACCATTTGTATTGTATCAATAAACCATTGTAGTGAGTACATCATGCAATCACTACAAATTAAATATACATAGTTCAACTGAATAACAATCGATTTTAATGCAAATGTAGATCACTCAGGGGAGGGCCAATGAATAACTAAAAAGATATTATAAAAAATATTAAAAGTTGTTATTTTGTCCTTATGCTTGATTAATAAATGAATTTATGTCTAGCTCCACGTTCATTCCAAAAGGATGATAAGTCTGTAGCTCATAGATCCAAAATGTTTCAAGTCTTGAAACACCCCTGGTGTTAGCTCCGCCCCTCCATGGTGCAATATATCTGTCTATGACCAGATACTGAGTTCCCATAGGATTTCGAGCATGGTGTTATTGATAGTGACGCGGAACAGTATGTTTCACGCTCCCGAGTTTTATTAAGTTAATGTGTTCCGACACACAAGTGGTGAATGATCTTATGGTTCTACCTGCATACTGTTTGCCACAAGGACAAGTCAGTAGATACACTACGTTTATTATGATGACAAACCGTACACCTTTTGCATGGATAGTAACCTGTCCAATTGTGAAAGAACATAGGTTTTACAGGGGGGTTGATGATAGAGGGAGCAATCTTACTTTTCAATGCAGGTAAACCCCCGGTAGACCACCTTGGGTGTTTCCGGTATGAGAGGTCCAAGGACTTTATCGTTCCTTAGGATGCTCCAATGTCTTTCAAAAATATTCTTAATTTGTTTGTGCTGTGTAGAGAACCGTGTTAGGAAGGACCATTTATAGTGGCCATCATCCTCCCTACGAGGCCTCTCCCCCAGCAAAGAAGTTCGATCAATATCCAAAACCTTCTGCAATTCTCTATCGATATCAACCCCACTATAGCCCCTATCCAAGAATCTAGACTTCAAGACATCAGCCTGGATTTTAAACGTGTTGATATCAGTACAATTCGCAGGAATTGACTCTTAGGAACAGAGTTCAGCCATGTTCTGTGGTGGCAACTATCCACAGGTATAAACCCGTTTCTATCTGTGGGTTTAAAATGTGTGCTCATCACGAACTGACATCCTGAAATTTCTATTCCCAAGTCTAAAAAATGCATCCTAGACATACTAGATTCATAGGATAGGACTATCCCTCTATCATTCCCATTAAGGACAGAAAAAAATTATTTGAATGCTTCAGATGTACCTGCCCATAGGAGGAGGACGTCATCAATGTATCTGGCCCACAGTTTCAACTGAGGGTAATCCAAAGCAAAGACAACGTCCTCCTCCCATTTGGCCATAAATAGATTAGCTAAACTGGGGGCAAATTTTGCCCCCATTGCTACACCCTTGGTCTGTAAGTAAAACTTCCCTTCGAACCAAAATAATTGTGTTGAGTTGCAAACTCTAAAAGTTCCAGAATATAGTCCACTTGAAACTCGGCAAGAGTGGGATCACGTTTTAAAAATCTATGTACAGCTTCCATCCCAATATGATGAGGGATACATGTGTACAGTGATGTCACATCTGCCGTAGCCATGATCAAATTTTCCTCAATAGTGAAACTAGACAATCGGTTGATTACATCTTTGGTGTCTTTAAGAAATGAAGGGGTAGTTTTAACTAAAGGTTGGAGAAAATGGTCAATATATTTCCCAATACGGGAGGTGATGGAATCAATTCCACTTATAATGGGACGACCAGGGGGACAAATGGGATTCTTATGGATCTTGGGCAAATAATAAATAATGGGAATACGTGGAGCTAGTGGGACAAGAAATTCTCTTTCTTTTTTATTTAAAATCTTCAAATCAAATCCTTTAACAATGAGACTGTTTAGTTCCCTTTTGTATTTTTTTGTAGGATCACTAGGTAGTTCAACATATGTAGCGTGATCACTAAGAATGTTGTACATTTCACCTACATAGTCAGCCTTGTCTAGTAATACCACACCCCCGCCCTTATCAGCAGCGCGAAGTTTGGAATTGTGATTGAAATTACACATTTCAAGGACTGTTACTTGATGGACTATATATGTTAAATAATTTTATTTACTTTAACCTTTTGTGTGCATGAGGTTCATGCACTCTTTCACTTGGGAGTAAGATCTCTTGATATATAACGGAATTTACAAATATTTTCCTTTTTTGAAGTGTATGTATTTTTCTTTGCTTGAATTAGTGCCTTACTGGTTCATGTGGTTTGTTGCCACCTAAGCGCCACACTTTTTTGTTTTAATTTTTTGCATCTTACTGTGTAGTCTTCAGTAGTGTTGGCAGCTGGGTTGAGCACATTTTTTCACAGCGCAGTATTTTTTTACACTTTTTTTTACACTTTTTTACACTTTTAAGGTTACAAAAGAGTAAAGCAATACAAAGTGAAGGAAATATATAGGCCAAGAGAAATGAAAGATAGGCAAGTGACCATGTACAATCGTATTAAGTGATGACCATAGAAGATCATTTAAAGCCCCATACTCGTTTTGTCTTTTGATATTAGATCAAAAGGGTGCTTCTACTAAATACTGAGCCATGGGTCTGAATACTTAGGACCATGTGTTTTCAGTTTTTCTTTTTTAATAAATCTGCAAAAATGTCAACAATTCTGTGTTTTTCTGTCAATATAGGGTGCTATGTGTACATTAATGAGAAAAATGAACTTAAATTATTTTAGCAAATGGCTGCAATATAACAAAGAGTGAAAAAATTAAGGGGGTCTGAATACTTTCCGTCCCCACTGTAAATATCCATATCTGGAATTTAGCTTTAATCTGTGTTCATTTATAAAACTAGGAGCCCACAACATTGACTCATCATTGACAGCGCAAGTCATACACTAACAATTGGGAATCACTCTAACTGTTTCCCAGTCACGTGATCACTATGACAGCCAATCATAGTGATCATGTGGCCTTGCTTACAAAACAAACCTGCCAGCTCAGCTGCCTCAGAGAGAAAAAGCAGCTGGTTAAGTAAAATACAAATAGTGAAAAAAAATGTTTATTTAACAGGACAAAAAATAATATTATGAATTGTTAAGCGTAAAATTGTATTTTTAAACATTTTTGTCAATTTGGCAGTTTATAATAAAAAAGCAAGGGATAAAATAAAAGCCTTATACATGCTACTACATAAAGTAATTTAGGTAGGCAAATTAGTTATTGAGTTATAATCAAAATTACTGACACATACTGACGCTGCTAAATTTGGTCTGAGCATCTAGGTTAAATGGATTTTGACATGTACAGTACACAAAAACATTAGAGAATTTACCATTGCCCAAGTTAATTTTAACCTTCTTATTTTTAATTTAGTAAGTACAGTGGTGTGAAAAAGTGTTTGCCCCCTTCCTCATTTCCTGTTCCTTTGCATGTTTGTCACACTTAAGTGTTTCGGAACATCAAACCAATTTAAACAATAGTCAAGGACAACACAAGTAAACACAAAATGCAATTTGTAAATGAAGGTGTTTATTATTAAAGGTGAAAAAAAATCCAAACCATCATGGCCCTGTGTGAAAAAGTGATTGCCCCCCTTGTTAAAACATACTATAACTGTGGTTGTCCACACCTGAGTTCAATTTCTCTAGCCACACCCAGGCCTGATTATTGCCACACCTGTTCACAATCAAGGCATCACTTAAATAGGAGCTGCTTGACACAGTAAGGTCCACCAGAAGATCCTTAAAAGCTACACATCATGCCGAGACCCAAAGAAATTCAGGAACAATTGAGAAAGAAAGTAATTGAGATCTATCAGTCTGGAAAGGGTTATAAAGCCATTTCCAAAGCTTTGGGAATCCAGTGAACCACAGTGAGAGCCATTATCCACAAATGGCGATAACATGGAACAGTGGTGAACCTTCCCAGGAGTGGCCGGCCGCCCAAAATTACCCCAAGAGCGCAGCAACGACTCATCCAAGAGGTCACAAAAGACCCCACAACAACGTCCAAGGAACTGCAGGCCTCACTTGCCTCAGTTAAGATCAGCGTTCATGCCTCCACCATCAGGAAAAGACTGGGCAAAAATGGCCTGCATGGCAGAGTTCCAAGGAGAAAACCACTGCTGAGCAAAAAGAACATCAAAGCTCGTCTCAATTTCTCCACAACACATCTTGATGATCCCCAAGACTTTTGGGACAACATTCTGTGGACCGATGAGACAAAAGTGGAACTCTTTGGAAGGTGTGTGTCCAAGTATATCTGGCGTAGAAGGAACACTGCATTTCATAAAAAGAACATTATACCAACAGTAAAATATGGTGGTGGTAGTGTGATGGTCTGGGGCTGTTTTGCTGCTTCAGGACCTGGAAGACTTGCCGTGATAAAAGGAACTATGAATTCTCCTGTCTACCAAGAGATCCTGAAGGAGAATGTCCGACCATCTGTTCGTGTACTCAAGCTGAAACGAACTTGGGTTCTGCAGCAGGACAATGATCCTAAACACACCAGCAAGTCCACCACCGAATGGCTGAAGAAAAACAAAATGAAGACTTTGGAGTGGCCTAGCCAAAGTCCTGACCTGAATCCTATTGAGATGTTATGGTATGACCTTAAAAAGGCCGTTCATGCTCGAAAACCCTCTAATGTAACTGAATTAGGACAATTCTGCAAAGATGAGTGGGCCAAAATTCCTCCAGGACGCTGTAAAAGCCTCATTGCACGTTATCGCAAACGCTTGGTTGCAGTTGTTGCTGCTAAGGGTGGCCCAACCAGTTATTAGGTTTAGGGGGCAATCACTTTTTCACACAGGGCCATGATGGTTTGGATTTTTTTTCCCCTTTAATAATAAACACCTTCATTTACAAATTGCATTTTGTGTTTACTTGTGTTGTCTTTGACTATTGTTTAAATTGGTTTGATGTTCCGAAACACTTAAGTGTGACAAACATGCAAAGGAACAGGAAATGAGGAAGGGGGCAAACACTTTTTCACACCACTGTAAATAGACAAAGTTTTATGAAAATAAGTAAATAGCTGTAGTAGTAGGAATAGAGTAAGGATTAAACAATTTACAAGCCAGAATTTAGCACATTCAGCCAGGTCAGAGCTCAAACCAGTCAACCAAAGCCACCATGTAACTTAAAGATCCAGTCATTAGTCTGTTTCAGCATCCATAATGTAAACTAGAAGTAAGGGAGCAAAACAACTTTAATGGGAACATAGCCTGTGGAGGGCAACTAAGGGGCAAAAGTTGGACCAGCGGGGAAGATGGGGGGGGGGGGGAGAGAAGGAGACAAATGGGCAGCGGGGAGGGAGGAGAAAAAGAAAAAAGAAAATAAATTTAAAAAGGGGAGGGGGTGGAAGGGAAAGAGTAGCCAATGCTCACTGGGATAGGAATAAAAAAATCAATCGTTGGATAAGCTTAAATAGTGGGAAGGGTGCCATCAAAATCTGATGAAAACTGTAATCCAAGGCTCCCAGATTGTGTGGAATTTACACAGTCTAGCATCAAGAGTGGAAACCATTTTCTTTCAAACCTCATATATAAATTAATATGAAATGTAAACTCTTTAAAGGTGAATATTTCATTTTCTCCTGGACCTAGCTTTTGTCTGCTATGAAGCAGTAAAAATATGAGTAAATAAATGGGCATTCTAATTTAGTATAGACAATGGGCCTGAAACAGTTAAATGCAATTCAAATCAAATGGCTCTATAATATTAGGCTATATTTGCACTATACACCAGAGGGTCTGAATGAGAATTTGGATTTTGGTGCATAGAGGAATGATTTGCATGGCCGTGCTCACTCTCCTGAAATGAGGAATAATCCTCTTATATTTGGGATATGTGATGAAATGAGACATGTGAATAGTTTCTGTTTTAAAAGGCTTTACTGTACTATGCACTGGATTACTGGAAAGATCGGAAAGAAATACACAAAATACACCAAGGTTCAAGTAATAATGTGCACGTCTCTTGTATTTAGAAGAAAGTTTCTTATGCTGGAGTTCAGCTTTAAGGTATATTTCAGTGTATATTGCATTAATTATATGTTCATTATGCACAAGAAAATCAAATCATAAATAGATTACCTCTTATTATTTTGACCTGACAAAAAAATTAGCACCTGCAATAATATGCAAATTGTGACATTCTGCCAAGTAGTCAGCTGAATTTTTTTTTAGTTCTCTAGCCATTCCTCTCCTGACTGATTGATTATTTTAACAAATCAGGACCATATACACACCATCCCTAATATGAATGTGTATGCTTACTAACCATGCACCCAGGTGACTGGCCTTAATTATTTATAATCAATTATAAATAAGGTAATTTGACAAAATGTGACTCAATCTAAAAGCATAAATGGCACCATTTATGCTTTCTAGATCAAGTCACATTTTGTCATATGACCTTATAATTAATATTCTTTCAGAACCAATATGTATATAATCATTTTTGGTCATGTGGCCTTGAGTCCGCATTATATGCTTTATACAATATAGATTTTTTTTATGGCTAGATAGGTGCCTTTTTTGCCATTAACTGTTCACTGTTCATTAACTGTTCACTTTGTCTGTTTTTTGTCTGAGATCCGAGAGTAATTATAGGTAATGGCTTCAATGGCATTATATATGGTTCATTTTTTTTACCCTTTTATTAAGCATTTTGATTATTTTTTTAGTTTTTTTTTCATTTTGCATTTCCATGGCCCACGATAATATGGCTGCCTTATGTTTGCTTTGACATCTCTTTCAATATGGCACCAGATTTATGAAAGTGATTTCAAGCTGTTTCCTGTGATAGGCTACATAGTCATGGCTGCTGATGTAAGTCACTAGAGGCCCCTGAATATGCACTACCGTGCAAAAATACATGTTGAGCTTGTGGAGTGACATCACACTGCCACATTGGAGCCCAGAGTGGCGGCAATCAAGTCTTGGAGGCTCATTTTTTCTGTTTTCATGCATTTGGATTGGTCAATTTTTTAATACGTATGCTCTTGCTACTGTTCCTTATTAAATGAATTATGAAAAAGAGGACTTCCTCATCTAAATGACTATGCTGCCTGTGCGTCCCATCCCAAAAAGCATTGTGTAAAAATAGGTTCTTCAAAGGGTGGGACTTTATTGTGCAATACATAAATTACATCATGCAAAACATGAAACCAATGATAAAACCATATGTGGGCAAAAAGATGGAAGAAACCAGCTATAGGAGGATATCTTGCTGCCAGCACTCCGTCTTCCTATATCAGTTTTTTTCCATCTTTTTCGTTACATATGGTTTTATCATTGGTTTCATGTTTTATATGATGTAATTTATGTATTACACAATAAACTTTGTTACTTTTATACTACAACACTGTCTGATGTCAATTTAAAGTCCCACCCTTTAAGGAACCTGTTTTTATTAAATGAATTACTACACTATAAGGCATTTTTCATTTATTGCCTATGGTGCATACGTAAAACAATAAACAGAGTTTTGCCGCCTTGAGGATGTGATTGAAAGACTGGAGGTTTCCTCAGATTGATGTCTGCATTTATTACCATCACCTAAGCTGTTTATGTTGCACATTGATTTGGCAGTAAAGAAGGTGGTGAGTGTGTACTGCAAGCGAGTGAAGGCTGTTGTTTTGAAGCAGTTTTTCACACAGAGTGGCACATTAGTCACGTGGCTGGTTTGAAGTGGATATTTTGCATCAGTAGTACACTATATGTACACTTCCCAAATTCTAGTTTCTAAGAATTCACATGGATTGTGTGACTGGTTATAATCGGCAAAATATTAACATCCTACATTTGTTTATGCTGCACCTAAGTGGACAGCCTGTTTTTCTGTCTACGACCCCTTTCACAACGGCTTTCCACTTAGGTCCACCTGTCGGTTTTTCAGGTGGACCTGATCGGGTGCTCCATTCACCTCTATGGAGAGGTGATATCCATTCCTGTCCGTGAAATCGATGGATGGTGACCCTATTTTCCATCCCTCTGGAGGATCGGATGGGATCAGATGAAAATGGACAGGCGGTCCATTTTCATCCAATCTCCCCATAGAGGAGAGCGGGGCTCTGACAGGTCTGTCTCAGCACAGTGAAACGGGGACGCACCTGTCATCCGCCTGCTCAGCGGGGATCAATGGATCGATCCCCGCTGAGCATAACGCAGTCCGACGGGTGGAGTGGATGTTATTTAGCAGTATTAAGTTATATGTTCTTTTCCTGAGTTCCAGTTTATAAGAATTCACTTGGATTGTGTGACTGGTTGGAATCAGCTGAATATTAACATCCTATATGCGTTTATGCTGCACATAACTGAGCAGCCTGTTTTTCAGGTGAGTGTGCAATACAGCCATATTAGAGCGTGGAGGAATCTTTGCTTGAATATTCATTAGATGAACTTTATCTCATTATCTAATTATTTATCATAACTCTCTGACCTGATGAACTTGATATTCAGCAGATGTAAACATAATGGGTTCACTGTTTTTGATTATTTATATTATTGAACTTTTGCACATTATTACATTTTTATTTCACGCATAACTTATGTTAATTCAAGCGTTGCAATTTTTATGATTTTGTAAGGTTTACGGGAGAGTATACTGCCTCTTTTTCCTCGCGGCTCATTTCAGTGTGTAGTGCTGACTTTCTGTAGTTTTTTACAATATATATACAGTATAGTAAAGCCCTGTGTAGATTGGCTGAGCTATATATGGTAAGTACATGAAATAAATAAATATATTGCATAAAGATATTGCATTAAAAACTGAAATTACTTACGGGGAGGGGGGTTGGTCAAGATTGTAGTAAACACCATACACCTTAATCTAATAGTAACCCATTGTGATGCTACAAATTTGCATTGGCAGTGGAATAATAAACACCAACACCAACAGAGACCACTATTCACAACATAGAGCTAACGTTAAAAAGGTGAAATGTTTGCTGGCTCCTGTTCCAGGCATAATACATTCACTGCAGAGAATTCAGGCCCTGACTCTTGGTCATACTTCCTGATAGTAGTACTGTGCAATGCTAATTCCACAAAGAATAAGAATATGGCATATCTTATGATAGTACTTGATCTAACATGCATGAAATGAACATTGAATTAATACAAATGCAGGTCCTATTCTACATATAGCTGTACAAATCAACTACTGTTTCAAGCTGTTCAAGAACGGTAGGGGCTGCTGGTAATTGTGGTCTGTCTCTCGCCCTGCACAGCCAGGCACTGGCTTTGCGCTTTGTTTTTATGTTTTATTAAGGGGAAATTAAATTTGGATAGGGTATGGGTAAGTATGGGACGCCCACTTGATTGAAGAATTAATGAATTGATACTCCATCTATATACTCTCCTGGTATACCTGTATACACCTCCTCACTTCCAGCTCCAGCACATCACTTAGTTACACTTCCTTATTCTAGGACAAGCTAGCGCTATAGTTTAGGGCTGACACTGGCTCTTTCAGGCCTTAGCAAATACCCTTTGCAGGCAGGGACCGCAGGCCCCTTTGATGTAGCAAAAAATGGTGGTAGTCCTAGTGCTAGCTGTCCACATGGCTATTGATACCAGCACCACATCCTCAGGCTCTGTCAGCCCTCCTGGCTGCAGGTACCCCTTTCGACTGCCCATGCCACCACAGTCCACTCCACTGGCTCTGCACCCATCCCAGTCTGTACTCTCCCAGTCTTCTCAGGCATGCCACCCTAGTCCTCCTTACTGTGTGAACACTCACCAGCCCCCTTGGCTGCCTCTATGGAACTCCTGGAGATTTGCCTGGCAGTGTTCTCCTGCTGTCCTCCTGTACCTCCTGGTCAGGACATCTCAGTGGGTTGTAAGAGAGTCCCGTCCGCACCCAAGCCCAGGCCCAAAGTCACCACCCAGACTAGGGAGCTCCCTCAAAGGCCCCGACAGCCTAACATTCCATCTCCCTCTTCGACCCAATAACAACTCCAGCTGAGCTGAGCTGACCCTGAGTATTTGAGAAGGTTACCCCCTGCCAATGCTGGTTGGGTATAGGGGTGCGCATCTTCACTTGTCTCACGATTCGATTCAATTACGATTATCTGGTCAATGATTCAATTCTATATCACGATGCATCACGATTACCGACACCGATTACCTAGTCGGCCCTTCCACCCTGCAATCTTCTGGGACAAATCACAGGTCCCAAAAGATGGCCTGGCTATGCAGGACAGGACAGTGAGACATGAGCACCCGGCCAGTGCTGTGGAGAAGGAAGGGAGGGTTTGTTTGGCCACGTCGCTGGATTGAGGGACAGGTGAGTGTCTTTTTATTAAAAGTCAGAAGATACACTTTTTTGTAGCTGCTGACTTTTAATAAACAAAAAATTGACTGGAACTCCACTTTGAATTAAAAATAACCTCACTCCCTTAAAAAGTGCACTAATCCGGTGCACTACAGGGTACAGAAATTCACACACACTGCTGCTGGGAGGTCAGGAGGGATTACAATCCACAACTGACAAACATCCCTGTGAAGTTCCCTGTACTGTCTCTGTGCTGACCAGTGGCAGCTGGTGCTCAAAATTTTTGCAGCCACTGTGCCCATCAAATGCAGCCACTGTGCCTGTCATATGCAGCCACTTGTGCCCTTCAAATGCAGCCACTTGTGCCCATCAAATGCAGCCACTTGTGCCCATCAAATGCAGTCATTTGTGCACATCAAATGCAGCCACTTGTACCCCTCAAATGCAGTCACTTGTGCCCATCAAATGCAGCCACCTGTGCCCATCAAATGCAGCCACCTGTGCCCATCAAATGCAGCCACTTGTGCCAATCAAATGCAGCTATCACTTCACTAACCCCCCACAATTCCTGGGCAGGAATCTGACAGTTCCTTGGTATTCCTATTAGCACTTTCCAGCACGCTAGGAGTTAACAGTGGAATGTGCAAAGGGGAAGCCCAGGGAACTGTCAGCACAGAGCGTGGGGTGTAAGTAGAGTACAAACACATTTGTACTCTACTAACTGTTGTTAAAATTACTGTGTTTTAATAAATGCCGTGTTACAATCAATGAAGTACCCCGCTGTATGTGCTTTTAAAAAAAATATGGAACTTAATATTGAATTTCACAGTACAATACATCCCACTCATGTGACTGCCCTGCCTGGTCTGCCTCTCTCCTCTTTCCTCTCATGTCTCATGTCTCTCCTGACCTCGGCATGGAATTCTCAGCAGCCGCCTGAGAAATGCAAAGTATTAGTTTTAGTATTTTAGTATTTTAGTTATTTTAGAGATAAAAGGGAAGAACTTCGGTCTGTAAATGAGGTCAGTTTTTTCAACTATTTAAAGACTAAAACTTTTTTGAAATTAAAATCAGTATTTTTTGCGAAGAAACCAGGAACGACCTGTCCATTAAGGGCGCATGGCGGTCGCCCCCCATGCATGCATCCAGCCCCTATGCAGGATCCTGGACCCATGAATTCAAACGGGGGTGGGGTTTTAAAGCACCTAATTAGAGCCAGAGGCTCTATTAGGCTTCAAAATAGGGTGGGCTCGCAAACCGGGTCCACTGAACCTCCTCCCAGCCAATCAAGAAGCAGGTCTTGAGACCCGTTACCTAATAGGCTGAAAGGACAGGCAATCCTATCGGACACCTAGGAGGAGACGCACGGGGAAGCCGCCGTGATGGAGAAGAGGATGCTGGAGCCACTGCCATCTACCCAATGCCCGCCACCTAGATGGGGTAAGTGCCGGACCAACCGACCAACAGACAGCGGGCGGGGGGGAGGTGCCATCGGCAAGCCACCACTGCTTAGAACCCCCAAACTTTATATTTTTTTTAGCAGAAACCTTAGAGAATAAAATGGCGGTCATTGCAATATTTTATGTCACACTGTATTTGCACAGCTGTCTTTCAAACACAATTTTTGGGGAAAAAATACACTTCAATGAATTTTAAAAAATATAAATTGTAAAGTTAGCACAATTTTTTTGTATATTGTGAAAAATTATATTACGCTGTGAGAATTGTGATCTTTATTCTAAGCAAAAAACTGTGATTCTCATTTTATCCAAAATCATGCAGCTCTACTACTGTGGAAGACAAAATATAGTGAATGCAGGGTCCTGGGATTAGTAACACTTTAAGCATTATCTAGTTCAGCACCAAAGATACCTAAGTGAGGGAATACCTTCCTATAGTGTGTTTGTTACGTACCTCATAGTACCTCATAGTAGACCCTGACTTGTAGGAGGAGACCTCTCTTACAGCCCTGGTTCAGGAGCCACTGGAGTGGGGACAGTGGTCTTGTGAGCGCAGTGAGGTAGGAGTGCCTGTGGAAGTTGTAGCAACGGCACAGTAGTAGGATTATGACCCTCCAGGGATGGCTGGAATTGCAGATGACAGCAGAGACAGGAGCAGGTCAGCGATCTGATGAGCTGGTAGATGCAGGATCAGCAGCAAGCTGGAGTTGGGTGAGACAAGCCGGGTCAACACAGGAAACACACAGAGCAGGGCACCAGGCAGTAGCAGGGTCAGACAGGCCGGGTCAGAATAGTTTATCAGGCAGGTTAATGTGGCAGGCTGAAGCAGGGTCGGATAAACAGGCAGAGGTTGGCAACAGATAAACAAGCAGGAGGTATAAGCAGGGTCAGGCAAGCCGAGGTCGGAATTGGAAATAACGGGTAGGTCAACAGAGCCGAGTCAGTACAGATGATCAGCTGGCAGGATAAAGGTTACTAGGCACAGAGTTGCAGATCAAACAGCACTGCACAAGTGCAGCTGCTGTTCTTTTGAAAGCCTATTGATGTCAATCAGCGTGCGCTGGCACACACGCACATACAGGCGCCACTGTCCAGTCTGACCAGGAACGCACATGCACATGCACACACGCACGTACCCCTGTTCTGTCCTGGCAGGTCCCTGACAGTATTAGTGGCAAACCCTACTAACCATGGAGGAGCAGTCATGGTGAGTAGTTTGGGAGTAATTATAGCAATCTATGAATCACTAAGGCCGCGTACACACGCGGGGACTGTTCGCTCAACTTTGTTCGTCAAACAGTTTCAGCGGACAGTCCGCTCAAAATTAGCATGGACGGACTTGGCCACACACGACGAACGAACAGTCCGCTGAAACCGTGCGCGATGACGTACGTCACGTACGACGGGACTAGAAATAGGAAGTCCAAGACACAGCAAAGCACCCTTTGAGCTCCTTCTGCTGACTTTGCGTTAGTAGAAGTTTGGTTAGAGACGATTCGCGCTTTTCAGACTTCAGCTTAATTTGTCCGTTCACTACAGCGCAGTCTACCTGTGAGGTTTATATCTGTCTTTCGGTACGCGTGGATCAGTTGTACCTGTTATTAGGCGCTTCTGGTCCGCTCGTTTCTGGGTTTCAGGTCGTTCTTCATAGGTCTGGCTGTTCTTCAGTGCGTTCAGTTGAGCTTGTCTGTCCAGCCGACCGTTTGAAAGCCATGGAGAGTGGACGTACTCGGGAACGAGTTCGTGCTATATTGGGGCTTGGTGTTTTAGTTGTTATGAATTGTTTTTATTTAATTACTATTTTTTTTTTCCCTGTGTTTGACTCCCCAGTGTCCTTCCACGCCACAGGAATGGCAGACTGTGGCTTCCCAATTCGCTGCCCGTTGGGACTTTCCCAACTGCAGAGGGGCGATCAAAGGGAATCATGTGAGGATTGTGCCCCCACCCCATTCGGGGTCCTACTATTGGGATTATAAGGGGTTCCATAGTGTGGTGCTAATGGCGGTGGTGTCGGCACAATGTGACTTTCTTTATGTGGATGTGGGGAAGAACGGCCGGATGTCTGACGGAGGAGTCTTTAGGCAGACCGAGTTCTGCCACCGTCTTATCACTGGTGGCCTGGACTTGCCACCAGATGCCGAGAATGTGGAGGGTCTACCGTTTGTGTTTCTGGCTGATGAAGCGTTCGGTCTGAGTGAACATCTTATGAAACCCTTCCCCCAAAGGACCCTCACCCCGGAGAGGAGGGTTTTTAATTACCGGCTGGCCAGAGCAAGAAGGGTTGTGGAGAGTGCCTTTGACATTATGGCCAGCCGGTTCCGTCTGTTACTGACAGCCATCAACCTTGCAGAATATAAACTGAACTATGTGATTCTGTGCTGCTGCATTCTGCACAATTTTCTACGGAAATTTTCAGGTAACCAGTACCTGCAGCCTATTGGGCCTGAGGCCGGACTCATATTTGCAGAACTGACATGGCTGGATCATGCCCTTCCTGGCTTAGCCCCCCAAACAGCACATGAGGTGCGTGACCGGTATGTCAGCTATTTTAATGGTAGGGGGGCTATTCCAATGCCAGCTGAGCAATAAAAATGTCTTTTTATGGAAATATGACTTGCCTGTTCAAATTTTTAAGTTTGGTTCTTGTTTGCTTTTCACGTTGCTTGTCTCCTACATTGTCCTAATTCAGGGATATGCAATTGGCCAACCTCCGGCTGGTGCAAAACTACAAGTCAATCATGCCTCTGGGTCTCATGCTTGTGGCTGTCAGTCTTGCTATGCTTCATGGGACTTGTAGTTCTGCAACAGCTGGATTTCCACTAATTGCATATTCCTGTCCTAGTGCATTTGTATAGCAAAGTGGTTTTTGACAATAGGAAATAAGGCCCTTTGTGACAGAAAACACAAAATGACTTCCCAAACTGGTATTGAGTATTGAAAGAAGTAGACACACACACACATCTTTTTTTTTTTTTATTTTTTAATAGTGCACATTCCAACCAGTGCCTCTTTTTTAGATTTTTTATTTTTTTTTAAATATTTTTTTTTTTTTTTTATTGTTTTTAGTTTTTTGAAAATTGTTTTTTTTTTTTTTAATTTTTTTTTTTGTAAACATAGCAATATATAGATATATCTAAAATACAATTATCACAAAATTAAAAAAAAATAAAAACATATTTTTAATTATTTACATAAAACAATGGGTAATGGGTAAACATTAAAAACGTTTTTACAAGGGAATGAAGAACATGATCGATTGGGTTTTAGGGAAAAGGGGCTTAGATTCTCCCTAAAACATCGATCATGTTCTTCATTCCCTGCCTCATAGTAATCAGTTCTCTTTGGATGTTGAGAATCTGGTTCTCCATCCGGTCAATCTGCCCATTCCAGGCCATGATGTCACCAATTAGCCTGTGGGCACTGTCCGTGGAAAATGGCTCCGCGGCTTCTCCTACCACAACCAGATCATCACCTAAAAACATGTGTAGATAAAAAATTGGTTAAAATATACAGCCATTAATTGTTTACCTTAAGCTGGGTTGTCAGACACTCACTTTGTGGGTTGTGTAACTCCACCTGCTCTTCCTCCTCCACATCTAGCCCTGGGCTGGGCTCATCCAGTGGAGCTACGGAGCTTGGTCCAGCGGAGGATACCGAGCTTGGCTGCTCCCTCACAGACACGGGGCTGGATGGCTCCATCATGGACACGGGGCTGGGGCTAAGTGCCCAATCAGGCTGGCGAGGTCGGGGGGTCCTGGGCTGCTCCGCCTCTTGTCTGAGTCTTTGTTCCCCTATGAGAATGAAAAAAAAAAAAAAAAAAAAGATACTTTTAAGCATAGTGATATTTGAGTTCAGAAATTTGAATATGAAACATTGGTTTGAAGTGGTGTATAATTTATTAGCTGGTTATTACAAGATCCTAGTTTAATACATCCTTAAAATGACTTTTTTTTTTTTAGTTAGGCTGTGTTCAGACTGCTGCGATGTGCGAACGCTGCAAATCTACTGTGGTTTCACGTGACGTGACAATTCAGTTTATCATGAACAATACAAAAAACTTAATAACTAATTAAAATCTAATCCAACACCAGATAAATTTACACCATATACAAATTCATGCTATTTACGCCCACATATACGAACAACCATATGCGCTCATTACATGAACTATCAACTACACGAACGATCAAATCCGCCAGATTTACATACAACACCTACACGAACGATTACGAACAAATCCGCCAGATTTACGTGCAATACCTACACGAACGATTACGATCAAATCCGCCAGATTTACATTCAATACCTGCACGAACGATTACGAACAAATCCGCCAGATTCACATACAGTACCTACACGAACGATTACGATCAAAACCGCCAGATTCACATACAGTACCTACACGAACGATTATGTCCGACAGTCGCGATAGACTCGGAGTTTACTCACTTTTTTTCAGGGCCTTTTTGATGCGATGATATTGCTCCGGCTCCCTGGACTTGATGTCGGACCATCATTTCCGGAGCTGGTCCTTGCCTCTTCGTACCCCAAATTTGTTGTACAAAGTTGTGACGACCTCCTCCAAGATGCCGCTTTTCCGGACATTTGGTTTGGGGTACGGGCCATGTTCCCCATCATAGTCCTCCCTTCTTAATATAGCCACCATCTCCACCATCTCTTCAAAGGCCATATTGGTGGCCTTATATCTCCTCCTTGCTCCAGAAGCATGGGGGCCATGGCTTTCCTCCGCGCTGCTCACGCTGCTCGTTGAAATTGCATCCGCCATTTTCTCCTATCATTCACCCACAGCGGAACGAGGGTAAAAGGGGCGGGGAAATACGGTCACAAGGAACGTCAAGGGCGGGCGACGCAGGCGGAGCCTAAGCGCACGCGCTGTATGTGTAAAACGCGAGCCCGTACGCTTGTCCGAACGGAAGCAGCGAGTGCTACACGCGACGGTAAGATAGTTATCGTTGTATTTTCGTTTTAATTTAAAGCCTGCGTTAGGAATGTGTATATTGAAATTTAAGCTTATTGATGTTTGATTGATTTTTAAGTGGGTTGGTGATTGAGTGATTCTTTGTTTTTTACACAGGATGAGCTCACCCAGGAGGAGGCCGGGACCAGTGGTATGGAGGAGGAGGCCGGGACCAGCCACACACAAGAGCTAGCTGGGCCCAGCAGGAGTCGGACTGAAAGCCAGGTCCCTCCCCTCCGCCTAGCCAGCAAAAGGCCCAGGAAGATGACCCGTACAGAGGAGGAGTCCTTGGCGCTTATACGCCAAGCCACACAAGTTCTGTCCAAACCCCCCAATCCGGAGGAGGCCTATCCCACTTATCTGGCTAGTAAGCTACTTGAAATGGACAAACCACAGCGCAACTTGTGTGAAGCAATATTTTTTGATGCCACCCAACGGGGTCTGAAGGGTGAGCTCACACCCACCACCAAGCTTTACAACGCAGACCCTACTGCTCCTCCTCCTCCTCCTCCTCCTCCTCCTCCTACCACAAGTCCACCACCAGAGGCACAGCCTCCAGCGACGCGTGGAGGGAAGGCTAGACGGAAGAGTCGCAAGTGACTGCCTGGCTTCAGTCTGCTCTGAAAGAAGACGCAGGCTGTTGTAGTACCACAGTCTGGGGACATAGATCTCATCTGCTGCTGTTCCTGGTCTTTGGGATTCTAGGACCTGGTTGTGCTCCCTATTTACATGCTACACAGGTTCGGAATTTTGGTGGCCACTCACTTGATGTGTGCCTGGGGGACAAAAGGCTTCACAAACGTCAAAATTGTCTCCAGTGTTGCCTCCCTCTTGATTTAGTTTTGTTCTGAGGAAAAATAAAAATTTATTATTTCAAAAAAATATTGTATGTTTTTTTTTTTTTTTTTTTTTTATTTTGGCTTAAAAAACAAAGTTTATTTGTGAGTAGGCAGATACATGTCAAAAGACTCTGGGGGTTATTTACAAAACACACGTTCATGTAAATATGCTAACTTCAAGTGCAATTTTTAAAGCACTGCTAGTGCACTTGGAAGTGTAAATTTGAGGCTTAACATTTGAAATGAGGGGAAGCTCTGCTGATTTTGAACATGCAATCATGTGTAAGCTAAAATGCTGGTTTGGGTATCTATCTATCTATCTATCTATCTATCTATCTATCTATCTATCTATCTATCTATCTATCTATCTATCTATCTATCTATCTATCTATCTATCTATCTATCTATCTATCTATCTATCTAACTATCTATCTATCTATCTATCTATCTATCTATCTATCTATCTATCTATCTATCTATCTATCTATCTATCTATCTATCTATCTCTACTTGCATAGTCCTGCTTGGCCCAAAAAAATGCAAGTTTATCTTGTTTCAAACCCCCCACAAAAAAAAAAACAAAAAAAAAAAAAAATATGACAATAGTAGTTCCAAAAATATATAGCAATAGATAAATTCAAATTTTTTTTCAGAAATAAATATATATATATATATATATATATATATATATATATATATATATATATATATATATACATTTTTTTTTTTTTTTTTTTATATATTTTTTTTTTTAAGATAGACACATATAGATAGTATAACTCTGTGTGAATATAAGCAGCAAAGCTACTTCACTTTTCTTGCATTACGAAGAAGAAAAGAACGGGCTATATTAAAAAACCACAAAATTAGCAGCATGACGAATATGCTAGCTTCAATACGAACACTAGTTTTACAAGACCGAGCGCTTCCGCCCTGTAAATTCTTTCTGAGTATGCGCGGAACTTAGTTTGATGAACAAGCCTACACACGAGCGGACTGTCCGCTCAAACCAAGTTTCAGCGGACAGTTTTTCGGAATTTCCGAAAAACTTTGTTCGTCAGACTGTCCGCTGAAACTGTCCGCTGAAAGCCCACAAACGAGCGGACTGTCCGCCGAAACACTGTTCAGCGGACAAAGTTGAGCGAACAGTCCCCGCGTGTGTACGCGGCCTAAGTCAATTGAGGAAAGGCCTGAAGAATCCAAGCTTTCCAAAGGTTTTCAAATTGTCCATTGCACCCACTATAAAAGTAGATCAAACGGTCATAGTTGTAGAATAGCCCCCATGTTCCGCCTCCGATCCTTCACAGTCTGGGGAGTCTCTGATTTCCAGCATAGGAGAATGACCTTCACTACGATAGTTGTCATCACTCTAAATGGAAAAATAACATCACAAAAGGTCAATTTAGGAGACTCAGAAGAAGTAATCTGATGAAATCTTCAACTGATAAAATTCAAAGAGAAGGGTTACCCAGTTGACTTAATTGAGGAAGCATTTATCTCTCAAATGGACTTGCCCCTTAAAATTACAACTGACAAGGTGAAGCAATCTGAGAACATGACCAGATTTGTAACCACATATAATGACAAGTATAAGGCCCCTTTCACATGGGACGGATCAGTAATCCGTTGTCCCCGCTGAGCTGGCGGTGGACAGGGCAGTCTCAGCACACTGTGCAGGGACCGCCCTGTCAGCTCTCCGTTCTCCTCTATGGGGGATCGGATGAGCACGGACCGTCTGTCCGCGTTCATCTGATCCGCTCTGCAGACGGATAGAAAAATAGGATTTTCCTCCGTCTGCAGAATCGGACAATTGCGGAGGCGGGCAATAGCGGGTGTCTGCAGATGTTCATCCACAGACACCTGCTATCCCATAGGGATGCATGTATGTCCGTATTTCATCCACAAACGGATGGATGAAATACGGACATACTGTCCGCATGTGTGAAAGGGGCCTAAGTCTATCTCTAATGTCATTCATAAACATTATAACATTTTATTATTAGATCAGTACGTTGCCCTGACATTGCAACAGAACAGTGGACGCTTACACAAATGACTTCAGGACACCTTTCCCCTGCACAGGAGTGACATCACAGAAGGAGCATAGGCTTGCTGAGAATATTGACCCTGCTTGGCTTGGTTGTTCCCTCTGGGGCCGTTTACATCACACAGATTGCCTTTCTTTCCATCCTGCTGACCACCATCCGGGTGTGGCATGCACCTGGAGATGGTAGGTTTTGCTAGTAGCCAGTACTGAATTTTCTCCCCTCCATTTACTTGATGTTCAAACCATCTCCAGGCAAGCCTCCCTGGTAATGTTCACTACCGTTTATTTTAAACTTTGACTGTTCAACCATTTTTTAACTTTATGGAATGAATAGCATTGTTTAATCATACAGTACTATGTTGGAATTTATTTGATCATTCTTTCAGAGCGCTGTATTTTGTGTTTTTTCTTTGACTATCGCATCTCTTTCCATGCTGTGCTGGCTGCACTGGGTCTGATCCACTTATCTGATTACTCCTCATCAGAGCACTCTACTTGGCCCCTAGACTAGCAGAGCCTCAGGTGTTCTGTGTTTTTTTGCTCCAATTTCTGGATTGTTCTTGTGCAGCAGCTCGTCAGGGTTTTTACTTCACAGGCTACACCATACATGTCTGATTACTCCTCATCAGAGCACTCTATTTGGCCCTAGACTTGCATCGCATCAAGTCTATTGATACTTTGCTGTTTTTTTTACAGACTTAATTAAGCTAATCTAATTTGATCTGAGAATAACTAATTGAACTGGTTTTGATTTTATACATAATTCTATTTTGTCATATATTGCATGTTGTGTGTTATTTCTTGTCTTTTGTAGAGTTATACATGTCATGTGTTTGTATGTTTTTTTCTATGCAATAGCGTTTTTGTTTTTTGCAATAGCAATTGTTACCATTTGCTAAATATGGCTACTGATAGGACACATTGCCTTCAGTCCAGCTTTGATAATATCAAGTTATATGGCGTCACTAATCCAAATCACATAAATTTAATAGCATTGGGACCTAAGGCAAGCAAACCTCCTCATTCTGAGGTCTTTGCGATCCAGATGAGAAAAGCCTTTTTGCAACTGCAAGATGCCAAACATGAGAATGCACAGTGGTGGGATTTGGCATTCCTGCAGAAATATTTGAATCTTAGCATCACCCCTAGAGGTCTCCGTTTCAAGACGCAATGTAGCTTCTTGGACAAAGACCTCCTTAAGGAGTGGAGACACGTATCAGAGTTTTGTACCCTTAAATGGATCAAAATTCTGGTACAACAAAGGAAAGAAAATTAGAATTAGTGCAACTACAAGTGAAGGATAGAGAGAAGATATCTCACACGTTTGTTTCCTCATGTTCTTTCTCAAAATGGATGTATGTTCTTGAGAACAATGTTAAGAGAGATGAGGATACTCTAATTAATAAAAAACTGATCAGCTAAAACGTGACATTGCTAGTTACAAACATGGTCAGGTGTTCGAATGGAAACATCTAACACTGGACCAATCAGCCAATGGTAGTCACACTAGACAGACTCCGAATATGAACCATGCCAGAGGGATGATTAATCATAAAAAATATACAATAATAATAAGAAAAAAAAAATAGAAACAGTAATAAAGGTAAAGGTAATAAATACAAATATCCACATGGATTTGACTCCAATTTAGTCAAGGGCATAGCATTACCCAATTAAGAGCCCAAGGGGACTATTGAGATCCTGGTATTATACCAGGATGTCACCAAAACCCAGCCCTCCTTTAGCCCCATTTTAGCTACATCTCAAGTACTACCATCGTCCTCATCTTCCCCCCTTTCTACCATGGAGCCACAAGCAGCACTGTCATCTGTTTTGAATCATACTACTTTTCTTGATCCCTTGTCCATATCCACTTATAACAGATATAGCCCTCTGTCAAGGGATTTAGAGGTCTATATTAAAGAAGGTGCCAGACCCAGGGTACAGGATAATACCAATCAATAATGGAACGTAACATCAAAGAAGCCACCTTAAATGAAGACATTGATTTTTTAATACATTCTCCAAAGGGAGTACAACACAAGATGAAAAGACAACTATAAGAAGTCGAAGAGTTATAGAAGTCGAACACGCGATGACGGCACCCGAAGCTCTTAGGTGGAAGCGCCGCCATCTTTCGTAAGGGAAGCAGAAAGTGAAGCCTTGCGTCTTCACTTCCTGGTTCCCTACTGCACATGCACTGATCGAACTGGTCCCTGCTATCTTCTGGAGGCACTGGAGAAGGCGCCGGAAGTGGAATAGATACCCGCGGGTTGCTTGGCTATCTATGCCTGGAAGTGGGAGCCAAATACCTGTATTAGACAGTTATCTGCCCCCCCCCCCCCGAAAGGTGCCAAATGTCATACCGGAGGGGGGGAGGATTCCGAAAAGAGGAACTTCCATTTTTGGGTGGAACTCCGCTTTAACTGTACTTCTGTCTCGGCCTGATTTCATAGTTTCTACCACATTCATACGGAGCTTTTTAGAGCCTACTCCTTTAAGACACAGCAGTGAGGAGGTGACAATTATCCTCAGGTTTGTAATTAGCTCTCTATATATAGCTTCTGTTTCTGTCCTGACCGTGACTTTGACAAAGCACATGCGTGCGAAACATGTAAGTCACTGCAACATAACAGTGGTACAGCAGTGATGTCACAGAAGGAGCATAGGCATGCTGAGAATATTGACCCTGCTTTGCTTGGTTGTTCCCTCTGAGGCCATTTACATCACACAGGTTGCCTTTCTATCCATCCTGCTGACCACCATTCAGCCGTGGCATCCACCTGGAGCTGGCAGGTTTTGCCAGCAGCCAGTACGCTCCCCCTCTGGGAACTGGATTTTCTCCCTTCCATTTCCTTGGATGGAGATTGATGTTCAAACCATCTCCAGGCAAGCCTCCCAGATGATTACTTCTCCCTTATCCACTCTGAGGTCACTAGTATCATTCACTACCATTTATTTTAAACTTTGACTGTTCAACCATTTTTTAACTTTATGGAATAAATAGCATTGTTTATTCATATAGTACTACGTTGGAATTTATTTGATCATTCTTTCTGTTTTTTTGTTACAAGCCTGAAACAGGGCTTTAGAGAGGGCCTCCAATAGATATGTGTCCTGCATGGCACTGTCTAAGATTCCCAGTAGACACTGTTTTGGGTGGAGTGATATAGTAGTTTGAAAGCCTGAGTTAAGTGTGGCGACAAAGTGCCACAGCATATGGATGAGGTCCCATGCTCTTGTTACATTTGCTGCAGATGGGATCCTGGCACTTCCCCATAACATGCAATTTTGCAGGCGTTCAATGTACCACGAGCAGCAGTTGTGATATGCGATAAGACACATTCATGGAAATGAACTGACTGCAATGTGGATTCCCAATGAACCTCCTTAAAAGAAAAACACCCATACCCCTCTCCCGTTTCTCGCTAATCTTACTTGGATAACCCTCCAAATAATCACACAGAGGCATGCCGTCCCTAAATGTATTTAAATGAATTGCGTTATGTTTGCAAACGCTTTTTCAAATGTTATACAGTTGGCTGGGCAATGCCTACAATCTGTGATGCTACAGTCCTACACAGTAACACAGAGGCTGCTAACAAAGGTCACAATAGTCATGGCCAAAAATATTGGCACCCCTTCATTTCTGTCTGATAATGCACCACTTCGCCCAGAAAATTTTAATTACAAATGTGTAGTCATTCTCATTTTTATTTCCTTTGTTTGTATTGGTATGACACAAAAAAGTGAAGAAACCAAAAGCCCAATCTGACACATTCCATGTGAAACTCCAAAAACGAACGCGGCAAAATTATTGGCACCCTCATTTTAGTATTTCGTAGCACACCCTTTTGAAAAAATAACTGAGATCGATCACTTCCTGTAACCATCAACAAATTTCTTGCACCTCTACTGGAGTTTTGGACCTTTCATCTTTTGCCAATTGCTCCAGATCTCTCAGATTGGAAGGGTTCCTTTTCCCAACTGTTTTGAGATCTCTCCACAGGTTCTCTATGGGATTTAGATTTGGACTCATTGCTGGCCAGTTCAGTACTCTCCAGTGATTTGTCTTGAACCATTTCTGGGTGCATTTTGACATGTGCTTTGGTTAATTATCCTGCTGTAAGACCCATGACCTCTGACGGAGACCCAACTTTCTGACTCTGGGCCCTACATTGCACCCCATAATTTTTTATTCGTCTTCAGATTTCATAATGTTCTGCACATAGTCAAGACATCCAATGCCTGAAGCAGCAAAGCAACCCCCAAACATCAGTGAACCTCCACCATGTTTGATTGTAAGGACTATATTGTTTCCTTTAAAGACCTCTTTTTCTGGAAAAAAGTAGAATGAGGGGCTTTACCAAAAAGCTATAATTTGTTTTGTCTGTCCACAGCACAGTCTTCCAAAAGGATGTTGGCTTCCTCAGGTAAATTTTGTCAAACTCTTTGATCAATTTTTCTCTTTCATCCACCTCCAGGCAGATTAGCTACAGTGCCTTGGGCTGTAAAATTCTTGACAATGTTGCTTGCACACAGTGGACACATGAACATTAGGATCTCTGGAGATGGACTTGTAACCTTGAGATTGTCTATGCTTTTCCACAATTTTTGTCCTCAAATCTTCAGACAATTCTTTGTTGTTCTTTCTCTTCTCCATGCTCTGTGTGGCACACAGAGACACACAACAGAAAGGTTGAGTACATTTTTCACCATTTTAACTGGTTGCCAGTGTGATTTCTATATTGCCAGTGCCTGTTAATTGATAAAGATGGATTTAATAATAAATTACAGAAGCATCACAAATTTGGAATGCACATATTTCTTACAATTTAGGGAAGATGCCAATAATTTTGTCTTAGCCCTTTGTTGTTGTTTTAGTAAATTTTTGGAGTTTTGTGTGGAATGTGTCAGTTTGACTTTTTTTTTCTTCTCTTTTTTGTGTCACACCAATACAAACAAAAGAAATAAACATGAGAATGCCTAAACATCTGTAACTGCAACAATTTTCTGGGTGAAGTGGTGCATTATCTGACAGAAATGGGGGGGGGGGAGCAATATTTTTGGCCATAACTGTATTTATACAGTATATACCAGGGGCGAACTGACAACTCATGGGACCCCCGGGCAATAGGAGATTACGGGGCCCCCAGGCAATAGATGGGCCCACACAGTATACACACACACACATACAGTATACACACACAGACACACAATATACACACACAGAATATACATACACACACTGAAAAGGTACTGGAGAGGCGG
Source organism: Lithobates pipiens (assembly GCF_037356315.1). NCBI lineage: Eukaryota > Metazoa > Chordata > Amphibia > Anura > Ranidae > Lithobates > Lithobates pipiens. The sequence continues at coordinate 119,821,633 of NW_027507764.1, forward strand.
GACAGCTATAATCTTGGGATTTTTTTTAAAAAACACAGATTTTTACATACTGTCCCTGGTTTTATTGAGGCTGGCAACACTGATGGGGCCCCTTAAAGGCATGGGGCCCTCGGGCAGTGCCCGAGTGCCCAAATGGTCAGTCCGCCCCTGGTATATACAATATCTCACAAAAGTCAGTACACCCCTCACATTTTTGTAATTATTTTATTATATCTTTCATGTGACAAAACTGAAGAAAGTAAACTTTGCTACAATGTAAAGTAGTGAGTGTACACCTTGTATAACAGTGTAAATTTGCTGTCCCCTCAAAATAACTCAACACACAGCCATTAATGTCTAAACTGCTGGCAACTAAAGTGAGTACACCCCTAAGTAAAAATGTCCAAATTGGGCCCAAATGTCAATATTTTGTGGAGCCACCATTATGTTCCAGCGCTGCCTTAACCCTCTTGCTCATGGAGTTTACCAGAGATTCACAGGTTGCCACTGGAGTCCTCTTCCACTCCTCCATGATGACATCATGGAGCTGCTGGATGTTAGAGACCTTGTGCTCCTCCACCTTCCATTTGAGGATGCCCCATAGATGCTCAATAGGGTTTAGGTCTGGAGACATGCTTGGCCAGTCCATCACCTTTACCCTCAGCTTCTTTAGCAAGACAGTGGTTGCCATGGAGGTGTGTTTGGGGTCATTATCATGTTGGAATACTGCCCTTTGGCCAAGACTCTGAAGGGAGGGGATCATGCTCTGCTTCAGTATGTCACAGTACATGTTGGCATTCATGGTTCCCTCAATGAACTGTAGCTCCCCAGTGCAGGCAGCACACATGCAACACATGACACTGCCACCACCATGCTTGACTGTAGTCAAGACACACTTGTCTTTGTACTCCTCACCTGGTTGCTGCCACACATCAAGAAGGGAAGAAGAGGCACTTCTGGGTGCAGATTTTTCTTAAAACAGTTTAATGTACAGTAATAGAAAAATGGCAACTCACATTTAAGAAGTTAAAATAGGTATAAATGTAGTCCCAGCAATGAGGGAATCCTCAGTGCAGTGGATCCTTCTTTATTCCAATGGAGGTGTGCTGTGTCATCTTCTCAAACACCGCTGGATGATGCTCTGCTGGCCGCGGTGGAGTGTGTGTGTGAACATGAGGTTTGGAGCACAAGCTGGAGTCCAGGGGAAGGGGGATGACGTCACTGGAGCGCGACGTGTTTCCCGAGCGTGCAGGCCTTGAATGACGTGGCGGCCGAGAACCTTTTCAAAGCTGATTGACAGGGACTGTGTAGAGTGGTAGATATGGGAGAGAGGGGGGAGTGGCCAATATATGGAATGCACTGTGATTGTATGCATCGCATGAAAAACAAAGGCACAGAACATTACAAGCATAGCCAAATGATGGTAATAGTAGCATAAATAAAACCTTAATACAAAATGGAAAACAATCACAGGCTGAAGGTACATGATTAAAAACAACAACAAAGGGCTAAGATGAATGCTGCATGTGGAAAAACACAGTTAATAGAAGATTATACATAACCATGTGTGCAATGAAGGGGAGAGAGAGAGGAATGTTACTGGTCACTGCCATGTACATAATGCGTGGTAGGTGACATGAGGTGTGTGATGGTGTGTGCAGTATATGTTTAAGAATGATAAATGATGATTAATAATGATGAATAATAAATATCACAAGGAGGGTAAGATTACTGAATAAAAAAAATAGGTAAAAAGGGGCAAAAAACATATTATGTGCTGGTTGAATGGGCCTATGGGCAGTACACACAGGCAGTTGGTGTACTGATGTAAATATGTATATATACACAGGAAAGTAACATACATATGTTCTACACGTGAGTGTATGTGTGTGTAGATGGGTAACTGGTAGTCATGGCAGAAGTGGGGGACATGTGACGTGGTAAATGGGAAGCTGGGAAAGGGTAGAGGGAATGGAGAGAGAAGGGGTGAAGGGGGAGGAGGGGTGTGGGGGGGGGAGGAGAGGAAGGAAGGTAGGAGAGAAAAGAAAAGAAAGGGATGGGAAGAAAAAGAGGAAGAAGAAAAGGAAAAAGAAAAAAGGGGGAGGGTAAGGGGGGTAGGAGGTATGATATAGGGGAGGGGAGGGACAGAGAGGAGAAGAGTGGGTATGGGGAGGGAAGGGAGGGGTATGTATTCATACTTACAAGTACCCAGCACCCTCATAAAAAGATAAGAGGATGAGCCAGAGGTATAGTTGGTATGCTTCTTCCTCCAACTTCTCAGGGTATTGTTTCTCCAAAAAGGTGTTTTTCAGATTGGCACTAAGTTGGATATAGTTGGTGTCTGTACAATTTTGTCTTAGGCAGCAAAATTGACCCTTTGGAATGTTTTGGGCCCATTTTGGGTAATGGCAATTATTCAAATGTAGGTACGAGTTTCCCGCTGTAAGTTTTGTATCATTTGTGGCATATATATCATGCCCATCATGTCAGAGCTCCAGATCCAGAAAGGCTAATTGTTTTAGGTTACTTTCGAGTGTAAATGACAGCCCGTATGTATTGTTATTACAATACTTGACAAATGAAGTGATGAGGTCAGGTGTACCATACCAGATGATGATAAGGTCATCTATATACCTTCCAAAAAATATGATATTGGCTGAAAATTTTCCCAAAAGCTCATAGCCAAGTTGGCATAGGAGGGGGCAAAGTTGGCGCCCATTGCAGTGCCTTGCAACTGTAGGTGGAAGTCTCCATTGAAAGTGAAGTAGTTGTGTGTTACACAAAATTTTGAGGCCTCTATGATAAAGGCTGCTTGATGGCTATTGATGAAAGGATCAATGGCCAGGAATTGCTCTAAAGCCATTATGCCGAAGGTGTGGGGGATCGAAGTTTATAAGGAGCTTATGCCCAGTTATAGCCAAACATATGTGGGCTTCCAGTTGTAGGGCAAGAGGAGTTCCAATAAGTGCGTTCCATCATGGATATAAGACTGGAGTTGGAGGACTATTGGCTGTAGGAATTGGTCTACATATAGACTAAAACCTGAGGTGACGCTATCCATGGAGGCCACGATAGGTCTGCCGGGGAGGTTTGAAGGGTTTTTATGAATCTTAGGCAAATGATAAAAGTAAGGTACAGAATAAAAGGGTTTACGTAAAAAGGAGCTCTCTACTTTGGTGATTATACTGTCTGTTAGGGCGGTCGAGATAAGAATATCAACTTCTTTGGCAAATTCACTGGTGGGGTCCGTCTTTAGCTTTGTATATGTGGCTTGGTCTGACAGAAGACTATCCGCCTCCTGGATGTAGTCCACTTTATTTTGAAGTACAATTCCCCCTCCTTTGTCAGTGGTTTTGATTATCAAATTCTCAGCATGCATGAGTGTATTAAGAGCTCTAATTTCACAGGACAAAAGGTTGTGGGATTTGGATGCAGACGTGGAATTACATAATTTGACTAGATCCGCAAACACCACTCTGTAAGCCCCTGTACACACGGTCGGAGACTTCGACAACCAAATCCGTCAAATTTTGTCCGTCGGATTTTGTCCGTCGGATCTTGTCCGAAACTGTTGCATACACACGGTCGGACAAAGTTGTCGAAAAATCCGATCTTTCAGAACGTGATGACGTAATTTCATTACGATGGGACTACATTCAGGATAGTAGCCAATAGCTTTGATGTAGGAATTTGATCTGAGCATGCGTGGCACTTGGTCCGATCAAAATTCTCTACACATGATCGGAGTATGTCCGACCGGCCCAGTTGGTCGGGAAATATTTCCAACAAGTTGGAAAATTGGATCCGACGGATATTCCGACGGAATCAATCCGATGCATACCACACACAGTCGGATTATCCGACAACACGGTCCGATAGGACACATTCCGACGGATTCTCTGACCGTGTGTACAAGGGATAAAAGCTTTCCAGGTATGGCCCTTTAGAATTGGTAGGAAAAAATACAGATTTGAGTTTAAGAGTAGAATGGATGATGGGAGGGGAAGTGGCTAGATGTTGTGTGAGTGATCTTAGAATGTCCTCATTGGAAGAGATTATATCCAGATTGTCACAGTCATAGATTTATGAGATGCATTCAGGCTCATTCATTGGAGAAGCAGATGGGGAGCTGGTCATGGTTTCAGTAGGGATGCTGTTTTTTTCTTTTTCTTATGTAGCTGTTAAGATCTTTGAACAGCAGCAAGGGATTAGGTCTATTGACAGGGGCAAAATTCAGGCCGCGAATGAGCAAGGAAGTATCTGCGGAGGATAAAGTGTAATTAGACGAATTGAAAATTTTTACAGTTTTTTGAGTTTTTGGACATTTTGATTGTTATCTGGTTCATCCTCCTCTGCAGCCTCTCCTGTGAGCTTTCTTTTTCGTGATATTGTGGCTGGAAGAGGACTAGGTGCTAAAAAAGCCCCTAGATAATTGGTGGAAGATTATACGCAGCTGATAGGGTTGTTTGGTCCTGGATCACTGGACAGTGGGTCATGGGGACCTGTGCGGGATGCCAGTAGTGTGTTAGCCGGTGAGTGGGATGAATGCAGGGCAGGAATTAGGGTGGTGGGGGCCCCTGGGCTTGAGTAATTTTCGGGCCCTACCTTCTATATATATTACCATATTTATCGGCATATAACACGTGTCGGCGTATAACACACCCCCCGTTTAGGAGGGATCTTTAAGAAAAAAGCTTACATTTAAATGCCCATCAATGCAGCCTTATCAGTGTCCATCTGCAGCCTTGCCCATCCATCTGCAGCCTTGTCAGTATAGCCTTGTCATTTGCAGCCTTGTCATTTGCAGCCTTGTCATTGCAGTCTTGAAGTTTAAAAATGGTGCCGCCGAGATACAGAGTCCTGTGTATCTCGGGTCTTCTCGCAGTCCTGAGCGGAGCCGAGAGTAGCCGAGTGTGCTCGACTCACAGTCACGCCCAGTCCCTTTGTTATGTCCATCATAGGGTGGAACTGGGCGTGACTGTGAGCGGAGCTGAGCCGAGTACACTCGGTTATGTATCTCTGCGGGGCCCCCTATTGGGCGGGGCCCAAGGGCTTGAGCCCAGTCAAGCCCAATGGTAAGTCCAGCCCTGATTGTACACCAAAACAGACAGACAATCTCTCCTGTGCACACATAGCTCTGCCAATAAAAATAAGACAACACCATGCATCATGTGATCTTTAAAGGAAATCAAAATAATCATAATTCTTTATTCCCACATAATTCTTAAAACAAATAAGAGCTCCTGGAACCAGACATACTCAACTACCAATGATGCAGTATTACAAATCCTTGTGTCATTACCAGAACATGCAGAGAAAGCTTGTTCTACTCAAACTCATGTTGCTGCAATCGCTTGAAGCCCCTTATGGATTCATCCTATCCAATTTTGGCATGCTAAATAATTTAAAGTGTTACTAAACCCACAACAGTAAAATCAGTCTGTATATGCAGTAAAGCATGCTTTTTATACTCACTGCGGAACCTAAGGGGTTAATCCTCTGCATTGTGTAAAACACTGTTTGATCCTGTCATCTCTGATTTGATCCTGTCATTTCCAAAGACATGCTGGTAGGTTAAACAGATCCTGTCTATAAATTGGCCCTAGTATCTGTGTATGTGTTTGTAAGCGCATCTGACTCTTTGGGGTAAGACAGCGCTATATCAAGATTCAACTCAACTCATTTTCCCCTTCTTCCACACTCCCCAATGCATCTCCTGATAGAACAGAGCATTGGGGTCACTTTGCACATGCTCCGTTTGGTGTGTATTGCTAGTTTTTTTCTTTTTCTTGGGAGGGTGCATGAGATCAGCACAAGGCCAATCAACACTGTCCAGACAGAGGATCAGGGGTCATGCAGCCTCCTAGGACAGTCAGAGTAGAATGAAAACTCCTACAAGTTTTAACCAGACACTTATAGAAGTCCATAAGACTGCTATATACTGCTGATGTGAAAAGGTATTTAGTAGTTTATATTTACTAAAATAATTTCCAAGTTCTGTGTACTGTGGGAGACCAAATATAGTGAATGCAGGGTCCTGGGTTTAGTAACACTTTAAGGTTACAAGCCTAGTGTACAGAAACAGGTTCAGCCAGTAGCAAAAAAAATTGAATGTTGAATGGCATGTTATAATATAAATCTGTAATGGGAATGTCACAAGAAGTGATGCCGCTGGAACCAGTGACATGTCCACTACTGAATATAAAAAGTATAGTTAGGCACTGGAATTGCAACAGGCAGAGGACAGTGTCATCTTATCAAGGTGTTGGCTTGCCTTTCTCTGATTTTGTCTGTTTCACTGAAGTGTGTTAAGCATAAATGAGATAACACCTTGCGGCAGGACCTGCTACACTGAATTATCCAAAATATATATATTCCTAAATATATTAAAACAGGGGAACTGCTCTTTCCACAGTCCAGCTTATGCTGATCATATAATGTAAAAGTCCTTGAAGCTCTGACTAAGACTGTATCTTTGTTCTTTTTTAATGATGCAGAAGCTGCATGCTGAGTCCTCTGTCATCACAACATTAATAAATGAAATGTAGTGTTAAAATCCTCATCCTGAAAATGTGTGCTCACAGTTTGTGATATTGAAAGTGAAAGACATAAAAATAAACAACATGAACATCATTTATCAATTTTCATAATGCTATTTATTGTGCAGAAGTCTCTTCCTCTGCAGTTTAATACAGTAGATCATCAGTAATACATCATAAGCCAAACCTACCTCTCTCAAGAATTCCATATTTTAACTCTGCTAGTTCAACCATGGCTACTCAGTAACATACTGGGAAGTGCAAAGCTGAAATACAAAGAGTGTTATAGCAAATCCCCAGGTTAAATGTTTGGACATTAATACTGATTATTTCCTATGGGTTATAAGACTTTTCAATTTGTTATTTGCCTTACTGAATAAGCCTGCAAATGTCTTCAGCAGTCCTATTTTGAAATACTTTATGCATTTTAAGAACACCTAGGAACCTATTTAAAAAGGTATACTCAGAAAGACTTCACCATTAGGTATGAGTGGGGTTCATTCAGTGAAATTGATTGTGGCGCAAAACTAGCAATTTAGCTTTCAAAAATGGAAACTCTTAATTTATCTCATTAAATTGCTTAAGTAAAAAGTAAAATGCTTGAAATTATTTTTTCTTTCCTTAGATGGTGTATTTTTTTTTTTTTTTTTTTTGGGGGGGGGGCATATTTAGGGTAATTTAATTTATTTAATGTGACTCTCTATTTTGTTTTTCATTTGTTGTTGTGTATTTTTGTTACCCTTTTTTTGCTGTCTTTTTTTCTTTCTGTGAAAATAAAACTTAAATAATGAGGCTAAGATGTGGTACATTTTTTGGTACAAGAATATGTCCATGCTCATTCTGCAATCCATAGGAGCTATTTAAAGCCTATTACACTCCTTACAAATACCAACTACCGGTACCTAAATTTCCCCTTCCATAAAGACTCCAATGCATTTTACCAACATTTTGCAGGAATTAAAACTCTCAATTGCACTCATCTCTACTCACCACCCTTTACCAACTTGATTTTAAACTGCTCTTTTATGTACAGGCAAGACAGCATTCAAGTTAAATTATCAAAATTACACCAGTGATCTAGCATTTTCAAATGAAAGTTCAGTAATGGTATCCTCCATTAAATAAGTATGTCTAAAGCTCATTTGATCATACTTCTTCTGTAGATCACAGGAGTACACTTAGATCTGCGCTTCTGTGACCCAGAATTAGTCCACTGTCAGATAACATCACAAAGCAGATCCAGGCTCAGCCTCTCAGTCCTAGCTCAGCCTCTCAGTCCTGGCTCAGCCTCTCAGTCCTGGCTCAGCCTCCCAGTCCAAGCTCAGCCTCGCAGTCCTGAATCAGCCTGTGATTCCTGGCTCAGACTCCCAGTCTTGGCTCAGACTCCCAGTCCTGGCTTAGACTCCCAGTCCTGGCTCAGCCTCCCAGTCCTGGCTCAGCCTCCCAGTCCTGGCTCAGCCTCCCAGTCCTGGCTCAGCCTCTTAGTCCTGGCTCAGCCAGAACTGAGCGATGAACGTTCTTTGATCGCTCAGTTCTTGGCGTAGAGCCGATGAGGGACAGCTGCAGCTTGGATTAATGCCGCCGCCACCTAGGTGAGTATGTGTGTTTATTTAGGATTTTAGGATCCTGCACTGTTATTTTAATCTATTATGACAGTGTCCCATTATTAATAAAAAGTTAGAATCATCAACTTTGTAAATAGTATGGTATTACTTGTTCCACTATGCCTTTAAAGGATTTTTAAGTATCTCTTGTAGCTAACAAAAAGCTTGTCTCCATGAAAGTATGCTATGTTGAGATGCCCTGTAGATACAGCTGCAAGTTATTTTTGCAGTTTCATGAAGGTCCCCATGTTGGGAAGAAAATTTCAGTTCCAAAAAAGATATAGTTGGACCTAAGAGTCATACTGAATGTTTAATGAACAAAATTGCCTTTGTTGTGACACCTCAATAATAAATCAAAATGTAATTCTTAGAAAATATCATTCACATATTTCATGTTTAATTTTTATGATAGAATATTAGAATTTATATATTTTGCTTTGCTATTAAAGGCATTATAAACCCTCCTACCTGCTTGTGTTTTTTATGGTTTCATGGTTTTCACAATAACACTTTATTTGTTCTTTTATTAACACTAAGGCACTTTATATATTCTAGTATATATTTGGGTTATAAGGTTTATGATGTTTTTATTACATGTTTTATGGTAAAAATATTCTTTAGCACGCAAATATTTTATTTATTTTGTGTCATTGCAATAAGGCACTCGGCTTTTGCACAGTCATATGGGACTTGATCAGTGCAACAGCTGTCCTGAGAGGAGATATTGCATATTTACATATTCTAGCTCACAAGATTTATTTGTTTCATGGTGACACTTGTTGGCCTGTACACAGTCTATAGTAGAGTAAATCTTAACATTCCTGTTTCTGTTCTGTGTTCAGGCATGAGGCAAGCGGCATGGCACTGCACAGGTTATTGCATGACCTCTGTCTGTAGTCAAAGAACTGCTTCCTGTGAAGAAACGAAATATCCCACAATCTCTAAGTCTATTGGTCTTCATGTGAGAGCTAAATATGAATTAGATCTGACACAGACACAAGCAGGTGGATTAAAGTGGTTGTTAACACACTCATATAACTCAATATAATCATGCTTGTTTCTTAATATGTGCTCCTATCTCTGGGCTTTATAAAAAAAATGCTGTCTATGCTTTATTTTCCAGCACCGATTGGCATTCATGTGACCTGCGGGCTCTCTCCTTTGCCCAGCTGACAGCTGCAGCAGGCAAGGCTGAGATTTCCCTGCTGACGTCAGAGGGGACAAAAGGAGGAGAGAGAACCGGCGGGTCACGTGAGCACTGATCAGCGATAGAAAATAAGGTATAAACTGCATTAGCACCTGTCATTAGGAAACAAGTAGGATTGTATGAGATTTTAAAAGTTATTACACCAGCAGGAAGGGGGGGAGGGAAGGCACTGACATAGGAGCAGACAGGCGGGGGGGGGGGGGGGGCTAGGAGGGAGGAGGACAGAGGGAGACACAGCAGAGCTGCAGATAGCAGTGGTTGAGGAAGGCACATAAACTGACCATGGTGTCAGGGCTCAGCAGCCATGATAAACCATGGTCAGTTTACAAAGGGGAGGCCAGATACTGGCAGGATCAGCCAGGTATTGCAGTTGATAAGGAGGCCAAATGACACAGCACAAGCACTGTGCTGTATAAAATGCTTTAGAGGAGCAGGATCTTTTTTTTTTTTTTTTTTATTAAAGTGGATATAAACCTGATTCATGAAATTTGAGCTGGGCACATATATCTGCAGTGTTTTGTTACCTTTCTTCAAACTCAAAGCACTATGTCATGTAGCTGTCTCCTGCTCCGTTCTTCTGTTATCAGCTTGATAACTGAGTTTTGTGTTGGGGAGGGTGCTATAAATAAATTAGCAGAGCCCTGAACTATTCAAAGCTCAGCTCTGAAAGTCTCTACCTATGAGGAGAGGGGGTGTGTGCCTTTCCTCCAATCGGCTCTCTTGGCTGCATGCCCAGGCTTTATTGCAGTGTTGAACAGGAAGAGAAAATCTCCTAACACAATCTGAACTTTCTAAACAGTATAGAAAGATGAAGACAGTAGATATACATGTAAAAAGTATGTAGGGTTATTTGTTTCATCTCTGTTTATTATCTGAGGCTGTTCACTTTGCTGAGTATACGTGAGGGATTACATCCACTTTAACAGAGAGATCACCATGCAGTGTTTCATCAGTTTAGCACTCCTACATTTGTGATACAACACAGAGGAAATAGAAACGCATGGGCTGGATGCTGTGTTACACAGAATGAAAAGGTGCCTGTCCCTTTAGCAAAGAGGGATAAGCTAGGTGAATGAATACATGGACATAGGATAAATTGACCAGCCATGACACTACAAACTTCAGCCACAACGTGTGAGCCCATCAAGGTAAGGCAAACAGCACAAGGAATATAACTGCACTAATACTCAGGGCTTTTTTTCTCAGAGAATTGGTACAGGTACTCCTTTTAGAGTCACCCCTTATCTCCACTCCTACCCACCTCGAGCACCATGCCTTGAGTCCACCCCTACCCACCTTCCAGCAACATCCCTTTTAGAGAATAAAGAACCAAGTATCATTTTGTGGTGTTAATTCATTTCTATGGAATTTGATAATGTTAACAAGAAAAACAGTAAAATAGATCCCGGCAGTCAGCGACCATAGTTCCCCTCTGCAACAATAGATCTTCCTGAGACAATAGATCCTCTTGAAACAATAGATCCCCGACAACAACCGATCCCCCCAGCAACAATAGATCCCTTCCTGCAACAATGGGTCCCCCCAACAACAATAGATCCCTTCTTGCAACAACAGATCCCCCAGCAACAATAAACACCGCCACAACAAAATACCCACCAGTGACAATGGATCCCCCAGCAGTCTGCATCAATAGACCCCCCAGCACTCAATGTCATTCCATACATGCAGTGTTGGAGGTGCCGGAACTGCGTTCCCTCACATTCCCACTAAAAAAAAGTCCTGCTAATACTTAGATAAAACAACAAAAACATTTGAAAGTGTACAATATCTTTCAGACAATGCAGACACATTTGTTTCTAAAAAATGCACTTCTCACTATGGCTCTCATGAAGTATCTATATGGCTAACAGCCAAATTTGAACATTTCCCGATATACAATTGATATTTCAAGAGTTCCTAAAAAGCAATATAATAGGTAATAAAAGGTAATTTATACTTTAGGTTATAAATCCATACATTCACGTAATGTTGCTGTCTTGTATTTCGATTGATAAACATAATCTCATGTCTTCAGTTCTGAACTTTACAATCTAATTTTCAGATTATTAACAAACAGTCTACTAACTCTCTTGATAGCTATGATTGTATTACAGAGAAAACTACTAAATCGTCATAAAGCTGCAGGGGAGAAAATTTAATATAAATTTCCTAATGTGTTGTTTTTTTTATTATGATTTTTGTTTTGTATGTTTAGTAATTTTTCATTCAGTGCCCATGTCTTTTTCTGGAAAGGCTACAAAATATATACTTACATAGCGTGCACAAGAAGAGCAGACATACAGTAGGGATCGAAAGTTTGGGCACCCCAGGTAAAAATGTGTATTAATGTGCATAACGAAGCCAAGGAAAGATGTAAAAATCTCCAAATGGCATCAAATTACAGATTAGACATTCTTATAATATGTCAAAAAAAGTTAGATTTTATTTCCATCATTTACACTTTCAAAATGACAGAAAACAAAAAAATGGCGTCTGCAAAAGTTTGGGCACCCTGCAGAGTTAATATCTTGTACTGCCCCCTTTGGCAAGTATCACAGCTTGTAAACGCTTTTTGTAGCCAGCCAAGAGTCATTCAATTCTTGTTTGAGGTATCTTTGCCCATTCTTCCTTACAAAAGTGTTCCATTTCTTTGAGATTTCTGGGCTGTTACGCACTGCTCTTTTAAGGTCTATCCATAGATTTTCAATAATGTTGAGGTCAGGAGATTGTGAAGGCCATGGCAAAACCTTCAGTTTACGCCTCTTGATGTAATCCCCCATGGATTTTGAGGTGTGTTTAGGATCATTATCCATTTGTAGAAGCCATTCTCTCTTTAACTTCAGCTTTTTCACAGATGACATCAAGTTACCATCCAAAATTTGCTGAAATTTTATTGAATCCATTTTTCCTTCTGCTCGTGAAATGTTCCCTGTGCCACTGGCTGCAATACAACCCCAAAGCATGATTGATCCACCCCCATGCTTAACAGTTGGACAGAGGTTCTTTTCATTAAATTCTGTGCCCTTTCTTCTCCAAACGTACCTTTGCTCAGTCCAGCCAAAAAGTTCTATTTTAACCTCATCGGTCCACAGAATTTGTTTCCAAAATGCCTCAGGCTTGTCTATATGTTCATTTGCAAAGTTCAAACACTGATTTTTGTGGTGAGGACGTAGAAGAGGTTTTCTTCTGATAACTCTTCCATGAAGACCATATTTGTACAAGTATCTCTTTATAGTGGAATAATGTATCACAACTCCAGCGTCTGCCAGATCTTTCTGGAGGGATCGTGCAGTCAAACGTGGGTTTTGAATTGCTTTTCTCACAATCCTGCGAGCTGTTCTGTCTGATATTTTTCTTGGTCTTCCAGATCTTGCTTTAACTTCCACTGTTCCTGATGACTGCCATTTCTTAATTACATTGCGAACAGAGGATATTGACATCTGAAAACGCTTTGCTATCTTCTTATAGCCTTCTCCAGCTTTATGAGCGTCAACTATTTTCAGTTTCAGTTTTCTAGACAACTGCTTAGAAGAACCCATGGTGCTGATTGTTGGGGCAAGGTCAGATGAGTCTGGCCATTTAAAACCTTTGAGATTGACATCACCTGGTCTTCCCAGACGATGATTGAGATTAAGTGTCATGGACTGGCAGGTCTCAGCTTTGCAAAGGGGGCAGTGCATGCTATAAATTCTGCAGGGTGCCCAAACTTTTGAAGATGCCATTTTGTTTTCTGTAATTTTAAAAGTGTAAATGATGGAAATAAAATCTAACTTTTTTTGACATATTATAAGAATGTCTAATCTGTAATTTGATGCCATTTGGAGATTTTTCCATTTTTCCTTGGCTTCGTTATGCACATTAATACACATTTTTACCTGGGGTGCCCAAACTTTCGATCCCCACTGTACAAGTGTGGATTGGTGCTAAACATAACAGCACTACAAGATAGCTGATAGCATAAATTATTGTTACTTACCTTAACCCTTGTTACCCTAGTTCTATGCTAAAGCACCCTCTGCCATGTCTTTATTTAGCCATACTGCTCTTCTGGGTCACAGAAGTGCACTTACTTTTGCTCTTGTGTCCCAGAGTCAGCTAATAGATGTCACAAAGCAGTAAAATTAAAATAAATCAAAAATGTACTTCACAGTTTACAAAAAAACAAACAAAACAAACAGACATCTAAAAACCACACATAAATTAGTAGGCCTCCATTTAACAAAACATTAACTCCTGTAAATATTGTACATAATACCCACAAGGTGTACAGAAATCTACACTAATAGTGCCCTATTGGGGGCTATGGGAAGCCGTAATTGTCTTTCAAGGGTTTTCTCTATACATCGTGACAATATCGTTGGGATCTACATAGCTGCCTGATTGATAGCACACAACTGACAGCCGAAGCCGGTTGCCCCCACCCCTGCAGGAGCAGAGGGTGGAGTGGTGACTTACAGTCACTGCTCTCCGCTCTGAGCAGACCACTAACTGAGTGATCAGATCATGTGATTGCTCAGTTCTCTTGGAAATCAATATATGCTTATTGGGATTTTTTTTTACCAAAAATATGTAGAAGAATACATATCGGCCTAAACTGAGGGAATTTTTTTTTTATATGGGATATTTATTATAGCAAAAAGTAATAAATATTGTGTGTTTTTTTTTTTTTTTTTCAAAATTGACGCTCTTTTTTTGTTCATAGTGCAAAAAATAAAAAAAGCAGAGGTGATCAAAAAAATGATAAAAATGTAATTTGGGTACAATGTCACATGACCGCACAATTTTCATTCAAAGTGTGACAGCGCTGAAAGCTGAAAATTGGCCTGGGCAAGAAGGGGATGAAAAGTGGTTAATAAAGAAATGCCATCCTGCAATTTTCTGTCTGGTGCCTGAGCGCACTATCAGCAAGCCAGGAGATTGTCAAGTGAGGGGCAGGGAAAGTGTATATCATGCTTATATACATAATTATCATCATAAATTTCCAAGGGTCCAGAATGACAAGAGTCACACTTGCCCTATTAGAGCACTAAATATATCTAGAGATGCCTTTTTTATCCAGTTGATTTGGTGACTGTCAACACAGGCCCAACCAGGGTAAACATTGAGTTTACATTCAGCTTGTCTGCATTTCTCTCACCAAAAGGCAATCTAGTGCTTCATTTACCCGTTTGCTTTCATGTCTTCGCTGCTAGCAGTTATAAATGTTGATTTCTATGCACAAATGTATTTATGAAAAACCCAGAGAGAACAAACTTCTACAAGTAGTGTACCCAGGGCCGTCTTTAATATTGATTGGACCCGGGGCAAAACTTTTCTTGGGGGTCCCCCATGCAGTTTCACTCTCCACCTGCTCTGAGACATACAATAAATAGCAGCTAGACTCAAAATCAGTTTACTGAATCAGATCAGGCAGATATTGTGATTGGTTGCCAGAGGTTACAGTGTATCCTTACTGCTCACTGAATGGTTGCTAGAGGTTACAGAACACATTACAGCTCACTGGTTAGTTGCTAGAGGTTACAGCACATGGTTTCTGCGTGTTGATTGGTTGCTAGATTACTGTGGATATGACCTCAGGGGGCATGATATACATATCAATGCTGCCGGGCCACCTTTATTTACATATGAATGCTGGTAATTTGCATGTAAACACAGGGTCTGCAGGTGAGTCATCTGTACACAACAATAGGGCAGAGCTGGGCAGCATTAGTAGCAGCACTTCACACTGAGATATTGGGACACAGCACAGGACTAAAACCTCAATGGCGAGGGAATTTAAACCAGGGTAGCTGCCCCTTTTGCCCTGCCTTAAAAATGGCCCTGAGGCTAGCCCTGTATTAATTTAGCTACAGTGGACAACAGTATAGCTCCCAACTGTCCCTGATTTCAAGGGACTGTCCCTGATTTGGAGCAATGTCCCTCTGTCCCTCTCCCCCCCTCATTTGTCCCTCATTTTGGTCTGAGTTGTATATAGTTGTATATAAAATTCACTTTTTATCTTTCAAAAAGGGTTTCCCAGTGCTAAACCTTTTATTCAATTTCTAAATTGCTGCATTTGTAAATGGTAGAAGCCAATATAAAGGAATAGTAGTGGTAAAAAAGCACTTGTGAATTTAATTAACATTTTTTTTCGTTAATTCTCCTTTAAGGGGGTGTGGCAGGGGGCGTATCCTATGCCTACATACATTTGCTAGTAGGTGTCCCTCATTCACATCTCAAAATGTTGGGAGGTATAAACAACAGGTCTGTGTCAAATCATTGACTCAGTAACAGAAAGGTGTCAGAGGCTCTAAAATGTAGTCTGATTTCTAAAATTGGATGGCTGGAATCACATGTATTGTAAAATAGGCAGGGCATATCTAAACTCATCAAGGGACATTGGGGTTGATTTACTAAAACTATAGAGTGCAAATTTTGGTGCAGGTCTACATAGAAACCAATCAGTGTCCAGGTTTTTTTTTTTTTTTCTTTTGGTCAAAGCTTAATTGAATAAGCTGAAGTTAGAAGCTGATTGGTTGCCATGCACAGCTGCACCAGATTTTGCACTCTCCAGTTTTAGTAAATCAACCCTTCTGTGTCCCTTGCAGCGCTCAGTGGTTTGTCCTGCAAGGCTCTACATTGCTACAGGACACTAAAGTAGTGATGAAGAATACCAGAAGTGTCAGCTTCTGCATAGACTTCAGCTAGTGATTTCTTTGATTCGAGAGATAAACAATTATTTTTTTCTTTACAGGGGGAGTTTTTAATTGCAAAATTAGATTGTAGACTGGGTGAACTTAACCTCCCAGGCGGCATTCCCGAATCTGGCTCGGGGTGAGATTTCAGTACCAAAAGCGGTAACCCCGAGCCAGACTCGGGATCGCATCGCAGGATCCATGTAGAGATTACTTACCTTGTCCCCTGGATCCGGCGATGTCTCCTCGCTGTGATCTGCGAGCTGCCGTGTCTCGCTCAATCTGTCACAGTGCCGGGCTCCGTTCCCTGCGAGCGCTGCGAGGCACAGGGACGGAGTTCGGTGCCAAATTTAAAAAGTAAAAAACACAGTATATATACAGTATACGGTAATCTGTAAGATTACAGTACTGTATCAAATAATTACACATCCCCTTTGTCCCTAGTGGTTTGTCCAGTGTCCTGCATGCAGTTTTATATTATAAATACTATTCTTTATGCCAGGAAACTGGAGATTGTCCATAGCAACCAAAAAATGTCAGTTTACGTCAAAAGTGCTTTTAAACCAGCTAGAAAACAGCAGTAATAAATTAGAATCACTTGCAGAATTGAGTCATAGTGATTTGTGGCGAAATTCATCATCAAACACTGAAAGTAATGACAGTGACAATTCTGCAACTGAGCAAATTTCAGTGTTTTTGAGTTGATTACATTATTGAATGTTTTTTTTATTATTATTATATTATTATTTGTTATAATTATTTATAGTTATTTATTATATTATAATTTATGATTTCGTGGTTCAAACTTTATCATACCCGGGATGTCTACTAGACTCTTGTTTGGACAGATTTAAGTTATTAGAGTTATTTCTACAATATAAAACGCCAAATTTCCATGCAAAATAATTGTACCGCTTTCAGCACCTAAAATCTGAAATAATCATTTGCCAGGGAGGTTAAAGAGGAACTGCAGTCTGCTCACATAATTTGTAAAAAAAAACATCTTTGCCATTCTGAAGCTTCCCTTCAACCACTTTGCATATTATTTTATATATACTACGATTCGGTACTTGCCAAATATGCTGCAGAAATCTCCCTCAACTAAGTCTGGCTGCATCCATTTTAAATGTGGGCAGCTGAAGCTGCTGCCTGTTCACTTCCTGGATTTACACAGACACACAGGAGGCACACCTCCAGCTCTGCAGCTCTGCAGCTCTCATTGGCCCTCTTATGCCTCATCCCCCCTCCCTTTCTGGCAAACTCTCACGATAGTTAGAGTTAGAGTTGGCTTTTTTCCAAACAAGAGACAGGAAGTGGGCTGTATAAGGCTGGCAGTGACCGGCCCCCCAGCCCCCCTCCCCCCGTTTTACTTACCTCAGCCCTGGAAATTCATCCGATGGGGACGCGCTTTTCCTCTGCCCGGGGGTTCTTCGCTTTTGATTGGATAGATTAATAGCAGTGTAGCCATTGCCTCCCGTTGCTGTCAATCAAATCCAATGACACGGGTTCCAGGGGGACGAGACCGAGTCATATATTTAGCGGATATGGACGCCAAACTATGGACTCGGGAGCTCGCCCGCAAGGTAACCCCCTCAGAAGAGTGCTTCTCCTAGGAGATTATCTGATGTGGGGAGGAGCCACGAGAGCCACCGAGGGACCCCAGAAAGACGGTTTTCGGGGCCACTCTGTTCAAATGAGCTGCACAGTGGAGGTAAGTATGAAATGTTTGTTTTTTTTGGTTTTTTAAATAAACAAAGCTTTACAATCACTTTAATGTCATCTATAGATTGAGACAGCCATATTAAAGTGGAGTTCCACTCAAAAGTGGAAGCTCCGCTTGTTTGCTTACTCCCCCCCCCCCCCCGTTTCCACGTTTGGCACCTTTCGGGTGGGAGGGGGGAATGGGTACCTGTTTTTACAGGTATCCATGTCCCCACTTCCAGAAGACCTGGCTGTGATGAGATGTGGCAAGGTCCCCCAGAAGTTCGGCCCCCCTCCTCCTTCCTCCGCTGCCAGGCCAGTTAGAAAGTGCACCTGAAAGGTTTCACAGCAGGTTTCCCTTAGCATGAATGGAGGTGGCAACACCGAAAGGCGAAAAATCGGCTGGAGTGCCGACATCGCGGGATCCCTGGACAGGCAAGTGCCTTTTCATTTTTGGGGGGAGGGCTGTATCTTTAACTTATCAATTGTAAATTCTATGGTTCCTGCTTATTGGAATAGAATTGTAAATCTGCTTTACTGCTCATCTGTCTCAGTGCAAGCTTAGGGTTTGTTCACAGACTTTCACTGAAATTATTAATAATTTGTTGGTGGCTTGTACTGCATTTAACCCACTAGGGGACGATGAAGGGGTTAAGTGTGTCCTAGGGAGTGATTCTAACTGTGAGGGAATGGGCTACTAGTCATAAGACAGCTATCACTGCTCTCGATGACAGAGAGAAGTGATCTCTTTTATGACACAAGCCAGAACGGGGAAATGCCTTGTTTACACTTCCCCGTTCTGAGGGTCCATGACACGATCGGTGGGAGACCGACGGACATCAAGTCAGCCGATCCCGCAGGCACGATTACGCAGTGGTGCATGCGACTGCTATCCCCGCCTCTTAAAGGGGACGTACAGGTACGCCCATTTGCCCACCGCTGCCAATGTATATCGGCATGCAGCGGTCGGCAAGTGGTAAAAGGATTGTTTATGGTGATATAAATCTATACATATGAAGCAGAAGAGTTTGTTAAAATAGCTCCGTAATTGCTAAACACCAACCATGTGGACCAGATCTGACGAATGCTCTGTTGTAAGGAAATAGTAGTTCTCCTATTCCCAATACATGGTTACCCATTTCAATAACAGCACTTTTATCCCCTTACTGCCCAGGCCAATTGTCGCCCTTTGAACGACAGTTGTGCGGTCATGCAACACTGTACCTCTATGAAATTTCTATCACTTTTTTCACACAAATAGAGCTTTCGTTTGGTGATATTTAATCACCACTGGGTTTTTTATTTGTTGCTCAATAAACCAAAAAAAAGACCAGACATTTAAAAAAAAATTGTTTTTCTTTGTTTCTGTTATAAAATTTTGCAAATAAATGATCTTTATTTTCCTTTTTCTTCATAAATTTAGGCTAAATTCTATTATGCTACATTCCTTTTGTGAAAATAATCCAAATCAGTGTATATTATTGTGATAGACTCACCCGGTACAGAGGCTTTTGGAGGGGACTGAATACTAGCCTCTGGACTACTGATTATGGGCCCTGGATTTTATGGGAACACTACTCCTTGTGAGGTGTATGCCTGGGGACCCTTGGAGTAATGTTACTTTGGATTCAAGTCCTTGTCTCCCCAAGACACACAGACTCTGGGAACTCTGTATAGGGCCTAAATGCCATATAAATAATGACTGCTTCACACTGTTGGGACTCAAGTCAGATGCTGATGTCATCAACTCCAGCCACCTGTCTGGGGTTGTCTGCTATAATGTGTTTATTGTAAATAAGTCTAGAGTGGCTTCTAAGGGTCTTTCACCTATTGTTGTTTGTGCTAATTAACTCTGCTACTGTGTGAATTGAGTTCTGTGTTGATATTTATGATAATGTGTATTGTAGTTAGTGAGCTAGGAGATGACAAGGCTGACCTGAAAGGTAGCCACAGCTAGCAACACAATAGTATACAATGAGCGGCATGGAAGGAAGCCAATCATTGTTTACAACTGTAATGTGATCTGCTGTGATTGGTCACTGTGATTACAAGACGCTGGCAGCAAGCCAGTATACTGATCAGTCATAAGTCAAAGTGTGTCCGGTGGATGCAGCGAATGACAGATCTGCCAGATCGTGGCCGTTCTCGGGAGGATGTCATATGATGTCCTCCCAGAGCAATAGGGTTCCTGCCCGCCCATCATTTACAATGCAGTTACATGAAACCTATAACAGTCTGATGTAAATGTTGTATTGTTTGTTCTTTAAAGTTTGTACATTCTTCAATTATTATTTTACATCTATTTTTCTACTACATCTCTCTTCCTTTCTGTGTGTCTCTCTCGCTCTCTCTCTCTCTCTCTATTTCTATATATATATATATATATATATATATATATATATACATATTGTGGCAAACAGTCCCTTGGGTTCCAGGGCAGGGTTGTGAATGGGGTTTACCTGCCACCTAGGCTATGGTGTTTTATAGGATAAGCTAGATCTGTCTAGCAGTCCACAGGGTATTAAGCACTGGTCACGTTCTTTTCCCCAAGTGGGGCAAGATTTGTGTTATCTCTGAGATGAGCATTTGGTGGTTTATGTTAGAAAATAAGGCTTTATGAAGGGTGCAAGTTTAAAGCGGGCCATACATTATTATATTTTAGAATGAATTATCATACAAACATTGGTAGATCATTCCTCTGAAAATTCTCATCAATATATTCGATGACATGATGAATGCCCTTCAGCAAACGTTTCTTCTTTGCAGAGCTGCACCAGATTTTGCATTCTGCAGTTTTAGTAAATAACACCTAAAATGTCTTCAGAACGCTGAAGGTTTTCTTGTGTATTGGATTGTGCTGACACAGAACCCTGTGTGGAAAATTGTTGCATTTAATGCATTGTGTTTAATGTAACTGTGATAAATAAACATGGGCAAGAAGCCCTTCAACACACTTTGGTATTTGGACTATCTCTCTGTGAGCGCTACGTAGATGTCTGCAGGCTCCTGTGATTTATTATACTGTATACTTTTTATATATGTAATGCTACCCCCAGAGGGCAAATTGTTTTGTGACATGTCTGTACAACTGAGGATGACACACCTCACTTATCCAGCAATTACCAACACACTATGAGGTAGAGCTGCACGATTAATCGTTAAGAATCGTTATCATGATTTTTTTTTCCCTGTTCCCTATTCTTTCAATGCAGAGAATTCTCTTTGCTCTGCTAAAGCTGACAGCCATCAAAAGAAAGGGAAAGTTTGCCAAGATTCACAACATACTTTGGCAGTGGAACTTAAGTATAAACATTCTAACAATTTGTCTTTTAGATCAAAGGAACACACTTTGATGTGTAAATGAGGGAAGTTTAACTACTTAAAGTGGGGTGCCCCCTAAAAAAAAAAAAAAAAAGTCAGCAGCTACAAATAATGCAGCTGCTGACTTTTAATAATCGGACGCTTACCTGTCCCAGGGCCAGCGATGTGGGGGAACGAAGTGTTGCTCCGGTAGCGGCACTGTCATTCTTACTGTGGTCACCCGACCGTGGCTTCACAGCCGGGCACCCACTGCACATGCGCCAACGGCACAGGGCAACGTGATATATATATATATATTTGTAGAGACCCTAGAGAATAAAATGGTGGTTTATTTTAGTAGAGACCCTAGAGAATAAAATGGGGGTTGTTGCAATATTTTATGTCACACTGTATTTGCGCAGCAGTCGTTCAAATGCAATTTCTTGGGGAAAAAATTACACTTTAATGAATTTTATAAAAAAACTAACCAGTAAAGTTAGCTCAATTTTTTTGGTATAATGTGAAAGCTTTTACTCCGCGAGAATTGTGATCTTTTTATTAGTGATTCTCATTTTGTGCAGCTCTACTTTGAGGTATTTCAAAGTATTTATTAGGCCATGCATAGCCTAAAAAGAGAGAGAAAGCAAGTGTGCTTATACAAACAATTGACAACAACGTTACTCTGAGAGATATGGTTAACCATCTCAGTACAGGGCACTTTCACCCCCTTCCTAACTAGGCCAATTTCAACTTTCAGGGCTCTCACACTTTGATTAAAGTGGTTGTAAACCCTTACAAACCACTTTGACCTACAGGTAAGCCTAGATTAAGGCTTACCTGTAAGTCTAAAAATATCTCCTAAACCTACACGGTTTAGGAGATATTTGCCAAAAGACAGGCACCGCTGTCTACGGCGCACTGAGCGTGCCGCTGTCAACGGCGATGTGCCGCGATTGGCGGCTCCCGTGCGCATACAGCTGCGGAGCAGCGAGACCCACCGAGAAGATGGATGCTGCGGACTACAGTGGACAGCGGTGACTTCGCTGGCTCCTGTGTCAGGTAAGTGATACATAATGGACTACTATGCGATGCATAGTAGTCCATTATGCTTTACCTTTGCAGGGAATCTTTAAGAATTACTCAGTCATGCAACACTGTACCCAAATGACATTTTTAGCATTTTTTCACACAAATATAGATTTCTCTTGGTGGTATTTATTCACCAATGGGGTTTTTATTTTTTGTGCTATAAATGAAAAAAGACCAAAAATGTTGAAAATAAATCAGTTTTTCTTAGTTTCTGTTATAACATTTGCAAATAAGTAATTTCTCTTCATAAATGTTGACCAAAGTGTATGCTGCTGCTTCTCTTTGGCAACAAAAATAATCTAAATCAGTGTATATTATTTGGTCTGTGTGAAAGTTATAGAGTCTACAAGCTATATCAATCATTGAAAATTGAATGATGACAAGCTCTCACTGAGCTCAGCGGGGAGAACTGTCACAGAGACATTTGTTTCTGTTTACACGGTGAAGGCTGTGATCAGACAGAGACATCATGTGATCGGGAGGGCCAATCACAGTGTCCATATAGGATCCTGTCTTGGTTGTGTCCTGTGATCACAGCCATCACAAGGATCGTGCCGCAGCGTGGCCTCAGAGCTTTGCTGAGGGCACTTGTTCTGAGGGACTTTCCTGAGCGTCCACTCAGAACGAGGAAAGGCCAACCCAGCCATTTATGTACAGTGGCCAGGTGGGAATAAGTTAAACACCTGCGGTATTCTGACTAACAATAACTAACAGAACTGAACCACATTTACCTAACAGTATACAAAGACAGTCCTAACCTGCTATAACAGCCCAAATTTTCTCCCACTGGCCAGTGATTGATGGGAAGAAAAATGATGGCTGGCAATGTTGGGGCCCTTTAAAAAAGCACAACAATTCCCAGCAGGTAACAGATTAACCACTTGCCCAATGGGCACTTATACTCCTTACTACTTATATTCCTAACCAGGCCAAATTTCAGCTTTTAGTGCTCTGATAAAACTTTATTGAGTTAATAATATACAAATATTTAAATTTTTCAATTGTGCCTTTAAATTGTGAAAAAGGTGGATATCGAAGGAATGCAAAATTGTGCATAAACAACTTTAATAAAAAACAAACCTGATTCAGCCTTCACACATGCATTGTGGTAAAGAACAATCCACACTGCAATTTGATGCCAATAATGAAAGGCACCCAACACACCTTGGCTGTGCAGCTCAACGCATGTGAATTTCGGAGCACAACAATAACCAGACCACAAACATCTGTGTGTTTAGGTCCATGGCATTAAAAAAAAAAAAAGATTGCATGTAGCTATGATTTGTTGGCACTCTATTAAATATGAATGGATTGACTTAATACAATACTTATTAACACACAAAATGACACACATAATAGAGACACTCTGACTTTTTCCTATTCAAGATAGAGTGACACTGTCTGTGATAAGGTCCTCAAGTGTTTTGACTTTAATGGGTATTGTGTCTCAGTTTCACTGAAAACATTTAGCCTGGTGTATTTCATTAATGCTAATGCTAAATGATCAACTGTCATATGTGGTGAAAAACGTAGTCTAGCTGTGCTATTGGAATGGAAATATAACTGAACATCAAATGAACATGTAATGACACTGTACCATATTGCTGAATCTACAGTAATTATGCATTACTGTTCTGAGTTGAAACTTTCAATAAAATCGTATTGAAAAGAAAAGGTTCTTCTGACCCACTGATACTTAAAATCCCCCACTGCTCATTCATCTATTGCAGCTGCCTCAAAAATATCTGATATCGGGGAACTGGAGAAAGTGCAGAGAAGAGCAAACAAACTGATAAGAGGCATGGAGGAGCTCAGCTATGAGGAAAGATTAGAGGAACTAAATGTATTCTCTCTTGGGAAGAGGAGATTAAGAGGAAATATGATCAACATGTATAAATAAATCATGAATAGAATTGGTCCCAATACAGAACCTTGGGGTACCCCACTCACCACTCCAGACCAGTCTGAGTACACTGTATTTATCACCACCCTTTTTGACACGGCCCTGTAACCAGTTTTTTTACCCAAGAACAAACCTTATGGTCCATGCCTGCATTATAGCTTATAAATTAATCGCTTATGGGGAACTGTATCAAATGCTATTGCAAAATCCAGATACACTAAATCCACAGGCCTTCCCCTGTCTAGATGGTAGCGCACTTACTCGTAGAATGTTAGCAGATTGGTCTCGCAAGAACAACATTTCGTAAACTCATGCTGATTACTACTAATGATATTTTTTCTTTAGTACATTTTTGGATATAGTCCCTTATGTTAGGATGACTTGCCTGCAGTTTTCTGGGATTTGTCTCTGCCCTTTCTTTGAATATTGGTACCACATTGGCTTTTCTCCAATCAGCTGGTATAATTCCTGTCAGTATGCTGTCCGTAAAGATTAGGAACAAAGGACTCTGGCGTGTAAGCCATCCAGTCCTGGTGATATTTGTATTAAGTTTATCTAGGCTTTCCTTGACTCCAGTCTCTGTTAGTCAAAAGGGTAGGGTAGTTGGTATACCCCTCCTTTTCCTGCGTAAAAACTGAGGAGAAGAAGGCATTTAGTACAGTTGCCTTCTCTGTGTCATCTGTAACTATCCTCCCATCTTCGTCTTTTATGTGGGCAATGTGCATATCTAAATCTAAACATATATAAAAAATTTCTTTGCATTTTTTTACTTTAAATATTAAATATTTTTGCTTGAGAATATTTTAAGAATGTTAGGTAATTCTCTGAGAATCTCCAGTGATGAGATACAGCTTCTCTGGTGAAAAGAAGTCAATTTTGCAGAAACATTTTAGCTTCTGATCTTGAAGGTGGCACGAAAAGAAAAACGTTCTGTTTAAACTCTGGGTCAATCTCAGTTGGAGCCTCCATAAGGCTGAGGACTCTCTCCCGTACCATACGACAGTGATGGGCCAATCACCAAGCACCTGGCTGTCACATGAGATAAAGGTGAGTCCCATGATCCCCATACTGGGCACTTTACTCTCATTGTCGAATAGTGCAGTATGGAAGCAAAGAGAAGGTCAGTATAGTATGCTGTGGAGGCAAACTGGAAAGTGAATATTTTGGTTCTTGTTAAATGATCATTTACCCTGATTTTGCGACAGCTTCTTCTATTCCTATTAGCTTAAATGATCTTACAACCGCTCCTGCTGTTCAAAAGTTTAGGTAAGAAAATGAATTAATTTTATTGTATCTCTTTGCTACTCTTTTATCTGTGTTTGGATCTCACTTGGTACATTAAGCCGGCCATAGATGGTTTAAAACCTGGCCGGTTAAGCAGGGAAATTTGTTATGCAAATAACATATAAATATGGAAAAAAAAACAGGAAAAGTTCTCCCATGGGGTTTTTAAGGACATGGTGTTTTAGTCAAAGGAGATGGAAAGATAATAGTAAAATTAAGTTATTTCATTTATTTATACAGTGGATCAAAATACATAATTACATTTCTTAAAATTATGAACTCTGGTTACAGACAGTGTAAGACATGTGTCATGAATAAAAATCAGCAATACAATACATTGTATACAGTTGTATAATTGACATTCCTGTGAGTACCCCAATGCGTTTCGACCAAAAATATCATGGTCTTCTTTAAGGGGATTTGTACTCTGGTAAGATATATCAGAAAAATATTAAGATTCTGACACTCTAGCACAATGTTGACATCTATTATACATAAATGTAATTATATTTACCGCTCAATAAGTAGGATTCGGAGCATGACACTTTAACCAGAGATTGTGGATAAAATATACAACATGGTCCCAAGATCCTCAATGACATCCCCCACTTTAAATAAGAACACTTACCTGTCCAAGGAGCTCACAATGTCGGCCCCTGAGGCCGATCTGTCTATCGGATCGGATGCATGCGCTGCCATTCTAATTAAGGAAAACCGGCAGTGGAGCCTTGCAGCTTCACTGGCCATTTCCTACTGCGCATGCGTGAGTCGCGCGGTGCTTTGTGAATGGCTTCTTCTGGGACACGCACAGGTCCCAAAAGACAGTGTGGGGGGGGGCTCACTGAAGAAGAGTATATGGGGTCCTGCGCTGCAGACCAGATGGATCAGAAGTACAGGCTGTACTTCGTAACAAGGTAAGTTAGGAGAAAAAAATGAGGTGTGGAGAGGTGGTCTTTAGTTTAAGACCACCTCTCAAAAGGGGGTGGAGCTCCGCTTTAATAAATTACATCTGTGTTCTTGGGTTTAGATATACTTTTAAACTGAATGGTTTGTTTTACAAGGTAAAGGTTCACTTTACAATTTTAATTAGAAATTAAAGGCATAATATTTGTGTGTATATACTTTGTACTGTGTATATATATATATATTATAAATACATTTTTATTTTATTTTTTAAAAGTGATCACATAATCTCTGTTCTTTCACATAATCTCAGCACAAGTCTTGACCATTGGAGGACAGGCAAGCTGAGCTTCCAGTATAGCCAGAAAACTGACCATGTTATGTTGGATGTGCTGTCATACCTGGCGTGGTCAGTTTGAAATAGGAAAGTAGGAGACTGTCAAGAACACCAGGGATTTCACACACAGGAATCAATGCAAAGAGAACATATTTTTTTTAACACAAGTACATGGTAGAACACAGGGGCGGACTGACCATTAGGGCACTCGGGCACTGCCTGAGGGCCCCATGACACCAAGGGGCCCCATCAGGGTTGCCAGCCTCAATAAAACCAAATTATAGCTGTCCCACCTCTCCAGTACATTTTCAGTGTGTGTGTGTGTGTATTCTGTGTGTGTATAGTGTGTGTCTGTGTGTGTATACTGTATGTGTGTGTGTTTGTATACTATGTGGTCATAATCTATTGCTGGGGCCCCATAATCTCCTATTGTCTGGGGGCCCCATAAACTCCTATTGCCCGGGGGCCCCATAATCTTCTCCTATTGCCCGGGGGCCCCATGAGTTGTCAGTCCGCCCCTGGTAGAACAGGAATTTGAAATGTTTGGGTAACATACAATTTAAGTTAGCCAATAATAGGCATAAAACAGATTTTCTCCTCTAAACCTGAAACTATATTTTGAAAGCAACTTATAAAATTAGATCACACATTTTAGAAGTTAGAGGAATATATTTGTATTATCACTAGCAGGCAATCTAGATGACATTTTTGTGCAGGTTAGTAAACATAAAAAGATGCCTGAATGTATTTGTGCCTTACACATTGGTTCTTATAAAAGACATACATGTAGAAAGTTTTTATGCGACAGAGAATGGCTCAAATGAGAAAAGAAACTATAAGTCACACTGCTCTTGGGATTCAGAATCTAATTACAGAACATATGTTAGGAGCTTTCACATAAAGCAGCGGTGATGCTACCTAAAGCAATTGGCAAGGTTTAGGAAATGCCCTCCAAATAGAAAGAGATAATGAATAAAAAAAAGCACTACATATTTTACTAGAATACCATTTTGTGATATTTCATAAAGGTATACATAGTTAGATATAGGCAAAGTTGATCCAGAGAATATCCGATTGGGGATCAAGAAGGGATTTTTCCCTTGTTGGAGCAAATTGGATCATTCTTTATTGTGGTTTTTTGCCTTCCTCTGGATCAACGGTGGGCATAGGATTGTGTATATAGAATTGTATCATTTATTTTTTTTCCCTTTTGTTGGTTGAACTAGATGGACTTGTGCCTTTTTTCAACTATGTAACTATAAAAGTAACTATAGTTATATATGTAGGCTTACTTTGGATTTTTTGGGTTAATATGATATTCCAATATAGAAATTATTTCCAAAATATAAAAATCTCCCACAGTTCTTGTTCTCACTGTTTTCTTTAAAGACCTAGTAAGAAACAATCAACATTTTTTCGTACAACTTGTAGCATTCCATAAACTGATATACTCACACTGGAGAAAAAAACAGACCCCTTTGGGAAATGGGATTTTAAAAGTGACCAAAAACCCCAAGTATTAATATAAAAAGTATTTTATGATAATAAATATAGTATAATCGTAAAAACCTTGTTGTATAGACAGGAATGCACCGAAGCATAAAGATTAAACAATTTTGATACATATACAGACATTTGTGACATCTCTGATGAACCCGACATTTCCAGCTTGATGCCCTTCTTCAGGGTTTTCTTTACAAACAGAGCAAAATGTCTATGAAGAAAATATATATCTTTCTGGTAAGTGGGAAACTTTGGCACATGGAGATATGCAACTCCCCTCCTTGCAGGATGGACACAGCCGATCGAATTATGAAAGGATCGGATGTTCAAGTGCCAATTCAGAACTCTGAGATCTAGAATGGGTCTTACCTCTCTGTTTGGCTCTGAGACCTTAAAAGGTTTGTGCCAAAAAAAACCCTATTCCATAAAGGGAATCTCTGATATTACCGACTGGGATAACAGCTGATCTGGAGGCCAGAAAGAGAGACTTCTCTTCTTTCCTTTTCTCTTTTTTTTCCTTTCTTTTTTTTTTTTTCTCTGGAACCTCAGGAGCATTCTTTGAGGATACGGGCACTCTTGCATAAAGACTGCCGCATCAGCAGCCCTAGGTACCCCACAGGCAGGACCCAAACAGAACCCGAACCCCGGACCCTCAGATCGAAAGCCAACTGGGCCATCTGGGCTCTTGAAACTCTAGATGTAACCTAGAGAAGAAAATTGCAGAAATCCCTCTGCTCTTAACATTGTTCCTGGCAGACTTTGAGAATCGCAGGACCTTTCCCCTCACCCGAACGAGTGGGGGTGCTCCTTCAGCCTCAGCTTTATCAATATAAACTATATTAGTCCTCCCCTTGGATAAAATTAAAATCTCCCATTCCAATTTTCTATTCCTGTTTCTACTGTGTGGCAGTATATATGGTGCATGTGTAAAATGGACCCTCGCGCCACTATGTGCTAGATGTGAAATAAATCTACGTGCATAACAAAGTATAATGTAACAATCTGTGGAATAACAAAAGTGCAAGTGCTACTAAATGAAACAGAAAATGCAGCGGGACAAAATAGTAAACACAAACTATCACTTGAATAATTAAAAAAAATCCCCATGAAGAAGTCACGTGGTGACGTAACGCGTAGGGAGTGGCCGTAGGAATACCGGAACGAGCGTAAGACTGGCTGTACACGCCAGATCTCTTTCTGTTTGATATTTTCTTTTTAAATGTGAGAGTCCATTTGCTTTCTCTTAAATAAATTTATTCAGTTTTGGAAACCACTACACTATTGGAGTCCCCTTTCTCTCGCCCTTCCCCCTTCCCCTCTGTGTTTTCTTTAAGTTTCATACCACGAGGATACATATGCTGCAGCATTACTCATAAGAGATTGAATCGGCCCTCTAGTGGTAGAAGTTTATACCATTTGATGATTGTGCACAGAGAAGTGAAGGAGAAGTCCATTGGAATTACTTTCTTTTGCCTTATTATTCCATCTCTGAGGTGAGAGTTCTGGGAGCCTGATCTTTTGGAACATTTGGTCCTGTTCTTTCTCCAGTGCTTTTTCACTACACACTTACACTATTGGTGTGTTTATTTTGAAATATTTACATTGACTCTTGTTTTTTTCACATTTTTATACATTATTCATTTTTTGTGGTATTATTTGCGCAGGACTCTTTTTTAAGTATATATGGTGCCATATGGTTGAATAGAGAAATACACTTTGATAAGAGGTTTCACTAAGAGTTTTGTTCGACCTTCTCTGCTATGTTAATATTTCAAATGCTATTTCACATCTCCTCCCTCTTTTTGTCTGACCCATTTAGGGTCTCATATAGTATAATATGCTGGTAACGATGCCACCTTATTGTGTTTATTATACTCCATCTTTACAATACTCCTTTTTTCCTTCCCTTTTTTTCCATCACTTGATGGTGGGAAATTTAGAAGATGTTATATCCGACTGGCTATCAATATAAACTATATTAGCCAGTTGGATATAACATCTTTTAAATTTCCTATTCCTATCCTATCCCCCAGATGAAAAACCTCCAAGGAAGGGGTGGTAGCTAGTCATGTCATTAAGGCCAGGGGTGAGGTGGCATCCAGACTTGTTATCCAGCGTGTTTCATACTGGAGCAACAGTCTGTTCCAGTCTCCACTCCGGGTGTTGGGATATATTCGAACAAGAATTAGAAATTGTATTTGTGGAAACTTACCCCCCCCCCCCATGTATATCCCTAACATGTCTACCTACTGGAATATCTGGGTTTAACGTCTGCATGCTAAGAATATGCCTATAAGCACTTTTGTGAAATTCTTGTTTAGTCTTTCCTATGTAGAAAGATCCACATTGACAGGACAGCATATAGACCACCCCCACTATCTTACAGTTTGCATGATGCGTAGGTTTAAAAATCCTACCATTGGGGAGTCTAATATTAGTTCCTTGCGGAATTCTCCTGTCCATTCAAGTACATCTTTTAGGGATCTCGTTATAGGTTATAGGTGGACTAAAGGGGCTCAGAGAGGGATCAATACATAAAAAATGCTAATATTTTGATATAATGGCTCTGATTCTATTGTGTTGTCACAACAAGTCCCCATAGCCATACCTGGAGGTAGTGGGAACCATCAAAGTAGAAGACATTATGTGTAAGTATATGTTAAAGGGCCGAGAGTATAAATTAATTGAAAGAACGGTTGTCTCTTTGTGAGTGTGAAATGGCATGACTAATGACACTGATGCCCAGCTGGTGGGGGGTGGAGCTATAAAGAACTTCAACATCAACTGCCACCAGCAGGGCATCAGAAGGTACGGTCAGCCCCTCCAAGTTTTGGAGGAGATGCATTGTGTCTTTAATATAAGATGGCAAATTCCTCACACAGGGTCTAATCTGTTTGGCAATAAATGTACTTATGTTTTTAATTATTCCACCACAACCGGATATTATTGGTCGTCCTGGAGGATTGTTTTTGTTTTCGTGAATCTTGGGTAAACTATAAAAAGTAGGTATTTTCGGATGAGGGGTACATATGAAGTCCCAGATCTGTTTGTTAATTAAATTGTTTAAATATGCATTATCTACCAATAAGTAGAATTCTCTATCATATTCTTCAGTCAAGGATCTTGAAATTTGTCTATACCATGATTTTTTATTGACGATTTTTAGACACATGGGGGGTTATTTACTAAAGGAAAATCCACTTTGCACTGAAAGTGCACTTGAAAGTAAAGTCGCTGTAGATCCGAGGGGGACATGCAAGGAAAATAAAAAACAGCATTTTAGCTTGCACATGATTGGATGATGAAATCAGCAGAGCTTTCACTCATTTCAGATCTACCGCTTAGATTTAGAGCGACTGCACTTCCACATGGACATGTGCGATTAGTTTCGTACGAATCGAAAATTTGTACAAATTTCCGGAAATTCGTACATTCGTACAAATCCGAAATATGAATTTTTATGCATACAAATTCTGTACAAAATACGAAAATTCACAATTGTTACGAAAAGTTAACGAACCTAAAAGTTAAAAACCCAGGAAGTCAGCACAAAGATGGGGGAACTCCTCATAATGATAAATTCATCATAACCAACTTTCATTATTTTAACGGAACGTTTAAGAATCTAACAAAAATTTGTATTTCGGACGAATCCTAGAAACGCTCCTAGATTAATGTTGTAATTTATGGAGGGAAATTTGTCTGATTTCTTTTTAAGCTTAGATTTCATTTTTAATTTGTCACCCTTAACAGTAAAGCTGTCACTGAGGAGTGTTTCTACATCAAGTCTGTCAATTAGATCAGCCCCCCCCCTGTTCATCAAGCAAGTCAATGAGATTGTCCAAAGTTTATACATTTTGTGTTTTCTCTTCTGTGGATAATGTATCTTTATTATACATACTCTTTAGGAAGAATTTTTTTGCAAAGAGCTGAACATCTTTAATAATTTCAAATTTGTCCATATCAGATTCAGGCCAGAAACTTAATCCATTCTACAGAACTGATGTTTCCTCATTTGAAAGCATATAATCCGAAAGATTAATAATATATAAGTAATGTAGAGAATGGCGGCACTCATCTTAGTGCAGAATATTAAAATGATTAATGATGAATTTATTAAGATAAAAATGTAAAATAAGAAATAACTCACAGGGTAAGGGTTAAAATGGCTAGTCAAAAGGGGAGGCTCGCTGTGTAGAACTGATCCAGATAGCCTGCGGTGTGGGGTGCTGCTGCTGTCTTGCTAGCTGCAGGGGTTTCCAAGGCTCAGAGTCAAGCTGGCAGTCATCTCCCCATGACGTCATTGGATGTGGGGCACAGGATCAACAGCCATTTTAACAATTACCCTGTGAGTTAATTCTTATTTAAATTTTTTATCTTAATAAATTCATCAATAATCATTTTAATATACTGCACTCAGATGAGAGCCGCTGTTCTCCACATTATATATCTACAGAGCTGCTTCCTCTTCCACAGCTGGCTGCACTTCTAGAGCACTATATACATCTTTAACCCATCAAACTTGTTCCTAACCCATTCAAGCCTGAACTGAATTTTCCAGGGTCCAAGCTATCCCCAACCACTGGATATTTATTATTAAAAGCAGTTTTCCACTCGTTGCCTTCCTTAATCCCCATGAGATTGTATGCCCCTCTCAAAGCAAGCTTTGCAAAAACCGTTGCTCCCTTGAGGCGATCAAATAACTCCATAATCAATGGAATCGGATAGGCATTCTTAATCATGAAACGATTGAGACCCCTATAATCAATACGTGGTCTGTGGATGAAACCTCAAGAAAGTGCATCTGTAACATACTTCTCCATGGTCCTTGCCTCCAAGACCGACAAAGGACAAACCCGGCCACGATGGGATATGGTACCAGGTTGAAGGTCAATTACACAACCATACGACCAGTGTGGAGGCAAACTACCAGTTTGACCTTTGTCAAAGACATCGCTAAAATTGCAGTAATCCTCAGGCAGGGAGGAGAGTGAAGAGGTGCACAGGACCTTGGCTACCTTCTGGAAGCATGTCTTATTGCAAGGTCTGCAGATGAAACCTCGAGAAAGTACATCTGCAACATACTTCTCGATGGCCCTATCCTCCAAGACAGACAAAGGGTAAACCCGGCCACGAGGGGGTATGGCACCAGGTTGAAGGTCAATTTTGCAATCATACAACCGGTGTGGAGGCAAACTACCGGCTTGACCTTTGTCAAAGACATCACTAAAATTGCGGTAAAAGTGAAGAGGTGCACAGGACCTTGGTTACCTTCTGGAAGCATGTCTTATTGCATTGTGGTGACCAGAAGAGAACCTCAGCATGGAGCCAATCAAAAGAGGGACTGTGCCTCTGTAACCAAGGATAACCAATAACCAGCAGAAACTTAGGTAAGGAAATAACTTTGAATTGGATTATTTCATGGTGAAGAGCCCCTACGGCCATGGACAATGGAACAGTGTCATGAGTGACATGGGCAGGCTGTAGAGGTCTCCAGTCAAGAGCCTTAATGGCAAGTGGAGTGTCAAGCAGTCGATTAGAGCCTGTTTCTCGACAGACCACTCAGCCCAAGAAAAGGTAACCAAAACCAGGGGCTTATCCTTCTGGATATAACAACGCCACCTAAGGTCTGTCCGTGACAGGACCTCAAGGTTCAGATGTTCCCAGGATGGGTAGGACAAGACTTCAGAAAGTGACCTGCTTGGCCACAATAAAGACACAATCTCTCCCTCCTCTTAAGGGTTCTCTCATTCGCAGAGAGGCGCGTGAAGCCTGAGTGCATGGGTTCACCTTCACATACCAACTCGGTACCAGGAGGCATGGGAGGTGAGGGAGGCAAGGGTGGGACTGCAAAGTTCAGAGACAAATGTACAGGAGGCTTCTGCAAGCATGCCTTAAAAGGAAATCTTTCTCTGAGTCTAGAATCAATGAGGATGGCAAACAGGATCAACTTCTCCAGCTCTGTGGTTATATCTTGGGCTGCTATCTCATCCTTGATGATATCCGAAAAACCATGAGAAAAAGCAGCCATGAGGGCCTCATTGTTCCAAGCAACCTCTTCTGCCAGAGTGCAGAATTCAATGGCGTAATCAGCAACAGTTCTCGTACTCTGTTTGATGGACATGAGGCACAGAAGCGGAGCATACAGTAACATCTAATACCCTTTTAAAAGAAGCCATGAACTCTGGGTAACTCAAGACACCAGGTTTTTGCATCTCCCACAGAGGGTTTGCCCAGGCCAAGGCTTTCTCAGAAAGCAAAGATATCACAAAACTTACTTTGCTTCTGTCCGTGGTAAACGCCTGGGGCAGCATCTCAAAGTATATCTCAACCTACAGAAACCCTCTGCATTGGACTGGATTGCCCCCAAATCGCTGGGGAAATGGAGCGGAACAAGACATACCTCATATAGAGGTAATACTCGAGATGGGTGCCTGCACAGAGACTGGAGCAGCAGCAGGAACGGCTTGCAACACAGGTTGTACCGGAGCACGCACAGTGGAAGATTCCAGATGAGCCGTGTGACTCAGGAGCATTTGTAACGCCATATGCAAACTGATCCATGCGGTGATCCTGCTCATCCAAACTGGAAAAAATATAACCAACAAGTGGATTGACCGCATCTTCTAAATTCATGGCCTTTGCCTACTGTCAGAAACCATGAATCAGACTGAGACAGAAGTACAGTTAAATCACACTTGTTTAATAACAATAATAAAAAGCTAAACAGAGTAAACATAGTCAAAACATAGCCAGAGTCTCTATAGACAAAGGATACCATCTCTATAGATGTGACCAAGGCGAAGGCAGAGATAATCTGGGCTGGACAGCTTAAGTAGGCAGGACTGACGAGCAGGATATCATCAACAAGTTAGTCACTGTGGAGAGAAAAGAGCTGGCAATTAACTGGCAGCTGAGAGGCCAGCTTTGAGAAGGAAAAGCAGAGCCCAGCCCTGACAGAGAGATGTGAAAATGGCTGTGCACTGACGCTCCCCATCCAACCTGATGGAGCTTAAGAGGTCCTGCAAAGAAGAATGGGAGAAACTGCCTAAAAATAGGTGTGCCAAGCTTGTAGCATAATACTCATAAAGACTTGAGGCTGTAATTGGTGCCAAAGGTGTTTCAACTAAGTATTGAGCAAAGTCTGTGAATACTTATGTACATGGGATGATTTCCGTTTTTTATATTTAATAAATTTGCAAAGATTTCAAACAAACTTCTTTCATGTTGTCATATTGGGTATTGTTTGTAGAATTGCGAGGAAACAAATAAATTTGATTCATTTTGGAATAAGGCTGTAACATAACAAAATGTGGAAAATGTCAAGGGGTATGAAAACTTCCTGATGCACTGTGTATATATATATATATATATATATATATATATATATATATAGTGCTTGAAAAGTATTCATACCCCTTGAAATTTTACACATTTTGTCATGTTACAACCAAAAACGTAAATATATTTTAATGGGATTTTATGTGATAGACCAACACAAAGTGATACATAATTGTGAAAGTGGAAGGAAAATGATAAATATTTTTCCAAGTTTTTTACAAATAAATATGTGAAAAGTGTGGCATGCATTTGTATTCAACCCCATTTACCTTGATACTTTTAACTAAACTCTATTTGAACCAATTTCCTTCAGAAGTCATATATATATATACAAATAGAAACTATACATTCAATATTGATCTATAATTTTTATTATTTGCAAAGAGAGTATGTTTAATTTTAAGTTTGCATGAAATACAGTTTGTAGTTAGTTTTCTGCTGAAGATAAAAAAAATGTAGTGCAAAAACCATACACATAACCTTTGATACCAAAACATGGACTTTTTCGCAAGAATAACACAAAATCTGAATGGAAACTCTCAATTATATTCAACTGTTGTCCATTGATCAGCAAGCAGGTTCAAATATTGCAAATTGACATTTCCACTGTTCCACTGTTATTATCTGTGCTGTGGCCTCTTTTGCTTGTGATACCAGTCACTCAGCTGTAGCAATATCATCAGATGGATGAATGCTTGCTAAAAAAAAATGCTGCTTTTGTTACTTTACATCCAATTCCTGTAAGAGCCATACATATAACATATCTCACAGTGAGCATACGAATGGATTTTCCACAATATATATATTTTTTTATTATTATCCGCAATAGGAAATGATTTGGGGAATAGCTTATAGTAAACAAAATTGAAACTATACTTCAAAGAAACTGTGACTACGCACATCAATCTTTGATTTGCTATTTCATTTTCACATTTTTATTGCATCAGTTGAATTGCTTCAAGATGAGATGCTAAATCTGGAAGCTGTTATATATATATACACACACACAGTATCTCACAAAAGTGAGTACACCCCTCACATTTTTGTAAAAATTGTATTATATCTTTTAAATGTGACAACACTGAATAAATTACACTTTGCTACAATGTAAAGTAGTGAGTGTACAGCTTGTATAAGCCCACGTACACACGGTCGGAGATTTTGGGAACCAAATCCGTCGGATTTTGCCCGTCGGATTTAGTCCGACGGATTGTGTCCGAAACTATTGCATACACACGGTCTGGCCAAGTTGTCTGATTTTGCGGTTGCCAAGAACGCGGTGATGTAAGCCGTGTACGGCGGGACTAGAAA
Organism: Lithobates pipiens; assembly: GCF_037356315.1. Classification (NCBI taxonomy): domain Eukaryota; kingdom Metazoa; phylum Chordata; class Amphibia; order Anura; family Ranidae; genus Lithobates; species Lithobates pipiens. The sequence goes on from NW_027507764.1 coordinate 119,858,308, forward strand.
AAGGAAGTTCAGCTCCACGTCCAGCACCCTTTGGGCTCCTTCTGCTAAACTCATGTGTATCGCGTGTTAGTAGAAGTTTGGTGAGAGACGATTCGCGCTTTTCAGATTTGTGATTCAGATCGCTACAGCTCTTCAGTTTGTGCTTGTCGGTGCGTATCTGATAATCAGTGCGTGCAGTCAGTAAGTATTTGTTGATCATTGTGGACTATATCTTGGTATAGTACGCTTTGAAAGGCAATTCTTATTGTCTGCTTGCTTCTGCTATTCAGGTCGTTCTTTCAGGCTTTGCTGTTTATCTGTGCTTTCTGGTGTCCGCTCTGACCAGCCGACCGTTTTCAAACCATGTTTCCTCTACGTACTCGTCATAGCGTTTCTGCTGTGCATGGGGCTTCGTGTTGGGGTTGCTACTTTGACACAAGCCCGGTCCATGAACAGGGAGGGGAGGCGTTTGTGGACCAAGAATTGGTTGCGCCAGCGTGACCAGTTCTCGCACATGCCTTTACTCCGTGAGATCCACGAGAATAATCCTAATGATTTCAGGAATTATCTCTGGATGACGGACCCCGTTTTTCACCGTCTGCTGGCTTTGCTGACCCCTTATATCACCAGGCAGGATACACCATCACTCCGGAGCAGAGGCTCATCGACCACGTTGCGCTACTTGGCGACTGGGAGAAGCCTTTAGGACCTCAAGTTCTCTACAGGCATCTCCCCCCAGGCTCTGGGGATCATTATTCCAGAGACCTGTTCTGCCATCATTCAGGTCCTGCAGAAGGACTATATGAAGGTAAGTTTTATCCTTTAACATCACATTCTATGTATTTCATGATTGCTAATGTCTTGAATTTCTTTCCTCATTCCCTAATTACCATCATTGCAATATGCTCTAAGTTATATGGTCTGCCCCTTTGTCCTCAGGCATATTTGCCTCACTAACTTCACCACCATGCTCTTCTTGGCCCATAAAACTATAGTCTAGTCACTTAACAATGTCTTTTGTCAGCTCCATAGTATTGCTTTACCCTAAACACCCCCTAAAATGTCTACAAATGTGATGTGTGTGCTTCAATTCATGCAGAGTGTTTTTTTTTTCTTTTTTGGGGGGGGGGGGGGGTTGTGCCAAACTCATTAGGAACCCCCCTCCCCCCAACTGCTAGGCCAGCTAATAGCAATCCTCTATCTGTTGACTTTACCAAACCCAATACACACTATACCTACCTTTTTGATGCTCACATTTATGGATGAATTCACCTAACCATGTAGTGTAAGGGCATGCCTCAATACTTTAACCTTTTTTTTTTTTTTTGCTTTTAACCTATCAATTATCTGGATATGTAATATGAGAAGCTCAAAAAGTGCTTACATTTTGATAAATTTTTTGTATTCTGACACTTCTTACCTTTCCGGTGGGCTGCCAATAGTGTAACTAAGGAGGGGCTTCCCAAAGTATCACACATTATTTAGCCATTCAGCTCTCAATCAAGTGGAGAGGGTTACCTGTCCTAAACATCCCCCCCTCATTGTTTAGCAAGGGCCCATCAGATGGGGGGGGGGGGGGTGATGACTCTCATAAGGGGACATTAGACTTTAGGCTTTAAATACTCAGTTCCCAAAATGTTTAACTAATTTTGTCACAAAATGTTTGTGTCTAATCTGCTTGGAATGTTGATTGGTCAAATTAATAATTTTTGTTCTTGTTTCACTCCACAGTGTCCTTCAACACCACAGGAATGGCAGACTGTGGCCTCCCACTTTGCCAGTCGTTGGGACTTTCTCAATTGTGGAGGAGCAATAGATGGGAAGCATGTCCGCATCGTCCCACCACCCAACTCGGGGTCATACTATTTTAACTATAAGGGGTTTCATAGTATCGTGATGTTGGCGGTGGTGTCTGCGACATATGAGTTTTTGTATGTGGACGTGGGGCAAAATGGACGGATGTCGGATAGTGGAGTGTTCTCACGGACGGAGTTCTACTGGCGTCTCCAGAGTGGCAGTCTGGGCTTGCCACCCCCAGAGGAGAATCAGGAAGGACTCCCGTTCGTCTTCGTCGCGGATGAGGCGTTTGCCCTGACGAACCATCTGATGCGGCCTTTCCCCATGAGGACCCTCACTCCAGAGCAGAGGATTTTTAATTTCCGCCTGTCCAGAGCCCGAAGAGTGGTGGAGAACACTTTTGGTATACTGGCCAGCCGGTTCCGCCTTTTTCTTACGCCTATTCACATGGCAGAATACAAACTGAATCACATAGTGCTGGCGTGCTGTGTTCTTCACAATTATTTGAAAAAAGTTTCTGCGAACTATGTGGTCTCAGTTGGACAACAAGAAGCAGACTTGATGGACAATGCAGATAACCTCACGGGCCTTCAACATGCTCATCCTGGCTTGCCCCCCCCAAAGCGCCCGTGAGGTTAGAACACAATACATGGACTACTTTGTGGGTAGGGGGGCCATTGATATGCCAGACAATGTCTGAGTGGCATTTTAAAATTAAATTTTTATCTGAAACTCCTTCATTTACTGCTTGGCTTGGTTTTATGTGTCTCCTAGGTATAATTAGGTTTGATCAAGTTGTGCCTTTTTCACCAACAGTGCAAACCCAAGTTCAGAGCGAGATGAGGGGACAGTCTCTTCTTCCGATAATGTTATTATGTTGTGGGTCTGCTACACACACACCTTCTTTTTTGGTAACTAATGTATGTAGTGCATTACTGACCCAAATCGTGCTCATTTTCAGCACCATGGCAGGAAAATGGCATGATTGACCAAATTTACACATCACTGTGGGTGTTTTTTTAGTAAAGGCACATCCACTATGCACTACAAGTGCACTACAAAAGTACACCTGAAACTTCCCTGGGAGTGCAAAGTGGAGTTGCCTTTATTAAATCACACTCCTTCTCAGCACAAACTTAAATTGTACTCCAAATACAATTAGCCACACATTGTTGCTAATTGAACTGTTTAATCCAACCACATTCACATGTGCGTTTTCAAAAGGTTTGTACAACCAACCTAGAAATTGTGCTTTTCCAAAACGGAGTTTATTCAAAATTTGGTTTAATTATTGTTTTTGTGTAAACAGGCATGTATCTAACTGTAAAATACAGAACACAGGAACTTACAAAGTTCCACTTTGAAAAGTGAAGACAATATCAGACATGAGTATGTACAAACTGGCCTGATCTTGCCTTCATCACATGGGGTGTCATCCCTGAAAAATCCAAATTTGGAAGATGCACACAGTGTGTCAACATGTGCTAGCTCCCATCATGGGGGATCAATGTACATGCTTTGGGGCTGCAACCCCTTCATCTCAGACACTAAACAAAAAACACATACATTGATCCCCCATGATGGGAGATAATGCATGTTTCCACACTCTGTGCATCTTCCAAATGTCGAATTTGGAGAACTACAACATTTTGTTATTAAAATTCAAAAAATAACACCCTATCTAGTTTGGGGTGTTTCACACTCTCCCCAAAACATCAATGATGTTTTTCAAATTTAAATTAACATCATTGATGTTTTGCAGGATATGTTCCCAATACCCATTCCACCCCATTATCTCCCCGATCTGGGCACTTTCACTGGTAAAACTGAAATCTTCTTCCACATCACCTATAAAACAAAACAAAAAAAAACATGTAATTTAAATATGGTGACATACATTGATGAGCTTACCGGAAGCTGTGTTCTCCGACACCCACCTGTTGTGGTGACAATTTGCACAACCTGCACGATCTCTCCTTCCTCCTCCTCCTGCTCCTCTGTTTGTGCTTATTGAAGTTGTCCTTCTTTGTGAGGGGTGGGGTCCCTGGTGTCCTCATACTTGCCAAGTCTTCTCTCCCCTATGAGATTTGAAAAAATGAAATAATTATCACACAGAGGGCAGAATTAACAATATGAAACATTGTTTGGAAGTGTTGTTCAATTGTTTATTTTGGCCGAGCTTCAAGGTCATAACATTATTGGGGACACTGTGTTCAGCTGGAATACTTATCTGCAGAACGATGTTTCCTACGAACGAATGAAACCATGAACTTGAAAGTGGCCATTTTAAAATGCACAACATGAACTCAAAGCACATGGAGCAGTATGCAAGCAATAATAATCATATGAACACACGACAACTACTTACTTTTGTCAAGAACACGCTTGATCCTTATGTACTGCTCGTGCTCCCTCAGTTTCAGGTCTGACCAGCATTTTCTCAGTTGATCCATGGATCGGTGTACCCCAAAATTAGGCAGAAGACACTTCACAACTTTATTCATGATCTTGGCCTTTCTGATATTTGGGTTTGGGTAAGGTCCATATTTCCCATCATAGTCGGTCATGTTCAATATGTCAACCATCTCCAACATCTCCCCAAAAGACATATTTGTGGCCTTAAATCTTGTCTTCCTGGATCGGGACGTTTCAGGCTCCGGCCTTTCCTCACCCTCCTCCTCGTTTAGTGTAATTATTAGTGCGCACCTGTGTTCTCTCCACCATGTGCTCTCCCCACTGCGCCGGAAGCGAAGGGGCAGGGAATAGTCTGGACTCTGGAAAGAACGTCAGGGGTGGGCGGAGTTGCACGCATGCGCACTGTATATAAAACGTAACACGCGTGTGTCGTCCGTACGATCTGTGAACAGAGGGAGAAGCTGAGGCGACGAACGCGCAAACGAAGGTAAAATTTTGAACTTGGCACATCACTAGGCTACACTGCTTCTAGATTGAGGCCTGCATTAGTGGAGTTTAGCCTGACATTAGGGTTTGTCTTGTGTTGTGTCTTGCAGACATGGACGGGTTTAATGACTACAGCTTCCTCCCTCTATTCTTCGATAAATATCGAGACATGCCAGTCCTGTGGCAAAACACCCATCCTTTCTATAGTAGCAGACCAAAGAGGAAGGCAGCACTGTTGGAACTGGTTGAGTTTGTGAAGCCGGTGGTCCCCAGGGCAGATGAGAAATATATCAAAAAGAAAATTGGGAACCTCAGGAGTACATATCTGAAGGAGAGGAATAAGGTGGTGAAGTCCATGAAATCAGGAAATTCAGCAGCTGAGGTTTATGTTTACACTCTGTGGTATTATGACAGGATGAATTTTCTGTCAGACCAGGCTGAGGCCAGACAATCCCTCTCTACTCTTCCTTCCACGCGTCCTATGCTCCATTCCATACCCGCTGAGTCTTCCGCGACCAACCTGGGCCTTCCACTCAGGAAGAACTGGAGGAGCCCAGCTTGAGCCAGGTATAGTATTGTTGTACATATTTGTGGAGTCAAAATGAATGATGTTAACTTGATTTCTGATCCCTAATTGGTGAGTTTTGAAAGTGTTTCACATATCAATAGACAGTAGTGGCCAAAACCTTTGGGACAAGAAAGAAAAATGCTGGGCTCAGAATGATAGCCTTTTCTATTGGTTACCAATTTGCAACAGTGTTGATGTGAAAATTGTGTGTGTTTGATGAACCAAAAACTCAAACTATGTCCCTTTTTCATACACAGGAAGAACTCAGCCAGGAACAGGAGGGTGTGGAATGCAGCAGCCAGGAGGTGGCTGTGGAAAGTGGCAGCCAGGAGGAGGCGGGGGTAAGCGGCAGCCAGGCAGTGGGCAGCCAAAGGAGCCTCACCAAATGCCAGGTCCCTCCCCTCCGCCTTCCACGCAGAAGGGCAAGAAAGGGGGGGAATGTTGAGGAGTCGACCCTGAGGCTGATTGGTGAGGCTTCTGTGGCACTCCAAGCAAAACCAACACACCAAGAGGCCTTGGCCGCCTTGTTTGTGTGCAAGCTTGAGAAAATGGAGCAGGGGCAACAGATCTTGTGTGAGCAGGTTATTCTCCAAACCCTCAACACGAGTCTGTTGGGCCAAATGACAGCAGAATCACACTTGTGTCATTTGGCCCATGCCCCAGCTCCTCCTCTTCCTCCTCCTCCTTCTGCCACACCTCCAGCACCACAGCCACAGCCTGGAAGGAAGCGTGGAAGGAAGACCAGAGAGTGATGACCTGGGTTCAGTCTGGTCTGACAGAAGATGCAGCCTGTTGTAGTACCACAGCCTGGGAACATAGATGTCATCTGCTGCTGTTCCGGGTTTCATGGACTTCAGGACCAGACTTCTCTCCCTCAGATATGTACTCCTCAGGCCACCAATTTTTGCGTTGAAATATTTGATGTGTGCCCTGGGGGCCAAAGGCTTCACAAATCTCCCCAGTTTCAACATTGCTGCCTCCCTCTTTATCTGTTACTGACACCGAAATAAAGGTATTTTTTGTTTGGATGAAATACTTGCGTATGTGTTTTCCTTCCAAAAGGCCAGTTTATTTGTGAGCAGGCAGGTACATTTCCAAAAAAACAAAGTGAAATAAATAACAAGGGGTATTAACACTAAACAACCTCCTGTAGATTAAAAAAGAAAAACAAAATCTCAAAAATCAAATAATGTTACAAATTCAGGAAGGCTCTGTCCCTTGTCCTTAAGTATCTTTTAATTTATAACCTTCCTTATCATACATTGGTTGTGCTTTTTTTAATGTATCCTTCCGTGACCACTCTATTTTACTGTTCGGGTTCTGACGCCCATTGTGAATGTAAAGTATTTGTTACATTATCGCAAAATGATCTGTAATCCCGCACTTCAACAAGTGATATGCACTGTGTAACTGTTATAATGCATGTTAATAAAATGTGTTACAAGAAAACCAAAATGTAAACAAACAAAAAAAATCAAATAATGTTGTTGTTGTAAGTTTACACAAAAATAAAAATAAGGAGAAATGAGCAAAGTGTCTTTAAAGGAGATTTTTAGGGAATCCCCCCCCCCCCCCCAAATAACATCCCAAAAATAAAAAAAACAAATCAAACATTGTGTAGATGTGACGCAAACTAAAATTGTATTGCTGAATTGGTTAAAAAAGAGTAATGAAATCCGTTCGGGAGAAGTGTGTGTGACTATGAGCATCAAAAGAAGTTGGTTCTTGCAGCATTGTAAAGAACAAGAGAATGCGCTTGATGAATGATTTTTTAACATTGCAGCGTGACGAATGTGCTATATCGCTTACGAGCAGTAGTTTTACCTGGACGAGCGCTTCCGTGTCGGAATTTGAATGTGAGCATGCGTGGCACTTGGTCCGATGAAGATGCTCTACACATGATCGGATTAGGTCCGTCCGGCCCAGTTGGTCGGGAAATATTTCCAACAAAATTGGGTCGGACGGAGATTCGGACGGAATCAGTTCGATGCATACCACACACAGTCGGATTATCTGACGACACAGTCCGATAAGACGCATTCCGACGGATTCTCCGACCGCGTGTACAAGGCTTAAGAGTGTAAATTTGCTGTCCCCTCAAAATAACTCAACGCACAGCCATTCATGTCTAAACCACTGGCAACAAAAGTGAGTACACCCCCTGAAAATGTCCAAATTTGGCCCAAAGTGTCAATATTTTGTGTGGCCACCCTAATTTTCCAGCACTGCCTTGGGCATGGAGTTCACCAGAACTTCACAGGTTGCCACTGGAGTTCTCTTCCACTCCTCCATGATGACATCATGGAGTTGGTGGATGTTAGAAACCTTGCGCTCCTCCACCTTCCATTTGAGGTTGCCCCACAGATGCTTATTAGGGTTTAAGTCTGGAGACATGCTTGGCCAGTCCATTACCTTTACCCTCAGCTTCTTTAGCAAGGCAGTGGTCATCTTGGAGGTGTGTTTTGGGTCATTATCACGTTGGAATACTGCCCTGCGGACCAGTCTCCGAAGGTAAGGGATCCTGCTCTGCTTCAGTGTGTCACAGCACATGTTGGCATTCATGGTTCCTTCAATAAACTGCTCCAAAGTGCTGGCAACACTCATGCAGCCCCAGACCATGACACTCCCACCACCATGCTTGACTGTAGGCAAGACACATTTGTCTTTGTACTCCTCACCTGGTTGACACCATCTGAACCAAATAAGTTTATCTTGGTCTCATCAGACCACAGGACATGGTTCCAGTAATCCCTATGCTTAGTCTGCTTGCCTTCAGGAAAACGCAGGCTTTTTTGTGCATCATCTTTAGAAGAGGCATCCTTCTGGGATGACAGCCATGCAGACCAATTTTGATGCAGTGTGCAGTGTGTAGACAACCTCTGGATATGATGCTAATCATGTGCATTCAACTTCTTTGGTGGACCATGGCGAGGCCTGTTCTGAGTGGAACCTGTCCTGTTAAACCACTGTATGGTCTTGACCACCATGGTGCAGCTCAGTTTCAGGGTCTTGGCAATCTTCTTATAGCCTATACCATCTTTATATAGAGCAATAATTCTTTCTTTAAGATCCCAAGAGAGTTGTTTGCCATGTGGTGCCATGTTGAACTCCCAGTGACCAGTATGAGAGAGTGAGAGCAATAACACCAAATTTAACACACCTGCTCCCCATGCACATTTGAGACCTTGTGACACTAACGAGTCACATGACACCGGGGAGGGAAAAGGAATAACATTTTCACTTAAGGGTGTACTCACTTTTATTGCCAGCGGTTTAGACATTAATGGCTGTGTGTTGAGTTATTTTGAGGGGACAGCAAATTTGCACTATTATGCCGCATACACACGATCGGAATTTTGGTTGGAAAAATCTCTGATGATGACGGAATTCTGACGGGATTTCGCTCAAGCTGTCTTGCATACACAAGGTCACACCAAATTCTGACTGTCAAGAACTCAGTGATGTACAACACGTATGATGGGACTAGAAAAAGGGAGTTCTATACAGAGTAGCCCATAGCTTCCATCACGTAGTTGAATCTGAGCATGCGTGAGTTTTTGCATGTCGGAATTGCATACACACAATCGGAAAAATTGAGAACATGCTCTCAAATTTTTGCTGGTGGGAATTCGGCCAGCTAAATTCCGATGGAGCATACACACGGTTTCATTTTCTGATGAAAAACTCTCATCGGTCTTTTGCTGGCCGAAATTCCGATCGTGTGTACGCAGCATTATACAAGCTGTACACTCACTACTTTACATTGTAACAAGTGTCATTTCTTCAGTGTTGTAACATGAAAACATATAATAAAATATTTACAAAAATGTGAGGGGTGTACTGGCACAATGACAGTGAATGTTGAGGCATGCAGTGGATTACAAGCACAGAGGCAAACATTGTTGGGGTCACGATTGAAGTGAGGACATGTGGGAGAGGTAGTGAGAGTAGGGGGAGAGGATGGGGGTCAGCTGAGTACAGTATGGGGAGGTGGCATGAAGGGACAGTGGTGGGAAAGTTTTAAGCATGGTTATGAAAAGGGGAGAATACCTCCCAACTTCTGAACTTGACAAGAAGGACAATATATATGAGGGTAGAGTGTGGCATGCATAGTGCACTCTAGTGAAAAGTGGGTGTCACTAGCAAAAAAGTGGGCAAGTGGGTGTGGTTTACAGATGTGCAGCAGCTGTGTTAAGAATACTAACTGGCAGTGGAAGAGTTATAATTAACCACTTAACAACCGCCCATTGCCGATTAACGGCTTCAGGGCGGTTGTTTAACTCTGAGAGGCCGTTAATTAACGGCCTCCCAGAATTCTGCTCTCGAGATCTCTCGAGATCTGCACACGAGATCATCCGTGACCGCCGGGTCCGAGCGGCCGTTTACCACGTGATCGCTCCGTCAAATGACGGAGTGATCACTTGTAAACAAACCGGTGTCATGTTATGACGCTGGTTCCTCCCTCCCCCTCTCTGTACCAATCGGTACAGCGGAGGGGAAAGAGATCGGTGTTAGCAGCGCTGTGGGCTGCATCTGCAGTGTCCACATCGCTGCTCACCGAATTTAACCCCTCAATTCCCTGCCAATACTCTGCAATACCCTGCAATACTCTGCAGTACCCCCTATTACTCTGCAATACCCTGCCATTACTCTGCAGTACCCTGCCATTACTCTGCAGTACCCTACATTACTCTGCAGTACCCTGCCATTACTCTGCAGTACCCCCAATACTCTGCAGTACCCGCCATTACTCTGCAGTACCCGCCATTACTCTGCAGTACCCCGCCATTACTCTGCAGTACCCCCAATACTCTGCAGTACCCCCAATACTCTGCAGTACCCTGCCATTACTCTGCAGTACCCCCCAATACTCTGCAGTACCCCCCAATACTCTGCAGTACCCTGCCATTACTCTGCAGTACCCCCCAATACTCTGCAATACCCCCAATACTCTGCAATACCCCCCAATACTATGCAATACCCCGCCAATACCCCACCAATACTCTGCAATACCCTGCCATAAATTGCCATACCCAGCCATACTCTGAGATACCCAGCCATACTCGGTGATACCCTGCAATACCCAGCCATAGATGCCCCCCCCACCCCTCACCGCCCTCCGGTGCTTCTACCAACTCGCCAGTACGATCAAAGCCAGAATCTTTTTTTTTTTTTTTTTTTATTTCAGGCTTCCCAGCCTAGAGGTGAGATGTGGGGTCATATTGACCCCCAGATTTCACTGTAAAGAGGACCTGTCACCCCATATTCCTATTACAAGGGATGTTTACATTCCTTGTAATAGGAATAAAAGTGATCAAAAATTTATTTTTGGGGAAAAAATGTCAAACTAAAATAAATAAAGTAAAATGAACAATAAAAAAAAAAAAAAATTTAAAGCGCCCCTGTCCCCATGTGCTTGCATGCAGAAGCGAACGCATACGTAAGCCCCGCCCACATATGAAAACGGTGTTCAAACCACACATGTGAGGTATCGCCGCGAACGTTAGAGCGAGAGCAATAATTCTATCCCTAGACCTCCTCTGCAGCTCAAAACATGTAACCAGTAAAAAAAATGTAAAGCGTCGCCTATGGGGATTTTTTAAGTAGCGACGTTTGGCGCCATTCCACGAGCGTGTGCAATTTTGAAGAGTGACATGTTTGATATCTATTTACTCAGCATAACTTCATCTTTCACTTTATGCAAAAATTGGGCTAACTTTACTGTTTTTTTAGTTTTTTTTAAGCACAAAACAGTTTTTTCAACCAAAAAAAACGCGTTCAAAAAATTGCTGCGCAAATACTGTGTGAGATAAAAATTTGCAATGACCACCATTGTATTCTCCTGGGTCTTTGCTAAAAAAAAATATATAATGTTTTTGGGTTCTCTAATTTTCTAGCAAATAAATGATGATTTTTACATGTAGGAGAGAAATGTCAGAATTGTCCTGGGTGCTCCAGAACGCCTGATGGCGCTCCCTGCATGTTGGGCCTCTGTATGTGGCCACAATGTGTAAAAGTCTCACACATGTGGTATCGCCGTACTCGGGAGTAATAGCAGAATGTGTTTTGGGGTGTAATTTGTGGTATGCATATGCTGTGTGTGATAAATAACCTGATAATATGACAATTTTGTGGAAGAAAAAAAAAGGAAAAAAAATCTTGATTTTGCAAAGAATTGTGGGAAAAAATGACAACTTCAAAAAACTCATCATGCCTCTTACTAAATACATTGGAATGTCTTCTTTCCAAAAAGGGGTCATTTGGGGGGTATTTGTACTTTTCTGGCATGTTAGGGTCTCAAGAATTGAAATAGGCCGTCAGTCTTTCAGGTGTGATCAATTTTCAGATATTGGCACCATAGCTTGTGGACTCTATAACTTTCACAAAGACCAAATAATATCCACCAATTTGTACTTATTTTTACCAAAGATTTGTAGTAGTATAAATTTTGGCCAAAATTTATGAAGAAAAAATTACTAATCTGCTAAATTTTATAACAGAAACGAAGAAAAATTCATTTTTCCGCAGAATTTTCAGTCTTTTTTCTTTTATAGCACAAAAAATAAAAAACTGAGAGGTGATTAAATACCACCAAAAGAAAGCTCTATTTGTGTGAAAAAAAGGACAAAAATTTCATATAAGTCCAGTGTTGCATGACTGAGTAATTGTCATTCAAAATGTGAGAGCACCAAAAGCTGAAAATTGGTCTGGTTATTAAGGGTGTTTAAGTGCCCAGTGGTCAAGTGGTTAAAAGGACAGAAACACATTCAAGAAAGTATTGTACATTAGTAGATGATTTATGTATTTGTTTAGCTACAGTATCTCACAAAAGTGAGTACACCCCTCAAATTTTTGTAAATATTTTATTATATCTTTTCATGTGACAACACTGAAGAAATGACACTTTGCTACAATATAAAGTAGTGAGTGTACAGCTTGTATAACAGTGTAAATTTGCTGTCCCCTCAAAATAACTCAACACACAGCCATTAATGTCTAAACTGCTGGCAACAAAAGTGAGTACATCCCTAAGTGAAAATGTCCAAATTGGGCCCAATTAGCCATTTTCCCTCCCCGGTGTCATGTGACTCGTTAGTGTTACAAGGTCTCAGGTGTGAATGGGGCGCGGGTATGTTAAATTTGGTGTTATCGCTCTCACTCTCTCATACTGGTCACTGGAAGTTCAACATGGCACCTCATGGCAAAGAACTCTCTGAGAATCTGAAAAAAAGAATTGTTGCTTTACTGCCAGGGCTGGCTTAGCCCTTCCTTCTCTAGGCTGGCTGCTCAGCTGTCAGCTAATTGCCAGCTCTCATCTCTCTCCACAGTTACCAACTGTTCCTGATCCTGCTCGTCTGACCTGCCTACTTAAAGCCGTCCAGCTCACTTCATCTCTGCCTTCGCATTGGTTACATCACAAGAAACCATCTCCTGCGGTTCTGTTTAAAAACTGGCTTGCTGACATCCCTTCTGGCTCCTTATCCTGCTTGCTGTTGCTCCACTTGGATCCCTGACTTCTGGCCTGGCTGATTACCCAATCTGGTTATTGAACTCTGGACTGGCTGACTACTCAATCCGGTTACTGGACTCTGGCTATGCTTTGACTACACTTACTCTATTTACCTTTTTATTTTTTATTAATAAACAAGTGCGATTTAATTGTACTTCTGTCTTGGTCTGGTTCATGGTTTCTGACATCTACATAAAGATGACCTAGGCAATAAGAAGATTGCCAAGACCCTGAAACTGAGCTGCACCATGGTGGTCAAAACCATACAGCGGTTTAACAGGACAGGTTCCACTCAGAACAGGCCTCGCCATGGTCGACCAAAGAAGTTGAGTGCACATGCTCAGCATACATATCCAGAGGTTTTCTTTAGCAAATAGACATATGAGTGCTGCCAGCAGTGCTCAGACGCCACACACTGCATCAAATTGGTCTGCATGGCTGTCATCCTAGAGAAGGATGCCTCTTCTAAAGATGATGCACAAGAAAGTCCTCAAACCATTTGCTAAAGACAAGCAGATTAAGGACATGGATTACTGGAACCATGTTCTGTGGTCTGATGAGACCAAGATTTAGATGGTGTCAAGCATGTGTGGAGGCAACCAGGTGAGGAGTACAAATACAAGTGTGTCTTTTCTACAGCCAACATAGGTGGTGGGAGTGTCATGGTCTGGGCTTCATGAGTGCTGCAGGCACTGGGGAGCTACAGTTCATCAGGGAACCATGAATGCCAGCATGCACTGTGACATACTGAAGCAGAGCATGATCCCCTCCCATCGGAGACTGGACAGCAGGGCAGTAGTTCAACATGATTAGAGCCCCAAACACACCTCCAAAATGACCACTGCCTTGCTAAAGAAGCTGAGGGTAAAGGTGATGGACTGGCCAAGTATGTCTCCAGAACTAAACCCTATTCAGCATCTATGCGGCATCCTCAAACGGAAGGTGGAGGAGCGCAAGGTGTCTAACATCTACCAGCTCCGTAATGTAATCATGGAGGAGTTGAAGAGGACTCCAGTGGCAACCTGTGAAGCTATAGTGAACTCAATGCCCAAGAGGGTTAAGGCAGTGCTGGAAAATAATGGTGGCCACAAAAAATATTGACACTTTGGGCCCAATTTGGACATTTTCACTTAGGGGTGTACTCACTTTTGTTGCCAGTGGTTTAGACAATAATGGCTGTGCGTTGAGTTATTTTCAGGGGACAGCAAATTTACGCTGTACACTCACTACTTTACATTGCAGAAAAGTGTAATTTTTTCAGTGTTGTCACATGAAAAATATAAATAAAATATTTACAAAAATGTGAAGGGTGTACTAAAGTTTGTGAGATAGATATTGTAGATACAACTTTAATACAGTCTATTTATATAACTCAACTAATCCAATAGCCCTGGTAAAGAATACAATGATAAACATGAATAACACTTCAAACAATGTGATAAATAAAAGTGTAAGAGGTAAATGGCGCTGCCACAAGCTATGGGTAAAATTGGCCGTTACGGTCAGATCATGTGCTACAGTGCATTCCTTGTTGAATATGCAACAAAATAACAAAAGAGTGCAGGTGCTATTGTTAACATAAACCAGTATTTCATTTGGTAATGTGAGTCAATGGTCTAATATTGGTACTAAAGTAAGTTTCATTGCTTGAAAATACTACCACAAAAATCAAATGATGATGTGTAACATAATAAATGCATTAAATAATTGTAATGTCCTCATAAGCGTGCACAGGGGGTGTGCCAGGTATGCCTGGACACACCTTAATCACTATGTGCGGTGGAGATTTCTCCTACTGCCTGAGCTTCCCTTCCCCATTTGTTGACTCTGCAGTCCTGCTGGCTTCCCTCCTCTCCTCTCCTCCCCTCCCAGCTGCTGTGGGGAATGCTTCAGGATGGAAAGCAGAGAAAGGGGCTAATAAATATGCAGTAAATATGCAATTTACCAGCCCTTTCCTTTTCTAAATGAACACACTTGCTCACTATGGCCATTTATACCTGAAGCTTAGTAAACTGTGCTTCAGTTTGTGAATGAACAGGAAGTTACTCAGCACAGAGCACTTCCCATTCATTCACTGCCCCGTGCAGCTGAGGCTGCAGAGAAAGGCATGTATGTTTGAGTTTTGGGGTGCACACCCTAATGCAATAGGTTGCACACACCTATGAATGTCCTTTAAGTTATGGGTCATCATCCACCGGGTCGCGGCACACTACCAGGTCATAGCCTTTCTGTAGCCGGGCCATGGGTGCGGGCGGCCGGCATGAGACACCTTGGCAGGTGGGCAGGCAGCTGGCATAAGAGAGCTGGACGGGCATCATGAGACCTGGTTGGATGGAAGGAGAGAGCAGGTGGGTAAGCAGAGATTACATCATCTCTCTCTGCTCCCCACATAACCACTCTTCCACCCTCACAGCCAGTCTTCTGTCAGCCTCAATGTCAGAGGTGCAGTAGGGAACAGGGAGATGACATCATCTCTCATCGCCTGCCCCGCATCACCAATCTCCTGCCTTCATTCGGAACCCACCACTACACAGAGGCCTGTCTCTGTGCTAAATGGACCAGTGCTGCCACCAATGCAGTGGCAGGCAGTAAGGCAGGTGACGTGGCAAGTGACATTCCACATCTGGTGACAGGCAACGTGGCAGGTAACGTGGCAAGTGACATTCTGCATCTTGTGACAGGCAACGTTGCAGATAACGTAGCAAGTGACATTCCGTATCTGGTGACGGGCAACATGGCAGGTGACGAGGCAAATGACATTCTGCATCTGGTGACAGGCGACGTGGCTAGTAATGTTGCAAGTGACAATCTACATCTTGTGGCAGGCAGCGTGGCAAGTGACATTTTGCATCTGATGACAGGCAACATGGCAGGTGACGTAGCAAGTGACAGGCAATGTGGCAGGTGATAAGGCAAGTAACATTCTGCATCTGGTGACAGGTAACGTGGCTGAAAGAACAGGACTTAATAGATACCATGTTACTGCTTCCCATGACATAGAAACCAAGAGTGACATATCGGAAGCTGAAGCCTATCTTGGAATGAGAGGGAATCTGGCAGGAAGATTTGACGTTATATTTGCATTGGCAAATGAGCTTTAAGACAGTTGCTGGGACTCTGAATGGTTAGTGGATACTTCTCAGCAAGAGTGGAAAGTAAGGCTACATAACATCAGACCTTCCAAAATAAATAGCAGTGATCTTCTGGGAAATATCAGTATATTTCCCTTTCTCCCTATTGATGTTTTTTGGGAGAGTCAGAAGTGGATACAGGTAGGTGGCAAAGTGTTGGTCAGAGATCCAGGCAAAAGCTAGTTAGAGGAGAGATTGTAGCTGAAGGACCGGGGTCTAGTGTTTATGTATTATTAGAAGGAGCAGATACCGTATATACTCGAGTATAGGCCGACCCGAATATAAGCCGAGGCCCCCAATTTACCCCCAAAAAAACTGGCAAACTTATTGACTCGTGTATAAGCCGAGGGTGAGACATGCCTGTCCATCCCTGTGTGTGTGTCCGTCCATCCCTGTGTGTCCGTCCATCCCTGTGTGTCCGTCCATCCCTGTGTGTCCGTCCATCCCTGTGTGTCCGTCCATCCATCCCTGTGTGTGTGTGTGTCCATCCATCCATCCATCCCTGTGTGTGTGTGTCTCCATCCATCCATCCATCCATCCCTGTGTGTGTGTGTCTCCATCCATCCATCCATCCATCCCTGTGTGTGTGTGTGTCTCCATCCATCCATCCATCCATCCCTGTGTGTGTCTCCATCCGTGTGTGTGTGTGTGTGTGTGTGTGTGTGTGTGTGTGTGTGTGTGTGTGTGTCCAGCCTACCTTTGTCCCGAGCCTCCGTCCCGTGCCTTGCCTCCTTGCCTCCGTCCCGTGCCGTGACTTGCCTCCTTGCATCCGTCCCGTGTCGTGCCGTGCCTTGCCGCCGCCGTCCCGTCCCGTCCCGTGCCGTGCCTTCCCTTGCCTCCGTCCCGTGCCCTCTTCGTCGGCGGCCATTGTAAAGTTCAAAAGCTGCGCCGCCGCCTTCGCCTGTGATAGGCGGAACACTGAATTTCCCAGCAGCCTGTGTTCCGCCTATCACAGACGTCGTATCATCCTCGTCCGTAGTACGAGGATGATACGATGTCCGTGATAGGCGGAACACAGGCTGCTGGGAAATTCAGTGTTCCGCCTATCACAGGCGAAGGCGGAGCCGGAGGCGCGGCTTTTGAATAGAATGGCCGCTGTCTGTCTGCTCGACACGCTGATCGAGCGGGCAGACAGCGATGACTCGAGTATAAGCCGAGGGGGGCACTTTCAGCCTCAAAAAAGAGGCTGAAAATCTCGGCTTATACTCGAGTATATACGGTAATCCACTTTGTTTTCCACTCCACTGGCTGTCTCTGATTTGATTCATAGGAAGACCAGAGAAAAGTGGTTACATGATGGACAGAATGATGGAAGACCGCAAGAGCTGGGGAGAGCAAGGCCTTTGCTGTATTACAAGCCTTGACTTGTTTCTAAAGAACTTTAGAATGGACTTTCTAATGCACTTTTAGCCAAAGACTGAAACACCTTCTCTGTGACATAAATATGGGAGGGGGTTTCATTCAAGGAAATTAATGTGCAGAATGAGTTGTTGGTAATGAAGAGATTTTTTGTGTGTAGTCTGAGAGAAAAATCAAGGGCGGAATGTGTTGAGTATGATAGAAAATATAAGATTTTTCTATAAGACTGGTAAACAAAAGCCCAAATAAAAGAAGCAGTAGAGACTGATAGGAAGCCTACTCAACATGGATTAACACCAACGGACACTTGAATCTGTAATCAGCGAACAAGAAGGTTCCTGATCTCCAGGAGCAATGGAGATCATGAACACAGTAACTGGAGCTAAGTAACTTTTAAGTGTATTTCACTGTTGCAGACCATAGGCTGTTTATTTGCTAGGCATTTTGCTTGTTATAGATATCTGTCTTGTATTATATTCCTAATATTGTAATAGTTTTGTATGTACAGCATCTTTGTATAGTAAAAGCACATTTACACAATGCAGAGGTCTCAGCTTCCTTGTTTATACCACAAAGTAATCTTGCTAGATAGACGCAAGCAAAACACAGCTATAGCCGCTGGCAGTGATCGTACAATAAAAACAGGCAGGTTGTACTGAAGGCGATAGATAAAACGGCTTCAGTACAATCAGCCTGCCCATAGATGGATTGAAATTCAGCTGGTTCAGCAAGAAGTCTGGGATGGTTAGAAACGATGACCTTGTAGATCTGTTATGATACCATTGTCTTAATCCTCATAAGCACAGCAGCGCCACCTAGCACCACTCTATCTGCAATCATCACATAATAATCACTTCTCTCCAGATGCTGAATTACTTATTCCCTTTCGAATCTCCCTATTAATAAATAAAACGCAATCATTTAAAAATAGAACATCAAAAGATGTACATCACTCATCACTATGGAAACTTCATTCTAAAAATGCCAGTGTTTTCCCCTGGTTATGCTCGCAAAGAGACCTGAAGCATTCCAGCAAGTGATTTCACAATAAAATTCACACAGGGTTTTCTTATTGTTTCACTGAGAGAAGAAAAAACGCCACAGAATTCCTCCAAGGACAGGTTTTGGAGCAGAAGCATTTTTATAAGATGCTCAGCTTTAAAGTTAAGGGTTAAGAATTTCATAACAGGCAGTCCGAATAGTTGTACCTTCTAACTAAATGTAGTATCTTTCTAAAAAAATAAGTCCACCTAAAACTGACAACATTGTTGTCTAAGGATCCTAGACTGGTAATCCAAAAGCTACCAGAAAGGCTTACCTCTATGAAAGTTCATGTTGCCCTGTGTACTCCTGTGGGTTTTTCAACTTTCTTCTGCCCAGTTCTAATAAAACAGCAAAGCTCACTGAAGCCTATAGACATTGTGTCCTTGGAAATCACTGCAGTACTGAGTTGTCAGTGGTGGCCATGCATTTTAATTATTATAAGAAAATTTGGAGAGCTGTGAGTGTTATTGGCAACAAACATTCATTTTGTATGTATGCTATTTAACCCCTCATTGACATCTCATTTGTTGACTTAGTTTAATAATATATAGGGCCAGTGTCGCAGCTCTCCAAATTTTCTTATATTTATTCTAGTGTGTGTATCCCACTTAGAACTGCAGCCTATATTGTATTTTTATTTTATTTTAATTAATTTTTGTAATATTATATATATTTTTTTCCTGAGCGCAGTTTATTTTTACTTTCCATTTTAATTATTGCTTCCCTAGACATAAAATGTTTGCTTATATATTTTAGACACTTTACTCTAGCTACTCTTCAAGGCTCCAGCAGAAAGAGTTGCTTCCTGGAATTTTTAGTGATTTTTCCCAACTTACTATTTGAAAGCCATATGAGGCTGTAGGGTTGTAAGAACCAAATACTAAGTATATGGGCTCATTCACACTACATGCCATTTTTCTGCACTGGATGAACACCAGTCAGTTCAAGGGTGCAAATAACACAATTATTTTCTATTAGCCCTGTTTACTCTGCAACACTGCCTTCAGGTGGGTTTCAGTACATTTGCGGAAAATTGCAGACATGCTGTATTTTTCTGCACACACCACATCTCACCAGATGTCAGCGCTGGTCATCACACTGCATCTCTGATATTTGTGATAGACAAGACTGAAATGTCATTTTGACATTTCAATAAAGTTTTAGAAAAAAAGGTAAACAGTGTTTTGCATTGTAAAAATGCAAAACACTAACTTAACAGACAGTGGACACTGGTACAATTAATTTTAGCATGTGGCAGATCTGAATGTAGCCTAACAGACTTCATAAGCCGACTTACCTGTCCAGGGCGCCGCCATTCGATCTAAGGGAAACAGGCAGTGGAGCCTTGCGGCTTCACTGCCCGTTACCTACTGAGCATGCGCGAGTCGCGCAGCGCTTTGTGAATGGGACGCGCTGTGTTCTGGGACACACAGTTCCCAGAACACAGCGCGACCCATTACCCAGAAGATGCCGCACGGAGGAGGGAAGAAAGAAGATCTCTGCGGAGGAGGAAGAGGCAGATTAGGATGATGTGCCTAGCAACAGGCATTTTTGGTAAGTAAAAAACAAAAAAAAATCATATTTTTTTATGATTTTTTTCTAATTTTTAATGTATTTTTCTTTTTCAGGGTGGCCCTCCACTTTAAGGAGATTGTCTTTCTCATTTTGTCCCAAAGAAACATGGGGAAGTATGATAAAAAAATCTCCCCACAGTGAGGGAGTTTCCTTGATTATGCTATCTCCAATTGGGTGGAGCCACAGGACATGCCATCATTGCGCATACGATCAGTGATTGGACCGAGTGGTGATTAACACACAGGAGCAGTTGGGTTTTTTACATGCTGTTATACAAGAATATTTATGGGAGTTTTGCATTTTGGGTTTTATAAATGTATGCTATTATGGTTTTACACTATGGCGCTTGCTTTCTTCTTCCATATGTCTCTGATTATGGTATGAAATCCTGTCTGCTGATATTATATGGCATTCCAGTGGCATTCCTGCTGATTTATTTTGCTGCTGAAGCGATTAATCCCCACTGCACCATGCCCTCTCCAAAATGTACTCTATCCTGTCTAGACCTTCAGAAAGCTATGTGCCGCCCTTTACACAAAAATGGGAATGGGACTTGTCACCCCCTTACTAGGAGCGTGGATGGGTACAGGGTGTGAGCTTCAGCCATAAATATTGAGACCATGGTTCCCAGGTAGCCTCATATTTTTCAGTGGTGTCTAGTAAAGTACTCACCATTTTCTCTTGGATCATGATCCAGGAGATCTTCCTTTTAACCAAAGTGTAGGAAACGTGAGATTGTTTTCAGGCTCTAGCAATTGTTAATTTCGTCCAAAGAAATATAAGCATAATAAGATGTCGCAGCAGTTTGGGGGCTCCTGGAATCTGTAAATTAAGTAGCACTATATGGAGGGATTTCTGAATGGGAAGGCATGTAATTTTCTGGATCATGTGGAAGATTTTGTTCCAGAGACCTCTGAGTTTGGGACAGGCCCACCATACATGCATTATCGAACCAATGTGTCCACAATTTCAGAAACAGAGGGGAGGATGTCCAGTACATTTTAGCTAGTTTTAAAGGGACGAGATACCAGCGCATGAAAACTTTCAGGTTTGCTTCCACTAATGCCGTATTCAAGATTCCTTTAAATGAGGAGGTTGAGGCCCTCTCCCATTCCAGCATATAGAGGGACTTAGAGTTCACTTTAGCAAATGACTGATATATCACTGAGTTCCCCCCCCCCCCTCTCTGCTTCGTGGCCTGTCCACACCAATGCTCATAATCTGTAATAGAAAGTGGTTTGGGTTTTGAGGTCCATAATTTATGTATAAAATGAGAGATTTGGTCAAGTTGTTATCTTTCTGAAGTGGGCATCTCAAGTTTGCTCACACAGTGAGCGAAGTTGAGAGGGCCAGTGGAGTTGACAAAGTGCTTGATCCTATCCATCCCCCTGTTGAGCGACCAGTTAAAGGCCTTTATATCCATACCTGGGGGAAAGAGACGACTGTGGAAAAGATGAGATAGTAGAGATCAGGTGTGGGTTGTTCTTAAGGGAATCTCATATCACTAGGGAGTGGGAGAGTGCGGGGGTCATAATGGCAGGTCTGAGTTTAGGAGGGTACCAGAGCAGGTAGTCTAGCGTGTAGTGGGAGATCGCTTGTCTTTCCATGTGAACCCAGTCCGGGTGTGCCGAAGTTGAGTAAATCGTAGAGAGTTGGGTCAGTTGTACTGCTTGATAGTACCAAAGAAAGTTTGGGAATCCCACCCCTTCCTTATCCCTAGGTTGATAAAGGGTCTCTCTGGCAAATCGATGCCCTCTTGTTCCCCAAATGAATTTGACAATTTTCTATTGAAATTTTTGTAAGTGATCTTTAGATATCGGAATGGGGAGTTACTGGGAGAGGTAGAAGATGCGCAGTAAAGGGTTATTTTTTTCATTGGATTAACCCTACCCAACCAGGAGATATCCATTTTGTCCCAATGTCTGAGGTCTTCCTCCAATTTACAGTATATTGGTGGAAATATGGCTGCGTATAGTCAGTCCACCGAGGCTGCCAGATTGACCCCCAAATAGGGAATGACTGTATCGCTCCATATGAATTGGAATTTTTCCTGCAATCATGATACTAAATGGTCAGGGAGATTTATATTTACTGCCCACGATTTTCCAAAGTTCACACTGAGGCCTGAAATTGCACTGAAGTTGTCCAATAATTTGCAAATGTTGGGGAGCGAGGGTAGTGGTGAGGTGATAAAGAGCAGAATAGCTTAACCACAATGTCTCGAGGGAGGCTGTCCAATTTTCCAACCTGTGAGAGTGAATATCTGGAATAAGATGCTTTATGAGGGAGCCGATTGCTTCAGGTATATCAGTGATGGATTCAGATAGCCCCCTGATCCTAAAATTGAAACGTGTGGACCTGTTATGAATGTGGTCAATTTTGGCCATAGCAATGTCCAGCAGGTTGTGTAGGTCTTGGATGCAGTCTGTGTTTTGGTTGGTGCGGGCAACCGTGGCATCCATTTTGGTCTCAATCGTCTCAATGTGAGAACCCAGGGATTGGAGGTCAATTTTTATATCAGATGTTGTGTTGTGTTGTGTTTTGCAGGGGCTCATTAGGCCTTGGAGAGGCTGCAGCCATGGGGGACATTAAAAGATCAATCAGGGTTTGATAGATAAGGGATCCTGTGAATGCTGGAGATGTTGTCTCCCTAAGTGGAGTGGAGTGAGGAGTGCATCCACATACCTCTGCCTGCTGCAGGTCTCGTCAGGGAGAATTAACAGGGCTCCCTGTGTGAGCTGCCACATGGAGCGGCCATCTTGGGATTCCTGTCAGGCTCCAGGATTGCGCTGAATTGAGCCCATAGGTCACATTTGGCCTTCCCTACGGACATATAGCGCCCCCCCCCCCCCCCCCCCCGGATGTCCCCACCTTCTAGTGCTTGTGCTGGTGTGAATTGGGCTTTACCGCCGGTTATTAGAAGCGTTAAAGAGCCGTAGCGGGACAGAGCTCCTTGACTATGTGGCCATCTTCCGGAGCTCCACGCATGCGCCTAAGAGATCTCTTTTGATACACTTATTGAATGCAGCAAAAATCTGCATCCCAAAAGTAGAAATGCTCAATGGTTTTCTGTGGTGAATGAAATCACCGAAATTGAAGGTTCAACCACTTCCCTACCAGCACAGTGTAAAATGACACCAGCAGGAACCTTCCATCTCTCCGGAGGGGCATCATATTATGTCCGCCCATACTCACCGATCTCATGCACGCCCCTGGGGTCACGCAGCGTGGCGTTAGGGGATGAGACGTGTTCCTCAGTACACAGCCCATCCCTGATCAGGGTAAAGAGCCAATGAAAATGGCTCTTTACCATGTGACCAGCTGTGTCCAATCACAGCTGGTCACATGCACTGTCTTTGTGCACGCCACTCATGTGCACCCCCCAGGGGTGTGAAGCACTGTGAAGATACAGCTCATCCCCGATCAGGGTATTTACCATGTGACTGGCTGTGTCCAGTGTCAACAAACCACGGTAACTAGCTGTTACTGGGTTCTCCTCCTCACACACATCCTGTGTGAGGAGGAGATTGCGGTAACAGCTAGTTAGCGCTTACAGTGTAAAGAAAAAAACACAGATTTGCCAGTATAAAAGAGTACATGTCACCACCCCATCAGAGTATCTGTCACCAGCCCATCTGAAGACAAATCACTAGCCCATCAGACTACCTGTCTCCAGCCCAGAGTACCCAAGTACCTATCTGTAGTCTATCAGAGTACCCAATTACCTGTCTCCAACCCATCAGAGTACCTAAGTACCTGTCTACAGCCCATCAGACTAAACGAGTACATGTCTCAAGCCCAGATTACCCGAACACCTATCTGCAGCTCATCAGAGTACCCGGGTACCTATCTCCAGCCCATCAGAGTACCTATCTGCAGCCAATCAGAGTACATGAGTGACTGTCTCCAGCCCATCGGAGTACCTGAGTACCTGTCTCGTCTAGTGTTCCTGCTGCATTATTATTTCTATTTTCCATCCACCACTCTTACCCACAACCCCCTCCTCTATCCTATTTTACCTACTGGCTAGCATTTTTACATATATTGTAGGACATAGGCATGATTGTTACTCACTGTGGAACCAACACGGTTAATGCTTCACATTGTGTAAAAAGGCTGTTTGATCCTGTCTTCTCTGATTCTCCCCTTCTTCCATTGTCCTCAATCCATCTTCAGATAGAACAGAGCCTTGAGGGCACTCTGCACATGCTCAGTTTGGTGTGTATTGCTAGAGATTTTTATTTTTTTGGGACGGTGCATGTGTTTAGCATAGGGCCAATCCATACTGTCCAGACAGAGAGTCAGGGGTCCTGCAACCTCCCAGGATAGTCAGAGGAGAATGAAAACTCCTTCTACAAGCTTTAACCACATACTGATATATGCATTTTGTTAGTGTATCTAAATCTGTTTGTGCATCTAATCATACCCTCCCCCAACAATGCTGCTGTTCAAAACTGCCGCCTGCCAGTAATTCACCTCCTGAATTACAGTACCCCCACTCTGCATGATAGAGCACAGGGGGCAGTTTTGAACAGCAGCATTGTCAGTGATGGGAGGGTAGTATTAGATGTACTAGCAGATTTAGATACACTAACAAATTGAATCCAAACACCAGCTAATACTTAATAAGCAGTTATATCAAATAGTTTTTTTTCCTTTCGGGATAAAGGTTTTACATGAATAATTAAAAGCTGATCATTTTAAGCTGCCAGTGTTAAAGTGTTACTAAACCCAGGACCCTGCATTCACTATATCTGGTCCCTCACAGAACATGGAAATGTAATTATTTTAGTAAATATAAACTGCTAAATAACTTTTCTCATCAGCAGTATATAGCAGTTTTCTGACTTGTAGGAGGAGTTCTCACTCTACTGTGACTGTCCCGTGAGGCTGCAGGACCCCTGACCCTCTGTCTTGACAGTGCTGATTGGCCCTGTGCTGATCACCAGGGAAAAAAAACTCTCTAGCAATACACACCAAACTGAGCATGTGCAGCTTGTCCCCAAGGCTCTGTTCTATCAGCAGATTGATTGGGGACAGTGGAAGAAGGGGAGGAAGAGAGAAGACAGGATCAGTCGTTTTACACTATGCAGAGGATTAATCCTTTAGGTTCCACAGTGAGTATAACAAGCATATACAGACCGATTTTACTGTTGTGGGTTTAGTAACACTTTAAATGGTTTGTCTCATCCCTGCAAACTGAAACATTCTGCAGGACATCTTCTTCTTTTGAAAAACAACAGACTTACTGGCTGTATCACCAGATGACAATAGAAGAAAGAACGTCTAAAAAAATGAATGCAGCCATCACATTTAAGAATTGGTAAGCTGCAATATAATAATAAATGTTTGCTTTTGGGTTTAATATTGCTTTAACCTCTTCCCGACCTAGCGCCACAGTTGTACTGCGGCAGGTTGGCTCCCCCGCACGAACCTACGTAACTGTACATCGGTTCGCCTTTTAACCA
The DNA here is from genome assembly GCF_037356315.1 of Lithobates pipiens. Taxonomy (NCBI): domain Eukaryota; kingdom Metazoa; phylum Chordata; class Amphibia; order Anura; family Ranidae; genus Lithobates; species Lithobates pipiens. The sequence continues at coordinate 119,883,640 of NW_027507764.1, forward strand.
CTAGGGGGCGCGTGTGCACCTCCAGGGGCTTGTGCACTATGCCGGAGCCGATATGCATTCCCCAATGGTCATGATGACCTCCAGGCACCCGCAATCGCTCAACACAGAGACAGAACAGAGACCTGTGAATGTAAACAGACAGATCTCCGTGCTGTCAGGGTTGAGGAGAGCGGTCTGTTGTTCATACTAGGTATGAACAACGATCGCTCTCCTCCCCCAGTCAGTCCCCTCCCCCCACAGTTAGAATCACTCCCTAGGGAACACAGTTAACCCCTTGATCGCCCCCTAGTGTTAACCCCTTCGCTGTATAAATGTCATTGGTCCCAAAAATGTGTCAAAAGTGTCTAATCTGTCCGCCATAATGTCACAGTCCCGATAAAAAACGCAGATCACCGAAATTACTCGTAAAAAAATAATAATAATAAAAATGCCATAAATCTTTCCCCTATTTTGTAGATGCTATAACTTTTGCGCAAACTAATCCATATATGCTTACTGTGATTTTTAATACCAAAATATACATAACAGCCTAAATTGAGGAAAAAAAATAGCTTTTTTTATAAATAAATTGGGGATATTTATTATAGCAAAAAGTACAAAATACTGTTTCCTGACAGACTCCATGGCAGCAACGTGTGGGTTAAGTCCCGCCTCCACTACCCATAGGACACTACTCCCATAAATCTTTGCTCCCTGCCCCTGGCCGTGTTCTTTTTTTGTCCTCCTCCGAAGGACCCAGAAGTGGTCTTCCTACCTGAAGATTTATCATCCCCACGATCGAGGTCGGCCGGTCTGCGACTCTGGGTCTGGAAAGTCGCATTACTCCGCTAAGCCCTAGCTATTAGCAGGGTATGGAGTGGGCAGTGGAAGAGGCGCTGTGAAGAAGCCCATGTCCTGGCCACTGGCAGGCAGGCTGCGCATTGGTCGGATAGCCAGCTATTAGCAGGTGACCTGTTTTGCCCCCTGGAAAGTCCGGTGTCATCTTACCTTATCTTCGGCCGAGTGATCGATCGTGGTGGGAGTGGTGAGAGGTTCTAAAAGTTCTTTATGGCAGCAGTTTTTGTATCTTATTATCTGTCTTCGTTTGTTTCTGTTTGTTTGTATGTGCAGGCATGGCGGCTGGTTCTTCCGCGTTCCAGCCGCCGTTCTACTTCCGGGTTTGCGTTTTCGGCCATACTGCGCATGCGCGAACGCGGTTGAGATCGAGGCTTGGTTTCGCGCATGCGCGATAGCGGCAAATTGCCGCTGTTTCGCGCATGCGCACAGGCACGGCGGTGACATCACAGGGGCGGGCTATTTAAATGTGGAATTTGTCTGCAAGCTTTGGGAATGCTTGCGGGCTGTTGCGGTGACTTCCCCCTGCCTCTGTGTTGCATCCACTGGTAAGTGGCATTCTGGGATAGGGAGGCTATCCCTTCCCTGTCCCTTACACTGATCCCTTGTCATCTTTTCAGCGCGTATGGATATCGCTGAGGACATGGATTCCTTACCGCCTGCTTGTGGCCAGCCCTCTCATAAAAGGTATTTCTAATGATCACCTGAAGGTCTGGTGGGGGAGGGGTATTTATCTGTTAGCTCTGTCCTGATGTCTTGTCTCTTGTGGTTTCTTGTCTTGTTCCTTTTTCAGCCCTTCCAGGTCAGAACAGCATCGCAGCTCTCATAGAGGGAGCGACTCCTCCAAGTCGCATCACCGGCACTCCTCTTCCAAATCTAAACATTATGGTTCCTCCTCAAGATCAGGACACCGTAGTGAAGAAAGATCGCACTCCTCGAGGACTCAATCTAGTCACTCAGCTAGTGCCTGTTGGGGGTGCAGAGCTCTTGTACCGGCAGGAAAATCTTTATGCGACCCTTGCTACGCCAAGGCTTCCAATGAAAGGGGTGACGCGGATCAACAACTTAAAACCCTGGTGGAAAAAGTTGTTAAGGAGTCCCTCAGAAATATTGAGGGCCAGTCCTATGTTCCCCCGGCAGAGCCGCCACTTTCTCCAGGAAGGGAGACTCAGCTGCAGGATACTTGGGAATCCTCTGCGCATAGCCACCCCTCAGCTGCCATATCTGACAGTGACTCTGATGAAAGTGATCCCTGTGTGGGCTTTGATTTCGCTCTACTGCCTCCTCTGGTCAGAGCTGTTAGAGAGACACTGAACTGGGAAGATTCTGTGGCTGCTCCTTCCAAACAAAGAAAATTCTTTAAGCAATTAAAGAAGGAACGGATTAATTTTCCTTTTATCTCTGAGCTAGGTGAGATTATCACAGATGAATGGGGCAAGGTGGAGAAGAAAAATTCCATGCTATCAAAGGTTTCGAAACTCCATCCTTTCAATGAAGAAGAGGTGAAGCATTTGGAGTCAGCGCCATTGGTAGACGCAGCAGTCATGCGGCTGGTGAAACATGTCACTCTTCCCTTAGAGGATACCGTGTCTTTTAAGGACGTTCTGGACAGACGAATTGATGCTGATTTGAAGAGAGTGTATCTCACAGCAGGAATGGCCTGTAAGCCAGCGCTAGCTCTGGCCGCTATGTCCAAAGCAATGGAGATATGGACAGATAGTGTAGATGGGACACTTAGAAATATCTCTGAAGATACAGCTAAGAGCTCGCCTATCCAAGAGCTTAGGCTGGCCTCCGCCTTTCTTGGGGAGGCCTCTATCGACATTATACGCCTGGTGGCTCGGGTGATGCTTTCTTCTTTTTTACGGCTAAACGGGCTCTTTGGCTCCGCCCCTGGCTGGCAGACCCAGCCTCAAAACAAGTATGGTGCCGCATCCCCTTTGAAGGGTCCTCCCTTTTCGGCAATAAGTTGGATGAGGCTATTACCCGAGCCACTGGTGGGAAGTCGGGGTTCCTCCCCCAGGACCGGCGTTTGCAAGCCCAGAGAAGGTCTTTTCCAAAGAGACAGTACCAGGAACGAGCCAGGGAAGCTCGCAGTTACAGACCAGGCCGTGAATTTTCCAGGTCCTGGAAATCAAGACAATCCTCTTTTAAAAAATCTACAAAAAGTGATTTGAAGGGAGAGAGGGAACCAACTAAATCCTTTTGAGGTTGGGCCCGCTCAGACAGGGCAGGTGGGGGCTCGTCTTTTCCACTTTCGCCATGTCTGGGCGGCCTCGATCCAAGACTTCTGGACCGTCAAGACCGTCTCCTCAGGTCATGTTTGGACCTTCAAGGAATCTCCCAGACTCAGATGGGTCCCCACCTCTCTCCCGGCCTCAGACGAAAAAAGGCTAATTCTTCTAGCCTACGTGGAATCTTTGTTGGCTCAAGGCGCCATTATCCATGTTCCAGTCATTCAGCGAGGCATGGGAATCTACTCTCCTTTGTTTATGGTCCGGAAAAAGAGCGGGGCCTGGAGGCCGGTCATAGATCTAACCCACTTGAACAGTTTTATCAAAAAAGAAAAATTCAAGATGGAGTCTTTATCCACAATTCAACAATCTGTCCAAGCAGGGGACTGGATGGTCTCCATAGACCTCAGGGACGCCTATTTTCATGTCCCAGTTGCAGAAAATTACCAGCAGTATCTCCGCTTCTCCGTGGGCGAAAGCCATTTTCAATTTACTTGCCTTCCCTTCGGGCTATCAACTTCTCCTCGTGTATTTTCAAAAGTATTGTTGGCAGTGGTATCTCTTCTGAGAACCAAAGGGATTCGTCTACATCACTACCTAGACGACCTTCTGTTGTTGGCTCAAGACAAGGATCAACTTCTAGTACACAGAAAGCAGGTCATCTCCACCCTACAGGAATTCGGGTGGATCTTGAACTTGGAGAAGAGCCAGCTGGTCCCATCTCAGCGGCTGGTGTTCTTAGGGGCCCTATTCAACACTGTCAGAGGCACCATCTCATTACCAGAAGAGAAGTTGTCAGTGGTCAGGGACAGAATCCGTCCAGCCCTCTCTGCCTCTCATCTCCAGGCTCTCCAGTGCCTGAAAATTATAGGCACTATGGTAGCGACAATCCCGATGGTGAGGTGGTCACAGTGGAGGATGAGGCCCTTTCAGAAGGGTTTCCTTCATCAATGGTTAGGCAACAAAACCCAGCTGATTCGGATCACCTTATCCATGAGGAATTCCCTTCTGTGGTGGCTCCAACGGGAAAATCTCTGCAACTGCCATTCCATTCTTCCCATCTCATGGGTCACCATAACAACAGATGCCAGCAACAGGGGTTGGGGCGCCCACTGTCTGGCGGAAGTGGCTCAGGGCACCTGGATTCTCCCCTCCAGAGGGACAGTGTCGAACATCCTGGAGTTAAGGGCAGCCTTTCAAGCTCTGCTAGCCTTCCGGCATCTGATTTCAGGAGCCTCGGTCTCACTCAGGCTAGACAATACCACAGCAGTGGCGTACATAAGAAGGCAAGGGGGTACCCGAAGTCTATCCCTTCTCCAGGAGGTGGAACCGATCATGACCTGGGCTCAGAGGAACCTGAAGGATCTGACAGCATCTTATGTCCCAGGGATTCAGAACGTTCAGGCAGACTTTCTTTCCCGGATACTTCTGGACAACAACGAGTGGTCTCTCCACGAGGAAGTGTTCAACTGGATCCTGACAATGGGGCTCTCCCCAGAAGTTGACCTGTTTGCCTCCCCTTGCAACAAAAAACTGGAGAAGTATTATTCAAGGTACAGGGATCCTCAAGCCTACGGGGTGGATGCCTTGACAGAGAAATGGTGGTTCCACAAGGCCTATGCCTTTCCCCCAACTCCTATTATTCATCAGTTCCTGAGGAGACTCAGGTCAGAGTCAGCAGAAGTGATAGCCATAATTCCCTATTGGCCCAACAGACCCTGGTTTCCGCTTCTGATGCTCCTCAGTGTCAGGGATCCAATTCCTTTACCATCCAGGCCAGACCTTCTGTCCCAAGGGTCGAGATTACATCCTTGCCCGGATCACCTGCGCCTAAAGGCTTGGTTTTTGAAAGGGGACGGTTGAAGGCTTTAGGCTGTCCTGAAGAAGTCATTCCCACTCTTCTTAGTGCTCGAAGAAGCAGTACTAACCGGGTATATGAGAGAATTTGGGCGAAGTTTGCAGATCACTTGTCTTCAAGGTCCAGTTCCTGTAATACCCTGACAGTCCGGGACGTCTTAAGCTTCTTGCAATCAGGATTGGATATCTCCCTTTCGGTTAGTTCTTTTCCGGGTCCAGGTTTCAGCAATTTCAGCTTTTTCTGGAGTCGCATGGGCCAATCATCCCTTGGTCCAACAATTCTTCAAAGGAGCAGTCAGGCTTAGGCCACAAAGGAAGCCTAGATTCCCCAAATGGGACCTTCCATTGGTTCTAGATTTCTTCTCTCAACTTGACAGAACGCTCTCAATCAGAGAATTAACCCTTAAAACCTCTTTTCTGGTAGCCATAACTTCGGCGAAGAGAATCTCCGAAATTCAGTCTCTAGGTACAAAGGAACCTTTTCTCACCTTCTTTCCAGATAGGGTGGTCCTAATTCCGATGTTGGGGACAAATCCCAAGGTGACCTCTGTTTTCCATGAAAACCAGGAAATCACTCTTCCTACCTTCAATTCTGCTGGAAGTCAAGATCCACATCCACTCGATTTGGGAGTTACTCTAAAACAATATCTGGATATTACAGCTTCTTTTCGTCAATCTGACTTCCTCTTCGTACTATTTAACGGGAAAAGTAGAGGCGCCAAGGCCTCCGTTAGATCCATCGCTGCTTGGGTGGTTCAGGCAATTCAATGGGCTTATAGAGAGAAGGGCTTGGCTCCTCCTGAGGCGGTTACAGCTCACTCTACCAGAAGTCTCTCAACCTCATGGGCGGCTTTGCGCCACGTTGCACCTGATGTAATCTGCAGAGCGGCCTCCTGGTCTTCTATTCATACTTTCATGTCTCACTTTTGTGTTGAGCCAGCGTCTTTATCCTCTGTTGATTTTGGTTTGAAAGTCCTGTCGGCCGACAGTGTTAAATAAATCTTTTGTTCAGCATTTTTGCCCACCCGGGTGTGTTTGGCGAGTTATTTCCCACACGTTGCTGCCATGGAGTCTGTCAGGAAAATGGAAAATTCCTATCAAAATACTTACCGTAATTTTCCTTTCCTGATGGACTCCATGGCAGCAGGAGTTCCCTCCCAAATGGCTGGAGTAGGCTAGTTACCGAACACGGCCAGGGGCAGGGAGCAAAGATTTATGGGAGTAGTGTCCTATGGGTAGTGGAGGCGGGACTTAACCCACACGTTGCTGCCATGGAGTCCATCAGGAAAGGAAAATTACGGTAAGTATTTTGATAGGAATTTTCCATTTTTTTTCAAAATTGTTGCTCTTTTTTTGTTTATAGTGCAAAAAAAACGCAAAGATGATCAAATACCACCAAAAGAAAGCTCTATTTGTGAGGAAAAAAGGATGTCAATTTTGTTTGGGTACAACGTTGTACGACCACGCAATCTTCAGTTAAAGCGATGCAGAGAGCACTGACAGCACACCAGCACCGTGATAGAGAGCACGGACACCAGCACTGAGATAGAGAGCACTGACACCAGCACCGAGATAGAGAGCACTGACAGCTCACCAGCACCATGATAGAGAACACTGACACCAGCACCGAGATAGAGAGAACTGACACCAGCACCGTGATAGAGAGCACTGACACCAGCACCGAGATAGAGAGCACTGACAGCACACCAGCACCATGATAGAGAGCACTGACACCAGCACCGTGATAAAAATCACTGACACCAGCACCATGATAGAGAGCACTGACACCAGCACCGAGATAGAGAGCACTGACACCAGTACACTGATACCAGCACCGAGATAGAGAGCACTGACAGCACACCATCAATGTGATAGAGAGCACTGACACCAGCACCGAGATAGAGAGCACTGACATCAGCACCGTGATAGAGAGCACTGACACCAGCACTGAGATAGAGAGCACTGACACCAGCACTGAGATAGAGAGCATTGACGCCACACCAGCAGCGTGATAGAGAGTACTGACACCAGCACTGTGATAGAGAGCACTGACACCACACCAGCACCGTGATAGAGTGCACTGACACCAGCACTGACACCAGCTGCGGGACCCAAAAATATGACACCGCTCAACCTCTTCAAACAGGAGGGTAGGGGCATATAGTACGGTGGCCTTTTTTTGTACAAGTGAGCCAAAGGTAGAAAAAAGGTCAGTGTGCTAGATTATATAAATCGTTTATAGAGTTATGCATATACATGGTCTACTGGTCACATGTGTTGAATTACTCCGAGATCCATGCCTCATTCATTTTTATAAATGTTAGGTAGTCAACACTGTCGTGAGCTAGGCAAGTACGCTTATCAGTCACAATCCCCCCTGCTGTGCTGAATGTCCTTTCGGACAAGACACTGGACGAGGGGCAAGCCAATAGTTCCATTGCAAATTGTGCAAGCTCTGGCCAGAGGTCAAGCCTGCCCACCCAGTAGTCCAGGGGTTCATCCCTTCTCAGAGCATCCACATCGGCCGTTAACCCGATGTAGTCGGACACCTGTCGGTCTAGGCATTCCCTGATGCTGGATCTGGATGACACCTGTCGATGGGTCGGCTGAAAGAATGATCTCATATCAGAAGTGACCAACACATCTTCAAACCGCCCTCTTCTTGCAGGCGTTGTTGGATTGGTACCCGCAACTCTTTCTCTGGGAGTGGGAATTCCTCTGCCAGCGCACGCAAAAGCAGAATGCAGCATTTCTCTAAGCAAGGCCTGTAAGTGCTCCATTCTGACAGCCCTCTGTGATGGTATTAACATTTCCGCCATTTTGTGTTTGTACCGGGGGTCTAAGTACGTTGCCACCCAGTACTGGTCCTTGACCTTTATGCTTTTTATACGGGGTCCCTGTTAAAAAACTGGAGCATGAAGGCCCCCATTTGCACTAAACAGGAAGTGGTGTGGTGGCCTGGCTCCTGCTCATCATCCAGGATAATGTCGTCCTCCTCGTTCTCCTCCCCCCATCCACGGACAACAACAGGCATCCCAGAAAGGTTTAAAGCATGCTCTTCTTGCTCCTCCTCATCCACCCTGGCACCATCCTCTTCTGACTCCTCTTCAGACTCCTGTTGTTGACTTGTCTCAGATAGAGTAGCAGCCCTGGGAATTCATCCAGCATTGCGACTTCCTCATCTTCCTGCTCCTGCTCCTCCACGGCTTGATCAATGACACAACGCAATTCACGCTCCATAAAGAAGGCATAAGGTACGATGTCACTGATGGCGCCATGGCTGCGACTGACCAGTTTGGTGATCTCATCAAATGGCCGCAGAAGTCTGCATGCATCGCGCATGAGCAGCCACTGGCACGGTGAAAAAAACCAAGCTCCCCAGAACCTGTTCTGCCGCAGAGTTCGTACAGGTAGTCGTTAACTGCATGTTTCTGCTGGAGCAGCCTATCAAGCATATAGAAGGTTGAGTTCCATCGCATCGGGCAATCACAAATAAGATGTCTGACTGGCAGATTGTGTCGCCTCTGAATGTCAGCGAGGCGAGCCATGAACGTGTAAGATCTTCTGAAACGGGCCGAGATTTTCCTTGCCTGCCGCAAGATGTCCTGGACCCCAGGGTATTTGACAACGAATCGCTGCACAACCAAGTTTAAGACGTGTGCCATGCATGGCACGTGTGTAATTTTGCCCTGTTTCAATGCGCTAAGCAGCGTTGTCACACACCACTTTACCAACTGTCAAATTGAGCGGTGTTAGCCACTGATCTGCCTGTGAACGCAAAGCTTAAAGGAGTGCAGGGCCAATGTGACTCTTGGCTTCCAGGGACAACAGACGCAGCACAACATGGCAACGCCTCACCTGGCATGTCGAATAGGTTCTGGGGATCTTGGGCGGCACAGCAGAAGAGACGCTAGCAGTGGAAAAGGAGGAGTCAGCCAAGGAGGAGAGGGAGGATGGAGTAGGAGGATGAGAAGAAGAGGCAGGCCTGCATGCAATCCGTGGCGGTAAAACCAAATCTACATGGGTGCCACGGGTTACATGCTTGACGGCCGTCAGAAGGTTTACTCAGTGGGCAGTAAAAGTTATATACCTTCCCTGCCCGTGTTTGCTAGACCACGTGTCTGTGGCCAGATGTTTCTTGGCACCGACACTGTGTGCCAGAGATACATTCACTTGCCGCTGAACATGGCTATATAGCTCTGGGATGCCCTTCTGTGAGAAATACTTCCTTCCTGAGACCTTCCATTGTAGTGTTCCAATAGCCACAAATTTTCGAAAAGGCCTCCAAGTCCACCAGTTTATATGGCAGTAGTTGGCGGGCTATCAGTTCTGACAAGCCAGCCATCAACCGTTGGGCAAGAGAGTTATCCGGCATCATAATTTTTTTACGCTCTAACATTTGGCCCACGGAAGCCTGCCTTTTCCCAGAAAAATGTGAGGACGGCATGATGGAAGGTGGAGCAGCGGACAATTCTGAGGAGAGAGGAGAAGGAGAAGTAGAAGAGGCTGGACGATGAGAGCCTGGAGTGTGGCTTTGTGGGTTCCGTTGCTCCCACTGGGCTCGGTGATGAAAGCTCCTGTGCCTTCTTAAGGCGGCCATCCCTAGGTGAGTGTTGGGCTTATGCGTTGACTGCAAAGGCTGCAGATGGCATCACTATTGTCAGCAGCGGACACATTAAAAAAAGCCCACACTGCGGAGCCATGTGCCGGCGTCCTGGGGGTGCCAGATGTGACCGTATATGGTTGATGCCTCACTCCTGATACATTAGCAGTCTGGTTTGTCCCTCCTGTGCAATGTAAGTTCCGCCTGCTTCTCCTCCCTATTTGCTGGTCCATATCTCCCTCTGAACTCCCTCCTCTTCCTCTCTTGTGGGCACCCTCGTGACATCCCTAGACACGTCATCATCGACATCACCTTCCCCACCTCTATAATTAGAGATCTCGGAGTAGGCAGCAACAGCGGGAACCAACCTCCTTGGGCTGATCTGGGTACTGTTGTCAGACTGCTGAGTGGCGGTTGTTGCTACCTCCTCTTCCTGATCCAATGCCAAGAGTGGCTGCGCATCGGAAATGTCTTGTGATGGATCGGAAAATAATTCCTGTGACTCAAGCGGAGGGTATATGGTGGTGTTGGTGTTAGTGTCTTTGGGGGTGCACACAGCAGAGAGTGAAGAGGGTGCAGATCGAGAGGATGAGGAGGGTGCAGAAGAGTAAGGCTGAGTGAGCCACTCAACCAAGTCTGGTGCGTCCTTTGATGTAATCAAACGCACCTTCTGCAATTTACCACTTTGGCTCAAGCCTGTTGCTCCTGCCCTTCCCCTACCACCTCTGTGGAAAGGCCTGCCTCTTCCTCTGCCTGTCATTTTTTCAATGACCCTGGACAAAAGTCTCTAGAGAAGTGCTGTACATGTGGAAGAAGGTATATAACACCCCGCTTCAATCTGTCGTTTTGGGGGGCCACTGGTCTATCATACCAGTTATAATAATTTTTTCTAATTGCGTTTGTCACTCTTTGTAGTATCTCTCCTTAAGTACCAGTCCTTAAAAGGATGTTTGTGGACTTAATAGTAGCTAGCTGGTGAATTACAGACTGTCCCTGATCCAAACAGCAAACTCTATCCCTACACTGAGAAAAGACAGCTGCAGAATCAGTCACTTCAGCACTGCAGTGCACTATAATATGCTTTCTATATTTGAAAGAAAATATATTATAAGTGTATTACAACCCTATACACTGTACACCTATACCAGTCCTTAAAAGGACTTTTGTGGACCTAATAGTAATAGCTAGTGATTACAGACTGACTGTTCCTGCTCCACACAGCGTCCTTGCCCTACACTGACAAAAGACAGAATGTAAAATGGCCGCCAGATCAGGTCTATTTAAAAGGCAGGGGTTATGTCCATGTGCTGAAATGTCTCAATTGGCTGTCCTGTACCCCATGATGGTTGTGTCATGGGTCAAAGTTCTTCACAATGTAAATGAATATGTCCGCCACGAACAGCGCCAGAAGTCCACCGGTTTGGCGAATCGTGAACGACTAAAGTTTGCCGCGAACCGACGCAAGGCCATCTCTAGCTACTGCTATGAACTTCCTTATTCTAGTCCGATCGTATCTCATCACGTTCAAATCTGTTGGACTTTGGTGTGCTTGTGTGTGGCCAAGTCCGTTAGTTCGGAAAGTCCATCAGAACTCCACGAAAGTCCGTCGGGAAGACCGTCAGACCTAGTCCGTCAAAAAGTCTGGTTGTGTGTATGCGGCATTAGACTATAGTCACAAGTAGTCAGTCGTAAAACTTTAATTTTGTTGATACTTTGGCTATAACTTATTTAAGGTCAAAAAAATTACATAATTTACCAAGAAAAATAAATATTTGTTTTTTTGGCTATGTATGCCCCTGTTTGATTGTATAGGATTTCTCAGTTTGATCTCTGAAATTTCATTTTTAAATTCATAGTTTGGCATAAAATTGCAACAAAAAAAAAGAAAAAAAAAAGGTAAAATTTGGCAGCACATTTCGCAATGTGCAATTCCCACCGGCCAGTGTACTGTGTTAGACTTTCATGCTACGCATAGTTTGGTTACCTTTGGGTGGTATTGGAATTGTTGTTTCTTCAGAAGCACCAAGCCATGTACTTGAGCTTTCCAACCCTGTATGTTCCAGCTCAATGTATTAAAGAAAAGGTTACCCAAACATTTCATATTCCTGATGTGCCTGCTGTACCATTTACTTGTATGAAAAAGTACCCTGTTCTCTTTGTATTGCTTTGTATTGCTTCCTTTGTGTGAAATCCCTGGTGTTCCTGTCAGTCCCTCTGCTTTCCCATTAAAAACTGACCACGCTAAGCACACTATTTTTTAATCCAATAAAACCTTTTGTAAACAAAATAGGGTAAAGCCGGACTCTGGGCAGATTTTTTTTCTTTGGTGGTATGGAGAGTCCAAATTTCTTCAAGGTTTTAATTTTTTTCTATTACCCCATTAGAGAGATGTTCCCTCATTTATTTTCTCCATAAGGAGCACAGAAGACAATAAAAATATGATAACCTATAAATCTTCCCATTCTATCCAAAACAAAATAATAAAAACATGGTGGACACTCTTATCCATAGGGCCATATTGCATTCCCCCCAGTTATCCATATCTTTCATTGCTATACATTAATGTTGTAAATTACATTTTTTACTATACGTCACTTGACTTCTTCTCAGCACTGCCCCGGTGACTGATAACCTTGTACAGGATACACTCTCTTTAATAAAGAAAGCCAACCGATCTATATCAACATCTTCTACATTATTGTAATCGTTTCCTATAAACATCCAACAGAAGTAGGATACAGGATACATCCACTTCACTAAAGGCACCAGGAGTTCTCATGTGCAGCTATGCTCTCTCCAATAATAGAACAGTTTTATTTCTTAACTAACCAACTTGATGAGCTTGAAGCCAGTAATTATCCGTCTGTACGGAAACTCAAGAATCAGCTTGATTTATAATCAAGTTCCTGTCTATTCTCTACAAAGATTTTGTAAAGGTGAAGGCAAAATGGAAGTTGTAGATTTATTGTGTTATTCTAAAATGAATTAAACATGATTTGGGTAATATGGATTTACCTTTTCACCACTCAACCCCAAGTATCAGTAAACCATAGAATGACTTGAGATCAAATTACTAACACAATTGTGAACAATTGCGAGCATATCAAATTGTATACATTGTAATGTTGATTCTGCCTTGGGAGTTAACAATATTTGGTGGCCTTAATGATTATTAACATTTGTGGAAAATACTTAGTTCTGGGGTGCTCAACCTGTGGCCCACTGAGCCCTCTCATGTGGCCCACAACCTCATGCTCTGGGATTATGAGTGCATGGATCTGGCAATGGAGGAAGCAAGCAGCCACGGAGGAAGTAGGAGCCGCATAAGTCGATTCTTCCTCTATAGCACCGTTTTCTGTCCCCGGCAAAATGACACCAAATGCAGTGTGCACTTCACCTGGGACCTTTCTAGCAGCCTAGTGTAGTGCTATCCTCCCAGGAGCCGCTGGTATTTTTATTTGGTCCCTTCTGCCCTGCACCTATGATGACTCTCCCTTTTCCTGGACCCAAGAACACTGGCACACCTTGAAGGATTAAATGGGCTTTATTTAACCGCAAAGCCCTAGAAAGGAGTGGGCTAATTAACAACTTACGATATAGCAATGTAGTTCACAGGGTGTCACTGTTCCTTCAACAAATCGGCCTGGGAGGCAACTGGTGCAAAAACATGCACTAGGCAGGTGCCGTTGAGCGATACTGGCTTGTAATTGCAGATTAATGACAATCAAACACAGTACAGCAATACAAATGGCATTTGCAAAGGCAATACAGCCTACCTACACCAACCTAATGCAGAGTTGCCCTGCCTAACCACTGGCCAGTGGGACTATGTAGAGAGTCTGCCAGTGATGGGGCCCTTGTGTGGGAGCACTCAGTAAAGTAAACAAGATGGTGGCTGAAAGCCTCTCACCACTGATAACTGATTCTAGTCCTGAGGGGTTCCTCTGTGGCTGGGGAAAGGGTCCTTCCTCTTCTTGAGCCAGCTCTCTGCAGCTTTAACAGGTAGCTGGAATAAGTGGTCAATGCAAGCAGCTGGAATGCACTGGAATGCACATCTCCCAGGCTCTGTAATATCAGTCACAGAAAGTTCTCAGTTCTGTTTCCCTACTCACAGCACACTTCCTGGGGATATAGTGTACTGGCCAGGAACTCCTGTTCCCCAACTGGTTCCTGGGCTCCCTAAACGGGTCCCAGACCCCTCTAACTAGATCCCACATGGATCTCCTGCTGGGCAAAAATTTAAAGAGCCCAGCCCAGTGCTACACTAGTGATGCCAACAGACGATGGAAGAGAAGAAGGTTAGTTTATTAAGCATCACAGTTTTGCTATGGGTATATCAATTATTAAACAGCACATAGTTTTGCAATGGGCAGATTAGCACTTTTATTATTAGGGTTATTAGGCTACTTTCCCACTGATCCACAGGTGCAGTGCAGTGCTCCTGCAGGTTATCTGCACTGAGCCATAGACTTCTATTACATCCTGCAGGTTTGGTGTACTTTCTGAAAGTGCATTAACCATATCTGCAAGATGTAATAGAAGTCTGCCGCAAAGCGCAGCTAACCTGCTTGTAAACCGCAGTGCAGCAGTGTAAAAGCAACTTTACAGGGGACATAGGACAGTAAGGCCAGTTAGGGGGCAGTAAAGCTCTATAATTCATTGGTGGCCTGCAACCAGTTATCATATCACTTAATTGGCCCTTGCTATTCCAAAGGTTAAACACCCCTGAACAGTGGCTGGCTCTCTCCACTCCACACCCCATATGCAGTGGATAGATTCATGCATAGCATGAATCTATCCACGGCCGCCACAGCCACCCCCTATTCACGCGTCCGGCCCCTTTCAGGGCACCTGATTCATGAATTTCAGTGGCAGAAAGTTTTTTTTAAGCACCTGATTAGAGCCAGAGGCTCTAATAAGCTTCAAAATCGGGTGGGCTCGGGACACAGAGGATGCGCTCCGATCCCAAAGCAAATCAAAAGTGGGTGTGAGACCCATTTTCCGATTGCCCGAAAAGAGAAGACTCCCGATTGACCACCCAGGAGGAGGGAGGAAGCAGAAGCCGCCGCGATGACTCTGAGAACGAGAGGCAACAGGAGAAGGGGAGGTCGCCTAGCAGGGGAAGCTGCCTCCAAACAGGGGAAGCTGCCTTGTGATGGGGTAATTGCTAAAGACCAACCCGGGGGGGGAGGCTCACTGTTTGCCGCCCACCCCCCAAAAAAATTTCACCACCTTATGGCCTTATGAAGGTAATATCATTGATTTTCAGGAAGAGTAAAATTCTTGCACATTTGACACTTTTATACTTAGCTTGCTTTGGGACTTGAGGGGAAAAAGTGGCAAAGGGTGGAAAATCATTCTCATAGCTAAAGTCCCACACACACTATCAGATTTTCTGCTAATTTTTTACCTCATTTTATATGTTTTTGGTAAATCTGAAGACAAAAATCAGCAGAAAATCTGATAGTGTGTATGGGGCTTAAGTCATGTGATGCAGAAACACATTAAAAATGTGATATAGAAGGACTTAAGATGCCACAGAAACAAGTGCACAAATATATTAAAAACCATTAAAAGTATTTTACCTATTGTACTATGCTAACAGAGAGATTGTCCTTCAGTGGAATTCCCATTTCCCTCCCTCCGTAGTCTCGTAGGAAAAGGCTATAGATGTGGCACTTCCTATTTACAAAATAACATAGATCAGCAGGAATTGCCCTAAGAAATTTGACCAGGTGTGGCGGCCGTGGACTGCATAGGGAAGGATGCCCTTTGTTTCCTCTGTCTGGGTGGTACATGGTTGGGCCACTCTTTTAGCATAATCCTTATTGGATACTGTGAACGGGTATTGATGTTGGGGTATTTGCAATTGCTATTGATCTTTAAAGCTAGCTATGTGATCTACGCTCCTTTCTTCCTATGTCTGTAAATGTCTGTAAATCAAGTGACTTTGCTATTTTACATGTGGATGTTTATATGTATACCATGCTCAAGTATTTCAATAAAGGAACATACTGTTTAAAAAAATATATATATATATATTAAAAGTAACTCATATTTTAAGCTAAAAAGCTTCATATGCAATCCATAGAAGCTTCAGTAACAGCACATGTTACAGCAAATTCTTATACACTTATCACATATACACCCCCATACATACAGTATACCCCAAATAACCCACTATTGAGCAATATCTAATATATTTGAGAGAATCTGGAATGGGTCATCATAATACAATGGGAAGGGTCATTCTCAACAGGTTTCACAGATTTTCATTCTGCTTTTTCAGAAGTTATATGAGAACCATATCTAAAAGGGTGTGTTTGAGTCATTGGTTGGAAGCGTTAGGATAGTAGTTACAGTAAGTGTCACCTGGGTTTCTCGCCTACACAGTTGGAAAGACCCCAGATTTTGTGCAAGCTAGCAAGGAACCAAGCTTTGTTTTGTTTTTAGCTGGTCTGGGCCCTGGAGTCTTGTGGCTTTGTAGATCTTTGGGTGGGATAAAGCCTCCATTCCTAGTTTCACATCTTAACTGGCATTCAGACCTCAATATAAGTCAGCTGTGCACAAAGCATTTTGTTTGGGTGCTAACTGAGGCTTTCTGCTCCTCCCAACCTAGAAGATACGTGTGTTGTAGGAAAGCAGCTGTGTGTGTGCAGACATGAGGAGAGTGTCTATTCTGGCCTACACTCACCAGGCCATACACAGGGAGAAACAATGCAGTCTGTGCGGAAACAGACGCAGGATCTGAGTGGACCGAAAATAGCCAGAACACTGAATTGTGTTGTTCAGTGTGATGCTGAAATGCCTGTGTGGGAAAATCCTTATGAAGGGACTTTTGTTTCTGAATTAAAGCAGATTAATAGCCCTTAAAACACAAGTTGGCGTGTCCTTGGAGCTCTACACTTGAAGAGAACCCTCACAATACATATATATCTCCTTACAGACTGGAGAAAATTCTAAGATGCAGGCTAAAAATTCTGTTCTAAATTACATTTTAATTTATAGTATGGGCTGCTTTTCAGAAGGAATCAATGCTGTATGATAGGCCTCCCAAGATGTAATATGTTGCCCATCCATGTTCTAGGCTATAGCATATAGAAAACCTAAGAAGGCAAAAAAAACATAAAAAAAATTCCACTGATCCCCTTGTATGCAAGTGTTTTCAAGAGAAACTAAAGAATTAATTGTTTTTCTCTTGCTGTGCTAGCGCTCTCAAGTAAAATAGGTCACTTGGGTACAAGTTGTTGCAATGTCTTGATGTTGCACTGTGACCTGATGAGGTGGTAGTAACTGAGCAGGAAGGCTTAATGTTTTCCCGCTCTTTTCTACAAGGTCACCCCCCCCTCCCTCCCCACAGGTCATGCCATACAAAAAGGGTTCACTGAGTGCCCTGAGAGGTTATTTAGAGAAAGACTGCCAAAATGTAGCTGATACTCTGCCAGAGTGGATCACCCCTTAATGGGGGGTAGAGCCCAGTTGGGGTCCCTGGGGGGGCCTGGAGCCTGTGGGCCCTCATGGACTCATAGCTGGCAGTTATGGAGTTTACTGCCGTTATGGATTACTTGCTGCCTTTTGTGGCTTTAGTGCTTTAATGGATTCTTGTCTTGAAGGGATCGCTTATAGAAACATGCCATCTGCCTAAGGTACAGTCACTTTATGAGGCACTTAAAGAACTCTGTACAGGAATGTGTGTAAAGATGTCATTTAACCACTTGCCGACCGCCTAACGCCGATCTACGTCATCAGAATGGCACGGGCAGGCATAAGCACGTAGATGTACGTGTTTTGCCTCCCGCGGGTCGGGGGCCCGATCGGGCCCCCGCCCGGTGCCTGCGGCGGTCGGTTTTCGTTCGGGAGCGATCCCGGACGAGGGGACGGCCATTCATTCATGGCCACCCCCTCGCGATCGCTCCCGACGAATGGAAATCCCCGGTGACATCACTTCCTCTCCTGTAATGTAAACACAGGAGAGGAAGTGATGTATTCTCTCCTCCGTGTCGGTATTTTTCGTTCCGACACGGAGGAGAGCGGATCAGTGAGTTGCACCAACACATCCCACACACAGTAGAACATGCCAGGCACACTCACACCCCCCCTTTACCCCCCGATCACCCCCCCAATTACCCCTGCCCCCCAGTCACAGTGACACCAATGTCATTTTTTTTTTTTTTTTTTTTTTTTTGCATTGGTGTCATTTGTGACTGTAATAACTGTTAGGGCAGTTAGGGTTAGCCCCCTTTAGTTCTAATGTACCCCCCTAACCCCCCCAATAAAGGTTTAACCCCGTGATCACCCCCCGTCGCCAGTGTCACTAAGGCTGGGTTCACATTGCAGCGGTTTATGAGAACGAATGTGATTCGCACCGCACTGCAGTGCAAATCACATCCGATCTCTGTGCGATTCGAGTTCAGCCATTCGCCGCACCCGCCGCACCCGCCACACCCGCCGCACCCGCCGCAAATTCGCACGGGACCCTTTTTTTGGCCCGCAGCAGAATCGGATCGCATGGGTGTTCACACCATGCGATCCGAGTTTGCAGATCGCACTGCGATATGCGAACTGATCTGGGGGTGTCAGTAACATTTCACTGACACTCCCAGCAGTTCGCATAGGGCAGTGTGAACTGCCGCCGGGAGGCATGCGATGCGGGAACCCGCCGCGGATTCGCGGCGTTTCCGCATCGCTCCAGTGTGAACCCAGCCTAATAAGCGATCATTTTTCTGATCGCCGTATTAGTGTCACAGGTGACGCTAGTTAGGCAGGTAGGTATTTAGGTTCGCCGCAGCTTTTTATAGCGCTAGGGACCCCCATATACTACCGCATAAAGCCCCCTGATTGCCCCCTAGTTAACCCTTTCACCAGTGATCACCATATAACTGTTACAGGTGACGCTGGTTGGTTAGTTATTTTTTTATAGTTTCAGGGCACCCGCCATTTATTACCTAATAAAGGTTTAACCCCCTGATCACCCGGCAGGTGTCATTTGTGACTAATAACTGTTAGGGCAGTTAGGGTTAGCCCCCTTTAGTTCTAAGGTACCCCCCTAACCCCCCCAATAAAGGTTTAACCCCGTGATCACCCCCCGTCGCCAGTGTCACTAAGGCTGGGTTCACATTGCAGCGGTTTATGAGAACGGATGTGATTCGCACCGCACTGCAGTGCAAATCACATCCGATCTCTGTGCGATTCGAGTTCAGCTATACAGATAGTATGGCTGAATTCGTGTCGCACCCGCCGCACCCGCCGCAAACTCGCACGGGACCCTTTTTTTGGTCCGCAGCAGAATCGGATCGCATGGGTGTTCACACCATGCGATCCAAGTTTGCAGATCGCACTGCGATATGCGAACTGATCTGGGGGTGTCATTAACATTTCACTGACACTCCCAGCAGTTCGCATAGGGCAGTGTGAACTGCCGCCGGGAGGCATGCGATGCGGGAACCCGCCGCGCATTCGTGGCGTTCCCGCATCGCTCCAGTGTGAACCCAGCCTAATAAGCGATCGTTTTTCTGATCGCTGTATTAGTGTCACAGGTGACGCTAGTTAGGCAGGTAGGTATTTAGGTTCGCCGCAGCTTTTTATAGCGCCAGGGACCCCCATATACTACCGCATAAAGCCCCCTGATTGCCCCCTAGTTAACCCTTTCACCAGTGATCACCATATAACTGTTACAGGTGACGCTGGTTGGTTAGTTATTTTTTTATAGTTTCAGGGCACCCGCCATTTATTACCTAGTCTCACTAGTGTACCCCTAAATTTAGGGGTGTCTACTTTCTAAAATGGGGTCATTTGGGGGGGGGGGTTTGTGCCATCTTGGCATTTTATGGCCTTCAAAACTGTAACGCCCTTAGAAAGCCTGAAGGCGGTGCTTGGTTTTTGGGGCCCCGTACGCGGCTAGGCTCCCAAAAAGTCCCACATATGTGGTATCCCCGTACTCAGGAGAAGCAGCAGAATTTATTTTGGGGTGTCATTTCACATATGCCCATGGCATGCGTGAGCAATATATCATTTAGTGACAACTTTGTGAAAAAAAAAAAAAGTTTGTAATTTTCCCGCAACTTGTGGCAAAATATAAAATATTCCATGGACTCAACATGCCTCTCAGCAAATAGCTTGGGGTGTCTACTTTCTAAAATGGGGTCATTTGTGGGGGTTTTGTGCCATCTTGGCATTTTATGGCCTTCAAAACTGTAATAGGTAGTGAGAAGTGAACTCAAAAAATTACGCCCTTAGAAAGCCTGAAGGCGGTGCTTGGTTTTCGGGGCCCCGTACGCGGCTAGGCTCCCAAAAAGTCCCACATATGTGGTATCCCCGTACTCAGGAGAAGCAGCAGAATTTATTTTGGGGTGTCATTTCACATATGCCCATGGCATGCATGAGCAATATATCATTTAGTGACAACTTTGTGAAAAAAAAAAAAAAAAAAAAAAAGTTTGTAATTTTCCCGCAACTTGTGGCAAAATATAAAATATTCCATGGACTCAACATGCCTCTCAGCAAATAGCTTGGGGTGTCTACTTTCTAAAATGGGGTCATTTGTGGGGGTTTTGTGCCATCTTGGCATTTTATGGCCTTCAAAACTGTAATAGGTAGTGAGGCGTGAAATCAAAAATTTACGCCCTTAGAAAGCCTGAAGGCGGTGCTTGGTTTTCGGGGCCCTGTACGCGGCTAGGCTCCCAAAAAGTCCCACATATGTGGTATCCCCGTACTCAGGAGAAGCAGCAGAATTTATTTTGGGGTGTCATTTCACATACGCCCATAGCATGTGTGAGCAATATATCATTTAGTGACAACTTTGTGTAAAAAAAAAAAAAAAATTTTTTTTTTGTCATTATTCAATCGCTTGAGGCAAAAAAATAAAATATTCAATGGGCTCAACATGCCTCTTATCAATTTCCTTAGGGGGTCTACTTTCCAAAATGGGGTCATTTGGGGGGGTTTTGTACTGCCCTGTCATTTTAGCACCTCAAGAAATGAGATAGGCAGTCGTAAACTAAAAGCTGCGTAAATTCCAGAAAACGTACCTTAGTTTGTAGATGTGACAACTTTTGCGCAAACCAATAAATATACAATTATTGACTTTTTTTTTACCAAAGACATGTGGCTGAATACATTTTGTCCTAAATGTATGACTAAAATTGAGTTTATTGGATTTTTCTAATAACAAAAAGTAGAAAATATCATTTTTTTTCAAAATTTGCGGTCTTTTTACGTTTATATCGCAAAAAATAAAAATCGCAGAGGCAATCAAATACCATCAAAAGAAAGCTCTATTTGTGGGAAGAAAAGGACGCAAATTTTGTTTGGGTACAACATTGCATGACCGCGCAATTACCAGTTAAAGCAGCGCAGTGCCAAAGTGTAAAAAGACCTCTGGTCATTTACCAGCAAAATGGTCCGGTCTGAAAGTGGTTAAAAACTGTTCCTGTGTTATCCTTAAATTCTTTTAGTAAGATGTTTTGTTGTTCCTTTAACTTGCCTGGTCTGAAATTTCTAAAGGGGTGTATGCATGGCGTATGAAAAGAGCAGAGCTTACAACAAGGGGACTAAAGTTATAGAAGAGATCTAATAAACAGAATGCTGCCCAGAGGAAGTTAGGTTGCCATTGCTAATACAAACTGAATTGGTATCAGTTGCTAAAGCAACCAACCAGCCATGAAACAGATGACACACTGGCTAGTACAGTAGGACTTTTTAATGTACAGATAATCTAGAAATGCCCTCATGTTAAAAAAAAACAGGTTTCACTGATTGGAGGAGCCCTTGGTAAAGAATATGCTCAGCATGGCCAGCGCACAGCATAGAATCCTAAAGGCCCAGGATGTGTGGCAGAAACGCTCCTCAATATGCTGTTTGCTCTGTCTCTTTTCTCCCAGGCACCAAAGGAAGCTCCACCTTCTCTCTTGTCAGTAGTGTGTTGTTTGCTTAGGGACACTTTACAGGGTTGACACCCCTTCCTCAGCTGAGCTCAGTTGTTCAAAACAACTTTTTCTATTCTGATTCATTTTAACCTTATTATAAAACACAGTTATGAAATCCTTGCTTCATTAACCACTTGCCGAAAACCCGGCTGTGCGAATCACCATAGGTGTACTTCGATTCGTGCACTAGCCTGTGTGAGTGTGCACACTGTTTGGCCAGTGGGGGAGCCACAAGTCCATTCCCTGCAGAGACAGAACAGAGACCTGCCAAAGTAAACAAGGCAGATGTCCGTTCTGACGGGATGACACAAGATCTTTTCTTTCTGCTATGCAGGAAGGCGGATCTCTGTGTTGTCCCAGTCAGACCGTCCCCCATACAGTTAGTAAACATACCCAGGGAATAAAATTAACCCTTTGATCGCCCCTGATGTTAACCCCTTCTCTGCCAGTGTCATTTATTCAGTGATCAGTGCATATTTTTAGCACTGACCACTGTAATAATGTCACTTGTCCCAAAAAAGTGTCAAAAGTGTTCGATCAGTCCGCTGCAATGTCGCATTCCCACTAAAAATCGCTGATCATGGACATTACTAAGCAAAAATTATAAAAATGCCATAAAACTATCCCCTATTTTGTACACTCTACACTTTTGCGCAAACAAATAAAAATACGCTCATTGGGATTTCTTTTTTCAAAAATATGTAGCAGAATACATATTGGCCTAAACTGATGAAGAAATGATATTATATATATAATTATATATTTTTAAAAAGATTTTATTGGATATGTTTTATAACCAAAATTAATAAATATTGTTTTTGTTTTGTTTTTCGAAAAATACCTTATTTGCTGGCGTATAAGGCAACCCCCTAATTGCCCAGCTAAAACATTGGTTTTGACCTATACTCGCAGTATAAGATGACCCCCTTTCCGACTAGTCTGTCTAGTAGCTTGGGTAACATACTGAAACAGCAATAAGT
This sequence comes from Lithobates pipiens, assembly GCF_037356315.1. Taxonomy (NCBI): domain Eukaryota; kingdom Metazoa; phylum Chordata; class Amphibia; order Anura; family Ranidae; genus Lithobates; species Lithobates pipiens. Next base: position 119,906,072 of record NW_027507764.1, read on the forward strand.
CTGTGCAATTTAATCACAAGCTTTGTGAAGCAGTAGGTTTTTCATTCATTCAAAGCAGGGCTGAACTAAAAAAAAAACTGACAGCCCCCGTGGAGCCACTGTACTAACCTTGTAATGTTAGTACAGTGATCTCCCCTGCATCTTATTGTGTTCTGACAGGGGGCGGCCCCCTGCCAGAACACTCCGGTCACCGCTCTCAGCGATTAGCTGAGAGTGCTGCTCGGGAGCTGATTGGCAGACCTTTTTTGGTCATGCCCCATCGACAGAAGCTGGCCAGCTTGTGTCCTACTGCCTGCAGTACTCACAGGCCAAATGTCGGGCAGTTTCTATTGAACCAGCCAATGCCACCCAACAATTGGCCTGTGTGTACTAGGCTTAAGGCTAGAACAGGCAGACTGCAGTAGGGAGACTGTTCACAAGGTATCATGGCAGAATAGTAGTAAGATACAAGCAAAGGTCTTGGCAGGTGACAATTAAGATTAGTCAGGTCGAAGCATGGGTTGAGCTGCAAGCAAAAGATTACTTGGGTCAATCTAGGTCAGCAACAAAGTGACAACTGACAGGTAAGGATTTTGGCTGCCAGGTAGCTGGCAATAAGACATACATAATGCACTTCTCTAGAGACTTTTGTCACAGGGTCATTGAAAAAATGGCAGGCAGAGGAAGAGGCAGGCCCTTCTGCAGGGGTGGTAGGGGTAGGGCAGGAGCAACAAAAGGAGCAAGGAAAAATAGCCGATTACCGGCTCTGTTGTGTCACATAATCAGCTGTCATTGGCTGACAGCTGATCACGTGGTAAGGGGTCAGGATTGACCCCTTGCTCCAATCTGTGATCAGGCGAGTCTCATAGACTCACTGATCACAGAGCGTGCCGCAGGCCGCTCATGCACGGGACAACGTCAATAGACATAGGCCGGCAAAGCAGGTCCGCGATGTAGCCGTCATAAAGGACATTTATCTGTGCATATATATTAGTGTATGATATTGAAATTATCATATGAGTATTCGTTTCTAATATGAGTTTAACAATTTTATTAATAAATATAGATATATTGAAACTGGTTTAGACAACCTTTGGTTGGAAATGAAATTCAAGTTAATGGGGAAATTGGTAAAAATGGGATTAGTTTAGATTAAGATAACAATTTTGTAATTTTACATTTATTGAGTGGAAATAAAAAAACATTAAGATGTTGTTAATTGGAATACAGCTGCAATAATGTTTAACAAAGCCAAGATGGATATAGGGATACATAAAAAGTTTTTCTACAAAAATGAAATCTTAAAGTCTGATAATAACTTGATGTGCGGTCCCGTGCACGAGCGGCCTGCGCTCCCCCTCTATGAGACTCGCCTGATCACAGATCGGAGCAAGGGGTCGATCCTGACCCCTTACCACGTGATCAGCTGTCAGCCAATGACAGCTGATCATGTGACCCAACAAAGCCTGTAATCGTCTATTTTTTACTGGCGGCCGTGAGAGGGACTTCAGTCCCGATGTGACCGTACATGGTTGATGCCTTGCTCCTGATACATTAGCATTCTGCTTTGTCCCTCCTGTGCAATCTAAGTTCTTCCTGCTTTTCCTCCCTATCTGCTGGTCCATATCGCCCTCTGAACTCCCCTCCTCCTCCTCTCTTGTGGCACCCATGTGGCATCACTAGACACGTCATCATCAACGTCACCTTCCCCACCGCTATAATTAGAGATCTCAGAGTAGGCAGCAACAGCGGGGACAAACCTCCTCCTTGGGCTGATCTGGGTACTGTCGTCAGACTGCTGAGTGGCGGTTGTTGCTACCTCCTCTTCCTGATCCAATGCCAAGAGTGGCTGCGCATCGGAAATGTCTTGATATGGATCAGAAAATAATTCCTGTGACTCAAACGGAAGGTATATGGTGGTGGTGGTGGTGTTGGTGGTAGTGTCTTTGGGGGTGCACATAGCAGAGAGTGAAGAAGAGGGTGCAGATCGAGAGGATGAGGAGGGTTCAGAAGAGTAAGGCTGAGTGAGCCACTCAACCAAGTCTGGTGCGTCCTTTGACGTAATCGCACGCACCTTCTGCAATTTGCCACTTTGGCTCAAGTCTGTTGCTCCTGCCCTACCCCTACCAACCCTGCGGAAGGGCCTGCCTCTTCCTCTGCCTGTCATTTTTTCAATGACCCTGGGACAAAAGTCTCTAGAGAAGTGCAGTATGTATGTGGAAGAAGGTTTATAACACCCTGCTTCAATCTGTTGTTTTTGTGGGCCACTGGTCTATCACACCAGTTATAATACTTTTTTTTATTGCGTTTGTCACTCTTTGTAGTATCGCTGCAGAACCACTCAGTAGTCACAATGCTGCACAGTGGAAATGCACTATACTATGCTTTCTATATGTGCAAGTATTTTATATGTGTATTACACACCTATATACTGCACACCAAATAGTACACCTATACCAGTCCTTACTAGGACCTTTGTGGACCTAGTAGCTAGTGATTTGCAGACTGTACCTCAGTCCCTACACTGATAAAGGACTGCTGCAGAATAGGGCAGCAGTCAGCAGCAGTGCACCAGCACCCTATATATTGTACACCTATACCCGTCCTTACAAGGACCTTTGTGGACCTAATAGCTAGTGATTTGCAGACTGTACCTCAGTCCCTACACTGATAAAGGACTTCTGCAGAATAGGGCAGTAATCTGCAGCACAGCCCTGCACCAGCACCCTATATATTATACACCTATACCAGTCCTTACAAGGACCTTTGTGAGCCTAGTAGCTAGTGATTTGCAGACTGTACCTCAGTCCCTACACTGATAAAGGACTGCTGCAGAATAGGGCAGTAATCTGCAGCAGTGCACCACAACCCTATATATTGTACACCTATACCCGTCCTTACAAGGACCTTTGTGGACCTAGTAGCTAGTGATTTGCAGACTGTACCTCAGTCCCTACACTGATAAAGGACTGCTGCAGAATAGGGCAGTAATCTACAGCAGTGCACCAGTACCCTATATATTGTACACCTATACCAGTCCTTACAAGGACCTTTGTGGACCTAGTAGCTAGTCATTTACAGACTGTACCTCAGTCCCTACACTGATAAAGGACTGCTGCAGAATAGGGCAGTAATCTGCAGCAGTGCACCAGCACCCTATATATTGTACACCTATACCAGTCCTTACAAGGACCTTTGTGAGCCTAGTAGCTAGTGATTTGCAGACTGTACCTCAGTCCCTACACTGATAAAGGACTGCTGCAGAATAGGGCAGTAATCTACAGCAGTGCACCAGCACCCTATATATTGTACACCTATGCCAGTCCTTACAAGGACCTTTGTGGACCTAGTAGCTAGTGATTTGCAGACTGTACCTCAGTCCCTACACTGATAAAGGACTGCTGCAGAATAGGGCAGTAATCTACAGCAGTGCACCAGTACCCTATATATTGTACACCTATACCAGTCCTTACAAGGACCTTTGTGGACCTAGTAGCTAGTGATTTGCAGACTGTACCTCAGTCCCTACACTGATAAAGGACTGCTGCAGAATAGGGCAATAATCTGCAGCAGTGCACCAGCACCCTATATATTGTACACCTATGCCAGTCCTTACAAGGACCTTTGTGGACCTAGTAGCTAGTGATTTGCAGACTGTACCTCAGTCCCTACACTGATAAAGGACTGCTGCAGAATAGGGCAGTAATCTACAGCAGTGCACCAGTACCCTATATATTGTACACCTATACCAGTCCTTACAAGGACCTTTGTCGACCTAGTAGCTAGTGATTTGCAGACTGTACCTCAGTCCCTACACTGATAAAGGACTTCTGCAGAATAGGGCAGTAATCTGCAGCACAGCCCTGCACCAGCACCCTATATATTATACACCTATACCAGTCCTTACAAGGACCTTTGTGAGCCTAGTAGCTAGTGATTTGCAGACTGTACCTCAGTCCCTACACTGATAAAGGACTGCTGCAGAATAGGGCAGCAATCTGCAGCAGTGCACCACAACCCTATATATTGTACACCTATACCCGTCCTTACAAGGACCTTTGTGGACCTAGTAGCTAGTGATTTGCAGACTGTACCTCAGTCCCTACACTGATAAAGGACTGCTGCAGAATAGGGCAGTAATCTACAGCAGTGCACCAGTACCCTATATATTGTACACCTATACCAGTCCTTACAAGGACCTTTGTGGACCTAGTAGCTAGTGATTTGCAGACTGTACCTCAGTCCCTACACTGATAAAGGACTGCTGCAGAATAGGGCAGTAATCTACAGCAGTGCACCCCAACCCTATATATTGTACACCTATACCCGTCCTTACAAGGACCTTTGTGGACCTAGTAGCTAGTGATTTGCAGACTGTACCTCAGTCCCTACACTGATAAAGGACTGCTGCAGAATAGGGCAGTAATCTGCAGCAGTGCACCAGCACCCTATATATTGTACACCTATGCCAGTCCTTACAAGGACCTTTGTGGACCTAGTAGCTAGTGATTTGCAGACTGTACCTCAGTCCCTACACTGATAAAGGACTGCTGCAGAATAGGGCAGTAATCTACAGCAGTGCACCAGTACCCTATATATTGTACACCTATACCAGTCCTTACAAGGACCTTTGTGGACCTAGTAGCTAGTCATTTACAGACTGTACCTCAGTCCCTACACTGATAAAGGACTGCTGCAGAATAGGGCAGTAATCTGCAGCAGTGCACCAGCACCCTATATATTGTACACCTATACCAGTCCTTACAAGGACCTTTGTGAGCCTAGTAGCTAGTGATTTGCAGACTGTACCTCAGTCCCTACACTGATAAAGGACTGCTGCAGAATAGGGCAGTAATCTACAGCAGTGCACCAGCACCCTATATATTGTACACCTATGCCAGTCCTTACAAGGACCTTTGTGGACCTAGTAGCTAGTGATTTGCAGACTGTACCTCAGTCCCTACACTGATAAAGGACTGCTGCAGAATAGGGCAGTAATCTACAGCAGTGCACCAGTACCCTATATATTGTACACCTATACCAGTCCTTACAAGGACCTTTGTGGACCTAGTAGCTAGTGATTTGCAGACTGTACCTCAGTCCCTACACTGATAAAGGACTGCTGCAGAATAGGGCAATAATCTGCAGCAGTGCACCAGCACCCTATATATTGTACACCTATGCCAGTCCTTACAAGGACCTTTGTGGACCTAGTAGCTAGTGATTTGCAGACTGTACCTCAGTCCCTACACTGATAAAGGACTGCTGCAGAATAGGGCAGTAATCTACAGCAGTGCACCAGTACCCTATATATTGTACACCTATACCAGTCCTTACAAGGACCTTTGTCGACCTAGTAGCTAGTGATTTGCAGACTGTACCTCAGTCCCTACACTGATAAAGGACTTCTGCAGAATAGGGCAGTAATCTGCAGCACAGCCCTGCACCAGCACCCTATATATTATACACCTATACCAGTCCTTACAAGGACCTTTGTGAGCCTAGTAGCTAGTGATTTGCAGACTGTACCTCAGTCCCTACACTGATAAAGGACTGCTGCAGAATAGGGCAGCAATCTGCAGCAGTGCACCACAACCCTATATATTGTACACCTATACCCGTCCTTACAAGGACCTTTGTGGACCTAGTAGCTAGTGATTTGCAGACTGTACCTCAGTCCCTACACTGATAAAGGACTGCTGCAGAATAGGGCAGTAATCTACAGCAGTGCACCAGTACCCTATATATTGTACACCTATACCAGTCCTTACAAGGACCTTTGTGGACCTAGTAGCTAGTGATTTGCAGACTGTACCTCAGTCCCTACACTAATAAAGGACTGCTGCAGAATAGGGCAGTAATCTACAGCAGTGCACCACAACCCTATATATTGTACACCTATACCCGTCCTTACAAGGACCTTTGTGGACCTAGTAGCTAGTGATTTGCAGACTGTACCTCAGTCCCTACACTGATAAAGGACTTCTGCAGAATAGGGCAGTAATCTTCAGCACAGCCCTGCACCAGCACCCTATATATTATACACCTATACCAGTCCTTACAAGGACCTTTGTGAGCCTAGTAGCTAGTGATTTGCAGACTGTACCTCAGTCCCTACACTGATAAAGGACTGCTGCAGAATAGGGCAGTAATCTGCAGCAGTGCACCACAACCCTATATATTGTACACCTATACCAGTCCTTACAAGGACCTTTGTGGACCTAGTAGCTAGTGACTTGCAGACTGTACCTCACTCCCTACACTGATAAAGGACTGCTGCAGAATAGGACAGTAATCTGCAGCAGTGCACCAGCACCCTATATATTGTACACCTATGCCAGTCCTTACAAGGACCTTTGTGGACCTAGTAGCTAGTGATTTGCAGACTGTACCTCAGTCCCTACACTGATAAAGGACTGCTGCAGAATAGGGCAGTAATCTACAGCAGTGCCACAGTACCCTATATATTGTACACCTATACCAGTCCTTACAAGGACCTTTGTGGACCTAGTAGCTAGTGATTTGCAGACTGTACCTCAGTCCCTACACTGATAAAGGACTGCTGCAGAATAGGGCAGTAATCTGCAGCAGTGCACCAGCACCCTATATATTGTACACCTATGCCAGTCCTTACAAGGACCTTTGTGGACCTAGTAGCTAGTGATTTTCAGACTGTACCTCAGTCCCTACACTGATAAAGGACTGCTGCAGAATAGGGCAGTAATCTGCAGCAGTGCACCAGCACCCTATATATTGTACACCTATACCAGTCCTTACAAGGACCTTTGTGAGCCTAGTAGCTAGTGATTTGCAGACTGTACCTCAGTCCCTACACTGATAAAGGACTGCTGCAGAATAGGGCAGTAATCTGCAGCAGTGCACCACAACCCTATATATTGTACACCTATACCAGTCCTTACAAGGACCTTTGTGGACCTAGTAGCTAGTGATTTTCAGACTGTACCTCAGTCCCTACACTGATAAAGGACTGCTGCAGAATAGGGCAGTAATCTACAGCAGTGCACCAGCACCCTATATATTGTACACCTATGCCAGTCCTTACAAGGACCTTTGTGGACCTAGTAGCTAGTGATTTGCAGACTGTACCTCAGTCCCTACACTGATAAAGGACTGCTGCAGAATAGGGCAGTAATCTGCAGCAGTGCACCAGCACCCTATATATTGTACACCTATGCCAGTCCTTACAAGGACCTTTGTGGACCTAGTAGCTAGTGATTTGCAGACTGTACCTCAGTCCCTACACTGATAAAGGACTGCTGCAGAATAGGGCAGTAATCTACAGCAGTGCACCAGTACCCTATATATTGTACACCTATACCAGTCCTTACAAGGACCTTTGTGGACCTAGTAGCTAGTCATTTACAGACTGTACCTCAGTCCCTACACTGATAAAGGACTGCTGCAGAATAGGGCAGTAATCTGCAGCAGTGCACCAGCACCCTATATATTGTACACCTATACCAGTCCTTACAAGGACCTTTGTGAGCCTAGTAGCTAGTGATTTGCAGACTGTACCTCAGTCCCTACACTGATAAAGGACTGCTGCAGAATAGGGCAGTAATCTACAGCAGTGCACCAGCACCCTATATATTGTACACCTATGCCAGTCCTTACAAGGACCTTTGTGGACCTAGTAGCTAGTGATTTGCAGACTGTACCTCAGTCCCTACACTGATAAAGGACTGCTGCAGAATAGGGCAGTAATCTACAGCAGTGCACCAGTACCCTATATATTGTACACCTATACCAGTCCTTACAAGGACCTTTGTGGACCTAGTAGCTAGTGATTTGCAGACTGTACCTCAGTCCCTACACTGATAAAGGACTGCTGCAGAATAGGGCAATAATCTGCAGCAGTGCACCAGCACCCTATATATTGTACACCTATGCCAGTCCTTACAAGGACCTTTGTGGACCTAGTAGCTAGTGATTTGCAGACTGTACCTCAGTCCCTACACTGATAAAGGACTGCTGCAGAATAGGGCAGTAATCTACAGCAGTGCACCAGTACCCTATATATTGTACACCTATACCAGTCCTTACAAGGACCTTTGTCGACCTAGTAACTAGTGATTTGCAGACTGTACCTCAGTCCCTACACTGATAAAGGACTGCTGCAGAATAGGGCAGCAGTCAGCAGCAGTGCACCAGCACCCTATATATTGTACACCTATACCCGTCCTTACAAGGACCTTTGTGGACCTAATAGCTAGTGATTTGCAGACTGTACCTCAGTCCCTACACTGATAAAGGACTTCTGCAGAATAGGGCAGTAATCTGTAGCACAGCCCTGCACCAGCACCCTATATATTATACACCTATACCAGTCCTTACAAGGACCTTTGTGAGCCTAGTAGCTAGTGATTTGCAGACTGTACCTCAGTCCCTACACTGATAAAGGACTGCTGCAGAATAGGGCAGCAATCTGCAGCAGTGCACCACAACCCTATATATTGTACACCTATACCCGTCCTTACAAGGACCTTTGTGGACCTAGTAGCTAGTGATTTGCAGACTGCACCTCAGTCCCTACACTGATAAAGGACTGCTGCAGAATAGGGCAGTAATCTGCAGCAGTGCACCTGTCAGGGAAATAGCCGCAATCTCACGAGGTACGTTCGTGTTAGCGCGCGTCGGCGCCTACGTAAGCGCAAAGTAGTTTCTAGACGAACGGCCGACGCTACGTCTAACCGGGCGGGCATACGCGGTGATGCTACGAATACACAACGTACTCGACGTAGCCGTACGATCGCTCCGACACGCTCACGACGTGACCCGGTCACCTCGCCTACTTAAACGTTCACCTGTCAGTCCCGCATTGCTGGATTATCGTCAGCTCTCCTGTGAACCTGTACCCGTGTTTCCTGTTATCCGACCTCCAGTGTACCGACCCGGCTTGCCTGACCCGCTCCTGTTATTCTCCTGGCTCTGACTCCTGGCTTGTACCCGACGTTCCTGATCTGCTTCCTGCACCTGATCCCGGCCTGTCTTGACCATTCTCTGGACTTCTGCTGCCTACTCTCGGACTTCCTAGCACAGTTGCCCATCTAGGCTCGTTTACCCGGTACTTGACCTCTGCTGCTGCTACCTGGCAACCTGTGCTACTGTGGGCACTGCATCCCTGTGTCAACTTCAGGGTTGTGCTGCGCTCGGCCGCAAGGGGAGCCCTCTCAGCATTTCGGCCTCACTCCCGACCGTGACAGTATAATCCAGCCATGTCAGAGGTCGACAGAGGTGACTCCCCATTGGAGGCCGTTTTACAAGAACTTACGGCCCTTACTCCAGCTATTCAGGAGCTCCGAGAGAGATATCACTGGCTGAAGGAACGCCTGCAACACCCGCTAGAACCACCCACCTTCTCTGGTCAAGTTCCTGCTTCTATAATCCCAGCTGCCCCGGAACCGCGAGCCCCAGCCCCGGAACGCTTCTTTGGGGACCGAAGGAAATTCAGATCCTTCAAGAACTCGTGTTTTCTCTATTTCTCCCTGCAACCTCAGACCTTTTCTTCAGAAGCAACCAAGGTGGGGTTTACCATTTCATTACTGAGGGACGATCCCCAGACGTGGGCCCATGGCCTGCTGGAGCAGTGCAGCCCTTACGTGGATACTTTGGACCAGTTCTTTGAAGCCATGGCCCGCTTGTATGATGATCCTTTCCGGACAGCTACAGCCGAAGCATCTTTGTACGCCCTTCGCCAGGGTGGGCGACCTGCAGAGGACTATTCAGTAGAATTCCGTACCTGGAGCTCTGACTCCGGCTGGAACGAAGCAGCACTAAAATATCAGTACCGTATGGGGTTGTCCGAAGCCCTTAAAGACGAGTTGGCCAGATTGGAGATTCCCACTACCCTTGAGGACCTCATCTTACTCGCCATCCAGCTCGACAGACGTCTACGGGAACGTCAGTCTGAACGCACTCGGACTACTTGCACCATCCAGGCCCCACCTTCAGCTCGCCCAGCAGTAGCTCCCGTTCTGAGGGGCATTCCCCGTCCCGCTTTAACCTCCGAAGAGAGACTTCTTCGCCGTCAGGCACATCTTTGTTTTTACTGTGGAAAATCAGGACATTTCATTAACAACTGCCCCACAAGGCCGAGTAAACCAGTCCCAAGCACCCCATCTCATCTTCAAGTAGCAAAGTCAGCTTCTGCCCACATCTCTCTTCCAGTCACATTGATGGTGGCAGGCAGCAGAATCCCTCTACAAGCAATTATTGACTCTGGAGCCTGTAGTTGCTTCCTGGACTTAACCTTGGCTAGGAGTCTGGCTCTCCCACTGAACCTCAAGGAACAGAGACTGACCGTCCGTTTGGCCGATGGCTCCTTACCTAGTTCAGGTCATGTCACCAAGGAAACTAGTCCCATCCTGACGATCACCAATTCGGGTCACCGGGAATTCCTTAAATTTGATGTTCTGAGCTCCCCGATGTTCCCTGTTATCCTAGGGATCCCTTGGCTACAGGCTCACAATCCCCAGATCGATTGGCCCACAAGGGTGGTTTCCTTCACATCTGCCTACTGCCAGTAGCACTGCCTAGATTCCGTCCCCCGCAACCTGCCCAGTTGTCTGACTGTACAACCTGTATCCAGTCCGGCTTCTCACATACCAACAGTCTACCAGGAATTCAGAGACGTGTTTGACAAGAGGAAAGCCGATATCCTACCTCCACACCGCCCCTATGACTGCCCCATTGAATTGTTACCCGGGGCCTCCATTCCTTTTGGTCGGATATTTCCCCTTTCGGAGACTGAACTGGAGGCTCTGAGACAATACATTGACGAAAACCTGGCCAAAGGATTCATTCGTCCCTCCTGATCCCCTGCCGGAGCAGGCATCTTCTTTGTGGAGAAAAAAGATAAGACCCTAAGACCATGTGTGGACTATCGGGAATTAAATAATATTACCCTCAAAAACCGTTATCCTCTTCCGCTTATCCCTGAACTCCTCCAGAGGTTCCCTACCTCACGTGTCTTTACGAAACTCGATTTACGTGGGGCTTATAATCTTGTCCGTATCCGGGAAGGGGACGAGTGGAAGACCGCCTTCAGAACAAGATTTGGTCACTTTGAGTATTTAGTCATGCCCTTCGGACTGTGTAATGCCCCGGCAACCTTTCAGCATTTCATTAATGATATCTTTCGGGAGCATCTTGACCACTTTGTTGTCGCCTACCTTGACGACATTCTGATTTTTTCAACCTCACTAGAACTTCACAGGGTACATGTTAAGAAAGTACTATGTATTCTTAGAACTCACGGGTTATATGCCAAGGCCGAGAAGTGTGATTTTGAGAAGGAATCTATCCATTTCTTGGGACTCATTATTACCACAGGTGGAATTGCCATGGACCCGCAGAAAGTGAAATCTATCCTGGATTGGCCCGCTCCTTCTGACAAAAGGGGTGTACAGAGGTTTATCGGGTTTGCAAACTTCTACCGAAGGTTCATACGGGGTTTCTCCACCATTGTAGCCCCCATCACTCTGACCACTCGCCAGCACACCAAGTTCCACTGGTCCCCAGCAGCTCAGTCCGCCTTTGACCAGCTCAAGATCCTTTTTACCTCTGCGCCCATCCTGCAGCACCCAGATCCCGCCTTGCCCTTCGTACTAGAAGTAGATGCCTCGGAGGTAGCCACCGGGGCAATCTTATCCCAACGTCAGGGTCCCAAAGCTTTACTACATCCCATAGCCTTTTTCTCTCGGAAGATGAGTTCCCCAGAAAAGAACTATGATGTAGGGGACCGGGAACTTCTAGCGATCAAAACCGCTCTTGAAGAATGGAGGTACCTCCTGGAAGGTGCCGCTCACCCCATTCTAATTTTTACGGACCACAAGAACTTAGAGTATCTCCGTACGGCCAAACGTCTGAGACCTCGACAGGCCCGATGGGCTTTGTTCTTTTCAAGATTCAATTTCCACATTACCTACCGCCCAGGATCTAAGAACAGCAAAGCGGATGCTTTATCTAGGATGTTTCCTGATACCCCAGAAGGAGCCCCACCCAGTACAATTTTGTCTCCCCAAAATTTCCTGTTGATACAACCAGACCTAAGGTCTTCTATCGAACTGGCTACTAGGCAGTGTACGGAGACCGAGGTTTCTTCCCTGAGAAGCCAAGGAGGGCTTCTATGGCGCCAGGACAAGATTTTTGTTCCCCAACAAGCCAGGTTACTGGTATTGAAGACCTTCCATGACCACCAACTTGCAGGCCACTTTGGAGTACGGAAGACGACGGACCTTGTACAGCGGTCCCTATGGTGGCCTACTTTAAGGGCGGACTGTAAAGCATACGTGGATTCCTGCACCATCTGCCAGCGCAACAAGGGATCTAACACCAGACCCTGGGGTCTGTTACGGCCACTGCCAGTCCCGGAGAAACCATGGAAAGAAATTTCCATGGATTTTATTGTGGAACTACCTCCCTCTGAAGGGTTTACGGCCATCTTGGTGGTCGTAGACCGCCTGTCCAAGATGGCGCATTTCTTGCCGCTAAAGGGGACCCCCTCTGCCCTAGATACGGCAAGAACTTTTATAAAAGAAATTGTCCGGTTACACGGGGTACCTGATAGCATTGTATCGGATAGAGGGGTACAATTCACCTCCAAATTTTGGAAAGAACTGTGTAAATTTCTCTCAATTAAAATATGTTTGTCTTCTGCCTATCACCCACAGAGCAACGGACAAACCGAAAGGACCAACCAAACATTGGAGCAATACCTGCGATGCTTTTGCTCCTTCTCCCAGGATGATTGGGTTTCCTTGTTACCTTGTGCGTAATTCGCTTATAATAACTCAGTGCACGCCTCCACCAACCAGTCACCCTTCTGGGCAAACTACGGATTCCACCCTTCATTCCTGCCTAACACCATTCCTGAATCGTCTGTCCCGGCAGTCCAAGACAGAGTAAATCTCATTCACTCAAACTATCAAGTACTTCAAGATACCATGAGAAGGGCCCAGGAGGAATACAAAAAGCAGTACGATAAGAGGAAGAGAGTCAACCCTACCTTCAAGACAGGGGATAAGGTGTGGCTTTCAGCAGCAAATCTTAAACTGCCTTGTCCTTCCCGGAAACTGGGACCTAAATTTCTGGGTCCTTTTGAGATCAAACGAGAGATTAATCCTGTAGCCTTTGAGCTTGCCTTGCCTGAATCGTTTAAAATCCATCCTACATTTCATGTCTCCCTCCTTAAACCTGTTACCTTTAGTCCATTTTCAGGAAGAGAAGAAGTGCCCCCACCTCCAGTTCAGGTTGGTGAAGAAACCGAATACGAAGTTGAGTCCATCCCCGACTGTCGTCGGAGAGGTAGGACCATCCAGTTTTTAATTAAATGGAAGGGGTATTCTGCTGAGGAGAACTCGTGGGAGCCTGCCAATCACGTACATGCTCCTAAACTTTTACACAGGTTCCGCAGCCGGTATCCTGAAAAATGGGCTCGGTTGGGCATCCGGAGGCTGCCCCTTGGGGGGAGGCACTGTCAGGGAAATAGCCGCAATCTCACGAGGTACGTTCGTGTTAGCGCGCGTCGGCGCCTACGTAAGCGCAAAGTAGTTTCTAGACGAACGACCGACGCTATGTCTAACCGGGCGGGCATACGCGGTGATGCTACGAATACACAACGTACTCGACGTAGCCGTACGATCGCTCCGACACGCTCACGACGTGACCCGGTCACCTCGCCTACTTAAACGTTCACCTGTCAGTCCCGCATTGCTGGATTATCGTCAGATCTCCTGTGAACCTGTACCCGTGTTTCCTGTTATCCGACCTCCAGTGTACCGACCCGGCTTGCCTGACCCGCTCCTGTTATTCTCCTGGCTCTGACTCCTGGCTTGTACCCGACGTTCCTGATCTGCTTCCTGCACCTGATCCCGGCCTGTCTTGACCATTCTCTGGACTTCCGCTGCCTACTCTCGGACTTCCTAGCACAGTTGCCCATCTAGGCTCGTTTACCCGGTACTTGACCTCTGCTGCTGCTACCTGGCAACCTGTGCTACTGTGGGCACTGCATCCCTGTGTCAACTTCAGGGTTGTGCTGCGCTCGGCCGCAAGGGGAGCCCTCTCAGCATTTCGGCCTCACTCCCGACCGTGACAGCACCACAACCCTATATATTGTACACCTATACTCGTCCTTACAAGGACATTTGTGGACCTAGTAGCTAGTGATTTGCAGACTGTACCTCAGTCCCTACACTGATAAAGGACTTCTGCAGAATAGGGCAGTAATCTTCAGCACAGCCCTGCACCAGCACCCTATATATTATACACCTATACCAGTCCTTACAAGGACCTTTGTGAGCCTAGTAGCTAGTGATTTGCAGACTGTACCTCAGTCCCTACACTGATAAAGGACTGCTGCAGAATAGGGCAGTAATCTGCAGCAGTGCACCACAACCCTATATATTGTACACCTATACCAGTCCTTACAAGGACCTTTGTGGACCTAGTAGCTAGTGATTTGCAGACTGTACCTCACTCCCTACACTGATAAAGGACTGCTGCAGAATAGGACAGTAATCTGCAGCAGTGCACCAGCACCCTATATATTGTACACCTATGCCAGTCCTTACAAGGACCTTTGTGGACCTAGTAGCTAGTGATTTGCAGACTGTACCTCAGTCCCTACACTGATAAAGGACTGCTGCAGAATAGGGCAGTAATCTACAGCAGTGCACCAGTACCCTATATATTGTACACCTATACCAGTCCTTACAAGGACCTTTGTGGACCTAGTAGCTAGTGATTTGCAGACTGTACCTCAGTCCCTACACTGATAAAGGACTGCTGCAGAATAGGGCAGTAATCTGCAGCAGTGCACCAGCACCCTATATATTGTACACCTATGCCAGTCCTTATGAGGACCTTTGTGGACCTAGTAGATAGTGATTTGCAGACTGTATCTCAGTCCCTACACTGATAAAGGACTGCTGCAGAATAGGGCAGTAATCTACAGCAGTGCACCAGTACCCTATATATTGTACACCTATACCAGTCCTTACAAGGACCTTTGTGAACCTAGTAGCTAGTCATTTGCAGACTGTACCTCAGTCCCTACACTGATAAAGGACTGCTGCAGAATAGGGCAGTAATCTGCAGCAGTGCACCAGCACCCTATATATTGTACACCTATACCAGTCCTTAAAAGGACCTTTGCGGACCTAGTAGCTAGTGATTTGCAGACTGTACCTCGGTCCCTACAATGATAAAGGACTGATGCAGAATAGGGCAGTAATCTACAGCAGTGCACCACAACCCTATATATTGTACACCTATACCAGCCCTTACAAGGACCTTTATGGACCTAGTAGCTAGTGATTTGCCGACTGTACCTCAGTCCCTACACTGATAAAGGACTGCTGCAGAATAGGGCAGTAATCTACAGCAGTGCACCAGCACCCTATATATTGTACACCTATACCAGTCCTTACAAGGACCTTTGTGGACCTAGTAGCTAGTGATTAAACTGACTTTACCTCAGTCCCTACACTGATAAAGGACTGCTGCAGAATAGGGCAGTAATCTACAGCAGTGCACCAGTACCCTATATATTGTACACCTATACCAGTCCTTACAAGGACCTTTGTGGACCTAGTAGCTAGTGATTTGCAGACTGTACCTCAGTCCCTACACTGATAAAGGACTGCTGCAGAATAGGGCAGTAATCTGCAGCAGTGCACCACAACCCTATATATTGTACACCTATACCCGTCCTTACAAGGACCTTTGTGGACCTAGTAGCTAGTGATTTGCAGACTGTACCTCAGTCCCTACACTGATAAAGGACTTCTGCAGAATAGGGCAGTAATCTTCAGCACAGCCCTGCACCAGCACCCTATATATTATACACCTATACCAGTCCTTACAAGGACCTTTGTGAGCCTAGTAGCTAGTGATTTGCAGACTGTACCTCAGTCCCTACACTGATAAAGGACTGCTGCAGAATAGGGCAGTAATCTACAGCAGTGCACCAGCACCCTATATATTGTACACCTATGCCAGTCCTTACAAGGACCTTTGTGGACCTAGTAGCTAGTGATTTGCAGATTGTACCTCAGTCCCTACACTGATAAAGGATTGCTGCAGAATAGGGCAGTAATCTACAGCAGTGCACCAGCACCCTATATATTGTACACCTATGCCAGTCCTTACAAGGACCTTTGTGGACCTAGTAGCTAGTGATTTGCAGACTGTACCTCAGTCCCTACACTGATAAAGGACTGCTGCAGAATAGGGCAATAATCTGCAGCAGAGCACCAGCACCCTATATATTGTACACCTATGCCAGTCCTTACAAGGACCTTTGTGGACCTAGTAGCTAGTGATTTGCAGACTGTACCTCAGTCCCTACACTGATAAAGGACTGCTGCAGAATAGGGCAGTAATCTACAGCAGTGCACCAGTACCCTATATATTGTACACCTATACCAGTCCTTACAAGGACCTTTGTGGACCTAGTAGCTAGTCATTTGCAGACTGTACCTCAGTCCCTACACTGATAAAGGACTGCTGCAGAATAGGGCAGTAGTCTGCAGCAGTGCACCAGCACCCTATATATTGTACACCTATACCAGTCCTTACAAGGACCTTTGTGGACCTAGTAGCTAGTGATTTGCAGACTGTACCTCAGTCCCTACAATGATAAAGGACTGCTGCAGAAGAGGGCAGTAATCTACAGCAGTGAACCACAACCCTATATATTGTACACCTATACCAGCCCTTACAAGGACCTTTATGGACCTAGTAGCTAGTGATTTGCAGACTGTACCTCAGTCCCTACACTGATAAAGGACTGCTGCAGAATAGGGCAGTAATCTACAGCAGTGCACCAGCAGCCTATATATTGTACACCTATACCAGTCCTTACAAGGACCTTTGTGGACCTAGTAGCTAGTGATTTGCAGACTTTACCTCAGTCCCTACACTGATAAAGGACTGCTGCAGAAAAGGGCAGTAATCTACAGCAGTGCACCAGCACCCTATACATTGTACATCTATACCAGCCCTTACAAGGACCTTTGTGGACCTAGTAGCTAGTGATTTGCAGACTGTACCTCAGTCCCTACACTGATAAAGGACTGCTGCAGAATAGGGCAGTAATCTGCAGCAGTGCACCAGCACCCTTTATATTGTACACCTGTACCAGTCCTTACAAGGACCTTTGAGGACCTAGTAGCTAGTGATTTGCCGACTGTACCTCAGTCCCTACACTGATAAAGGACTGCTGCAGAATAGGGCAGTAATCTGCAGCAGTGCACCAGCACCCTATATATTGTACACCTATACCAGTCCTTACAAGGACCTTTGTGGACCTAGCAGCTAGTGATTTGCAGACTGTACCTCAGTCCGTACACTGATAAAGGACTGCTGCAGAATAGGGCAGCAGTCAAGTATAATATTCTTTCTTTATTTGGAAGAAAGTATATTATACGTGTACAACCCTATATACTGTACACCTATACTAGTCCTTAAAAGGACCTTTGTGGACCTAATAGTAATAGCTAGTGATTAAACTGACTGTCCCTGCTGCACACAGCATCCTGTCCCTCCCTGCACTGACAAAAGACAGGCTGCTGCAGTCACCAGCACAGCAGTGCACTCAACCCTGTATACTGTACAACACCTATACCATACCAGTCCTTAAAAGGACTTTTGTGGACCTAATAGCTAGCGATTTGTGTCACTACAGTCTCTCCCTGCTCCACACAGGGTCCTATCCCTACACTGAAATAGGACAGAATGTAAAATGGCCGCCAGATCAGGTCTATTTATAAGGTAGGGGGAATGTCCAATTGTCCATGTGCTGAAATGTCTCAATTGGCTGTCCTGTACCCCATGATGGATGTGTCATCATGGGTCAAAGTTCTTTCACACTGTAAACACATATGTCTGCCGGGCGAACAGTGGCAATAGTCTGCCGATCGGGCGAATTGCGAACATGCAAAATTCACCGCGAAACGACCGCTGGGCGAACAGTTAAGCCATCCCTAGACTTTGGTGCTAACCCAGTTACCCATTGTGGATCCCTGTTCACTTTAACCATTAATCTAGGGGCTCGGTATAGGAGAACCGCACCTTCAGTTCATATATAGCGCTTCTCTTGCGCTGGGCATTTTTGAGGGTCTCTTACCCTTCATTCCCTTACTTAAGTTAATGCCCATAATGACTGGCCAGTCTTCTCTACATGTGTCTATACCCTCTTGCCTCTAAACTACTTTATCTAGCAGATGTACTACATATACCTGTGAACAGCACTATTCTTCCCTTTCTTATCTATAAGACTCAGATGGACAGCAGACAGTGACAACATAACATAAAACCAACAATCAATACAGTTTGATTAAGGGGAGTAAAATAGGTACGCTTTGTCCCGAAAATGCCTTACCGATCAAGGAAGTCTGATAACTCAAATGTAAGCAAAAGGCTTACCTCAGCCGGCTGATTATCAGAAATTCCCGGATCGTCTCAAGCTCCTCGTTTCGGATACTCAGGGTCACCTGGGAACCCCTCCTGGCTGGCTCACCACCTGACATAGATATTTGATAGATAGGCAACTCCTATCCTTATATTGATTAGTGGTTCCAAATTAATAATAACTACTGCAGTAGGGAACAGACACAAAAGATACGCTCAGCATCTTTCCAAATAACTGTACTCCTTTATTATGATGCATTTGAAGGGTTTTATACACATGATTACGTAGGTATCACATTATTATTACAATTGTGCGTTTATGGTAACAAAGAGCGTTACATAGGTGGGCTAATTCTAATCAAGACTCGAAAAGAATGCAAAACATGTACTGAAAACATTATTAGTGCTGTGTGCACAGTGAGGGCATTGTGCAATACATATAAAATAGAATACAATTACATACAGAACTTACAAATTTCCATTACACCGACAACTTTGTGCGACCGTGTGTATGCAACACAAGTTTGGGCCAAAATCCGTCTGAAAAAACCCGACGGATTTTGTCATCGGAATGTCCAACTGCATGTACAGGGCAATAGTGTGTGCTGGGTTTTAAAGAAGTATAGTCAAAGCTCGTTTTGGCTGTACTTCTCCTATGGATCACAGGAGTGCAATTCATTTTGCAGTCCTGTGATCCATTTTCAGCAAAGAGCGAACTGAAGTCTGCTCTCTGCTGACGTCAACAATATTAGTCCAGGCACAGCATCATCCTGACCACTGAGATGGCTGCTCCTCCCCCTCCACAGCCCAGCGCTCCAATGAGCGAGGACCGAGAAGAGCAGAGAGCTGTGGCTGACAGTCTACGGAGCTCCAAGTGACCAAGTGATCGGCGGTGTTCAATCGCTCAGTTCTCAGTGTAGAGCCACTGGGGGACAGATGCTGTATCCACCTAGGTAAGTAAAATCTGCAAAGAAAAGACTGCTTTACTTCTCTTTTAAATATCCTTCTGTTCAGGGGACACACCTGGCATCGTGTTTGGGAATTAAGAAAGTCTAATGCCCTGTACACACATTCGGACATTCAGACGACAAAATCCGTCAGATTTTTTCTGACGGATTTTGGCCCAAACTTGTCTTACATACACACGGTCGCACAAAGTTGTCGGAAAATCCAATCGTTTAGAACGAGGTGACGTAAACCATGTACGACTGGACTATAAGGAGGCCAGTAGCCAATAGCTTTCATCTCGTAATTTATTCTGAGCATGCATGGCACTTTGTGCATCGGAATTGTATACACACAATTGGAATTTAAACGATTGGATTTTGTTGTCTGAAAATTTTAGATCCAGATCTCAAACTTTGTGTGTCAGAAATTCCGACGGAAAAAGTCAGATGGAGCCCACACACGATCGGAATTTCCTACAACACAGTCCGGTTGTAGATTTTCCGTCGGAAAGTCTGACTGTGTGTACAGGACATTAGAGGTAGTGGTGGTGCTAGGAATCCTGCAAACTATGGAAGACCTGGCAGAGATTCTTTGAGTACTGGAGGTTCTAGGAACCCTGGCAATCTTGAAAAATCCACAAGAGATCCTTTAAATACCATAAGATACTGTAAGTGTCTTCAGCAACTTTTATTTATCTGTAGGCCTCTGATACAAAGAAAATTTTATTTAAATAGCAGTCAGAAAGCAAGTTTGATGAGCCCTTTAAATACATTTGTGAGTGGGCAATATCCAATTAAAAGTATGTTGGATCACATAAATTAAAATAAATCTATCGTTTCAAGCCTTTCCTAATTAAAAAGCATAGATGTATAGGGTATATTCATGTTTAACACCAATGAGTGAAATTACCTAGACCTGCCTCATCTCCTCTCCAAAACACAATATATATAATTAATTCTGTCATTTACATCAGTATCAGATGGGTTGATGTTCCAACAATTATTTTACAGCCTCTTATGAAATTGATAAGGGACAGAGGAATGGGCGTCTAGTCTCAGGTGGTTAATGTTTATTCGTTAAGTTTCCCATATGACGTTACAGTTAGGGGGCACAGATGTGTGTAGCTTTGCACAAACTAATTATTTCAGTGTCTGTAGAGTTCATGTCCAAAGACAGACAATAAGACAAAATAGAACAAGGCTGGGATATTTGGCACAACATAATAATTACCTCCAAACCTCCCTCCCTCTTCTAGAGCATGCCCTATCATTGAACTTTGCCTTAGAATACTATATTACCAAAAGTAATTCTTCCAGAAGCGCATTTGTGAGGCCAGGCACTGATGTTGGACAAGAAGGCCTGGCTTGCAATCTCCGCTCCCTAGTGAAGGGAACTCATAAGGCTTCAGTATACCAAGACATTTTGGACAATTTCATGCTCCCAACTTTTTTTCCCCCTCTGTATCCAGGTATAGTTATAGTTAGTTCTAGTTATAGTTCTAATTGCCAAGGTCATGGTAACATCAACTCAGTGATAGAATTTTTTAAAATACATGTGTTATATTTGTAAATTTTGACTTACAAGCTTTTTAAGTGTTTCTTTGTCTTATTATGCAGAATGATATGGACAATGTCTTGACTTAAACTTTCTTGAAGTAATATATATACTATATCACCAAAAGTAACAATGTTTTTTGTCAGCTCCATAGTATTGCTTTCCCCTAAACACTAGACATGTGCAGAGTAAAATATTTCGTTTCGGAATTTCGTTTTCGTCTGAAAACTTAATTTATTTAGTTACTCCCGAAATTCGTTTTTATTTATTTTGTTTTTCGTTCAAAAATTGCATTCGTCCGAAAATCCACATGAATTACGGTCGAATCTGTCTTTGAAGGCTTATGGTGTCTGTCGAATGTATAAAGAAGATTCGACGGAGCTAGTATATAGCATACTTTAGAACCCTATTAAAGTCTATGGGACTCCAACGTTAAAAATCTAAAGTGCTAATTTTAAAGGCTAATTTGCAAGTTACTGTCCTAAAAAGTGTTTGGGGACCCGGGTCCTGCCCCAGGGGACATGTATCAATGCAAAAAAAAGTTTTAAAGACGGCCGTTTTTTCGGGAGCAGTGATTTTAATAATGATTAAAGTGAAACAATAAAAGTGTAATATTCCTTTAAATTTCGTAGGGGGGGGTTGTCTATAGTATGCCTGTGAAGGGGCGCATGTTTCCCGTGCTTAGAATTGTCCCTGCACAAAGTGTCATTTATGCAGGAAAAAAAGTCCTTTAAAATCACTCGCAGCTATAATGAATTGTCGGCTCCCGTAATACAGAGAACACTCATTGAAAGTCATTGATAAATAAATAAATAAATAAATAAAAAAGCGTGGGGGTCCCCCAAATTCAATTACCAGGCCCTTCAGGTCTGGTATGGATATTAAGGAGAACCCTGCCTCAAATTTAAGAAAAAATTTGACGTGGGGTTCCCCCTAAATATCCATAACCAGACCCTTCAGGTCTGGTATGGATATTAAGGGGAACCCCGCGTCAAATTAAAAAAAAAAATTGACGTGGGGTTCCCCCTAAAAATCCATACCAGACCCTTTATCCGAGCACGCAACCTGGCAGGAGGGGGGGACGAGAGAGCGGCCCCCCCTCCCTCCTGAACCGTACCAGGCCACATGCCCTCAACATTGGGAGGATGCTTTGGGGGTCCGTGACCCCTCAAAGCACCTTGTCCCCATGTTGATGAGGACAAGGGCCTCATCCCCACAACCCTGGCCGGTGGTTGTGGAGGTCTGCGGGTGGGGGGCTTATCAGAATCTGGAAGCCCCCTTTAACAAGGGGACCCCCAGATCCCGCCCCCCCCCCTGTTTGAAATGGTAAGGGGGTACAAAAGTACCCCTACCATTTCACAAAGAAAGTGTAAAAAATGTTTAAATAAAACAAACACACTTTTTAAAAATTCCTTTATTAAAAATAAAAAAAAAGATTCCAGCGGCGGTAATCCACTCTTGCTATCCAGCGACGGACGGTCATCTCTCCAGCGATGTCTAATGTCATCCAGCGCAGCGAATCCTCCGTCCTTCTTCTGTCTCCTCCACGGAGACACTGCAGGCATTCCGGCGGATGACGTTTCTTATATACGGAGGGCGGGGCCACCCGTCACCTGACACCGCCCCCCTCTGACGCAAGGGGAAACCCGGGGTTCCCCGTGACGTATGGGTGACCCCGCCCCCCTCTGATGTAACGGAAACCTGCCTGTGTTACATCAGAGGGGTGCGGGTCACCCCTACGTCACAGGGAACCCCGGGTTTCCCCTTGCGTCAGAGGGGGCGGGGTCAGGTGACGGGTGGCCCCGCCCTCCGTATATAAGAAACGTCATCCGCCGGAATGCCTGCAGTGTCTCCGTGGAGGAGACAGAAGAAGGATGCTGCGCTGCGCTGGATGACATTAGACATCGCTGGAGAGATGACCGTCCGTCGCTGGATAGCAAGAGTGGATTACCGCCGCTGGAATCTTTTTTTTTATTTTTAATAAAGGAATTTTTAAAAAGTGTGTTTGTTTTATTTAAACATTTTTTACACTTTCTTTGTGAAATGGTAGGGGTACTTTTGTACCCCCTTACCATTTCAAACAGGGGGGGGGCCGGGATCTGGGGGTCCCCTTGTTAAAGGGGGCTTCCAGATTCTGATAAGCCCCCCGCCCGCAGACCTCCACAACCACCGGCCAGGGTTGTGGGGATGAGGCCCTTGTCCTCATCAACATGGGGACAAGGTGCTTTGAGGGGTCACGGACCCCCAAAGCATCCTCCCAATGTTGAGGGCATGTGGCCTGGTACGGTTCAGGAGGGAGGGGGGGCCGCTCTCTCGTCCCCCCCTCTTTTCCTGCGGCCTGCCAGGTTGCGTGCTCGGATAAAGGGTCTGGTATGGATTTTTAGGGGGAACCCCACGTCAAATTTTTTTTAAATTTGATGCGGGGTTCCCCTTAATATCCATACCAGACCTGAAGGGTCTGGTTATGGATATTTAGGGGGAACCCCACGTCAAATTTTTTCTTAAATTTGAGGCAGGGTTCCCCTTAATATCCATACCAGACCTGAAGGGCCTGGTAATTGAATTTGGGGGACCCCCACGCTTTTTTTTTTGTTTATTTATTTATTTTTTTATCAATGACTTTCAATGAGTGTTCTCTGTATTACGGGAGCCGACAATTCATAATAGCTGCGAGTGATTTTAAAGGACTTTTTTTCCTGCATAAATGACACTTTGTGCAGGGACAATTCTAAGCACGGGAAACATGCGCCCCTTCACAGGCACACTATAGACAACCCCCCCCCCTACGAAATTTAAAGGAATATTACACTTTTATTGTTTCACTTTAATCATTATTAAAATAACTGCTCCTGAAAAAACGGCCGTTTTTAAAACTTTTTTTTGCATTGATACATGTCCCCTGGGGCAGGACCCGGGTCCCCAAACACTTTTTAGGACAGTAACTTGCAGAATCTTTTCTCTCTGTCAAATCTTTTTTCTCTGTCGAATATTTTCTCTATATAATCTTGGACTAATAGAGGTAAGGTTAGGCACATTCGAACACAGGTTCTATAGACACAGATTGTTGTCAGAGTCATGTCGAATCTCCTATTCTATATCGAACTGTTGTAACAATGAAAACGAAAATAAAGCATTTATTTATGTCGGATCTTTCGTTTTTCGGATTTTGTGCTTTCGTTATCGTTTGTCAAAACGAAAACGAAAATAGCTGAAATTCGGACGAAAATGCATTCGGACGAAAACGAATGCACATGTCTACTAAACACCCCCTAAAATGTCTACAAATGTGATGGGTGTGCTTCAATTCATGCAAAGTGACCTTTTTTTAATTTTTGGGGTTGTGCCAAACTCATTAGGAACCCCCCTCCCCCCCAACTGCTAGCTCAGCTGATAACAATCCTCTATCTGATGACTTGACCAAACCCAATACACACTATACCTACCTTTTTGATGGTCACATTTATGGACGAATTCACCAAAGCATGTAGTGTAAGGGCCTGCCTCAATACTTTCAAATGCAATTATTATTTTTTTTGAACACATTAATTTTCTTGCTATGTAATAGCAGAATGTCAAAATGTGCTTACATTTTGTTTTCATTTTGTTATTATGACACTTCTTACCTGTCCCGTGGGCTGCCAATAGTGTAAGTAAGGAGGGGTTTCACAAAGTATCACACATTATTTAGGCATTCAGCTCTCAATCAAGTGGAGAGGGTTACCTGTCCTAAACATCCCCCCTCATTTTTTAGCAAGGGCCCATCATATGGGGGGGATGGGGGGGTAATGACTCTCATAAGGGGACCTTATACTTTAGGCTTTAAATACTCAGTTCCCAAAATGTTATACTCATTTAGCCCAAAAATGTGGGTGTCTAATCTGCTTGCAATGTTGATTTGTCAAATTACTAATTTTTGTTCTTGTTTCACTACACAGTGTCCTTCAAGAGGGATTCCACCAAAAAAAAAAATATTAAAAGCCAGCAGCTATAAATACTACAGCTGCTGACTTTTAATAAATGGACACTCACCTGTCCCGGGTTCCAGCGATGCCGGCAGCCGAGGCCGATCGATCGCTCGGCTCTCGGCTGCTGCCGCCACCATTCTAGGTGAGGGAATCAGGAAGTGAAGTGAATCGGCTTCACTTCCCGGTTCCCTACTGCGCATGCGCCGCGCAATAGGAAATCTCCGCGCTGTCACTAGGACCCATGTGTGTCCCAGCAGACAGCGCGGCAGGGCAGGAAATGGCGTAGACTCCCACGGGAGTCTATGCCCGGAAGTGGGTGTAAATACCTGTCTTTGACAGGTATCTCCACCCCCCTCCCCCCTGAAAGGTGTCAATTGTGACACCGGAGGGGGGAGGGATCCGATCAGCGGAGGTTCCACTTTAGGGTGGAATCCCACTTTCAACGCCACAGGAATGGCAGACTGTGGCCTCCCACTTTGCCATTTTTTTTAAGTTGTGCCTTTTTCGCCAACAGTGCAAACCCAAGTTCAGAGCGAGATGAGGGGACAGTCTCTTCTTCAGATAATCTTATTATGTTGTGGGTCTGCTACACACACACCTTGTTTTTGTAACTAATTTATGTAGTGCATTACTGACCAAAATCGTGTTCATTTTCAGCACCATGGCAGGAAAATGGCATGATTGTCCAAATTTATACCTCACTGTGGGTGTTTTTTACTAAAGGCACATCCACTATGCACTACAAGTGCACTGCAAAAGTACACCTGAAACTGCACTTGGAGTGCAAAGTGGAGTTGCCTTTAGTAAATCACACTCCTTCTCAGCACAAACTAAAATTTGACTACAAATACATTTTATGCGCAATGAAAAAGGAAGCCACACATTGTTGATAATTAAACTTTTTAATACAAGCACATTCACATGTGCGTTTCGAAAAGGTTTTTACAACAAACCAAGAGATTTTGTGTATCCAAAACAGAGTTTAATCAGAATTTTGTTTCCTTGTTGTTTTTGTGTAAACAGGCATGTATTAACCACTTCAGCTCCGGACCAATAAACACCTTAAGGACCAGAGGTCTTTTTCCAATTTCTCACTGCGCTGCTTTAACTGGTAATTGCGCGGTCATGCAATATTGCACCCAAACGAAATTTGCGTCCTTTTCTTCCCACAAATAGAGCTTTCTTTTGATGGTATTTGATTGCCTCTGCAATTTTTTTTTTTGCGATATAAATGGAAAAAGAGCGAAAATTTAAAAAAAAAAAGATATTTTCTTCTTTTTGTTATAAGAAAAATCGAATAAACTAAGTTTTAGTCATACATTGAGGGCAAAATTTATTCAGCCACATGTCTTTAGTAAAAAAAATGTCAATAAGCGTATATTTTTTGGTTTGCGCAAAAGTTATAGCGTCTACAAACTAGAGTACATTTTCTGGAATTTACACAGCTTTTAATTTATGACTGCCTATCTCATTTCTTGAGGTGCTAAAATGGCAGGGCAGTACAAACCCCCCCCCCCAAATGACCCCATTTTGGAAAGTAGACACCCCAATGAAATTGCTGATGGGTATGTTGAGCCCATTGAATATTTATTTTTTTTGTCCTAAGGGATTGAATAATGACAAAAAAAAAAAAAAAATTTACAAAAAGTTGTCACTAAATGATATATTGCTCACACATGCCATGGTTATATGTGGAATTGCACCCCAAAATATATTCCGCTACCTCTCCCGAGTATGGGGATACCACATGTGTGGGACTTTTTGGGAGTCTAGTCGCGCACGGCACCCCGAAAACCAATCACCACCTTCAGGATTTCTAAGGGTGCAAATTTTTGATTTAACTCCTCACTACCTATCACAGTTTCAAAGGCCATAAAATGCCAAAATAGCACAAAACCCCCCAAAATGACCCCATTTTGGAAAGAAGACACCCCAAGCTATTTACTGAGAGGCATGTTGAGTCCATGGAATATTTTATATTTTGCCACAAGTTGCGGGAATATTACAAACTTTTTTTTTTGCACAAAGTTGTCACTAAATGATATATTGCTCACACATGCTATGGGCATATGTGAAATGACACCCCAAAATACATTCTGCTGCTTCTCCTGAGTACGGGGATACCACATGTGTGGGACTTTTTGGGAGCCTAGCCGTGTACGGGACCCCGAAATCCAAGCACCGCATTCAGGATTTCTAAGGGCATACATTTTTTATTTTACTCCTCACTACCTATCACTACCTATCACAGTTTTGAAGGCCATAAAATGCCAAGATGGCACAAAACCCCCCCAAATGACCCCATTTTGGAAAGTAGACACCTCAAGCTATTTGCTGAGGGCCATGTTGAGACCATTGAATATTTTTTTTTTTGTCCCAAGGGATTGAATAATGACAAAAAATAAAAATAAAATTTTTTTTTTACAAAAAGTTGTCACTAAATGATATATTGCTCACACATGCCATGGTTATATGTGGAATTGCACCCCAAAATATATTCCGTTACTTCTCCCGAGTATGGGGATACCACATGTGTGGGACTTTTTGGGAGTCTAGTCGCGCACGGCACCCCGAAAACCAATCACCACCTTCAGGATTTCTAAGGGTGCAAATTTTTGATTTAACTCCTCACTACCTATCACAGTTTCGAAGGCCATAAAATGCCAAAATAGCACAAAACCCCCCCAAATGACCCCATTTTGGAAAGTAGACACCCCAAGCTATTTACTGAGAGGCATGTTGAGTCCATGGAATATTTTATATTTTGCCAAAAGTTGCGGGAATATTACAAACTTTTTTTTTTTTGCACAAAGTTGTCACTAAATGATATATTGCTCACACATGCTATGGGCAGAAGTCAAATTACACCCCAAGATAAATTCTGCTGCTTCTCCCGAGTACGGGGATACCACATGTAAGGGACTTTTTGGGAGCCTAGCCACGTACGGGACCCCGAAAACCAAGCACTGCCTTCCAGGTTTAAATATAAAATGCTACCAAAAAAACTGTTAGCGATTGCAGGGATCAGGCCTGACTCTGCGATCGCTGCAGTTATGTGTTTAGTGTTTTGTAAGTGACAGTGATCGATCGATACTGCACTTGGGTGGGCTGGGCAGAGGAAAACGCAGGTGCTAGCAGGTATCTGGGCTGATCCCGCTAACAATGCGTTTTTTTGGAACCCTGAACTGCTGGGGACGCTAGTATAGATCTGATCAGATCAGATATTGATCTGTTCAGATTCTATACCACTACGGGAGGTGTATGCTTTGCGCGTGGGTGTTAGCGGTACTGGCACTAACCTAGCGCTGCCTGGGGTGACGCAGACCCTGACCCTAAAACCTAATTGATATCACCCGCCGGGTGATCAGGGGGTTAAACCTTTATTGGGTAATAAATGGTGGGTGCCCTGATGCTATAAAAAGCAAACTAACCAGAGTCACCCGTAACACTTATACGGTGATCAGTGGTGAAAGGGTTAACTAGGGGCAATCAGGGGGTTCAAATTTTTATTAGGTAGTATATGGGGGTCCCTGGCGCTATATAAAAACCTGACAGGGAACCTAAATAACTAACTGGCTAACCAGCGTCACCAGTGACACTTATACTGTGATCGCTGGTGAAAGTGTTAACTAGGGGCAATCAGGGGGTTAAAACCATTATTGGGTAGTATATCGGGGTACCTAGCGCTATAAAAACCTGGCGGTGAACCTAAAAAAATAACTAGCTACCTAGCGACACTGATGCAGCGATCAGAAAAATTATCGCTTAGTGACACTGGCAAAAGGGAGTGAAAGGGTTAACTAGGGGCAATCAGGATGTTAAAACCATTATTGGGTAGTATATCGGGGTACCTAGCGAGGAAGTGGGAGGAAGTTCGTCATTGGACAGGAGCGATCCAGAGGGGGTGGCCAGAAACCAACGGCCATCCCCTCATCACGGATTGCTGCTGGAGGGAAACGGACCGCCGTATCCAGCGGGAGGGGGTCCGATCGGACCCCCCACCCGCTGGAAGGCAGGCACGTACATCTACGTGCTTGTGCCTGCCTGTGCCATTCTGATGACGTATAATGGCAATACGGCGGTCCTTAAGTGGTTAAAATGGCAAAAATAAAACCCTATCTAGTTTTTGTTGTTTCACACTCTCCCCAAAACATCAATGATGTTCTTCATTTTATTTTTTATTTTTTTAATACAAACGTTTTTTATTGGTTTCAGAATAGCAAACAAAATAACAAAAGCAGATACAATGCTGTAGTATAGGTTAACATTCTGGTACACTCCATTTACATACAAGAAGAAAAAAAAATTCAGCATCGTGAGGAAAACAAAAAAACAGAAGGAAAACCCGTTATAGACACTACACGACTAGCTCCGGCCAGTCGCATCAAGGGATACCATTCACAAACAGTTGGGTTATCCGCATAGGATTAACTTAACAAGGAACAAATTTTTATCTAAAATGCTGACTATACATGCGTGCACCTATTCGGATCGTTGTCCTGCTCTTCGGTAACTAGTCTGAACTCTGCTCTGTGTGTACAGGTGGTCATCTCCATCTAGCAGTGTAGGCTCAGAAGCCGAAGCTTTGAAAAAAGAAAACCAAGCTCAACCCTTCTGGAGGCCAGCTCCATCCAGATCTTAAACAACCTCTGGAGGGGGACTGGGTAAAGGCCCCACTCCAGCAGGCCCAGTGTTGGTAGGCCACTTGGCCCATTTAGCAGTATGTATGTGCATAGTATCCATGATAGTATGATGGATGCGCTCCATGAGGCGGATAGAATCCATCCTATGGAGAACTTGTGACCAGGGAATCAAGTGCGTGCGCCAGTGTAGTGCTATCGTTCAATGAATGGCACAAAAGAGGGTATGGAGTAACCTTTGGTCAGTTAGAGGGATCCCTGGGATCGGTGCAAATAATAGGCAGTGTGTAGCTGTTAGATCAATCCTATATCCCAGAATGGTGGTCACTGTGGTAGAAACCTGGTCCCAGATGGGCTGAAGTTGGGGACAGCTCCAAAAGGTATGAAATAATGTGCCCGCTGTCGGGCAGCCCCTGGAGCAGAGGTCAGGGACCGACGGATAAAACTTATGAACTCTAGTGGGGGTTAGGTACCACCGTGTATGTAGTTTCACCACAGTGTCCTTTACAGCCATTGATTTGGAACATTATGCATATTCTGAAACATAACTCGCCAATCCTCAACCGAGAACTCCGTGGCCAGATCCACTTCCCACAAGATCATAGCCCTGGATTTCCCTGGTTGTTGGGTTTCAATAAGGTACTTGTACAAAGTAGAGATCATGCCTCTATCTCTGGAGTGGCGATAGCATATAGATTCAAACTGTGCACTGACAGGAACATGAGGGGTCCTATAATGTGTTTGAAAAAAATGGCAAATTTGAAGGAATTTATAAAATTCCCCACTTGGTATCTCATATTGTGCACGGAGCTGTGAGAAAGAGATGAAGTTGACGGCATTGTCACACAGATCCCGCAAGGTGACCAATGATTTCCGGATCCACCATCGGAAGGTGCCAGGAGATTCAAAGGCAAGAGGAAATCTCCTATCACCCAAAAATGATGCCATCCGGGGTCTATCAGGACGCAATTTAAATTTGAGACGATAAAGAGACCAAAGATAATGAGAACGGCTGACAATAGTGTTAAGAGGAGCCAGATCTCCCGGCTTCAGTCCCTCCTGCCACAGGAGGCCTGGGAGGAAGTACGGACGTATTGACTGAGTTTCAAATTGGAGCCAAGGAACCCCAACCGTGGGGGCATGCCATTGTGCCGTCTGAGCTAATCTAGCCGCCAAATAATACATCCATATATCGGGTAATCCCAGGCCCCCTTGTGGCATAGGACGATGCAGCAGGGGCTTCCCAAATCTTGGCCTCTTATTTTGCCAAATAAAAGTGTTAATTTCTCTCTGAAGTACAGTGAGGGATTGGCGAGGGACATACAGAGGGAGGGCCCTAAAAAAATACAATAATTTTAGTAAAATAGACATCTTGACGGCTACAACTCTACCCATTAAGGGTATCCGAAATGTTGACCACAATCGCAGCCATCTTCTGACCGCAATAAAGGTGGGGGGGGTAATTGGCGCTATATATGTCTTTCAGGGAAGGGGCTAAATGAATACCGAGGTATTGCAATGTGCGGTTAGACATGGAGATTCCGAATTAGTTTTGAAGGTTATCTATCTCCGGAGGGGTGAAATTGACAGGGAGGGCAGAACATTTGGCTAAGTTAACCCCCAGTCCAGAGAGCCCCTGGAATGAGCGAAGGATCTCTAGAAGGCTAGGTAGTGATATCAACGGATTGGGCAAAAACATGAGGACATCATCCGCATAAAGGCTTATTTTATACTCCCCCTCCTCCTTTATATACCCTCTGACATTCGGACTAGCCACGACCGCCCTTGCCAAGGGCTCCAAGGCCAGGGCGAATATCAGAGGGGACAGGGGACATCCCTGTCGGGTACCCCTGCCCAAAGAAAAATAATCCGAAGAGCAACCAGGGAGCCGTATCCTAGTCTGGGGACTATGATACAGTGCCTTAAACCCATTCACAAATTCACCTGCGAAACCAAACTTAGCCAAGATCAGATCTAAATACGGCCATAGAATACTATCAAATGCTTTATGAATATCTAACCCCAAAATCAAGACTTTGCGAGAGAAGAGGTTTGCATCTTGGATTATATTCGTGGCCAATCTAATATTATCCGTAATTTGCCTATCGGGAATAAAACCTGTTTGTTTTGGGCCTATAAGGGTACTAATAATGGGGGCCAATCTGTTCGCTAAAATTTTCCCTAAAATTTTAATGTCGTTATTTAAAACCGAGATAGGTCTATAGTTTTTGGGCAGGGAGTGGTCCTTGTTCGGCTTGGGGATCAGCGTCATATTGGCACACAACATTTCATCGGGTAGTTTATGTCCTTGTAATGTCTGGTTAATAAGTTTTGTCAATCTAGGGGCCAGTATCTGGGAGAACTTTTTATAGTATAAAGAGGTATAGACATCGGGGCCGGGAGCGGTCGAAGATTTAAGTGTTTTAATGGTGGCCATGACCTCTAGGTCGGTACAAGGGGCGTTTAAGGTGGCAAGCTGAGATTCCGAGAGGGAAGGGAGGGGTAAAGAAGCCAACCATTGGTCAGCATTACGGGGCATAGGTTGCGAGGGGGGGGATAACAGAGTTTGATAAAAAGACTTAAAAATTTGCAGTACCTCACTAGGATGGGTAACCAGGTGGCCGGAGTTGTTTCTCAATTTATAAACATGTGCAGGTTGTAAGGATTGGTGAAGTTTGCGGGAGAATATGCCCGAGGCAGTATTACTGTGTAAGAGGAACTTGGCTTTGGACCAGCGCAATGATTTTTCCGTATGTTCTGAGAGTATAGTGTCCAATTCAGCCCTTTTTTGGTTGATTGATAGTAGCATATCTGCAGAATGCGTGCTAGCATGGGCCTGGTATAGTGTACGTAAGTCCTGGGTGAGTGTCTGAATCTTTGTGAGTTTCTGCTTTTTTTTAGTGACTGCGATCTCAATTAGGTGGCCACGAAGTACTGCCTTATGGGCAGTCCAAAGAACTTGGGGGGAGATGTTATCTATATCATTAATATTAAAATAATCATCTAGGTGACCTGCTATTCGGGTGTACGTTTCAGGATCCGATAGTAAAGAGTCGTTAAACCTTCATGAA
The DNA here is from genome assembly GCF_037356315.1 of Lithobates pipiens. NCBI lineage: Eukaryota > Metazoa > Chordata > Amphibia > Anura > Ranidae > Lithobates > Lithobates pipiens. The sequence continues at coordinate 119,938,661 of NW_027507764.1, forward strand.
GCGACCGCGGGGGAAAGGCTGACATGAGAGGTATGAAAGGCCATCATTTGGTGATCCGACCAGGGGCAGGGGTGGATAGTCGCTAGAGCTGAGTTGGCTAATAAAATGGGTGAAGCAAAAACGTAATCAAATCTTGCGTAGCTATCGTGGGGATGGGAGTAATGTGTATATTCCCTAGCGCCAACATTCAATGCCCTCCAAGTGTCAATGAGTTGTAATCTATCAAAAGATCTGGTAAGAAATTTAGGGAACGCTTTAACACTGTGTGACGTTTTGCTTCTGTCTAGGGATGGGCTCGCCACTAGGTTAAAATCTCCTCCCACGATCAGGTGGGGGGAGATGTATCTATCCAGTGTACGTAAAAATACACTATAGAAAGCCCCTTTGCACTGTATTTGGAGCGTACAAATTAGCAATAGTCACAGCCTTGCCCTGTAACGCACCCTGCACAATAATAAATCTGCTACAAGGATGCTTGTAGATGTGGGAAGGTTCAAACTGGACTGAGTTACGGATAAACACCGCAACTCCTCTGGCCCTGGACTCAAACGTGGTGCAGTAGTGTAGGCTGTAAGATTTATCAAAAAATTTCGGGCAGGCCACTGATGAGAAATGGGTCTCTTGTAATAGAATAATGTCCACACCCATTTGCTTATAACAACGGAAGGCCTTCCTCAGCTTCTAGGGGGAATTTAGACCCCTCACATTATGGGAAATAATATGCAGACCCATGATTCCCAGTCGGTATAAATGCACCACTGAAAATTACCTGAGAGAAGTTCATTATCTCACACCAGAGTCCAACGCCAGAGGAGCCAGGGAGCGGCCCATCCAGTTCATGACCATGGCCAAAGAACCTATAGTAATAAGAGCTAAGAATAAGCAATACACCCATACAGACTTGATATCGAGCATTAAAGTCAGCATAATAACAAAAAAACTAAGAAACAATAAAGTAACTTATAACTCTATGGGTTCGGGGTGGGAAATCCATCCCGACAAAAAAGGTGTAACCAAATGGGCCTTCCGGCCCTTACTTCCACTTGCTCCACTCGCACCCCACCACAGAGGTGGATAGAGAAAAAGGTCCAAGAGGGTGTGACCCTCTGTCGTAGAGTGTCAGTCAAAAATAAAAATAAGAAAAAAGTAGTAGAACCCCGGTCCAATGGGGAAGCTAGTAGCGAGGATCAGAGATGGGGATCAGGTGGAGAGCGGTGGGCAAGTTTGGAGGGGGGGAGTGATGCGAGTCCAAAAAAGAAAAGAAAAAGGAACCAGTAAAGAATCCTCCCCGGGGACAGGGAGAATCAAGGTAGCTAACAGAGCCATGTCCCTTTAGTACAGGAGAAGAGGGGGCTCTCACCAGTCATGAAAGGGGGAATTTTCTCCAGTTCTAGCCCTTATGGTAACTTCTAATATCCTGCTGTCATTGCTCCGACATTGGAGGGAACTCCGTATATACCAAGGTACGGTCAGATTTTAGGCAATGGTTGTAGTCTACGGGAACGTCTATCCCTCTGAGGCGATGGGGTGGCCCAAATGGGAGATGGACGAGGAGTTGAGGGGTGCCTCGGTGTTTGCTGTCGTTCCTGCAGGCCCAACCGCACCAAGATTTCCTTACCCTCTGCGACTGTAGTGGCGATGTGTGTGGAACCATTGTGCGGTATGATCAATTTAAATGGGAAGCCCCATCGATAGCGTATCTGCGCTGTTTGTAAAGCAGAGGTGACTTCTCTCATCCTTCTTCTTTTTTCCAGCGTTGCAGGTGCTATATCTGGGAAGATTTGTATAGAAGCCCCATCTAATTGAATGAGTGGCGTGGTACGGGATGCCCTGAGAATATCTTCTTTTACAAGGAAATCCTTGAGGCACAAAACAATGTCCCGGGGGTCTCTCCGGGGGAGGTTTAGGTCTCAGTGCCCTATGCAGGCGGTCACAAATAAAGGAATCCCCGGGATGGTTTGGCAGGAGTTGCTGGAACAGCTTAGTAATCGCAGCCGAAAGGTCGGTCACCGATTCGGGGACCCCCCGCACCCTAACATTGTTCCTTCGGTTGCGGTTGTCCAGGTCTTCCAAATGATTCTGGAGCTGGACAACCGTGTCCCCCAGTAACTCATGGTCTCTCCGGAGATCTGTGTAGGCCAAGTGAAGTTCGTCATGCTTGACTTCTAGGAGATCTGTTCTACCTCCCAGGGACGCTAGCTCCTGTGACAGTGTGCTAGTTGATTTGTGTAATTCCGCCTGGAATTTCCTGGCCAATCTATCGTACATATTAGCTAGACTGTCTTCCAGGTCAGCTTTTGTCAAGGAAGTGTCCCCGGTACCTGTAGGAGAGCCCGCCGACCGCGGGGCCTCCTCATCTGTGTAGGCCTGGGCGCCATCTTGGGACATTTCCGGCCGCTCGGTGACTCGCAGAAGATAGTTAGTAAGGGATCGTTGAGCGGTTTTCTGCTTGCCTTTCTTGGACGTCGGCATGCACAAATGGTCCCACAGGAGGGAGAGGCTATTTGCGTGTCGATCGGTGTTCAGAATCGTCCTGGGGAGTGCTTTAGATTCTCCGTCGCCCCCTAGGCTTAGCCTCCTGCTCGCTCTGTGCCACGCATGCGCGCCCCTTCATTTTATTTTTTACATCATTGATGTTTTGTTGGATAATTTCCAAATCACGATTGCACCCCATTATCTCCCCGATCAAGATCTGGGCACTTTCACTGGTAAAACGGGAATCTTCTTCCACATCACCTACAAAACAAAGCAAAAAAACACACCATGTAATAAAAATATGGTGATATACATTGCTGAGCTTACCGGAAGCTGTGTTCTCCTACACTCACCTGTTGTGGTGACAATTTGTCCAACCTCCACGATCTCTCCTTCCTCCTCCTCCTCCTGCTCCTCTGTTTGTGCTTTTGGAAGTTGGCCTTCTTTGGGAGGGGTGTGGTCACTGGTGTCCTCATACTTGCCGAGTCTTCTCTCCCCTATGAGAATGTAAACAAAGAATAATTAGCACACAGAGGGCAGAAATAGGAATCTGAAACATTGCTTGGAAGTGTTGTACAATTGTGTTTTTGGGCCGAGTTACAAGGTGAAAACATTATTGGGTACACTTTGTTAAGCTGGAATACTTCCCTGCAGAACGATGTTTCTTACGAACGAATGAAAGCATGAACTTGAAAGTGGCCATTTTAAAATGCACAACATGAAATCAAAGCACATGGAGCAGTATGCAAGCAATAATAATCATATGAACACACGAGAACTACTTACTTTTTTTAAGAACACGCTTGATCCTTAGGTACTGCTCGTGTTCCCTCAGTTTTAGGTCTGACCAGCGTTTTCTCAGTTGATCCTTGGATCGGCGTACCCCAAAATTCTTATGAAGACTCTTCACAACTTTAGTCATTATCTTGGCCTTTCTGATATTTGGGTTTGGGTAAGGTCCATACTTCCCATCATAGTCGGTCCTGTTCAATATGTCGACCATCTCCAACATCTCTCCAAAAGACATATTTGAGGCCTTAAATCTTGTCTTCCTGGATCGGGACGTTTCAGGCTCCGGGCTTTCCTCACCCTCCTCCTCGTTAGTGGAACTATTATTAGTGCACACCTGCGTTCTCTCCGCCATGTGCTCTCCCCACTGCGCTGGAAGTGAAGGGGCGGGGAATAGTCTAGAAAGAAAGTCAGGGAGGGGCGGAGTTTCACGCATGCGCACTGTATATAAAACGCAACACGCGTGTATCGTCCGTACGATCTGGGAAGAGAGTTAGGCGCGGACGTGACGAACGTGCAAACGAAGGTAAAAATTTTAATTTGGTGCTTCACTAGACTAGACTGCTTCTATATAGGCCGATTTTGGGACAAGATTAGGGGGGTTTTTAATGGCATTATTAGTATTTGAGGGTTTGTCTTGTGTTGTGTCTTGCAGACAATATGGATCCATTCCAAAATCAAAATTTTATGGGGCTATTCCTAGAACTCTACAAGGAGATGCCCTGCCTGTGGCAGTTCCACAACAAGTTTTATGCCGACATAACAAAGAGGAACGCAGCGCTGGAGAAACTGCTTTCTTTGGTGCGGATCATGGTCCCCACAGCAGACATGGCCTATCTGAATAGGAAAATTGGGGCCATGGGGATTACATATTTCAGGGAGAGAAAGACACACCTGGAGTCCTTGAGAGCAGGAGATACAGATGCCGTTTATTACCCCAGGATGGTTCACTTTGACAGGCTGCATTTTTCTGGTAGACCAGGGGGTACCCAGGCCACCACTCAGGCCACCACTCTCCAGTCTTCCTTCAAGGCATCCTTCACCCCCAGCTGAGGCTTCTGATGTCCAACCTGGGCCTTCCAGGCAGCAACATGTGGTGGGGCCCAGCTTGAGACAGGTATTGCATTGTTGAACATATTTCTTGTGTTACATTTATTGATGTAAACTAGATGTTCTTATTGATCAGTAAGTTGTGATTTATCAAAGTGGTTTACATCTCAAGAGACAGTAGTGACGAAAAAGGATTGGGACGGGAAAGAAAAATGCTGGGCTCAGAATGATAGTCTGTTCTATTTGGTAACATTCAATTTGCAAAAGCCAGGAGCACACAATGGTGTGATTGATGATCAAAAAACTAAAACTATGTCCCCTTTTCATACACAGGAAGACCTCAGTCGGGGGGAGGCTGTGGCAAGTGGCAGCCAGGAGGTTGACCAACGCCGTCCTCCTCATGCCCCAACTACAGGAGCCCAGCCACAGCCTCGAAGGATGCCTGGAGGGAAGTACCCAAGGAAGACGAGTGAGTGATGGCCTGGGCTCAGTCTGTCTGGTCTGCCAGAAGATGCAGCCTCTTGAAGATCCACATCCTGGGGACATAAATGGCATCTGAATTTCCTGTTCTCTAGGACTTCGGAACCAGACTTCTCTCCCTGAGATATGTACTCCTCAGGCCACCAATTTTTTATATTCTAATTTGTTCATGTCTGCCCTGGGGGCCAAAGGCTGCACCAAAGTAACAAGTTTCTCCAGTGCTGCGTTCCTCTTTTTAGTTTATTGCGACCAAAATAAAGGTTTTTTTGATTGATGAAATACTTGTGTGTGTTTTCCTTCCAAATGGCCAGTTTATTTGTGAGCAGGCAGGTACATTTCCCAAAAAATAAGTGAAATGAATAACAAGGGGTACCAACACTAAACAACCTCCTGTAGATTAAAAAATAAAAACAAAATCTCAAAAATACAATAATGTTGTGGTAAGTTTACACACAAAAAACACCCCAAAAAAAGGATAAATGAGCAAACTGTCTTTAAAGGAGATTTTTAGGGAATCCAAAAAAAAAAGCATCCAAAAAAGAATAAACAAAATCTAAAATTGTGTAGATGTGACGCAAACTAAAATTGTATTGCTGAAATGGTAAAAAAAAGAGTAATGAAATACGTTCGGGAGAAGTGTGTGTGACTATGGGCATCAAAAGAAGTTCGTTCTTGCAGCATTGTAAAGAACAAGAGAATGCACTTGATGAAAGAGTTTTTAACATTGCAGCGTGACGAATGTGCTATATCGCTTACGAGCAGTAGTTTTACCTGAACGAGCGCTTCTGTGTTGGAATTTGAATGTGAGCATGTGTGGCACCTTGTCCGTCGGAGTAGGCTACACATGATCGGAGTATGTCCGATCGGACCAGTTTGTCGGAAAATATTTCCAGCAAGTTGGAAAACTTGGTCCGACGGATATTCAGACGGAATCAGTCCGATGCATACCACACACAGTCGGATTATCCGACAACACTGTCCGATAGGACACATTCAGACGGATTCTCTGACCGTGTGTACAAGGGCTAAGTCTGTAGGGTTCAATATTGAGTTGGCCCATCCTTTGCAGCTATAAAAGCTTTAACTCTTCTGGGAAGGCTGTCCACAAGGTTTGGAGTGTGTCTATGGGAATGTTTGATCATTTTTTCAGAAACGCACTTGTGAGGTCAGGCACTTTTGGTGGAGAGAAGGCCTGGACCGCAGTCTTTGCTTTAATTCCTCCCAAAAGTGTTCAGGTTGAGGTCAGGACTCTGTGCAGGTCAGTCAAGTTCCTCCACCCCAAACTCGCTCATCCATATCTTTATGGACCTTGCTTTATGCACTGGTGTGCATTCATGCTGGAACAGGAAGGGGCCATCCCCAAACTGTTCCCACAAAGTTGGGAGCATGAAATTGTACAAAATGTCTTGCATAGCTCCCAACTGTCCCTGATTTCGAGGGAATGCCCCTGATTTGGAACAATATCCTTCTTTCCTCCCCATTTGTCCCTCATTTTGGTCTGATCTATATAGTTGTATATAAAATGCACTTTTTATTTTTCAAAAAGTGTTTCCCAGTGCTAAACCTTTTGTCCAAATTCTAAATTGCTACATTTGTCAATTTTAAAAGCCAATATAAAGGAATAGTAGTTTTTGGTTAATTCACCTTTAAGGGGGTGTGTCCTATGCCTACATACATTTGCCAGTGGGTGTCCCTCATTCCCATCTCAAAATGTTGGGAGGTAGGGTCTTGGTATGCTGACACCTTAAGAGTTCCCTTCACTGGAACTAAGGGGCCAAGCCCAACTTGTGGACAGCCTTCCCAGAAGAGTTGAAGCTGTTATAGCTGCAAAGGGTGGGCCAACTCAATACTGAACCCTACGGACTAAGAATGGGATGCCATTAATGTTTATATGCATGTAAACCAATACTTTTGGTAATATATGGTATGTGATGTTATAAGAATGGACATTTTTTTTTTAAATATGCATTTTAAAAAATACTGGAGAAAGTCTTTCAAAATGGTAAAAGTAAAAAAAAATTACAAAAGGAACTGGATAGGGCAGATAGGCCAAAAACAATCTACAAATCAGGCTGAATAAGACGGATGTGAATTTGTTATCTGGCTCGCTCATGTCTTCAACTAAGACAAATTCTTTTTCCTGCAGCTATTACATTCTTCTTTTTTTCCCAAGTTTAAATTTTTGTTAAAGCCATCTTACACACATTGCTATTATTATTGCATAGTTTTGTTTTATATTCTTAATAAAATTTTAAACAAAGAAAAAACACAACAAAAGGTAAACTACAAAGATCACACAGAATAAGTTACCTTGTGTACATCAATGACTTATAAAGGAACTGTGCTCATACAATATAAGCAGACAGTACAGTACAGTCAGAATGTTGATCAGTATTAGGCTGGGTTCACACCGCTGCGGGGGGAGAACCGGATGTGATTCGCACAGCAAATCACATCCGATCTCCGTAGCGCTGCGAGTTCAGCCATACAGATAGTATGGCTGAACTCGCAGCGGTCCCGCAGCAAACTCGCACGGGACCCTTTTTTGGGTCCGCAACGGAATCGGATCGCATGGGGGTTCACACCATGCGATCCGATTCCTGTGCGAGTCGGCAGATCGCACTGCGATATGCCGACGGATCTGGGGGTGTCATTAACATAACATTGACACCCCCAGCCGTCCGCATAGGGCAGTGTGAACTGCCGGCGGGAGGTATGCGATGCGGGAAAACGCAGCGGATTCGCGGCGTTCCCGCATCGCAGCAATGTGAACCTAGCCTTACCGTAGTGGTGGCTGGTGCTCCAATTTTTTTTTGGGAGGGGGGGGGTGGATGCGGAAACTAACTGATAAATTATGAAAAATACTGAAACAAAAACATCAATTGCAGCCACTGTTCCCATCATATGCAGCCCCTCTACCCATCATATGCAGCCACTGTGCCCATCATATGCAGACTCTGTGCCCAGCAAAAGCAGCCACCTGTACCCATCATATTCAGCCAACTGTACCCATCATGTGCAGCCAACTGTGCCCATCGTATGCAGCCAACTGTGCCCATAATATGCAGCCAACTGTGCCCATCATATGCATCCAACTGTGCCCATAATATCCAGTTGACTGTGCCCATCATATGCAGCCAACTGTGCCCAGCAAATGCTGCCTCTGTGCCCATCATATGCAGCCTCTGTGCCCAGCAAATATAGCCAACTGTGCCCTATCAATTGCAGCCTCTGTGCCCCGCAAATGCAGCCAACCGTGCTCCATCAATTGCAACCTTTGTGCCAATAATATGCAGCCACTGTGCACCCCCACCTGCCCACTGTCTGCCCGGCACTTACCCCATCATGGTGGTGGGTCAGGCAGCAGGACAGGTGGCGAGCTGTGGCCGTGTAGTGCGGCGATGGATGCAGGACTCCTCCGTGCATGCCTTCATCCTGTTCTGCACGGCGGCCAATGGGATCGCCTCTGCCTTCAGCCAATCAGGTGCCCGGTATTACATCCATGCCTTCAGATTGGCTGAGAGGTGGTTCTGTGTTAGCAAAGCAAATATTCCTTTGCTAACACACCTGGGTGCACTGCGAGTGCAATGGTTTGCGCTCACAGTGCACCTTTTTTGAAGCCTATTAGAGATTCTAATCAGGTGCTTCAAAAACACCCCCCACTGCTGTAATTCAGATGCCAGGCGCCTCAAAAAGGGTCCGGATGCTTGAATGGGGGGGGGGGGGGTGGCTACAGTGACCGTGGATAGATTCATGTAATGCACAAATCTATTCATAATATATAGAGGGGGTGGCAGGAGAGAGGGGACGGTGCCAGAGCGCCCCTAATGGGCACATTGCCACTGAGCATTATAGTTTTTTTTCTGGAAAGGTTCCATGGTGACAAAATTGAGAACAGCTAAATGTTAACCATTACTGCTACAATAGGTAACTTTACTAAACCATAGTGAACATTAGTAGTGACTGTTCCAGGTTCACCAGTGATACAAAAAGTATTTTTAAATGCCAGTAGAGTACCTTAATGTAATGATCATTTGTTATTAAGACATTGTAAAGAAAATTCTTATACTATGTTATTTTCCACCAAGACAAATATGTCTGCTCTACCACACTATAATAAAAGTGTTGACAGCTAAACGTTTTTCAATGAGATATAACTAGAATTAAACATCAAAAACCTGAATATATTTTTTGCAGGCTGGTGGTCTACATGTCCATATCTGGGGGGCCTTAACTCACAGACGCTGTATATCTACACCATTGTGTAGTTCTCTATTATACCCTCAGAACTGTGGCACTCAGTCACATTCTGATAATCAGGAGCTGGTAGCATGGGCTCTTTATGATTTCAGCACTGCTTCCTTCCTACCAGCCTTGGGCTGCAGAGCTAATTTCAAGCTCAAAGGGGTTTACATTTTCATCTCCTCCAAAAAATGAAGAAAAGACTAAAAAATGAAGATGACCCAGTGTGTCATATGACTGGCCAGAAGACAACAGAAAAACATAAGTATAAAATATGTAAAAAAATATAAACTAAAGAAACTATTGGTATGGTTGAGGCGCAAATTAATGTGATCATGAAGAACAGTAGTTTATAGTCCTTGTGGATGAGTATATTAATATTATAATCAATAATATAGTCCATCTAGGGGTAAGGATTAGGATTGGGAAAAAACGATTCGGGCTAAGTAAAACTTTGGTCCAAACATCGCCTGTTCGCCTTTTTTGGCGAGCACGCGAATTTGCAGGGTGTTCAACAGATGTTTTCGCACTGCACAGTGCATTCTAAGCCCCGATTGGGCAAAGCTTTGCCCAATCAGGGTGCAGTGAATAGCTGGGTGTTAAGAAGCGTGCTGGAAAGTCATGGGCTTTGCCATCGACAATGGGGGACAATGGGAGCCCCATGCCAAAATTTCAAATAAGGGAGTGGGGTCCCCCCCAAAATCCCAAAATCCATACCAGATCGAGTGTCTCCCCTCTCCTGAACCATTCCAGACCACATGCCCTCAACATGGGGGGCATTTTGGAGCAGGAAAGGCTCTGCCCCCCCACCCCAAAGCGCCTTGTCCCCATAGTGTTGGGGACAACGGCCTCTTCCGGACAACCCTGGGCGGTGGTTGTAGGGGTCTGCAGTTGGGAGCTTATTGGAATATGGAAGCCCCCTTTGACAAGGGGGCCCTCAGATCCCACCCCCCCATGTGAATGACTATGGGGTACATAGAACCCCTTCCCATTCACCAAAAAGTGTAAGAATAAATAAACAATTTAAACAGACAATTCCTGCATGCTCAGATAAGGATCTGGTATGGATTTCGAGGGGGGAACCCGCGCTTTAAAAAAAAATGGCTTAGGGTTCCCCTTAAAACCATACAAGACATGAGGGGCCATGTATGGATTGGGGGGACCCCCACGCCATTTTTTAAACATTTTTCTATTCCTGCCAATACTACTGTATTGCTGATAATATAAATGTAATTTCATTAATTTTTATTCTTTAGAAATGTCCGTTTTTTTTAAGCATCATTAAAATCACTGCTCCTGAAAAAACAATCTTTTTTTTTTTTTTTGCATTGATACATGTCCCCCAGGGCAGTACCCGGAGGGGGCAGGACCTTTTTTTTGCCAATTACTTGCATAAATTACTTGCATAAAAGACTCCAAAATTGTCACTTTTAATTTTTCAAGTTCGGGTTTCATAGACTTTAATAGGGTTCGCTGTTCGGGTCAGAACTTTTTCTCTGTTCGGGAGTTCTGATGTGAACTGAACTGAACAGGGGGGTGTTGGCCCATCTCTAGTAAGGATAAGGCCCCTTTCAAACTGCTGCAACTTGAAAGTCGGGTGCTTTTGATTTCAAGGAATGCCTGTGTAAACTTGAGGACTATGGACCTCAACTCGCATCAAAGTTGGACCAAAGTAGTACAGGGTCTACTTTGAAGTCGGTGCGACTTGAAGAGCACAGATATGAATGGTACTCATTGGAAATCATGGAGTACGACTTGTCATGCGACTTTGCACTCCCAAGTCGCAGGACAAGTCACACAAGTTTGAAAGGAGCCTAAAGGTAGCAAATATTTAACGATTATCGGTGACCTAAGGCAAGGAATATAAGCAATCTCCAGAGTACATACAAAAAGAGAGAGGAAGAGGCACCTCTATGTGTATACATTAAAATTCCCACGCCGGAGACCCGCTCTTCCCCTCTGCCCATTGTCTTGGCTCTTGATTGGATAGATTGATAGCGCAGCCATTGGCTCCCGCTGCTGTCAATCAAATGACGTGGGTACCGAGGGGTGGGGTCGAGTCTGGCACTCTGCGTCTATAGACGCAAATGCTGGACCCAGGAGAGCGCTTCTCCTAGGGGGTTATATGATGTGGGGGGGGGAGCTACCAGCGCCGCCGGGGAAACCCAGAAGACAAGGTTCGGGACCAATCTGTTCAAAACTAACTGCACAGTGGAAGTATGACATGTTTGTTATTTAAAAAAAAACAAAAAACAAAGCTTTACAATCACTTTAATTAATTGCCGGTGGGGTCACTCTAAAGCACCGCATCTGCTGCTGAAATGTCGGCCACTCGTAGGGGTCCTGGAAGCCAGCTGGTATGTTGGAATGTTGGAAGAGATCAGGAGAGAGGCCTGGAGTGCTCATGGAGCACAGGCTACTAGCTTGACAAAGGAGTGCTCCTGACAGACTATCCTCGGAGTGCACGCTCCGAAATGGGTCACAAACAATCCTTCCTGTGATCGATTAACTAATCATCCCTGTGATTGATCGACCGGTCCTTCCTGCCCTCAATCGACCAATTCTTCTTGCAATAAATCGACCAATCCTTCCTGCGATCAATCGACCAAACCTTCCTGCGATTGATCTTCCGATCCTTCCTCACCTTGAGCCTCCTGTGACTGACAGACCGATCCTTCCTTACTTTGATCCTTCCTGTGATAGACAGGCAATTGACTGATGCTTCATGCGATCAATCGCCAGATCCGTCCTGCAATCGATCAAGCGATCCTTCCTGCGATTGCTCAATTGATCCTTCCTGCGATCGACTGGCCGATCATGCCTGCAATCGACCGACTGAGCCTTCCTTTGACCTATCCTTTGTGGTTCAGATCGATCCTTCCTTCATTGTTTTTGTGCTAATAATTTTTTGCAATGTTAGTTATCTTTTTTCATAGAGATCCTTTTTTCGATAGACCAATGCTTCCTGTGATCGATTGCCCAATTCTTATTGCGATCAATCGACCAATCCTTCCTGTGATTGATCTATTGATCCTTCCTGCAATCGACAGACCGATCCTTCCTGTGATCAACAGACTCATCCTTCCTTTGACAAATCCTTCTTTATTTAGATTGATCCTTCCTTCATTATTTTTGTGGGTTTTTTTGCAATGTTATCTATCCTTTTCCATCTAGTATGATAGCTGGTTGATCCTGTCTCTTCCTGTGTTTCTGTCACTATACTGACTTTCCATCATACTGCTCACTCTGCAGCATCTGTGTGAAGTTGATCCTCTCCTCACCCCTCCCCTCCTGAAACTGAAACTAACAGCAGAGGAATGTGGGCCCCTCCCACTGGAGTCTCCCTGCTAGGGAGAAAGACCCAAGAAAACCATGTGACCGCACACAAGCACTGCTGGGAGAAGGTATTTAGAGCTTATATTGCTGAAAAAAAACATACTGCCTCATAAGAGAACCTATCATAAGAGTTTATTGTGGAGACTTTACAACCACTGTAAGCCCCACCACAAGCCAACCAAAACCCACTGGATCTGACTAGATACGTAATATTCAAAAGTGTTTTGCTTGTTTTTTTTTAAACCAGAATTCATTTCCTGTAACAAATCCTCAATCTGCACAATCCAAAAATATTCAAATAAAATATAATAAATATTTAAATAAAACACAAAGTTGCTGCCGTCACCAAAAAAACATTTTTACTACGCTTAATACAAGGAATAGACCAAAACTCGGTGCTGTGCTACTTAAATATAAACAAACAAATAAAACTTCAACAGTGTACAATAATGTATATTAAATCTGTTTGTTGCACCCAAGCTTACTAATAAAACTGTGATGCAGTGATCCAAAATCTTAAAACAAATCATAACACAATGTCCACGTGTTGGGAAACAAAAAAGTCCATAGATCAAACAATGAATTCTTCATAAACATGCTGATCCATCATAGTGTGCAAAAAAATCTTCAATGTGCTAGTGCTCACCTTTAACGGTGTGCTCTGATCGCTCACCTCATATTTTAACCCATTTACCCAGCAGGTCGAAATCAACTTCTCTGTATCTCCTACTCCTTCCTGCTGGCTCATTGAGCCTCGATAACGCTCAGAAGTATTGCTTTATGTCTCTTAAGCGTTATGTCTCTGGGCAATGATTTCTTCAGTAGGGGTCTACAACCAGACATGTAATTCGTATAGGGGCGGAGCCCATCTGTTGACGTTATCCCGCGGCCATCTCAACAAGTGAGATTTGTGATATATGCCTTGATAGCCAGCATTGCTTAAGTACCATATCTGTGTTTTGAATTTTTACTTGTAAAACTTTTAATGTGGAGCATTAAACTTTTATCAAAACAGAGAGCACTAGATCTTGCATTTTGTTCCTCCTTATACCCAATATGTCCAAGCATTATCAAGGCTCAGCGAGCCAGCAGGAAGGAGTGGGAGATACAGAGGGGCAGCAAGCCAGCAGCACGCCAGGTAGATCTCTTTAATATACTTGGAAGGGAACCGCTGAATTTGATCCGCTGGTATAACAGGCGTCAAAAATATGAGTTGAGCCACCAAAGCACAGCGGTGGAGGTGAGCACTAGCACATTGAAGATTTTTTTTACACACTGTGGTGGATCAGCACTAGTGGCCTATTCTCCATGTGTGCAGGGTGTTCGCTGCACATGGGCCTCCAGGTCAGGGGGCCCACTGTGTTTTGTCACACTCTGCACACATGGATTAGGGAAGAAAATAAATCATGGTAATTTTTTAGGGTCCCAAGTGGGCATACAGGCTAGGAGCTTTGGGGCTTTTTTTCTTTTCTTTTCTTTAGAAGAAGAGTGGTGGTGGCAGCCGTATTTCCCGATGCCTCCTATCCGGCCGGCACCACCAACTCCTTTACAAATGGTGCCAGGTATATTATTTGAGTGCAGCAGCCCCACTCTATAAATTGTGAGGATGGGGCTTTGCTACATGGGAGAACGGCTGAGGAGCAGAAGGAGGTATTGGAGGCTGCGCAGGCTGGAATCAGGAGTGTAGAGGAACCTGGCCATTCATTCCTTTCCCTAACCTATCCCCCCGCAACTGCTACCAAGACAACTGAGTCTTAGGGCTTGTTCACACTCAACTAAATTTCTGACGCTCAACAAAAGCTTCTATGGTGTTAGTATGGGCATCAGACAGGTGTCAATGAGCTTTAGAATGGGGAGTTTTACTAACATTAAAAACTCTCCCTAAATGCTCTATGCATGGTTTTGTAATGTTTGAGCGTTAAAACTGCTCCAAAATGGAAAGGGACAGAAATAAACTAATTTTAATGCGCCACAACTGCACCAAAAACACCTGCCATAGCATTTGCGGAGTGTTAGAATAGACTTGAATGGGAGGGCGTTGAAAGGCTTCAAATGCCTCCTAACTCGACATGAGGCTTCAATTTTGAAGCAATTCAACGCTAGCACTTAGTGTGAACAGAACAATGCGCTGTCTATTATATCTTGTGCATAGGCGTTTGAGGGGTGTTTTTAACACCTGTCAAAGGCCTCACATATGTCTGCTCTTAATTTCAGTGTGAACTCAGCCTTACACAGCCACAGACATTGCTTGCTGACCTCTGCTGCACCAATCAGGAAAATGCTAGGCTGGTAAGAGAAAGAAGGCATGCTGCAGACTCCTCACTTCTCTCTCTCTCCCTCTCTCTTTACCTGTCTGTGTGTGTCAGTCTGTGTGTGTGTGTGTGTGTGTGTGTGTAGGTCTATGTGTGTGTGTGTGTGTGTGTGTTTGTGTGTGTGTCTGTGTGTGTCTGACTGTCTGTGTGTCTGAGTGTATGTGTCTGTCTGTGTGCACAGTGGCTGCATATGATGGACACAGTGCCTGAAATTGATGGGCACAGTGGCTACATATGATGGGCATAGTGGCTGCATTTGATGGGACACAATGGCTGCATTTGATGGGGCACAGTGGCTGCATTTGATGGGGCACAGTGGCTGCATTTGATGGGGCACCGTGACTGCATATGATGGGGCACAGTGGCTGCATATGTCGGGCACAGTGACTGCATATGATGGGCACAGTGGCTGCAATTGATGGACACAGTGGCTGCAATTGATGGGTCACAGTGGCTGCATTTGATGGGCACAGTGGCTGCAATTGATGGGCACAGTGGCTGCATTTGATGGGTCACAGTGGCTGCAATTGATAGGCACAGTGGCTGCATAATATGGGCACAGTGGCTGCATTTGATAGGGCACAGTGGCTGTATTTGATGGGACACAGTGACTGAATTTGATGGGGGACAGTGCCTGCATTTGATGGCACAGTGGCTGTACAGTATTTCATGGGCACAATGGCTGCAAATTATGGGCACGGTGGCTGAATTTGATGGGGCACAGTGGCTGCATTTAATGGGCACAGTGGCTGCATTTGATAGGTCACAGTGGCTGCATTTGATGGAGCACCTTGGTTGCATTTGATGGGGCACAGTGGCTGCATTTGATGGGCACAGTGGCTGCATTGGATGGAGCACAGTGGCTGCATATGATGGGCACAGTGACTGCATTTGCTGAGGCACAGTGGCTGAATTTGTTGGGGCACAGTGGCTGCATTTAATGGGCACAGTGGCTGCATATGATGGGCACAGTGGCTGCATTTGATGGAGCACAGTGGCTGCAATTGATGGGCACAATGGCTGCATATGATGGGCACAGTGGCTGCAATTGATGGGGCGTGGTGGCTGCAATTGATGGGGCACAGTGGCTGCAACTGATGGACACAGTGGCTTCATTTGATGGGGCACAGTGGCTGCAATTGATGGGCACAGTGGCTTAAATTGATGGGGCACAGTAGCTGCAATTAATGGGCACAGTGGCTGCATTTTATGGGGCACAGTGGCTGCATTTTATGGGGCACAGTGGCTGCAATTGATGGGCACAGTGTCTGCATTTAATGGGGCACAGTGGCTGCATTTGATGGGGCACAGTGGCTGCATCTGATGGGTACAGTGGCTAAAACTGATGGGCACAGTGGCTACATCTGATGGGCACAGTGGCTGCTTTGACTAACTTATGACGAATTGCACGAGTGAAACACACCTATCTATCCTGTTAATTTTTTCAATGGTGCTAATACCTTAGGGTTGTCATTTTGGTCCACTATACCAATCAAGCCACTATTAATCCCTTTTGGTATGGGGGAAGGTTCACACTTAAAAAAAATTTGCCCCCTCATTCTGCACTGTACATTCCAATTTAACATTACCACACTCTGCACTGTATGTAATTTCAAGACTCTTTACCCACACCCTTTTTAAACCATGCCCATCTTTTGCTGTGGCACGCTTCACCAGTGGGCCCAATTGGGATCTTGCACACGGGCCCACTGCTTTGAGGATATGCCCCTGATCAGCATGTTTATAAACAATTCATTGTTTGATCTATGGATTTTTTTGTTTACCAACATGTGGACATTGTATTATGATTTGTTCTAACATTTTCATTGCATCACGGGATTATTAGTTATTGCTTTGGGGCAACACATGGATTTATCATATATTATTATACAAATATACACTGTTGAAGTTTTAGTTGTTTATTTATATCTAAGCACCGGTTTTTGATCTATTAGAATTTCTTTCCTAACCCAAAAATCTGGAGAGTGCCACCAAAATCAAGAAACCGGAGATATATATCTGCTCTTCTTTATGTAATAGCATTCAATATGCAATAAAGACACTAATTACTACATTCAAAAGTCTATATGGGGACACTGTGACCTCATCCTAAATAGGATTTTGTCATTCATAATCTATTACTTACGGTGCATTATGTTAGTAATGTATTTATCTATCCTTTCCAGCATATTCCAGCATGCACAAGCAGAAAAGAAGACAAATTACTTAACCCATGTTTTCTGCTTTCACCTGGCAAGGTCTTAATTATTTCATTTGCAGTCGCAGGAAGAATGTAAAGTAGGAAAGGAAGGACATTACCTTGTCTATTCAGCAAATCCTCACTGCACTGAAATAAGGTGTACTGTGTTCTAAACAGAAATAAATGTATACATAAAATGAGGAGACGGGAGAACATAACTAAAGCATGCCTTTCACATGCATCTGTGTCCTTGTAACAACCATCTTCCTAAAAAGGAGATTGTGTAAGCAAAATACTATATAAATAAGTGCATTTACATAAGAATGATTCATTTTGTTAAAAAGACAAGTTTATTTTACCATTAGATATGTTTTTATAGTGATTAGACAGTCTTTAGCACTTGTTAGTAACTAGGCTCACTTTCTAATTTTGTTGCCAGTCAATTAAAAATCCATGGGAGGAGGAGAAGAAGGTAGCAGGAAAATGTTTTCTTATACAGAGAATGGAATCTCAGTCAGGGTAATAGAGAGCTGTTTTAGGTTCTAGTTACACAAATCATGTTTATCCTGTTTTTAACATAGAAAGGAGAATAGCTCAGATAAAAAAAATATTTATTGGCTAAAGTACCTGTATACTCCTACTGCCTCTTAATAATATGCTGTCAGCCACTTCCATTCAATCAGGAGTAGGGATGGCCGAACGGTTCGCCCGGCGGTCGTTTTGCGGCGAATTTCGGCTGTTCGCCATCCGCCCGATTGGCGGACTATTGCCGCCGTTCGCCCGGCGGACTTCCGTGTTTACTGTGTAAAAGAACTTTGACCTATGATGACACATCCATCATGGGGTACAGGACAGCCAATTGAGACATTACAGCACATGGACACTTGGAAATTCCCCCTAACTTATAAATAGACCCGATCCGGCGGCCATTTTACATTCTTTCTTCTGTCACTATAGGGAGAGGTTGCTGTGTGGAGCAGGGAGAGACTGCAGTGACCCAAATCGCTAGCTATTTGGTCCACAAAAGTTATTTTCAGGACTGGTATAGGTGTTAGGTGTAGTTCAGGATATAGGTTTGAGGCACTGCTGTGCTACTGATTTTTGCAGCAGCCTGTCTTTTGTCAGTGTAGAGAGAGGGACAGGACGCTGTGTGCTGCAGGGACAGTCAGCTTAATCATTAGCTGTTACTATTAGGTCCACAAAAGTGCTATTCAAGTTATTGTTCCAGCAGCCTCTGTTTTGTCAGTTTAAATAGGGACAGGCGGGAAGCTGTGTGTGAGGCAGTGAGGGACAGTCAGTTTAATCAGTAGCTGTTACTATTAGGTCCACAAAGGTTCTTTTCAGGACTGGTATGGTAATAGGCTTGTACATGTATAATATTCTTTCTTCCAAATATAGAAAGAATATTATACCTGACTGCTGCCCTTCTGCTGCAGTAGTCCTTTATCAGTATAGGGACTGAGGTACAGTCTGCTAATCATTTACAACCTACTTGTTCCACAAAGGTCCTTATAAGGACTGGTAAGGTATAGGGTACTACAGTACATAGGGTGGAGTGAGGTACAGTCTGCTATTCCTTAAGGACTGGTATAGGTCCACAATACATAGGGTTGAGGTGCACTACTGCTGACTGCTGCCCTTCTGCTGCAGTAGTCCTTTATCAGTATAGGGGCTGAGGTACAGTCTGCTAATCATTCACAACCTACTTGTTCCACAAAGGTCCTTATAAGGACTGGTAAGGTATAGGGTACTACAGTACATAGGGTTGGGTGAGGTACAGTCTGCTATTCCGTAAGGACTGGTATAGGTCCACAATACATAGGGTTGAGGTGCACTACAGCTGACTGCTGCCCTATACTGCAGCAGTCCTTTATCAGTATAGGGACTGAGAGTTTTGTCACAGGGTCATTTAAAAAATGACAGGCAGAGGAAGAGGCAGGCCCTTCCACAGGGGTGGTAGGGGTAGGGCAGGAGCAACAGGCTTGAGCCAAAGTGGGAAGTTGCAGAAGGTGCGTTCAATTACTTTAAAGGATGCACCAGACTTGGTTGAGTGGCTCACTCAGCCTTACTCTTCTGCACCCTCCTCATCCTCTCGATCTGCACCCTCTTCTTCACTCTCTGCTATGTGCACCCCCAAAGACACTACCACCAACAACACCACCACCACCACATACCTTCCGCTTGAGTCACGGGAATTATTTTCCGATCCATATCAAGACATTTCTGATGCGCAGCCACTCTTGGTATTGGATCAGGAAGAGGAGGTAGCAACAACCGCCACTCAGCAGTCTGACGACAGTACCCAGATCAGCCCAAGGAGGAGGTTGGTCTCCGGTGTTGCTGCCTACTCCGAGATCTCTACTTATAGCGGTGGGGAAGGTGACGTCGATGATGACGTGTCTAGTGATGTCACGTGGGTGCCCACAAGAGAGGAAGAGGAGGGGAGTTCAGAGGGAGATATGGACCAGCAGGTAGGGAGGAGAAGTAGGAATAACTTACATTGCACAGGAGGGACAAAGCAGACCGCAAATGTATCAGGAGCGAGTCATCGACCATGTACGGTCACATCTGGCGCTCCCAGGACACCGACACATGGCTCCGCAGTGTGGGCTTTTTTTAACGTGTCCGCTGCTGACAATAGCGTTGCCATCTGCAATCTTTGCAGTCAACGCATTAGTCACGGTAAGCCCAACACTCACCTAGGGACGACCGCCTTAAGAAGGCACATGAGCAGCCATCACTGAGCCCAGTGGGAGCAACGGAACACACAAAGCCACACTCCAGGCTCTCACCGTCCAGCCTCGTCTTCTACTTCTCCTTCTCCTCTCTCCTCACAATTGTCCTCCACTCCACATTCCATCACGCCAAGCTCACGTTTTTCTGCAAAAAGGCAGGCTTCCGTGGGCCTAATGTTCGAGCGTAAAAAAATGATGACGCCGGATAACCCTCTTGCCCAACAGTTGACGGCCGGCTTGTCGGAACTCATAGCCCGCCAACTACTGCCATATAAACTGGTGGACTCAGAGGCCTTTCGTAAATTTGTGGTCATTGGAACACCACAATGGAAGGTCCCAGGAAGGAAGTATTTCTCACAGAAGGGCATCCCAGAGCTATATGGCCATGTTCAGCAGCAAGTGAATGTATCTCTGGCACACAGTGTCGGTGCCAAGATACATTTGACCACAGACACGTGGTCTGGCAAACATGGGCAGGGAAGGTATATCACTTTTACTGCCCACTGGGTGAACCTTCTGACGGGCGTCAAGCATGTAACCTGTGGCACCCGTGTAGATTTGGTTTTACCGCCACGGATTGCATGCAGGCCTGGCTCTTCTTCTCCTCCTCCTCCTACTCCATCCTCCTCCCTCTCCTCCTCGGCTGACTCCTCCTTTTACGCTGCTAGCGTCTCTTCCGCTGCGCCGCCCAAGCTCCCCAGAACCTATTCGACATGCCAGGTGAGACGTTGCCATGCCGTGCTGCGTCTGTTGTGCCTGGAAGCCAAGAGCCACACTGGCCCAGCACTCCTTTCAGCTTTGCGTTCACAGGCAGATCAGTGGCTAACACCGCTCAATTTGACAGTTGGTAAAGTGGTGTGTGACAACGGTGCCAATCTGCTTAGCGCATTGAAACAGGGCAAAATGAAGCACGTGCAATGCATGGCACACGTCTTAAACTTGGTCGTGCAGTGATTCGTTGTCAAATACCCTGGGGTCCAGGACATCTTGCGGCAGGCAAGGAAAATCTCGGCCCATTTCAGAAGATCTTACACGGCCATGGCTCGCCTTGCTGACATTCAGTGGCGACACAATCTGCCGGTCAGACGCCTTATTTGCGATTGCCCGACGCGATGGAACTCAACCTTCTATATGCTTGATAGGCTGCTCCAGCAGAAACCTTGCAGTTAACGTCTACCTGTATGAAGTCTGCGGCAGAACAGGTTCAGGGGAGCTGGGTTTTTTTTCACTGCGCCAGTGACTGCTTATGCGCGACGCATGCAGACTTCTGCAGCCATTTGAGGAGATCACCAAACTGGTCAGTCGCAGCCATGGCGCCATCAGTGACATGGTACCTTATACCTTCTTTATGGAGCGTGCATTGCGGCGTGTCATTGATCAAGCTGTGGAGGAGCAGGAGCGGGAAGATGAGGAAGTCGCAATGCTGGATGAATTCTCAGGGGGGGCTACTCTATCTGAGACAAGTCAACAACAGGAGTCTGAAGAGGAGTCAGAGGAGGATGGTGCCGGGGCGGATGAGGAGGAGCAAGAAGAGCATGCTTTAAACCTTTCTGGGACCCCTGTTGTTGTGCGTGGATGGGGAGAGGAGAATGAAGAGGATGACATTATCCTGGATGATGAGCAGGAGCCAGGCCACCACACCGCTTCCAGTTTAGTGCAAATGGGGGCCTTCATGCTCCAGTGTTTTAATAGGGACCCCCGTATAAAAAGCATAAGGGCCAAGGACCAGTACTGGGTGGCAACGTACTTAGACCCCCGGTACAAACACAAAATGGCAGAAATGCTATCGCCGTCACAGAGGGCTGTCAGAATGCAGCACTTCCAGGCCTTGCTTCGAGAAATGCTGCATTCTGCTTTTGCGTGCGCTGGCAGAGGAGCAATTCCCACTCCCAGAGAAGGAGTTGCGGGTACCAATCCAACAGCGCCTGCTTGCCCCTCGTCCAGTGTCCTGTCCGAAAGGACGTTCAGCGCAGCAGGGGGGATCGTGACCGATAAGCGTACTCGCCTAGCTCACGACAGTGTTTACTACCTCACATTTCTAAAAATGAATGAGGCATGGATCTCGGAGGAATTCAACACATGTGGCCAGTAGACCATGTATATGTCTATAAACAATTTTTTTAATCGAGCACACAGACCTTCTTTCTTCATTTGGCTCACTTCCTTGTCCAAAAAAAGCACACCGTACTATATGCCCGTACCCTCCTGTTTGAAGAGGTTGTGCGGTGTCATATTTCTACTGGGGCTGCTTATTATGAGGGGCTCCCACCATCCCTGTGCTGTGCTGACTTCCTCCTGGGGCTGCTTATTATGAGGGGCTCCCACCATCCCTGTGCTGTGCTGACTTCCTCCTGGGGCTCTTCCTCTGCTGTGCATATTATGAGGGGCTCCCACCATCCCTGTGCTATGCTTATTATGAGGGGCTCCCACCATCCCTGTGCTGTGCTGACTTCCTCCTGGGGCTGCTTATTATGAGGGGCTCCCACCATCCCTGTGCTGTGCTGACTTCCTCCTGGGGCTGCTTATTATGAGGGGCTCCCACCATCCCTGTGCTATGCTGACATCCTACTGGGGCTGCTTATTATGGGGGGCTCCCACCATCCCTGTGCTATGCTGACATCCTCCTGGGGCTACTTATTATGAGGGGCTCCCACCATTCCTGTGCTGTGCTGACTTCCTCCTGGGGCTGTACCTCTGCTGTGCATATTATGAGGGGCTCCCACCATCCCTGTGCTATGCTCATTATGAGGGGCTCCCACCATCCCTGTGCTATGCTCATTATGAGGGGCTCCCACCATCCCTGTGCTATGCTCATTATGAGGGGCTCCCACCATCCCTGTGCTATGCTGACTTCCTCCTGGGGCTGCTTACGGTGCAGGTGTCAGTGCTGTATATCACGATGCTGATGTCAGTACTCTCTATCATGGTGCTGCTGTCAGTGCTGTATATCACGGTGCTGGTGTTAGTGCTTTATGTCACGCTGCTGATGTCAGTGCTCTCTATCACGGTGCTGGTGTCAGATGACTCTATCACGGTGCAGGTGTCATTGCTGTATGTCACGCTGCTGATGTCAGTGCTCTCTATCACGGTGCTGCTGTCAGTGCTGTATATCACGGTGCTGGTGTTAGTGCTTTATGTCATGCTGCTGATGTCAGTGCTCTCTATCATGGTGCTGGTGTCAGATCACTCTATCACGGTGCAGGTGTCATTGCTGTATGTCACGCTGCTGATGTCAGTGCTCTCTATCACGGTGCTGGTGTCAGATGACTCTATCACGGTGCAGGTGTCATTGCTGTATGTCACGCTGCTGGTGATCATCTCCTGCACCCTCTTCTTTGCCTACCCTGACCTTCCCTCTCCTCCATTGCCTTCATGCGCTCCACAGTCCTGAATTGTCACAACAATTTCCCATATAAAAAAAGAATGCCTGTAGTTGTCGATCCCAGATTCACCTCATACATGTGTTATGTCATTGGCCATGTGGTGGGACTATGTTTGGACAGCTATTAATTATTTTGTGGCTGCAAATTTGACCTGTAGGTTTGCAAAGTTCGCCTCCCATTGAAGTCAATGGGGCCCGCCGCGAACGTTCCGGTTCGCGAACTATCGGCCGCGTTCGCGGTCCGCGTTCGCGAAACGTCCCGTCGGAAGTTCGTCCATCACTAGTGCTGAAAAATCGAAATCGCATTGATATTTTGGATTTGGAAAAATATATTAGGCACTAGTTTAAAGAAATGTGAATAAGTTCTTTAAGAATACTAGGGGTGCCCTATTCCCATTCCAGTGTTGGGTATAATATTTTGCAATATATGTCCCCTTGTTGGGGTAGTGTTTTTACCAAGATGACATTTTTTTATTGATTGTAATCATCTTTATGATTTTTTATGATTTCTGCCTCATATTGTGCCTTTAAAGTCCACCTTTTTGGAACATTCTGCTCAGTTTGTATTTGTTATATGCTTTAGCTGTATATTTAGTTGTTTTTCTACACTGACACTTTACATACTATATTAAAACTACCAGATCATACACTGCACATTTTCTATTTACCTATATTTATTCACTCTACTAATCTCCGTGGGAAGATTCATGCCTATATGGATACCAGGTAGCTATCCCTTTTCTCTCAGCATTCACTTGTATCTCTTAGCCTTCGAATGTCTCCCTCTCATCGCTCTCTCAGCAGTCACTGTTAACTTTCCTCTTGGCCTTTTCTTGCAATGTGATCCGTAGCATCTCACAGCACACATTTTACTCTACAAATAGAATAAGATCCTTTGTCTCACATCCTCAGTCTCTCTGCCTCTCATGCCATGTCACACTTTGAGAACATGCTACAAGTGCCACAAAAAGAGAAACAAATTGTCTCTTTTATGTCCTGTATGAGATAACATCACCTCTTAGTGTATCATTCCCTGGAACTAATTCATCACAATGACAAAAAAAAGACAGTCTGGCAGACATGGATGTGCGACATTTAGCCCTTCCCATTTTCCTGTTCACACTCATTCCAGCGAACAAAGTAAAATAGCTAAAATAATATCTGCACTGTGCAAACTAGTGAACAGCTGGAGTATCAGCTGCATCTTCTTTTATCTAACATAATGAATGTTCTAGAATAGGGACAAACACAGCAGAGATGCTAGCATGAAAAACAGACAACATTGTTCTTCAACATGGTAAAGACTAATGAAAACATTTGAATATAGCCAGGGGCGGACTGACCATTGAGCCACTCAGGCACTGCCCAAGGGCCCCATGCCACTAGGGGGTCCCATCAGGGTTGCCAGCCTCAGTAAAACCAGGGACAGTATGTAAAAATGTGTGGTTTTGTTTTTACATCTGTCTCTGAAAAGTTCCTTACCGACATCCTTTTGGTCTAAAAATCCCGAGATTATAGCTGCCCCACCTCTCCAGTACCTTCTCAGCCAATAGAAACATGTCTGTGTATACTGTGTGATTGTATACTGTGTGTGTTTGTGTATACTGTGTGGCCCCATAATCTCTGATTGCCTGGGGGCCCCATAATCTCCTATTGCCCAGTGGCCCCATGAGTTGTCAGTCTGCCCCTGAATATATCCCTCTTTCATTTTAAAGTACCCAACAAGCATATGCTATATCTAGCCACATCATGTATATACAATCCCCACTTAAATCGTTGTATGAACTACTTAGGCCTTTAGAACATTTTTCAAATACAGTTGTATTTTGCTGACTTCACATATTTTCCAACAGTGGTAGCCAGATGGGTAAAAATAATCGAAACCTGCTTGCACAATCTTTTTTATTTTTATTTACAGGCAATAACAGTCTATTGAAAAAGTATTTTAATTTCTCTTAACCTTAGAAGTGCCTATAGATATTACTTGCAGAAGTTAACCAGATTGATCAAGGAAAATCTAGAGGAGGTTTGCAAAACGCTGCCTTCATTGTTTATTGAAAGCACATAAGAGTGTTATACTCACAAAAGTAGAAAAAAATCAAGCTTGTCGTGTACAATGCTCCAATTAGGGTGGCGGATGACTTTTTATTTGGTATTTGTTCACCTAGGCATAAATGGCTCAAGGAACCCCTAGCAACTTCTAGTCTAGAGGAATCCTTGGGTTCCATAGAACCCTGGTTGAAAAACCTTGATCCAGCAAGAGTGGTTGGAGGGCCACCTCCTGTTGAGAGGTCTTGTTTGGGAAGTCCTTCCAGAACCTGTGGGCATCCCCAATGTTGGCGATGCAGCGAGCAGGGTGGTTGCTGCCAGGCAACCCCCTGATCCCTGAGCCAGTTTCGTTTGATGGCTGTTCTATGCTTGTCTAGTCGCAGATTCAGGCATGCTGAGCTCTGTGATGAGTCCACTTAAAGTGATTGTAAAGTCTATTTTTTTCCCACGAGGTGGAAAATCTTATACGTTTCGGGGGGCAGACCCCTTTCCTCAGAGCTAACACCCACCAAACAGTGAGCCACTATTTGAGAGTTCATACACTGAGGACACATCCTGCCCAATGAGCAGCTGAGCAGGGACAATCTAAACCCTCTCATCGGTGCCCCTAAACACCGTCCACAAAAAAAAGAATAAAATAATGGATAGATAATTATTAAATCAAGAAATAATAAATGGATAAATAAAATATCTATGTGTTTATACACAAATGCCTGCGCATAAATTCTATTTTTTTTTTTTTTGTGGCCGGTATTTAGGGGCACCAATTAGAGGGTTTAAATTGTCTCTGCCTGGTTCCCCAATGTGTCCTCAGTGTGTGAACTCTCAAATAGGGGCTCACTGTTTCATGGGAGTTAGTTTTGAGGAAGAGGGGTCTGTCCCCAGAAACGTATAAACTTTTCCACCTTGTCACCATAGAGTCACCTGCTTCACCAGTTGGAGCATTGTACATAACAAGCTTGATAATATTCCTACTTTTGTGAGTATAACACTGTTATGTGCTTTGAATAAATGGTATTTTTGGTAATGCACTAGGCATTTGCACCCTCTTGTGTATACTTTTGCAGTGTTTGGAAGGACTTCCCAGTCTGAGAAAGGCTGCATTGCTGAAACCATTGCCCACCATAGTTCTGTTATTTGGGGAAGTGCTGGGATTGAGTACTGGATGATGTTTTTGATTTGTCTGGTGCCTTCATTGTTTGTTAAAAAATTATTGTAAAATGGAAACCTTAAAGTTAAAGTATAATTAAATGCTTTTTCATTTTAGTTGTGGATCAAGTGAAGAGGGTTTAGAGCATCTGTTTGGTTTTTACTGCTGTCTGTGCCCCATCAGGGAGCTTTGCCCTCTCTATTTGTGCTGCTAACCGTTGCCACCAAGAGTGAAAGAGTACAAAATCCCAATAAGAAAAGTAATGGAGGGGAAATTTTCCAATGTGGACATTGTTCTGGTGACCCTGGTGACAACCAGACATTCCCCCACTTTGGAGGGGTTTACCCTTCTTTTTTTGACTATGGGCATGATGTGAAAGGAAATCTACCTTTGGGATTTTGGTGTGTCCCCGTGCCTTTATGAAGGAATGGGATACCTCCAGGCATATGTGCCCCCAATTTTTCATTGCAACATATCTTCTGAGATGGGAGCTCCCATAGGTTCGAGTTATTGATCACACTTGACAAGGCTTGTGGCTTCCACATGTTTGCAAATGTATGCAACTATAAAGACAATTTTTTGTAAATTTGGAAACACTTAATGCAACCAAGAGCACTCCATGATTAGAGAAGAGACAGTGATTTGACTTTAGACACAAGAACAAGCAGGGAGCTGGATTCAGATTTTCTACGGGTCACTGAAATTGTCACTAGGCACACTGGCTCCAGGTCCCCAACACTCAACAAAACAGGGACCACCCACTGGAAAATGGAAAAAGACCCAGAGGTAGGAATCCACATTTATACAATCCAAACAGGGTACCAAACACATTCCCAAGAGTCCAAGGTATAATGATAAAATTAATTCATAGCAGAATAAAGCCAATGTGTTCCGGTGCCAAACACATTCCCCATTTCATCTGGGCTTAGGAATACTGACAATGCTTAAAGTGGATGCAAACCCTTACATATACCCAGTGAAGTGAGCAGTCTCAGTCGATACACAGAGATGAAACAAATCTCCCTACATATGTTTTACATGTCTATCTGCTGTTTTTCCCTTTCCATATTCTTCAGAATTCTTATATTGTGTTAGAAGTTGTTCTAAAGCTTTTTTTTTGTATTAAAATAACAAATATATCTATACTTGCCTGCTCTGTGTAATGCTTTTGCACAGAGCAGCTCCAATCCTCTTCTTCTGGGGTCCCCTGCCAGTGCTCCAGACTCCCCTCTTCATGGGGTTCCCCAACGTAAAGCCACACTCTCTCATGGGGGCACACGTACGTGCTCGCTCCCAAGACCCACTGCTGCATCCATTGACACAGACAGTGGGACTTGACCTTTCCCCCCGCTCCCATATCACATGATTTCATTGACAGCAGCGGGAGCCATCAATCTGTTTAATGAGGAGAGAGACAGTGACTGGAGCCGCTGTTCCCATGCACATTGCTGGATCGGATCGGGCTCAGGTAAGAAAAAGGGGGGTCTAGGGGGAAGCTGCAGCACAGAAGCTTTTCTGCATTCACTAACACTTGCGTAAAGTGCCCTCCTGAGACTTTCTAAGCAGCAAATCAAAGTGCAGTTTTATTTGGTATTTGTTCACCTGAGTCCACTTAAAGTGATTGTAAAGTCTATTTTTTTCCTATAAAAATATCAAACATGTTATACTTACCTGCTCTGTTGCAGTGGATTTGCACAGAGCAGCCTGGATCCTCCTCTTCTCTGGTCCCTCGTTGATGCTCCTGGCCTCTCCCTCCTGTTCAGTGCCCCCACAGCAAGCAGCTTGCTATGGGGAACCCAAGCCAAGTCAAAGCTACCTGTGTCCATTCAGACATGGAGCCCTGACCCGGCCCCTCCCCTTCTTTCCCCTAATTGGCTAGTTGACTTTGCGGCAGCTGCTGTGTCTCAGCCAATCAGGAGGGAGAATCCCATAGACATCGCTGGAAAGGGATGGGGCTCAGGTAAATATTAGGGGGCCGAGGGGGGGCATTTTTAGAAATTGGCACAAAAAAAGAATTAGTGCAAAATACAAAATATTTTTACAAAAGCACGGCTTACAGTGAGCCAGAAATATCCAGTCTAGCAGACTCTGTTTTTCTCTCCGGGAGGCAAAATGATTTGTTTGCAACATTACTATGTGGAAATTGTCACTTTTTATTCAATTATCCACATTGTAGCAACATAAACACCATTTATTTTTTATGAAACTCAAAACAATGCCAAAGCTCCCATTCTGCTGAAGCTGAATGGCTGCAGGAACGTCTGATGTTTAGAGATTTAAACTGTTCTATCTTACATTTTTCAGTATTTCTGACAGCGTACGGACAACGGGAATGCTGAAAAACTGCATCACAGTGGCCACAAATTCAATACAATGGAGAAGATTTATACAAATATAGACCATTGTATTTGTTTTCAGAAAGTTCACTTAGAAAAATGAAACATAAAAAGCACAAACAGATTTACTGGTGTTGCCATGCCTATAACCTAAAGCGTCCACTTATAAACTACTAGGACCCCAACTTAGATTCTTCCTAATCCAATTTTTTTAAGGTTTCATAGTTTGGCAACTCTGAAAGATAGTTTTGGACGTCATCTAAACTGAAGAAGCTGTACCACCTGCATCCCACCATACATTATAGCAGCCTTTCTCAACCTTTTCAGCACAGAGGAACCCTTGAAATAACTTTATGCTCTCAGGGAACCCCTGTTAAAACGTACTATATTCACAACTCATGATACATTAGTGTGATGGTCATTGGGAAGAATGCTCCTTACACGTGCTGTCATTGGGAAGAATTACCCTCTTACAGCTAAAAAGATCAATGGTGTGGGGTGGTGAAGAGCGCTGGGGGGCAAAAAACAGGGGTGGAGAGCACAGGGGCTGGAAAGTACTGCGGGGGGTACAAAGAGCAGGGGGAAGTGGAGAGCAATGGGGGGAGCTTGAGAGCACCAGTGGGGGCCAGAAAGAATAGCAGGGAGAGCACTGGGGGGAGTGGAGAGCACTGGGGGGGAGAGGAGAGCACTGGGGAGAAGAACGGGGGCAGAGCACTGGGGGGGAAGAACAGGGGGGGAGCACTGGGGGGGAAAGAACCGGGGGGGAGAGCACTGGGGGGAGTGGAGAGCACTGGGGGGAGTGGAGGGCACTGGGAGGGAAGAACAGGGGGGAGAGCACTGAGGGGAGTGGAGAGCACTGGGGGAGGAGAGGAGAGCACTGGGGGGAGAACGGGGGGAGAGCACTGGGGGGAAAGAACAGGGGGAGAGCACTGGGGGGAAAGAACAGGGGGAGAGCACTGGGGGAGTGGAGAGCACTGGGGGGGAAGAACGGGGGGGAGAGAATTGGGGCGAGTGGAGAGCACTGGGGGGAAAGAACAGGGGGGAGAGCACTTATGGGTGAAGAACAGGGGGAGAGCACTGGGAGGGATGGGGGGGACAACTGGGGGGGAGAACAGGGGGGAGAGTGCAGAGCGCTGGGGGGAAACAGGGGGGGGGAGGGCACTGGGGGAGTGGAGAGCACTGGGGGGAGGGGGAGGGGGAGAGCACTGGGGGGTAGAACAGGGGGGGGAGCACTGGAGGGAGTGGAGAGCACTTGGGGGAGAACAGGGGGGAGAGCACTGGGGGGGAAAGAACAGGGGGGAGAGCACTTATGGGTGAAGAACAGGGGGAGAGCACTGGGAGGGATGGGGGGACAACTGGGGGGGAGAACAGGGGGGAGAGTGCAGAGCGCTGGGGGGAAACAGGGGGGGAGGGCACTGGGGGAGTGGAGAGCACTGGGGGGAGGACAAGGGGGAGAGCACTGGGGGGTAGAACAGGGGGAGGGAGCACTGGAGGGAGTGGAGAGCACTTGGGGGAGAACAGGGGGGAGAGCACTGGGGGGAGTGGAGAGCACTGGGGGGAGCACTAGGGGGAACAGGGGGAGCACTGGGGGAAAGCACTTGGGGGCAAAGAACAGGGAGGAGAGCACTGGGGGGAAGAACAGGGGGGAAGAGCACTGGGGGGAGTGCAGAGCGCTGGGGGGAGGGCACTGGGGGAGTGGAGAGCACTTGGGGGGAGAACAGGGGGGAGAGCACTGGGGGGGAACAGGGGTGATATCACTGGGGGGGAGAGCATTGGGGGAGGGGAGAGCACTGGAGGGGATGGGGGGAGAACACGGGGGGAGAACACTGGGGGGAGTGGAGAGCACTGGGGGGACAGGGGGGAGCACTGGGGGGAAACAGGGGGAGGGGAGAGCACTGGGGGAGTGGGAAGCACTGGGGGTAGAACAGGGGGGTAGAACAGGGGGGAGATCACTGGGGGGGAAGCACAGGGGGGAGAGCACTGGGAGGAGTGTAGAGCAACGGGGGAGAGCACTGGGGGGGAACAGGGGGGAGAGCACTGGGGGGGAGAACAGGGGGGGAGAGCATTGGGGGAGGGGAGACCACGGGGGGGAACAGGAGGGAGATCACTGGGGGGAAGAACAGGGGGGAGCACTGGGGGGAGGGGAGAGCACGGGGGGGTGAACAGGGGGAGAGCACTGAGGGGGAGAGTACTGGGAGGAGTGGAGAACAGCGGGGAGAGCACCGGGGGGAGTGGAGAGCACTGGGGGGGGTGGAGAGCACTGGGATGGTGGCTATAGAAGGATGAGGAGAGCTGGAGAGTTGGGGGGGCAGCAAGAACAGGGGAGGAGAGAACTGTAGGGGGGGCAGGAGAGTGTGGTGGGGGAGGAGAGCACTGGGGGGGCAGGAGAGTGTGATGGTGGAGGAGAGCACTGGGGGGGCAGGAGAGTGTGGTGGTGGAGGAGAGCACTGGGGGGGGGGCAGGGAGCACAAGGTTAACTGGGGACAGTAAAATAAATTGGATAGGAGAATCGGCAAGGGGGCCCCTGCAGCCCCCACCCCGCCGATCCTCCTATCCAGGCACTGTGGCACACACGGCGGGCTGTACTTGCAGCATCTCCTCCTGTGGATCATAGCGCTGGCTAGCTCTGTGTTCGGCGGCCGCTCTGTAACATGGCCCTGCCCCCTCAGACCTGCTCGTGTGATAGGCGGAAAGTTGATTCTATCTACTATGACACGAGCCGGTCTGAGGGGGTGGGGCCATGTTACAGAGCGGCCGCCGAACACAGAACCAGCCAGCACTGTGATCCGCAGGAGAGAGCGAGGAAGCAGCCACAACTAAAAGCGGCCCCAGGGCAGGCGGCCTACTGGGAAATCTCCCGGTATCCCGGTAGGCCAGTCCGGCCCTGGTAGTTGGTGAGGCAGAGGTCAGTAGTAAGTGATGCACAGTTCAGAGGTCAGTAGTTGGCGAGGCAGAGGTCAGTAGTAAGTGATGCACAGTTCAGAGGTCAATAGTAGCTGGGGCAGAGGTCTGTAGTAAGTGACACAAACACAAAGAACAGATTTTGCCTAACAGTGGGAGGGGCTCCCAGCATTAATCCTTCTTTCCCCCCAACCTCTGATTCTAGCATACATTTACTTATACCCCCTTCCCAAACTCACCTCCTCCTCTCTAGTACAAATGCCACTACAAATCCTTTTATCCCTTCCCCCTTCCAGCATAAAACCTCTTACACTCCCCCCCCCCCCCCCCCCCCCAAGCATGGATCATATCCTTCCCACCCAATCCCCTCTCCTTTTTGTACAGATGCCACCATAAATCCTCCCATTCCATCCCCTTTCCCTCCATAATCTTCCATACAAAGACACTCTCATTCCTTCTGTAAATCTGTGTTAATTTTGGCAGCAAATTTCGATTTTGTTTTTAGTCTTTTGACTAAAATGCCAATTTAGTTTTAGTCCCATTTTAGTCTTCTGCAATTGTTTTAGTTTTAATCTTATCTAGTCGACTAAAAACTCCAGTACATTTTAGTTGACTAAAATCTCCTGTACATTTTAGTTAACTAAAATCTCCAGTACATTTTAGAACATTTAGAACATTTTAGTCGACTAAAACTCATTTTAGTCGTCTAAAATCAAATGGGTTTAGTTAAATTGTGATGCATTATTTAAGCATTTCTCTATAATTTTGAAACTCTTTATATACTCCTGGATTAACAAAATGTAATATTATGTTATTATTTATGGTTTTAAGGTTTGAACAAAATCACAGCCACAGATTTTGCCACTCTGGGTGATCTGCGGAGGCCTATAATGCTGCACAGTGCTCCAGACAGTGATCTGAGGAGGCCTGTAATGCTGCACCACAGTGCTCTGGAGGGTGGTCTGAGGAGGCCTGTAATGCTGCACAGTGCTCTGGACAGTGGTCTGAGGAGGCCTGTAATCCTGCACAGTGCTGTGGACGGTAGCTGTAATGCTACACAGTGCTCTGGACGGTGGTCAGAGGAGGCCTGTAATCCTGCACAGTGCTCAGAATGGTGGTTTGAGAGGCCTGTAATGCTGCACAGTGCTCTGGATGGTGGTCTGAGAGGCCTGTAATGCTGCACAGTGCTCTGGATGGTGGTCTGAGAGGCCTGTAATGCTGCACAGTGCTCGGGATGGTGGTATGAGAGGCCTGTAATGCTGCACAGTGCTCTGGGATGGCGTGTCTGATTCTCAAGAGGCCTGTAATACTACATAGTGCTGGATGGTGGTCTGATTCTGAGCAGTCTGTAATTCTGCATAGTGCTAGATGTGGTCTCAGGTGTGAGGAATGGCCTGTAATGCACACTGCTTTGGATGGCGATGTCAGAGGAGGCCTGTAATGCACACACAGTGCTCTTGACAGACAGTGGTCTGATGGGAAGCCTGTAATTGTAATGTACACACTCACAGTGCTCTCTTCTCTGGGCGGTCGTCATACTGAGTCAGGAGTGGCTGCACAGTGCCGCTCTGCTACTAAGTGAGGCACGCTATGGACTCCACCCGCTTGCTTGCTGGGAGTGGAAGCAGTTTTCGACAGTGGATGAAAATGTTGTGACTTTTCGTTTCGTTTTTGTCACTATAGGCTACTGACGAAAATTTTGCCAAAATGTTTTTACGTTGACATTTCGTTGACAAAGTGAACAGTGCTGTAACGTTTCTTGACATCTATGATCCCTAACTATAAATGCACATTCTCTACCCTGAACATTCTTCTTTACCTCCATCCTTGCCACTCTTCTCACTGATTCATTCTCCTTCATTTCTGTCCACCACCATTTTCCTTACTGGTCTTTATAAGGAGGAAAGCTTTGCCTGCTCTGTTTTACCACCATGACAGGTGGGAAGAGATGATGAGGCAGTACCTAGATATCCAGCACTAGTAATGCTACCTGAAACTGACAGTCATGGGAAAAAACAACAACAAAAATAACAGCAAGTGCATGTAAATTCTGTTATTAGCGTCTCATTAATAAAAGAAAATATGACTTTAGTATTACATTAACACCCTTCTATCAGCCATTATCAATAAACTTTAAAGTGAACCTGTCAGTCTTTTTAAACCTTTAGAACCAAAGTTTAAACCTAGGAACCACACAAACTTTGCTATTCACTCATTCATCTTAAAACCTTCTACTGAGCTGCCCCTGGAACTAAGCCTTTCCTGACCACTACTCCACTAGGTTTTATTTATGTAGTTACTTTCATTCGATAGTGAGACCACAGCCAGAGGGGTTTATTCCAGAGGGATGTCTTATCCCTAAAGTCAGAGTTTTCAAGTTAAAGTTGGGTTTTTTAGGTTCAGGGTTCACAAAAAGGGCAGTCATTCATCCTCCCTAGCATGTCATAGCTAAACGATTAAGTCACACGACTTGTCCCAGATTTTAGTTTACCTACATCCAATGGCTGCAGCTTGCTGAAATGATGAAAACTTTGCAATACTTATAAATCAGCAGCTCCAGATTTTATGAGCGGTGTGTGCTTTCTGTCAATGGGTGACATGCTGGCACAGTCGGTTGATCATTGGCTGTACCTGAACACGGACTCCCTCCTTTGATAGAGAACATGTGTTCTTGTGTCGACAATAGAATGAAACTGCAGCTCTGATAGAAAGGATTAATACCTATTTTCTTACTAGTGAAAGTGGTTGTAAAGGTATTTTTTAAAATAACAAACATCTCTATACTTACCTACTCTGTGCAATGGAACTGCACAGAGTGACCCCAAACCTCCTCTTCTTGGGTCCCTCATCAGCTCTTCTGGCTCCTGTATCCAGTGCCCCCACAGGAAGCCACTTCCGATTTAAATAACAATATGTAAGGCGCTAAGACCAACCAGTGAATGGATGGATAGGTAAATAAATAAAAAATACAATATGATAGAGTGAGTAACTTTAGGAAATTACCTAGTACACAAATCTACTAGTAAATAAATAAATATATTGAATTATTAATAAATTAACCCTGTGGAAAAAGTCCAAAAACGTGCAGATAACATTCAAATATTGTAACGTCCCAGTCCTGCACACTTATGTTGATATATTAAATAAAATCTTGACAGTCCATAATAATAAGATGATGGATGAAAGTGATGCTGGTGCCTTCATGCAGTGTGCGCTCAATCCTGGTGTACCCCTCCACCGGATGTACCTTCACCTTAAGGGCTTTTTAAAAAAAGCCTGTAGTAAATATGTAACAGCTTAGGGATTCCTCCTGTGGTTCCTCCTTCCTGTAATAACTTATTTGGCTCAGATTTTGAATTAAACACAACTCCTTCGTCCTGGTTAACAGTGACCTCCACTCATATATGCCACATGTAGAAACAACAGAGGCTTGCAATAGTGTGATATATTTTTAAAATATTTATTACAAATTAATCTCCACAAAGATACACTCACATTTCATAATAAAAAAACAAGCCTTGGTATACTCATGTATAATAGGGCAATGGAGTCACCTGAAGCCGGATCTGCAGCCCCGGTCAGAGGCGCTCCCACCATCCAAAGCATATGCTCCAAAGCACTTCCTGATTCCTTACACATCAGCCGCTCAAGCACCTCCTACTGGTTTCGTCACAACCCAGTGACTTCCTCGGGGAAGTGTGCAGCACAAGGAACACTTGCACTCTATTTTGGACGTTACAATACTTGAATGTTATCTGCATGTTTTTGGACTTTTTGCACAAGGTTAATTTATTAATAATTCAAAATATTTGTTTATTTAGTAATAGATTTGTCTACTGGGTCATTTCCTAAAGTTACTCACTCTATTATATCGTATTTTTTATTTATTCATTTACCTATCCATCTATTCAATGGTTGCGCTGCACATATTGTTATTTAATTTTTCATTGTCACATTTAAGTGTGGGGAGTGCTGGCAACTGTCTATTTTAGTTTTATTGTACTTTATTTCTATTTATTAATACATTTTAGCAGCTCACAAGGCTTTTCACTTATTCACGCTTCCCATAGGGGCACTTGTGCGTGCTTGCTTCTGAGTACATTGTCTATTGAGTCCAAGTGTTCATTGACACAGACAGTGGGACTCTGCCCTGCCCCCCCCCCCCCCCCCGCTCCCTTGTCACTGGCTTTGATTGACAGCACTGGGGGCCAATGGCTCCCGGTGCCCCAGCAAAGCCAGCCAGGAGTGAGGAGATAGAAGAGTTGCAGAGGTGCACAGACCTGGATTAAATGAGGGCCCAGGTAAGTATGGGGGGGGGTTCTGGAAACTGATGCCTAAATATTTTTTACTTTAATGCAAGGAATGCATTAGGTAAAACATTTTTAGGCTTTAGAACCACTTGAAGGTTATGGAACAGTAGGAGACATGAAAAATATCTTAGTGTTAGATTTTAGGCCTACCTTAAGTAAAGGTTATAGCATTTTTTCATTAGCAGGACTTTAAATAATAAAAAAAAAACTCTCACTTCAAATGTTATTTTTGTGTTCTGTTCCCCGGGGAGAATGTTTCCCCGCATCCAATTTGCATAGCAGGAGAATGTGACCGGCTCTCCATGGAGCCAATTCACATATCTCAGGGGCGGTTGAGAAGTGAACTGCACTGTGCGTCTTTAGCTCCATTTCAGAACAAAAATATTACAGCGCACATATGCAAAACTAACATTTACCTTCAGCAAGGCTTTTTAAAAACACCTAGACATTTTCAAAAAACATTATCAAAAAATATGTGGATTTGGTCACACCATATTGCTATATGGTCCTTAAGCCCACTTACTGCGACAAAGTACTCCATGATTAGTGGGTCCTACACTATACATAGACTAGGAGATCCTGCTTCTCTGAACCATGGGAGCTATACTCCTCTATATGGGCCAAATTCAAGCAAAGATTCGTGCCTGATTCGTCCCTGAACCAAAGAACAGGGATGCAGAGAGCATTCCTGTGTGACCCACAGCCAGTTCCAGTATGAACCGAGCCTTACTGTCTGGTGAAATGGTCCTTGAGACAGGAAGTGAGAAGAAATTCCTCTACAGAGCTTTGGACAACTGTAAAGTTAGAACTGGAGTTCTAATCTTTCACACTGTTCAAATCTGAAAAATGTTTTGGCCATAGTAATCTTTAAAGTGACATGGGGGGCTTACAACTTTGCTTTAGGGGTTCTATGACCACAGTATATCATTTTATAACATCAGCATTGTAATAATAATATAAACAATAGCTATTTGTTAAAATATAAGTTTGCTAGAAACATTTCCTTTCATGTTGTGATTTCTGCCTGTCTGCTGGCCATCTCTTTGCACAACTTCCTGGATTCCCTACATGCTTTAGAGATTCTCCTCCGCTCATTCCTGTGGTGTACTTTTGATTTCTAAGGACCAAACATCCCATGGTACATTGCCCCCTTCAAGCAGTGATTCCCATACTGCTTCCACCTCCTGAAACTTCTCCTCTTAGCACCTTTGTAGATCAGAAGGTAGGCTCTGTGAAATGCGTGACATAGCAGTACCTACTCACATGGCATATTGAATTTGTATCACAGAATTCAAGGAAGTAAATGTGCGGGATTCTTGACAAGCATCAAGATTGTTCAGATTAATAGGAGTCAGGGCTGAATCTATTAAGGTGCCCCCCCAGGTTTTTGAGAATGTACCCATTAATTCATGAGCCAGTCTTATTGGGGCAATTGATATAAGGAGGAACTCTGAGGCAGAATGTGACTGTAAAAAGGGCACGCTGATGAGAACAACTGATAAAAGTAAACAATCTAACAGGGAAATTCCATGTAACAGGGACACTAGGATGGTGACACCTGGTGTAAGAGAACACTCTGATGGGTACAATTGATGTAAGTGGTGAATCTGATGGGGCACCTGATGTAAGGGGGGACTCTGATGGAGACTCTGATATAAAGGGAAACTGATGAGTACCCCGATGTAAAGAAGGATGCTGATGAGGACTCCTTCAGGGGGACTATGATAGGGACATTTGATATAAGGGGTCATAGATTCTGTTTAACTTAATGACAGCCTAATACATTGTATTGTTTCCTGGGTCACGACTCATGGTACAAAGTGCTGAGTGAACAGGGAATACTGGCTCCCTGCATCTCCATTAGACTGTCAGTGACTTACATAGTGTTGACCTTGTGCCATCTGACCTTTTTTTTACTGCACCCCCAGATCAGATACCCCATGAGAGAAGTAGGCTATAAATAATTGAAATACAATGTGGAACTTCATTATGATTTTACATTTTGACCATAGATAAACTTTAGATCTCAGAATAAGAGTTGGAGGTGGTTAAGAGTTAAGGATTTTTTTTAATTATTAGATTAAGTGTATGTGTTAAGGTAGGTGTTTCCTATAGGACATGCTATTTTCACTTTGGGGAGCTGCACAGTTGTATGTTTTTTTTCTGTATCCCTGGGTTACTACTAGTACCAGACTCATGGTATCATCAAAAAAATGAGAAAAAGTGTTATGTGAAACTTTGAAAGCTCTTCCACTTTAACGATAAACCGTTATTTTTATAGAAATTATTTCATTTTATTACACATCATTTTAATGAACAGAACAGAAAGCATTTCATATGCAGAGCAAGCACAATATGTCATTCTCAAAGCTGTAAATTATTTACATCTAAACATCCTACAACCAGGCTAACATGTAGCTGATCCAATATGCAGAATCTTGCTGCCTGGAGCAATATGACCTTTTGTTACTGTTAGCGTAAACTAAAACATGGAGACCTGCATGGAATAAAGTCCCATTTTAAAAGTTGAGGAAATGTGAATTAAAAAAGGACTACCGTATATACTCGAGTATAGGCCGACCCGAATATAAGCCGAGGCCCCCAATTTACCCCCAAAAAAACTGGCAAACTTATTGACTCGTGTATAAGCCGAGGGTGAGACATGCCTGTCCATCCCTGTGTGTGTGTCCGTCCATCCCTGTGTGTCCGTCCATCCCTGTGTGTCCGTCCATCCCTGTGTGTCCGTCCATCCATCCCTGTGTGTGTGTGTGTCCATCCATCCATCCATCCCTGTGTGTGTGTGTGTCCATCCATCCATCCATCCCTGTGTGTGTGTGTGTGTCCATCCATCCATCCATCCCTGTGTGTGTGTGTGTCCATCCATCCATCCATCCATCCCTGTGTGTGTGTGTGTCCATCCATCCATCCATCCCTGTGTGTGTGTGTCCGTGTGTGTGTGTGTGTGTGTGTGTGTGTGTGTGTGTGTGTGTGTGTGTGTGTGTGTGTGTCCAGCCTACCTGTGTCCCGAGCCCGTGCCTTGCCTCCTTGCCTCCGTCCCGTGCCGTGCCTTGCCTCCTTGCCTCCGTCCCGTGCCGTGCCGTGCCTCCGTCCCGTCCGTCCCGTGCCGTGCCGTGCCTCCGTCCCGTCCCGTCCCGTCCCGTGTCGTGCCTTGCCTCCGTCCCGTGCCTTGCCAGGATCGCCGCTCTTCGTCGGCGCCTCGGCGGCCATTCTATCCTTCAAACGCCGCGCCTCCGCCTTCGCCTGTGATAGGCGGAACACTGAATTTCCCAGCAGCCTGTGTTCCGCCTATCACGGACATCGTCTCATCCTCGTCCGTAGTACGAGGATGAGACGATGTCCGTGATAGGCGGAACACAGGCTGCTGGGAAATTCAGTGTTCCGCCTATCACAGGCGAAGGCGGAGGCGCGGTGTTTGAAGGATAGAATGTCCGCTGTCTGTCTGCTCGACACGCTGATCGAGCAGGCAGACAGCGATGACTCGAGTATAAGCCGAGGGGGGCACTTTCAGCCTCAAAAAAGAGGCTGAAAATCTCGGCTTATACTCGAGTATATACGGTATGTTGCTTTTCTTTAAACCCTTTAAAGTTATGTAATAAACAAGACTTTTATTGTGGAAGCTATGCCCCAAACATGCACGCAGATTGTAAAGAACTTACCAAAAAGATTGTCCGCTGTTTTGTTTTTACACTGTGTCTCTGTATGAGTGTGGACATTGGGGAGCAGGACTTTGTTTCCCTGTGACTGTCAATCTGATAACTAGTGGGTCATGATCAACAAAGAGCAGGACAGAGATAGAGAAAGCACAGATCCTCAGAATCAATTAAGCAGAAGCAAGGGTATGCTTGCACTGCTGGTTCCCAGTTACAGCTTTCTCTACAGCAAAGAGAACAGTGAGCAGCTCAACAGTGGCATCACACGATCTTACTCAAAATCATATGAGACTAGCAGTCAAGATCAGCTGTGCCTAAGTTTGTAGCACATTACAGGTATTCAGCTATAGGACTACAGTACAGGAATGCCTAGGCACAGTCTCATGTCAGGAAAAGTCCTGTTTTTTTTTCAGAAGAAAACATAAAAAAAGAGCCCACAAGTTAATAAATAATCAATTTAACCAGTTCCCATCCACGCTATAGCCAAAAGACAGCTACAGGGTGGGCTTACTTTGCTAAGGGAGCGTCCCTGGATGTCCTCTTGTGATCGCACTGCCCACACACCCCCTATGGCATGCTCTGTGATCACTGCGTCCTTTGGACACAGCTGATCACAGATCAAGGTAAAAAAGGGCCAATCACAGCGGCCCTTTACCACATTATCAGCTGTGTCCAGACACAGCTGATCATGATGTAAACACAGGATGGTTATTGGAATTCCTTTCCTCATGCTGACAGTGTGAGGAGTGGAGAGCCGTTGACCGACTTGTGTGAAAGGACATCTACACTGATAATCAGAGCATTAATCATCAGTGCCCTGATTATCAGTGTAGTCCCAACATTGCCCACCAATGCTGCCAATCAGTGCCCACCAATGCTGCTAATCAGGGCCTCCTGATCAGTGCTACCTATCAGTGCTGTTCATCAGTGCTGTATACCAGTGCCCATCAGTGCTGCCTGTACATGCCCATCAGTGCCACCTATCAGTTTCCATCAGTGCCACCTATTAGTCAGCTTTATCAGTTCCTCCTCATCAGTGTCCATCAGTGCCACCTATCAGTGCCCTTCATTGCCGCCGATCAGTGCCGCCTATTAGTCAGCTTTATCAGTTCCTCCTCATCTGTTCCTATCAGTGCTATTATTTTATTTTATTATTATCAGTGCTGCCTCATCGGTGTCCAGTAGTGAACATCAGTGCAGTCTCATCAGTGCACATCAGTGAAGGAAAAAAATTACCTGCTTGCAAAATTTTAGAACAAACAATGAAAAAAAATTTTTTTCCCAAAATTCATTTTGTTTTTTTTCGTTTGTTTAGAAAAAAACCTAGTGATGATTAACCACTTCGCGCCCGCCCTATAGCCCGAAAGACGGCTACAGAGCGGACGCTAACTGCTGGGAGGCCATCCTTGTACGTCTACCTGTTTACTTCCCCTCTGCGCACCGTCGCGGGCACGCAGAGGGGGAGTTTTGTGCTGCCCGTGTCCCTCGGACACAGCCAGTCACAGATCACTGTAAACGGCCAATCACAGCGGCCGTTTACAGCGCGATCGGCGTGTCCAATGAGAGATGATCTCATATGTAAACATATGAGATCATCTCTCAGCGCCGCTCTCCCTCCTCACACAGACAGCGTGTGAGAAGGAAAAAAAGGACAAAAAATTCATTTGGGTACAGTATTACATAACTGAGTAATTGTCATTCAAAGTGTGAAAGCACCGAAAGCTGAAAATTGGTCTGGGCAGGAGGGGTGTTTAAGTGCCCAGTAGGCAAGTGGTTAACCTCCCTCATGGTATGATTATGCCAGATTTTTGTGTCTCAAAGCAGTACATTGTTTTGCATAGAAATTTGGTGTTTTATATTGTAGGCATGTAATTCTTAGGAATAACTCACTTAAATCTGTTTAAACAAGAGTCTAGTAGAAATCCCCGGTATGATAACGTTTGAAACACAAAAACATAAATTATAATATAATAAATAACTATAAATAATTATCAAAAATAATAATATAATTAATAATAAAATGTATTCAATAATGTAATCAAATCAAAAACACTGAAATTTGCTCAGCTGCAGATTTGTCGCTGTTATCACTTTCAGTGTTTGATGACGAATTTCCCCACGAATCACTATCACTCAATTCTGCAAGTGTTCTAATTTACTATCGCTGTTTTCTAGCTGGTCTAAAACCACTTTTTTTTTCAAAAAAAGTCAAAAAAGTTTTTATTAAACATATGTAAACAACTTCCCATGTACATACATTGCAATTGCAAAAGTCTACATTTATACCCCTTGAAATTTTCCACATTTTGTCAGGTTACAACCAAAAACGTAAATGTATTTTATTGGGATTTTATGTGATAGACCAACACAAAGTGGTAGATAATTGTGAAGTAGAAGGAAAATGATAAATTGTTTTCCACATTTTTTACAAATAAATATGTGAAAAGTGTAGCGTGCATTTGTATTCAGCACCCTGATATCCCTAACTAAAATCTAGTGGAACCAATTGCCTTCAGAAGTCACCTAATTAGTAAATAGAGTCCCCCGTGTTTAATTTAATCTCAGTATAACACAGCTGTTCTGTGAAGCCCTCACAGATTTGTTAGAGAACCTTAGTGAACAAACAGCATCATGAAGGCCAAGGAACACACCAGATAGGTCAGGGATAAAGTTGTGGAGAAGTTTAAAGCAGGGTTAGGTTATAAAAAAATATCCCAAGCTTTGAACATCTCAGGGAGCACTATTCAACCCATCATCGGAAAATGGAAAGAGTATGGCACAACTGCAAACCTACTAAGACATGGCCGTCCACCTAAACTGACGGGCCGAGCAAGCAGAGCATTAATCAGAGAAGCAGCCAAGAGGCCCATGATAACTCTGAAGGAGCTGCAGAGATCCACAGCTTAGGTGGGAGAATTTGTCCACTACTAGTTGTGTACTCTACAAATCTGGCCTTTATGGAAGAGTTGCAAGAAGAAAATCATTGTTGACAGAAAGCCATAAGAAGTCACATTTTTAGTTTGCAAGAAGCCATGTGGGGGACACAGTAAACATGTGGAAGAAGGGGCTCTGGTCAGATGAGGCCAAAATTGAACTTTTTGACCAAAAAGCAAAACACTATGGTAGGTGGAAAACTAACACTGCACATCAACTTGAACACACCATCCCCACCGTGAAACATGGTGGTGGCAGCATTATGTTGTGGGGATGCTTTTCTTCAGCAGGGACAGGGAAGCTGGTCAGAGCGATGGGAAGATGGATGGAGCCCTTATACACACGGTCGGACAGATTTTGTGGAGGAGCGGTAAACACACTGCTTCTTCACCGCTCCAAAGAAGCTGCTGGCAGGACTTTTCCCTGACGTCCTGCCAGCACACCGCTGTATTGTAAAAGCCCTCGGGCTTTCACACTACAGACAATGGTGCAGCTTTTTTAGGGTGGATTGCAGGTGCTATTTCTAACGCTATAGTGCCTGCAAAACGCCCTGGTGTGAAAGGGGTCTTAAGGCGAGGGTTCACCTGGTGGGGGAGAGTGCACATTGCATGAAGACACCATTTTTTTCACCCATTCCTTTGTTACTTTAATGGACTATTATTATTGTTTGCTTGAAAATATCATTGAAGAGTATGTCTATACACATTGAGCACCAGCACCTTATTTTTTTTTTTATATAGCATTATTGAGCACTTGCATTATATTTGGGATACGTTTATATAATCTTTAATATAATTATAACACCCAATTGAGTGTTCCAAGTACCTGACTTTAGTAACGGTGCAGCTTTGGCCATCGCCAGAGGAGATGGATAAGGTCCCCACTGTGCTGCCTACACCTGCCACACAAGGGGTCCACCAGCCTTCCCATCTTGTGGAGCTTTTGCGGGGTGTAATGCACTCTGAGTACAATGTATAATTATGATACTTTCCATGCAACATTGTAAGAGCAGATTGTTATTGGTTGCAATGCTTCATCCCACTGGTCTCCCTCAAGTGGTCCTAGGTGATATAATGCTCTTAGTTTCAGAACTAGTCTGCAATAGGTGGAATATAGTGGTAAATGACATAAGCCAGCCCCCTGTTGCTCCCTGTGCACCCACTGCATGACTGAGCTGAAGGTATGAATAAAACATGGAAGGAGGTAGATTAAACTGACTTTGTAGTTCAGGGAAAGACTTCAGCTTACCATTACAGAATATGTGGAACAAAAGAGACACCCCAAATACACTCCACCTAGGCCCCTGACAGTTCAACATAGGAGAGGTTATTCCAGATTGGGCTGTATTCGGGGGAATACCTGCACCCTCTGCATCTCTTTGCCCTTGTTCCATATTTTTTGAATTAGTCAAAGAGTAGGCATCTGTTTATTGGATTTGTAAAAGACCTGCACCTCCAGGCCCATCGGAAAAAATTACGCTAGAGTGTCCAGCAGCATCTATCGTGCTGACGAGCCCACTGGATCATAGGCCATGGAGAAAGTCAGATGCTGCAGCTGGGCTACCAGATAGTACAGCCAAGGTTTGGGCAGTGCCAGCCCTCCGCTGTCCTTTGAGTTTTGTAGCTGCTCCAACTTAAAGAGGAGGGCCGGTTATACAAAAAAAAAAAAAAAAAGTCAGCAGCTGCAAACACTGCAGCTGCTGACTTAATCAACACACTCACCTGTCCA
Organism: Lithobates pipiens; assembly: GCF_037356315.1. Taxonomy (NCBI): domain Eukaryota; kingdom Metazoa; phylum Chordata; class Amphibia; order Anura; family Ranidae; genus Lithobates; species Lithobates pipiens. The sequence goes on from NW_027507764.1 coordinate 119,982,741, forward strand.
GGGTGCCCGCGATGTCGGCCGCCCGAGGCCGACCCGTCCCTCGGCTCTCGGGTCCCGGTGCTGCCATTCCTTGTAAGGGAAACAGGCAGTGGAGTCTTACGGCTTCACTGCCCGTTTCCTACTGCGCATGCGCGAGTCCCGCAGCTACTGCGCATGCGCGAGTCCCGCAGCGCTTTCTGAATGGGACGCGCTGTGTTCTGGAACACACAGTTCCCAGAACACAGCGCGACTCATTACCCAGAAGACGCCGCGACGAAGACAGAAGACAGAAGATCTCCGCGGAGGAGGAAGGGGAAGATTAGGAGAAAGTGCCTAGCAACAGGCATTTCTGGTAAGTAAAAAAAAAAAATTTTTTCATTTTTATTTTTTATATTTTTTTGTAATTTTTAATATTTTTTTTGTTTTCAGGGTGGCCCTCCACTTTAATCCAAGGAGGAACCGTATTCCACAGTAAGCGTCTAAAAAGGGTATTAACCATGCTGCATACTTTTAGATGGATCACTACAGGAGAGTTTGCAAAAAGGAGAGCAGCTGTGGCGTTAATAAAAATGTTGTCAGGTTTGCCTTGCCTGCCAATGAAAGTTTAACGTTATTCCAAGTCTTCATTTTGGCCCAGAAATGTGATAATAAAGGATATACATTCAGTGAGCAGTAATCCACAAGCCTAGGCGATATTTGTATCCCCAAGTACTTAAATAAGGTTACTATTGGGATAGGGGAGGTCCCTGGCAGGTCCACCTCCCGATCTTCATCAAGCAGCATTAAAGCTGATTTAGACCAGTTTATGGTCAGGCAAGAGTAATGTCCAAAACTGGAAATCAAAGAGGCATTGGTGTCCCCCAGAAAAAGCATCATGTCATCTGCATACAACATCATTTTTTTGTGTTGATCACCGTACTTAAATCTATTAATCTGTGAGTTGGCAGGTGTGATTTAACTGTACTTCTGTCTCAGTCTGATTCATGGTTTCTGACAGTAGGTGAAGGCCATGAATTCAGAAGATGCAGTCAATCCACTTGTTGGTAATATTTTTTCCAGATTGGATGAGCAGGATCACCGCATGGATCAGTTTGCCATGGCATTACAAATGCTCCTGAGTCTCACAGCTCACCTGGAATCTCCCACTGTGGCTGCTCCAGTAAAATCTGTGTTGCAGGCCATCCCTGCTACTGCTTCTGTCTCTGTGCAGGCACCCACCTCAAGTATTACCTCTATAAGAGGTATGTCTGGTTCCGCTTCCCCAGCGACTTGGGGGCGATCCAGTCCAACTGCGTTTAATACCAGAACAGGCCATTATAAGTACCTCGTAATGCCTTTTGGCCTTTGTAGCACCCTGGCAATTTTCCAGGAATTTATTAACAATGTCCTCTGAGATTTGTTGCAGTTATGTGTGGTGGTTTATCTTGACGATATCCTCATATTTTCCAAGTCCCTGGAGAGCCACCACAAAGATTTCTGTCGTGTGCTTCAGAAACTAAGAGAGAACAATCTCTATTGTAAATTGGAGAAGTGCAAATTCCATCGTGAACAGGTTACATTTTTGGATTATGTAATTTCCACTGCTGGTTTTTCGATGGACCCAGAGAAACTTTCAGCAGTCCTACAGTGGCCCCGACCCATGGGTTTACGTCCTCTGCAGCATTTTCTTGGCTTTGCCAACTATTATCGGAAGTGTATTCATAACTTCTCATCTCTGGTCAAGCCCCTGACTGATATGACCAGAAAGGACGGTAACCCACAGAGTTGGTCTCCGGAGTCCATTAAGACCTTTGAGAGTCTCAAGGCTGCCTTTGTTTCTGCTCCTGTGTTGGCACATACTGATCCTACGTTACCTTTTTCTCCTTGAGGTTGATGCTTCTGAAACTGGAGTTGGTACCCTTCTGTCTCAACGTCCTACCTCTGAGAGCGTTATGCATCCTTTTGGCTACTTTTCCAATAAATTGTCACCTGCGGAGTGCAATTATGAGATTGGTGACATAGAGCTGTTAGCGATCATTTTAACCCTGAAATAATTGAGACATCTCCTCGAAGGTACCACTGTGCCAGTTCTCATGCTTACTGACCATAAGAATCTCACATTCTTGTCTGAGGCTAAACGCTGCTCTCCTAGAAGGGTGCGATGGGCTCTTTTCTTGTCAAGTTTCAATTACATTGTCTCATTCTTACCCGGTACTAAGAATGTAAGGTCTGACACTTTGTCACAACAATTTTCCTCCACTTCCAAGATGGACTCGGTTCCGGTTCCTGTGATTCCTCCTGATTGTATCCGGGCTACAGTTTGCACCAGTCTCACTTCTCCTTTGGGTGACAACATTCTTGCTGATCAGGTCCATGTTCCTCCTGAGAAACCTTGTGACCACTGCTTTGTCCCAGAGTGTCTCCAGACTTACCATTCTACCAAGGCTCCTGGCCACCCTGGGAAGAATCAACTCTTTTGGGCCATTTCCCAACAATTCTGATGGTCTAGTCTACTTGCTGATATAACCGCCTTCGTAGCTGCCTGTTCCATGTGTGCTTAGAGTAAGACCCCACAACACCTTCCAGTGGGTCTCCTACAACCTATACCCAATTGAGAGAGGCCCTGGACCCACCTGTCTATGGATTTCATTGTTGAGTTACCCAACTCCCAGGGCAACACAGTTATCCTTATAGTGGTTGATCGGTTCTCGAAAATGTCTCATTGTATTCCACTTAAGAAGTTGCCCACTTCTAAGAAACTGGCTTCCATTTTTGCTCAGGAGATCTTTCACTTACATGGGCTACCCAAGGTGATTGTCTCGAGCAGGGGTAGTCAGTTTGTGTCCCGGTTCTGGCAAGCCTTTTGTGCACAGTTGGGAATTCAGCTTGCTTTCTCCTCTGCGTATCATCCACAGTCTAATGGGGCTGCAGAACGAGTCAATCAGTCCTTGGAGCAATTCCTATGTTGCTATATTTCTGACCATCATAACAACTGGTCAGACCTCGGGCAGAGTTTGCTCACAATAATGCCTTGAATTCTGTTTCCCGATTGTCCCATTTATGGTGAACTATTGTTTCCAACCTTCCATGTTGCCTGACTCTTTTGTTCCACAGAGCATTCCTGCATTAGAGGAGCATCTCCGTGGTCTTCGTTCCACTTTGGCACAAGTCCAGGAAGCTTTGCGACATGCTAATGATAGGTACAGACTCCATGCTGACCGCAGACGCATGCCTGCGCCTTGCTACCAAGTTGGGGACAGAGTCTGGCTGTCATTTCGCAACCCCCAACTTCATGTTCCCTCTCTGAAGTTCGCACCTCTGTTTAGTGGGCCTTTCCGTATTCTTCGAAGGATTAACTGAGTGGTTTATGCATTAGACCTTCCTTCTAATATGCGTATCTCAAATTTATCTCATGTCTCCTTATTAAAACCTTTGGTCTGCAACCGCTTTACCACCTTGGTGCCACATCCTCACCCTGAGGAGTATGAAGTATAGTCCATTGTTGACTCCCGTAGGTTCCATGGGCGCATACAGTACCTGGTGCATTGGAAAGGGTACGGTACAGAGGAACGCTCTTGGGTCCCATCCTCGGACATACATGCCCCTGTCCTCATCCATTATTTCCATAGACGTTTTCCCCTCAAGCCTGGTGGTCCTCTGAGGGGGAGAGGTTGTTGAGGAGGAGGTACTGTCAGGTCTGGACTCAGGCCTTCTTTCTCTGAGCTAGCTGCTCAGCTGTCAACTAATTGCCAGCTCCTATCTCTCCACAGTGACTCACCTGTTAATGATCCTGCTCATCGGTCCTGCCTACTTAAGTCCAGTCCAGATGATCTCTGCCTTCGCTTTGGTCACATCTCTAGAGACGCTCTCCTGTGTTCCTGTCAAAGACTTGCTTGGCTAACATTCCTTTTGGCTCCCTGACATTTTGGCTTGTCTGACTATCCGTTCCTGAACTATGGCTATTTTTTGACTATGTTTACTCTGTTTACCTTTTTTTAATCATTATTAAACAAGTGTGATTTAACTGTACTTCTGTCTCAGTCTGATTCATGGTTTTTGACAGAGACATTCGATAAGCCATTCTTATAGTCGCCTGTGGGGAAGCATATAACAATCTGACCCATGCGATGAAACGGTCACCAAAACCAAGTCTGGACAGCACCGGCCATAAATACCGCCATCCGTCACTGTCAAATGCCTTGTTGGCATCAAGGGATAATAGAGACCCATTACCCCCATTATCCGCCTGCAGCTGCCTGGTAAGGGTGGAGATAATGGAGCATATGATCCCGTTGACCCGAAGCACTAAGACCTTAGCCAGGATCTTAACATCACTTTGGAGTAGAGAGATGGGTTTGTAGGAGCCGGGGTCAACTGGATCCTTCCTTGTTTTGAGTAACAGTATGACATTTGCCCTGGCCATTGAGGATGGAATACGACCCTCCTCCAGTGAGGCGTTCAAACACCTTCAACAGCCTCGGCAATAACTGCTTACCGTATTGAATATAGACCTTCATTTGGAGGCCATCTTCCCCAGGGGGCTTGCATGTGGGAAAGGAACAGGCAGCCGCCTGGAGTTCCTCCAATGTTAGGGGTACATCTAGTTGTTGCAAACCCGTATTGGACAAGGAGGGCAAGTCTATATCAGAGAGGTAGATGTCAAGATCTGCATCTGAGTAAGCATCCCTTGACCCATAAAGGTTTGTATAGAAGGACGCCAGTTCAGAGATTATCTGTTCTGAGTTGTTGACCACCTGACCACTAGATGAGCGAAAAGCCCCAATAGCCGGGCATTGCTGCTGAGATCTAGCAATCTTGGCCAGCATCTCTTCTTTTCCCCCTCCTCGTAGAATGCAAGTTTGGTAAAAAAAAACCTTTTACGGTCTGCAGCGGAGGATCTCGGACGGTCCAGGGAATCCTGAGCCGACATCCATGCCTCCCTTGCAGAGTCCAATGGATCAGTAACATATGACAGTTCCAGCTGTTGTACCTGATCCCCTACTTGTTCAAGCAGAGTGGAGGAGTTCCGATTGACAATTGCAATTTCCGTAATAAACATCCCCTTAAGGTATGCCTTAAACATCTCCCATTTCTGTATGTGATCCATATGATGACAATGAAACTCATCAATTTGGGTGGCTATACAGTCCTGTGAGGGGAACAGTTTAAGCCAAAATGCATTAAGCTTCCACTGGGTCCTAGGCAGAGAGGTGGGAGGCTGGGTGATCAACCATAGAGCTAAGGGGGAATGATCTGACACTCCTCTTGGGAAGTATTCCACTTTGGAGGTATAGCTAACCAGGTTTGGGGTGCCCACACACAGATCAATGCGTGAGCCATGGGTTTTGGAAAAACATGAAAATTGTTTTATTTTTGGATTGCGTATGCGCCATATGTCAGTCCATCTCACTTCAGAAAGTAGGTGGCTGAGAGCAGTACCCCTGCCTCCTCTGAGGGGGAGTGAGTGAGGGGTGTCTATCTATGGGATGTAAACAAAAGCTATGAGCAGGGTTACAGTGAATAATTTACAATACAAAAATACAAATCTGCCTGCCCGAGAGTCCAGTTCCTGATATGCCAATGCCTTATGGATCAATACACTCACTGAGTAAGCAGAGTGAGTGGAGTGATATGATTTACCTACCCATGCATATCGCAGGAATCCAACATTGTCCCCCAGGAGGTTGGTCTTCTGCAGGCCAATAATGGCTGGGTAGAACTTGCACAGACAAGAAGGCAAGCTCCATGAATACCGATAAACCGCTAACAGAGGGACCATAGTGGGCACTGCGACAACCCTGAGCATCCAGCAGTAAATGCAGTAAATAGATCATGCCCTCTAGGGGGGCTGCACAATGGGAAGACATAACATGAAGGAGGCAGTCAGTATTGCGCAACTGCGCAGTACATAAAACTGTAAGGAATACCATTCTGAACAGTAAGGCCTCCTGGGAAACGATCAGTGTCAACTGGATTACTCTAGGCCTCCCAGCATGGTGTATGATGAGCTTACAGTCAACTTTTCTTGTGCCAACCGGGCACCAAAACAAAGGTGAGGAAGGCCATGACCACAAATTGGGAGCCAATGGCTACACTGCTATCAATCTATCCAATCAAGAGCTGGGACCCTGTGAAAAGAGGGACAGCACGTCCTCGCTGAGGGAAATACGGGGCTCAGGTAAGTAAAACGAGGGTCTGGGGGGGCGGTCACTGCCAGGTGTTTTTTCACCTTAATGCATAGGATACATAAAGGTGAAAAAACACGAGGGTTTACAACCCCTTTAAATAAGGGTATTCCTTTAAGAAATCTGGAGTGAAGAAATCTCATGACTGCAATATAAATGATTGCTTTTGCTATTCTGGAATTAATAGCCCTATCAAACTACATTTCCTCTGGCTTAGGATTTTAGTCTCTTCCATTGTCAGAGGATGTATTTGAAACAGTATACTCTCTCTGATTTTTAACAATTTAGCTCTGCACCACATAATGACTTTTTGTCTATAGTACATAATTAATGAATTCCTTCTGTGCTTGCCAATCATCTTATCTAAAGCTAAATTGTGGTCAAACCGCTTATTCATTGCTCAGTTTAAACTAAAACAAACAAGCTTGCTGAACAGCTATTTACTCGTACACTTTTGGTGAAGTGAAGAGACTGCAGAATGATTCCATTTTAGCAGTAAACATTTGCATTGTTGTCCCTGAATGCTGGAACTTGAAGGGGTTCTTTGAATTTCTCTTGTCTTGTCTGTCTTTTTGCAGTTTTCTCAAGAAAGCATGAATTCTTTATTTTTGTACTTTCAAACATTTAATTTAATGTGTTACAGTATTGTTATTATTGTATTATTTAACCCCTTCATGACTGGGGTAATAAAAACTTTGGCGCCCAGACCCAATTTTGCAACTTTGCAATGTGTTAGTAAAGTGTTATTAAAGTGCAGTTAGTACATTGATACATATGATCTTAACTACTTTGTGTATCCAGGTGGATTATACCTTGTTTTTTTTCAGGACAAATTGGGCTTTTAAATGTTAATAGATTTCTCCTGATTTTTATTTTTTTTTTTATTAAAGGGGTTGTAACGTTAGAAGTTTTTTTTATGTTAATGCTTTCCATGCATTAACATAAAAAGCCTTCCGTGTGCAGCAGCCCCCCTTGGTCCCCCTAATACTTACCTGACCCCTATCTCTATCCAGCGATGTCCAGGAGTGTCTTGGCCATCCAGGACTCTCCCTCCTGTTTTGCAGAGACACAGCAGTGATGCGATTGGCTCCTGCTGCTGTCAATCAAAGTCAGTTAGCCAATCAGGAGAGAGAGGTGTTGGGACCAAACCGTGTCTGACTGGACACACAGGGTGGTAGCTCAGCTCAGCTGCCCCCCATAGCAAGCTGCTTGATGTGGGGGCACTCGATAGGAGTAGGGGTCAGGTACACAGAAGAGGGACCAGAGAAGAGAAGGATTTGGGCTGCTCTCTGCAAATTCACTACACAGGGCAGGTAAGTATAACATGTTTGTTATTTTTATAGAAAAAAAAACCCTTTACAATCACTTTAAGGCCCCTTTCACACGGGGCAGATCTACTCAATGGACTCCGCTAGCTCAGTGGGGGATCGCTCTGTTGATCCCGCTGAGCCAGCGGATGACACGTTCGTCTCTGCTCACTCTGCAGGGACCGACCTGTTAGCCCTTGTACACACGGTCGGAGATTCTGACAACCAAATCTGTCGGCTTTTGTCCGTCGGATTTTGTCCGAAACAGTTGCATACACACGGTCGGACAAAGTTGTCGGAAAATCCGATGTGATGCCGTTATTTCGTTACGACAGGACTACGTTCACGCTAGTAGCCAATAGCTTTGGTGTAGGAATTTGATCTGAGCATGCATGGCACTTTGTCCGATCGGAATTCTCTACACATGATCGGAGTATGTCCGATCGGAGCATTTTGACGGAAAATTTTACCAACAAGTTGGAAAACTTGGTCCGTCGGATACTCAGACGGAAACAGTCCAATGTAGACCACACACAGTCTGAATATCCGACAAATCGGTCCGATCGGACACATTCTGTCGGAATCTCCGACCATATGTACAAGGGTTAAGAGCTCTGCTGTCCTCTATGGGAGATCGGATGAAAACGGATCCGCCTGTCCGTTTGCATCTGATCCCATCCGATCAGCTAGACGGATCACCATAGTATCGCCATCTGTCTGTTTTGAGCGGATCTTATTGGATCGGATGGTAGGGGGGTGTCAGCGGACACATCTCTACTGATATCCTCTTGCCCATAGAAGTCAATTGGGGGCTCGCTCAGATCTGCCTGAAAACCAGACAGGTGGATCCAAGCAAGCCTATAGTGTGAAAGGGGCCTAACAAAGGAAAAATGACCCAAAATAGTACATTTAATTTAGCTGTACATTTCTTGCTATTATGATAACTTACCACCAAAGAATGACCCCAAATAAATTCTCCTGCCCCTGATGATCGCAGCGACACCACATATGTGTATGTTATTTGCTGTTTGTACCCACAGTACGGTCCAGAAACAAAAGTACACATTTTGCCTTTTTTTAATCCTACCTAAAACACACTGACACTGAGGCCGCGTACACACGGGCGGACTGTTCGCCCAACTTTGTCCGCTGAACAGTGTTTGGGCGGACAGTCCGCTCGTGTGTGGGCTTTCAGCGGACAGTTTCAGCGGACAGTTGGACGGACAAGGTTTTTCGGAATTTCCGAAAAACTGTCCGCTGAAACCTTGTTTCAGCGAACAGCCCGCTCGTGTGTAGGCTTGTTCGTCAAACAAAGTTGCGCGCATGCTCAGAAAGGATTTTCACGCCGAAAGCTATAATGCAGTGTATAGGACGTCGTATTTTTCGTCCCGTCGTACGTGCCGTTCACGTCATCGCGCACGGTTTCAGCAAACTGTTCGTCCGTCGTGTGTGGCCATGTCCGTCCATGCTAAGTTTGAGCGGACTGTTTGCCGAAACTGTTGGACGGACAAAGTTGGGCGAACAGTCCGCGCGTGTGTACGCGGCCTTACTGATACTGACACTAATTTTAAAAATGCAGTTTTTTTTTAAATCCTTCCTAAAATATGCAGACCCTGACTTTTGATCTGACCTTTGACCCTTGCCTTGACCCTTAGGCTTCATTTATATATAACCTACTCTGACTGCCGAAAACAAAAAGCGCTACAAAATCGCACCACGATTTTGCCACAGTTTGTATTTTCCAGCGGTCAAAGCAAGACGGAGGTTGAGAGAGGTTGAAGCACCCCTAACCTCAGTAGCTTTTGCAAAAAAATTGCAAAAGCTCCTAAACTCAAGTTTATGAGCTACTAGTGAACATGAAGCTTTACACTAACCCTGACATTAAATTTAAATTAATTTTTTCTTCATTTTTTTCAAATATTTTTTATTTATTTTTTTTAACACACTTTTGTTTGTTTACTAATTTCTCTCCTGCAAGGAGAGAAAGATTAAAATATTTAAACTTGCTAACACAGCAATCAGGTGATGGGGAGTTTCCGAGTTCCAGTTGTTGGTGAGAGACATATACACTATATTGTCAAAAGTATTGGGATTGGTTAGAACTTCAAACCCGTAATTTCACAGTAAATAGATAAATAATAAATTATTATGTTATAACATATAGCATAATATTATATGATTTAGCTTGATTAAAATAGTACCTTTTCAGCAGGTGCAGATTCTCATTCTCCCTCTTAACTAAATCTTAGGCTCCTTTCACACTTGTACAACACAACAGTCGTACGACTGTGGATCCGACTTTGCCCTGCGACTTGAGGTCCAATATGCATCCAACTTCAATGAATAGGGATCCGACTTTGATCGCCGACCAGGCACTGTCTGGTATAAAACTTTAGGGGGAGCTCCACGCGCACGCATGTAAAAAAAAACGACATGGGTTCCCCCTCCAAGAGCATACCAGGCCCTTCTGTCTAGTATGGATTTTAAGTGGATCCCCACACTGAATAAACTGTGTGGGTGTCCCTCCAAAATCCATACCAGGCCCTTATCCAAAAACACAGCCCGGCAGGTCAGGAAGGGGGGTGGGGACAAGTGAGCACCCCCTCCTGAATTGTACCAGGCCGCATACCCTAGACATGGGGTGTAGGTGCTTTGGGGCAGGGGGACCCTGCGCCCCCGCACCCAAAAGCACCTTGTCCCCATGTTGATGAGGACAAGGGCCTCTTCCCGACAACCCTGGCTGTTGGTTTTTAGGGTCTGCAGGCAGGGAGCTTATCGGAATCTGGAATCCCCTTTAACAAGGGGGCCCTCAGATCCCGGCCCCCCACCCTATATGAATGTGTATCAGGTAAATTGTACCCCTACCAATCGCCTAAAAAGTGTCAAAAATAAAACACAGTACACAGGTTTTTAAAGTAATTTATTAGGCAGCTCTGGGATCTCTTCCGACTTCTTCTTCCCTCTCCGCCTCTTCTCCCTCTTCTGGCGATATCTTCTGCCTTCTCCACTGATGTCTTCTGCCTCTGCCAGTTCTTCTCCCCTCTCTGGGTCTTTTCCGCTCTCCACTGTCTTCTAGCCCTCTCTGGTTCTTCTCCCTCTGTCCGCTGTCTTCTGCCTGGTCTTCTCCGCTGTCTTCTCCCTCTTTTGCTGGGTCTTCTCTGCTGTCTTCTCCTAATGTTGACTTAACACTCTCTCCCACGCTAATGCTGGATGCATGTTGTGCCACTACTTATATTGGCATTAATAATCAAGATGTTTTTTGGTAAATGTGAGATGAGCCTTTGTGTTCTTTATGGTCAGCAGTGGCTTTGGCCTTGGAACTCTCCCATGGATGCCATTTTTGCCCAGTCTCTTTCTTATTGTTGCATCATAAACATGATCTTACCTGAGGCAAGTGAGGCCTGTAGTTCTGTCTATATTGTTCTGGGTTCTTTTATGACCACCTGGATGAGTCATCGTCATGCTCTTGGAGCAATTTTTGTAGGCCGGCCACTCCTGGGAAGGTTCACCACTGTTCCAAGTTATCTCCATTTGTGGATAATGACTCTCCCTGTGGTTCACTGGAGTTCCAAAGCCTTAGAAATGGCTTTGAAACCCTTCCTAGAACGATACATGTACATTATATTGTTTCTAATCTGTTGTTGAATTTTTTTAGATTGTGGCATGATGTGTGGCTTTTTTTGACCTGTTAACATGCTTCACTTTGTCAGACAGCTTCTATTTATGGGATTTCTTGATTCAGCAGGTCTGGCAGTAATCAGGCCTGGGTGTGGCAAGTTAAAAGTAACTTTTTCACATAGGACCAGGCAGGTTTGAAAAGCTTTTTCCCTTAAATGAAATAATATTTTAAAAACTGCATCTTAGATTTACTCAGGAAGGGGACAGTGCTGTGCTTTTTCACAGCACTGTATATAAAACAAAATTAGAAAAGTAAGTATGTACTATTTTAAATGAGACGGGAAGGGAGAGAACAGATATAATGAAGCCTGAGATAAACACAACTGAATTTCTATAATGGCTTCTTTGTGTAGAAAAAAGAAAGGACGTGAAAGGAAAACAAGAGAAACAAGGTGGTTATAGGGTGAAAAATGGGATTTTTATATACAGCTTACCTGTAAAATCCTTTTCTTGAGAGTACATCACGGGACACAGGAGCTTCATTACATAGTGGGTTATATAGGCACCTCTGGTGATTGGACACTGGTTGACCCTAATTAAGGAGAATTCCTCCCCTATATAACCCCTCCCATCCGGGAGGCACCTCAGTTTTGTAGCAAAGCAATAAGAACCACGTAAAACCCAAGAGGGGCGGGAGCCCTGTGTCCCGTGATGTACTCTCAAGAAAAGGATTTTACAGGTAAGCTGTATATAAAAATCCCATTTTCTTGATCATACATCACGGGACACAGGAGCTTCATTACATAGTGGGATGTCCCAAAGCAATGCTCAGGTTGAGGGGAGGGAGACACAGATCATAAGCATAGACCGCCAGGGACCTGAGGACCTAAACTGCAGCCTGCAGTACACTGCGCCCGAAGGCGATATCCTCTTGCCCTCTGACATCCACCTGATAGAATCTGGTGAATGTGTGGATTGATGACCAAGTCGCAGCCTTACAGATCTGAGCCAGGGAGGCCTGGTGATGCACTGCCCAAGAAGCACTGACAGCCCTAGTAGAGTGCGCTTTCACCTGAAAAGGAGGAATCTTCCCCTTTAAGCTATAGGCCTGAGAAATAACCTGTCTGATCCATCTCGAGAGAGTGGACTTTGACGCTGCCTGACCCCTTCTAGGGCCTTCTGGCAGAATAAATAAGCAGTCAGTTTTTCTTATCTGAGCAGTTGCTTGAAGATAAAGACTGATTGCTCTAACCACATCTAAAGTGTGTAAGGACTCTTCCTCTATGGACTGAGGATTTGGAAAAAAGGATGGTAGGATTATATCTTGATTCAGATGAAAACCTGAAACCACCTTAGGTAGAAAGGCCCTGTTGGGACGCATAACCACCCGGTCCTTATGGATAATTAAATAGGGCTCTTTACAAGAAAGAGCTGCCAATTCTGATACCCTTCTAGCCGTGGATATGGCTACTAGGAAGACTAGCTTCTTTGTCAAGAGGACTAACGAAGCAAGATGCAAAGGTTCAAATGGTTGGGCTACTAAGGCCGAGAGAACCAAATTCAGATCCCATGGGCATACCGGAGGTCTGACTGGCGGTCTCATCCGCATAGCCCCCTGGATAAAGGCCCGTACCAGGGAATGTGATGCAAGCGGTCTTTGAAAAAAGAGCGACAGGGCCGAAATCTGCACCTTGATGGTGCTTATGGCCAAATTCAATTCAAGGCCTGATTGGAGAAAGGCCAAGATTTTGTTAATGACATACCTTCTGGGATGACATCTCCTGGGTTCACACCAGGAAACATATGCCCTCCAGATTTTGTAATAGATACGCCTGGAGGCCGGCTTTCTGGCATTGACCAGGGTGGAAAGGACTGGCCCCGAAAGACCACGGCCTTTTAAAATGTGGGTCTCAGCAGCCAGACCGTCAAATTCAGACTGCGTAAAGCAGGATGGTAAATTGGGCCCTGCGAGAGCAGATCTGGCCGGAGAGGGAGGGTCCATGGCCTGCCCACTGCTAGCTTCATGATTTCTGCGAACCATGGTCGCCTGGGCCAAGCCGGGGCCACTAGAAGGACCGACTTCGCCTCCCTCTTGACCCTTCCCAGGAACCGTGACAGTAGCGGGTTCGGGGGGAAGGTATAGATCAGGTTGTACTGACTCCAGGGAACCGTCAGAGCATCTGACCCCTGAGCAAGTGCATCTCTTGTCCTTGACACAAAGTTGTCCAGTTTCCTGTTGAATCTGGACGCAAACAGATCCACGTCTGGAGTGCCCCACTTGTAACATATGTCTCGAAACACATCGGGGTGCAGAGCCCATTCTCCTGGGCACAACTGCTGGCGGCTGAGATAATCCGCCTGCCAATTCTCCACTCCTGGGATGAAGACTGCAGAGAGGCACGGAACATGCTCTTCTGCCCAGACAAGTATGCGATTCACCTCGTTTTGGGCCACCAGACTTCTGGTACCGCCCTGGTGATTGATATAAGCCACCGCGGTGGCATTGTCGGACTGAATCCGAACCGGGAAGACTCGCAGTCTGTGAGACCACTCTCTGAGTGCCATGTAAACTGCCCGAATCTCTAGGATATTTATGGGCAACAGACTTTCGGTCGCAGACCATTTTCCCTGCGAGCATGTTCCCTCTAATACGGCTCCCCAGCCTGTCAGGCTGGCATCCGTTGTGACAATCTTCCATGCGAGGGGAAGAAAGGTTTTGCCTTTTAGCAGATTTCTGGTTTGTAACCACCAAACAAGACTCTTGCGTGCCCGGGGGGATAAACGCATAGGAAGATCCAGAAATTGGGGCTTCCTGTTCCAAATCGCAAGGATGCATTTTTGCAGGGGCCTTGAGTGGAACTGGGCAAATGGGACAGCCTCGAATGAGGCGACCATCTTTCCCAACAGTCTCATACATAGGCGAATAGAGGGAGATCTTCTGCCCAGAACTAGGCGCACCAGATCTCCAATGGCCAAGGCCTTTGGCCTTGGAAGGAACACCCTGCCCTGAGCGGTGTCGATAATGAGACCCAGGTAATCCAACCTGGTGGTCGGTTGCAGAGACGACTTTTCTAGGTTTATAATCCAACCTAGGCGGCCCAGATGTTCTAGCGTTCTGGTGACGCTGCGACTTAGGCTCGTTATAGTTCTCTCTACGAGAAGCAAGTCGTCTAGGTAAGCCATGACGGCTATGCCCTGAACTCTTAAAGTTGCTAAGAGAGGGTCTAGAATCTTCGTGAAGACTCGGGGGGCCGTAGCTTGACTGAATGGCAGGGCCACAAATTGAAAGTGGCGCTGCTCTACCGCGAACCTTAGAAACTTCTGGTGTGCGGGAAATATTGGCACATGGAGATATGCATCTCTGATATCTATTGATGCCATGAATTCTCCTCCCTGCAGGGAGGAAACCACAGTGCGTATAGACTGCATCCGGAAGGTCTGGATGTGTAGAAACCGGTTTAAGTCTCTCAGATCCAAGATAGGTCTGACACTTCCGTTTGGTTTTGGAACGGTGAAGAGATTCGAATAAAACCCTGAACCCTGATCTTTCGGGCTCACCTCTACTATCACTCCTTGGGATAGTAACTGATCTAAGGCCAGGAGTAGCGGTTTCCGCTCTATCGGATCCCTGGGGATCCTTGACCTTAGAAAACGAGAGGGTGGAATCTTCTGAAATTCTAGCCTGTAGCCCAGAGATACCGAAGAGATCACCCATTTGTCCTGAATCTCCTCCCGCCAGGCGCCTGCAAACCGCAGGAGCCTTCCCCCCACTCGGCCGAGCGGGGGCGCCCCTTCACAAGGAGGTCTTGGAGGTTTGCTTGGCAGGCTTCCGCCCCCAAGTCCTCTTCTGTCCCTGGGCTCGGCCCTGAGGCTTTCTAGCAGCGGAGGGCTGGGAAGGCCGTCGCCACTGTTTAGAGCTTGACGCTTCGGGAGAAAGAGTACGCCTGAATGAGGGACGCTTACTCTTCTTGACTGGAAGGAGTGTAGATTTACCTCCTGAGATATTTTGGACGAATTTATCTAGTTCTTCTCCAAACAAACGTTCCCCTTTAAATGGGAACCCAGCCAAATGCTTCTTGCATGACATCTCAGCGGCCCAATTTTTTAGCCATAGAGCCCTACGCATGTGTACCAACATGAGGGACAAACGTGATGCTTGTTGGACAGAATCCAAAATCGCATCAATTATGAAACATAAGATGTGAGGCATCTCGGCATATTTCACTACTTCCTCGCTGGGGAGGAGTTCAAACATTTGTTTGACCTGTTCCTTAAGGAACTGACACAACCCCACGGCTGCGACTGTAGGTTGCACCACAGCGCCGGCCATGGAAAAGGAGGCTTTTAACAAGGTTTCCAGCCTTTTGTCAGCTGGATCCTTAAATACCTGTGCATTATCCAAAGGACAAGTTAGGTTTTTATTCACACAAGAGATAGCCGCATCAACAGACGGGGCCCCCCATTTCTTGGTGAAACTTTCCTCCACGGGATAATTCATAGAAAACCTCTTGGGAGGAGTAAACAGTTTATCGGGATGTCCCCAGTCCTCATACATCAAGTCAGCCATTAAAGGATGAATTGGGAAGGAACAAGCAGTCTGTGGGGCTTTCCTGACTCCCAGGGAAGAGACAGAGGATGTAGCGACTTCAGCAGCCGGCATTCTGAATGTGGTACGCACCAATTCAGTGTAATACTGCACCTGCTTTCTGAGTGCCTGGGAGGAGGGGACTAACTCCTCATCCTCTGACTGATCCGACTGCTCATGATCCCTTTCTAAAGATAGGGATCTCTCCTCATTTTCAGAGCAGCTGTCTGAGAGAGGGATTTCAGCAGAGGGAGGGGATCTACCCCTTTTTCTGCTATCTTTTAGGGAAGCAGAAATAAAATTCATTATCCTCCCTTCAAAACTCTCCAATGTAGCCCTAAGGGAGTCCTCAGTGACATAGACCGGGGCTGCGACATTAGGAGAGGCTGCAAAGCCTGAAAGGGGCACTGACTCGTCTTGAGATGCAGGCTCCACTCTTGCAGAGGGGGATGGTAATCTGCATGCACTTTTGGAACCCCTGGACCTAGGCGGTGATTTGCCAGTGCTTTTGTTACCTGCCCCTGAAACCCTCTTACGAGGAGACATAGTACTGAGCTACAAAGCAGAGTTACTAATGTAAAATGCAATCACTTGTTTGTGCTTAAAGTCTCACAATAAATCAATATTAGCTTAACTGCACAATATGATGCCGAGTAGGTGTCTTAGGGTTCGCCTGGATCCAATCCCACGGATGCTTACAGCCCACAGCTCCTGTGTCTCACCTTACAGTCCCCTGACGCTCTGGGCTTTTAAATCGGCCGTTTTGGCGCCTGCATTGCAGCATAGAGCACCTGATTGTGCACAGCTGGCAACCACACCCCCCCCCCCTTCCCCATTAGGCCGGGAGCGCGCCCGGCGCGCGTGCACGCGCCCGCGCGCGTGCACGAGGACCGCGGGATCCGGGGGGGGGAGGAGAACCCAAAAGGAGTGACATGGGACCCCCTGATCTGCGTGGGACCCCTTTTTTACCTTTATTGTGGCAGGGACTGCAAGGAGACGTGAGTAGCTGGGAGAACCAGGCATTTCACTGAGCGTGTTTGTTTGAAAGGCATGTAAGTATGCATCAGGCTGCTCTTACTCCCTCAAGTGGTGGAAACCAGGTAAGACATACAACTACTCACAATGAAGAAATCCATTCATATATTAAATATATAGGATGACTTCCCATACCTGTTCCCCGCCGCAGGAATTGCTGTGTTCAGACCAATTCCAGCCTTCACCCATCACGGCGGGTATTGTTAGCCAACCTTCAGGCGTATCTGGGGTTCTTACGAAAAGATCCTCCTACCTGGGCCTTGTAAAAAACTCTGCCAGAAACTTACGGGCGCCCTGAGTCAACAGTACCCCAAGTCTGGTTGTCCCAGAGTCCAGTCTTCCAATGGAGAGGACTTACAGGCAAAACCTCGTGTCTTCGGCAGTCGAGGCCCGGGTACCATACCATCTTGGGAGTCAAATATCGGCCCGAGGTATGGATCCGGTTTGTTGTAGCCCTTCGGCCCTCGCCGGGACCCGCATAGAGCTAAGTTTTACGTGACCATCGACCAGACACTGGCGAAAAAACTGAGGTGCCTCCCGGATGGGAGGGGTTATATAGGGGAGGAATTCTCCTTAATTAGGGTCAACCAGTGTCCAATCACCAGAGGTGCCTATATAACCCACTATGTAATGAAGCTCCTGTGTCCCGTGATGTATGATCAAGAAATAGGACATATATAAAAAGGAGAAGTACAATTATGTAATTATAATTTTGAAAAACTAACTTTTTATCCTTTAAGTTACAAAATGAAATGTATATTGTCCCCCAACACACACACCCTTTTCATCTGCATTCTATGCCTGGATATATACGGGCAGCAAAACTAGGTGCTTGGCAGTCAGTCCTGACCCTTACCAAGGACTTCTTTAACAACAAGTAGTGAAGTGAGCCAAGCAAATCATAATAGTCTCCACTGTGTAAATGGATAATTATTTAACTAGCCAGAGTAACCTCTAATGGGTATACAGGAAAGAATGAATATACTGTAGATATACAGTTCAAGAATGTGTGCAAAGATTTCACATTCTGTGAGATTTCTAGAGTTTAATATTAAAAGGTCAGTCTGTGCAAAACATATACTTGTAAAACAGCACATCAATCTTCTTGCAGTATTCACTTGCTGCCTTTGCTTCACTTAGACTGTCAATTTCTTTTTATCTTATTTTTCATGTTAATTCAAACCTGTCAAGAAAATGTGAAAAACCTCTAGTTTGGGATTTTTAAGGCAGTGAAATAATAATTTTGATGGAATTATCACGTGGTGGTAAAGGTGGTGGCTATAACACTATGAGGAATAACAGTTCACCAAATGTAAATACAAAAAAAACCCACTTCAGCTTGAGGTAAAACCAAAAAGATCCTAGATCTATTCCAAGGACATAGAAAACTAAACTAGATGATTTTTAGACAAAGTAAATGTACTCCAATCACCTCTGACACAGATGAGAATGGAGTCTTTTGTGGTCAAAACTTCGCAGTCATGACACATGTCATTAATTTATCCTTCCATATATTGACACAGACAGAGCAGGATGTACTTTCATTGGGTTTATCTTTTTGTCCAAACAGTAGTATGGACAATTTTGAAACAATCAAAAACATTAATTTATTTGCCAGAAAACTATCATTTAAAAGTATGTATGCCAAACAAACCACCAAGGTGGCAGAGGTGGCTCCAAACCTGAAAGCAGCATATTTCAGAGCTCTTCGAGATCTGAATCTGCTGCTGCATGAAAATGAGTCCCTAGATGACATGAGGGAAGATGATCTGAACAGTGAGGAAAATGAGGAGGAGATAAATGACAATCCGATCAAAAAATTTAAGAGGAAATCACATAGATTTCCTCCTTTAAATCAAAATAAAGTTATATCGCTCTTTGTAAGACAAACTACTAAGGAGATAGAGGAATTGAAAAATGATACCACCAAGTAAAATCTGAGTCCTGAACATCAAATGGCATGCAGATCCTTAAAAAATAACAGCAAGATTAAGTCATCAGATAAGGGGGGCAACATTGTCCTAATGGACAATGAAAAATATGAAAATATGTGTTTCAATATTCTAAACCATACTAAATGCTATCGCAAAATTTCCTCATGTTTGGTCAATAGATTCAATCAGGAATTTTATTCTCTCATGGATGACGCTCTCAATGAGGGATCTATCATGAGAGATATGTAGGAGTTTGTTCAAACTAAACATCTCCGTTTACCCACACTATATGCACTACCCAAACTGCATAAGGATATACATAATCCACCCAGAAGACCAATTATTTTCCAGTAATGGATGTATCTCAGAGGGAATTAGCCAGATCATAGACCAACATCTTAGGCCACATGTGATGGAATTGCCAACTTACACCAAAGATACCATTCACTTGGAGATCCCTAATTTGGAGATCCCTAATTCAGCCATATTGGTAACAATTGAGGTTGAATCATGACTTCCGGTTCCGGCGCCGCATGGAGTGACTGCTCTCTTCATCAGCTCCGGCATCAAGACCCTAAAATCGGCGTTTAAATCCCGCTGAGCGGCCGGGCACCCACTGAAATACCCTCTGGAATCACCCCCATAGCCATGGACCGGTTTGTGGAAAAAAACGGCTCGCAAGCGCATACGGCGCCGCCCGCGACTGCGGCGCAGCCGCAAATCGAGGCCCTGGCTTCGGCCTACTTGGCTCCCTTCTCCTCACAGTGCGCAGCGGATATGGAGGTGAGCTGTGACCCTGCCTCCCCCCACTCTCCACAACCCCTACCAGCATCTCCAGCCCCTCCATCCCAGGGCAATCCATCCACACAGACAGCAGGGGATTCCACTACAGAGCTCATTGCCCCATGATAACGGCATCTGTGGAAAAGGCTGTAAATGCTGGCATGCAACAACTCAAGGCCCAAATAGGCGAGCATCACACCAGACTTAATGACCTGGAACACCGTCTGTCAGATATGGAAGAGGAACTTTACCAGGCCCAAGCCACGGAACGCTCCCAGGACAGGACAAATCAATACATTCTACAGAAACTCGATGACTTGGAAAATAGGGCCAGGCGGAGCAATCTGCGTTTCGTAGGCATCCCGGGTCGCTACAGTCCTCCGAGCTATCTGACTTTTGTGCAGTGCGCATCCCAGAAGCCCTGGGCCTCCCGGGCCCCTGCACGGTTGAACGCGCCCATCGTATGGGTCCCCCCGCACCTGAACGCAAGTCCCCCAGACCCATAATTGCAAAGTACCTCAATTACTCTGACAAGGCCCTGATCCTGCAGCAGTTCAGGCAAACTCGCTCTCTCCAACTGGATGGAATCAAGGTCCTAATCTTTGCTGATTACTCTATCAAGGTCTCCAAGAAAAGGAAAGCATTCCAGCAGGTGTGCTCGGAACTCTTCAAAATGCAACTCAAATTCTCCCTGGCATTTCTGGCTATCCTTCGCCTCAAGGCTCCGAATGGCGACCAACTGACTTTCCAAGATCCCTCCGAAGCGGAGGCATTCCTACGCTCTCTTCAACAGGGTACGCTCCCCCACACCCCATCCAAGTCCTCCTCGCTTAATCGCTCCCTGGCCCAAAGGCTTCAGGCCTTCTGGCCCGGACCACCACCATCGTGGTACCCCTCGGTGATGACATGTCGGTCCCATTGGATCCTCCTCTCTTCACCTCACCAGTGACCCTTTCGCCAGGACCACCAGCCTGACTTGGTTTTGTAAGTTACTTTATTATTTACTGTTTCCGATCAGGCACGGTCCCTGTTATGCCTGTTGTTCCTAGTTTTGATCAGCCTTACGCTCTGCTCCCATTTAGCAGGCACACTAACATCGTTCTTGGCCACCCATGCCTCGATTGGCATCCTGGCCCTGGCTAGAAATGGTCCCGCCGCTTTTGCGGCCGCTTTGTACTTTTGTATTCTATACTTTGTATTTTATACTTTATATTTTATACTTTATAGTTTATATTTTATATGTTTATGCCTGTGGATCAATCCACTCTCTTGGGTCATTATACTGAAAGGTTTACGTTGCACGTCTGCATGAAACTCTTTATCCACATGTTTTTTGACTGTATTTCACTCCTACTGGACTCACTGTGCATGACCAATGCTACACCCTGGCACGTGTCCTCTTTGGCTCTTAATTTACAGCCACACCCTTGTTCATGCTCGCCGCCCGGACGCTCTTGTCCTATACCTTTGGGTCGTGCACTGGGGGCTGGCCTACACAGTGACTCCATGCGGAAAAAAGCGAAGTTCGCTCAAGTGTTTATGTTTCTGTATGTGTTTAAGTTTGCTCCCCACCTCCCTTGTCCCCCCCCCTACCTTATGTCGGAGACAACGTCTCCTTTCTGATCATCTTACTTAACGTGTCCCGCAGCCCCACCAGGTCCCTCTTACTTAGTCAAAAGTTTCTCCTGCCCTGCCCACCGGCTGGCGACAAATCTTTAAAATCGGCCCAATTCCTTTTCTCCTCCCCCCTGACATGAGAATAGTATCCTGGAATGTGAAAGGTCTTAGGTCTCCTAATAAGAGAATGAAAGTCCTCCGGCACCTAAAAAGATTGAAAACGGAGGTTGAATCATTATACAACAGCATTACATGTGATTTAGGTGTTGCAGCTGTGGAACGAATACTCCGACAGAGGACAAAACAGGAATGGAAGTTCAACCAATTTGTTCTACAAATGTTGGACTTCATCCTGAGACACAATTATTTACTAAAGGCAAATCCACTTTGCACTACAACCGCAAACTACAAGTGCAAAGTACACTTGAAATTGCACTGAAAGTGCACTTGGAAGTGCAGTCACTGTAGATCCAAGGGGGACATACAAGGAAAATAAACAGCATTTTGCTTGCACATGATTGAATAATAAGATTATCTGAGCTTCCCCTCATTTCAGATCTACCCCTCAGATTTACAGCAACTGCACTTCCAAGTGCACTTTCAGTGCAATTTCAAGTGCACTTTGCACTTGTAGCTTGCACTTGTAGTTCAGAGTGGATTTGCCTTTCGTAAATAACCCCCAATGTCTTCCTTTTCAAAGGCTCCCACTACCTCCAGGTACAGGGTGTGGCTTTGGGGACCTGCTGTGCCCCCTTATATGCCAATCTGTACCTGGGGGAGTGGGAGAAAGACTTCCTATTGGGAGATCAATCGTACATGTTTACTCGCCACATTTTAATGTGGCAGAGGTACATAGACAATATATTGATTATTTGGGATGGTCCAGAAAATAGGCTGAGAGACTGCCTTAATTTGATGAACCAGAACAATTTCAACTTGTTCTTTACAATGATTTATAATTCATGTAGAGTCAACTTTTTGGATATTAGTATCCTCAAGAATCAAAGTGGTGGGCTCACCAGCAAACTTTTTATAAAGGAAACTACAGGCAATACATTATTGCATGCAGATAGTTGTCATCTTGAATCTCTGAAAAAAACTGATACTGTTCAGTCAATTTCTACATATAAAACAAAATTGTAGTACAGCTGAAGATTTTCAGAGGGTATCTGATGAGCTCACCACTAGATTATTGGCAAGAGGATACACCAAGTGTGCTCTAAAAAAAAGCATGTAATCGTGTTAAGGACACCAAAAGACAGGATGTCATCTTTAAGTCCAAAGGCAAGAAAAAGGAGAATAATTCTACTAGAATTATTCTGAGATATTCCAATGAATATAATCAAGTGAGGAAAATCCTCACAAAATATTGGTCTATTTTTACTGAAGATCCAATCCTTGGAAATTTAGTGACTAAAAATCCACAAATACCATACAAGAATGCTGGATCCATTGCTGGAATGCTGACACAAAATGAATACAAAGGTAACTCAAGGATGGACCCCAAGACTTCGGTTACTTATCCTTCTGAATCCTGTTTGCAATTTGCAGTTATTGGCAAGAGGACCTCATTTACACTGCCTAATGGGGAACGTTTCTGCCTTAGGCATTTTGCGAATTGCAAAATGCAGGGTGTGATTTACCTGATGCAGTGTCAATGTGGTGTCTTCTATGTGGGTAAGACACGGCAGGATTTGGGTAAACACATTGAAAAACACATGCACAGTATGCGAATAGGCAATCTGTTCTTACCTCTGAGCAGACACATTGCCAAAAGACATAATTACAGACTACCTAATGTTAATTTTACGGTTTTGGACAGAATACATATTCCTACCAGAGGAGGCAACTGGAACAAGATTCTGCTACTGCACGAAATTTGGTGGATCAGCTATCTTAAGGTTACAACTCTTCCAGGTCTTAATGAGACAGAGAGCTTTATGCACCTTCCTGGATGGTTTTAGCTCAGGAAAAACAGATTAACCTTAGGGAATCCTTGGTTGGGATAACTCAATGAATATAAAGGGATCATGTTCCCACACACATATATAAATATATTTTAGTTCCCAAGTGAGTGGTGTTGTTCACAAATAGGTGGTTCCTCCCTTTTTCAATTCTAATCTAAATCCACTCTTCCCCATGGATGGGATTCCTAATATTTAGAGGTGGCTTATCTTCCTCATAGCTCCATAGTGGGATCTCCTCGTCCTTATACTTTGGGAGTTTAAACATTAATGTTACACCTTTGGGTTTATCTTCTTTTTTTACCCCTTTTTGTAATATTTAGGTTCTTTCCCTCTCTATTTTCTGTGCATTTTTTCATCCCATCTGGATTGAGACATATGTGACAGTCTGTCGAGGGAATGGCATATATTGCAATTATTTATTTTTTGGTTTGTAATGGCAGAGGCATTTCCCAGTTGGTGAAAATTAAGCCATCTTTTTGCAAGCTCTCACACCCGGCACACAAAGGCCCTTGTATTCCATATTAGGGTCGTTTGTTCTCCTCTGGTTGCATTGGTAATCCAAAGAGGATGCTTTTGTATCGGTGGCGTTTGTCTCCAATAGGGGCGCCAATCCGGTCTCCGGATGTTGTCATCCAACATAGCAGATGTGACGCGGCGATGCGTCTGACATCATCACGATGCACCTGCGCAGTATACGGAGACGCCAGGAACTGCAGCTGGCACCATTCCTCTCCTCTGTATGATATCTGGAGGAGTCAAAACCAGTGGAGCTGTGCCAATACAGGCGGCGGAAGTTCTACTACTTTGGAACCCTTGGATTTCATAAGCAAACTGTCCCTAACAGTAAGCAACCTCTTTTAAGTTTAGCGTTTGCTAACCTGCTCCCTTGAGGGATGTTTTTACACCCCAACAGATGGAGCTGTAGTGAGGGTAATGTATGTGTATACATATCACCCATTGGCCTTATTTCTACTTATATGTCTTTAAATAGCATATGGTGTCCATCTCTGCTTTGAGTGCCATATGTTAGGATCATATCCAGCAGTCCAGTACAGGGTGAAGGGCAATTTGTGCAAAACTTGCCCTTTTTTCACCGAGATATGGGGAATGCTTCTGCCAAAAGTTATTTAAACATGTATTTAGAGCGTAAGTGTTCATGTCATATGTTTGCAGCTATTGAAAATTTGTACTTTATATGGTACTTATATGAATTCTAAAATGCTACATTTGTACTTTCAGAAGTGGTATAAATCCCTGATGAAGATTTTGCTTATGCATTTATTATTCGAAACAAGTTGGTTATCCCTCTACTCTTTACCATCCGGTTTCCACTGGTGGCCATTCAGCAAGTGGTTGGGAAATACCATTTCCAACTCAATCCAATACATCATGCATTGTTTTTAATATTTGTATAATTATGCAACATGTTGAATTTTCTACTCAATTTGTCTTTTTTACATGTTAAAATAAAATTTCTTATAGGTAGAATTTCCTTCTAAACTATTATTTCATTGCCTTAAAAATCCCAGACTAGAGGTTTTTCAAATTTTCTTATTACCATTGGGATGATGGCAATGAGCCGTCTCATTTTTCCTAATTCAAACTTGTCATATCTGTAAATGTATTAAACTGGGAGGTGGAAATCAGGTATCTACATGTGACTGTGCATATCCCCGGAGAGCTGCAGAAGTCACAGGAACTGGGAAAGCTTGTGTGCTCTATTATGAATATCTCATCTTCGAGCTCCAAACTTTTTCTTATGCCTTTCACTACAGGCCTCCTAACACTAACTATACAGTACACTTTGCATTGACTTTTTATAAGACTTGATAGAAATTTCCTATCACATTGCAATTGTTCACTTTTCATGGTGCCACATTAACTATATGTTTACCATTTTGATTCAATTCAACCAAAGATAATTAAACAATAGTAGGTTCTTAAAAAGAGACTTGAGGTGTCTGTTGCCATATTAGTGCACTTGCAAACAAAAACAATTGAGTACTGTCCATGTTACTTTTTTATTATATTTTTATTTTAATTTTATATAGATGGATGTTATATACTGTATAATTTGTATAATTTGTTATATGTCATACTATATAGATGGATGTATTTTATATATTTCTTTACAAATAATTTGGATATTTGTACAAATAAAAAAAGTGCCAAGGGCAGTACTCAATTATTTTGTTTTTAAATTATTTAAATTGAACATACATTTCCAGCCTGTTCGCCTCTGTTATTTTTTAAATGTCCTTTAAAAAATTATTAAAAATTGCTTTGGATTACAGAAACTACATCACTGCCTTGCCTCTCTACCTCATTCAATCAGAAAACACTCAATCAGAGACCTCTCGGCACTGCCAAGTGGTCTACCTACTGTATTCACAATGCATCCGACCAGCTGCTCAGCATGGGACCCAGAAGCAAGTGGAGATCACTGGAGAAGCAGGTTCAACTTCAGTGATTTCCAGCTTCCAGGGGTCAGGTATGCTATTTACATAGTTGGATTGGTCCAAGCTGGCCTCAGTGAGCATTGCCTTGACTTGGATGACTGATGATGGCTTTGACCCTCTTGGGTTAGAGGGGCCATGGTACACCTACCTTTTAACTTATAAAGGCTGTATAATATGTTGACACCTTGATGCCACAAATTGGGGATTTTTCCTATTTACATACCCCTGAAGAAGAAAAGCATTTTTTGAAAGACGTTGGGTTTTTTCCTACCACTGTGAAACTCTCATGTGTAAACATTGGTGGCAGTGGGACAAAGAGGAATAAGATACAAGTATGTCTAGATATATAACGCTGCAACCTGTATGTCAGATAATGTTTGTATATATATTCACATATGCACAATACATTTTTTTTCTGTCTGTTTTTAAATGATGTTTAAAATAAAGCATTGTTATTTTATCTTTCACAGCCATTTTTCTATGATGCATTAAAAGTCCCAATCTATGGGGGTATTGTTTTCAATAGTATTACGATTACTGGGATGATGGCAAATATACATTTGTATAAAATATCAATACTTGGAATTTCTCTTATACTTTTGCAGTCAAATTTGAGAAAACCCCACTCTATGTTTGTTATGTGTTCCCATTCACACACCATGCCTAAAAAAATGTTTTTTATATATATTTCTAATCTTTTAGATATTTCTCAGAAAGAGGTGTGAGGCTGGGTTCACACCTCAGCATGGAGCGACTCGCAGCAGGGGTCTGGTGCATCTGTTTACCGCTTCAGGTCTGATTTCAGCTCATATTTCTGGCTGAATTCAGACCTGAAATGGAACAGCAGAGCCGCTCAGGAGAACTGGCTCCATAGAGAGTTATTCACAGTCTCCTAACATGTGCATTGGATGCAGAGAAACTGCATCCAGTTCACAATAGTGTGAACCCAGGCTAATGGATGACTGCACTGTTTTTTCAACAATGTTAAAATTAGTCTCTTCCAAATCTGTTCTTATTAACCATTTCAGCCCCGGAGGATTTGGCAGCTCAATGACCGGAGGAGTTTTTACAATTTGGTACTGTGCTGCTTTAACTGGCAATTGCGACCTTATGCAATGCTGTACTCAAACTAAATTTGTGTTCTTTTGTTTACCAAAAATAGAGCTTTCTTTTGATGGTATTTGATTACCTCTGTGATTTTTATTTTTTGCGATATAAATGGAAAAAGACCGAAACTTTTTGAAAAAAAAAATAGATTTTCTACTTTTTGTGATAAAAAATGTAATAAACTCAATATTAACCACTTTCAGACCGGACCATTTTGCTGGTAAATGACCAGAGGTCTTTTTACAATTTGGCACTGCGCTGCTTTAACTGGTAATTGCGCGGTCATGCAATGTTGTACCCAAACAAAATTTGCGTCCTTTTCTTCCCACAAATAGAGCTTTCTTTTGATGGTATTTGATTGCCTTATTTTTTGCGATATAAACGTAAAAAGACCGCAAATTTTGAAAAAAAATGATATTTTCTACTTTTTGTTATTAGAAAAATCCAATAAACTCAATTTTAGTCATACATTTAGGCCAAAATGTATTCAGCCACATGTCTTTGGTAAAAAAAAAGTCAATAATTGTATATTTATTGGTTTGCGCAAAAGTTGTCACATCTACAAACTAAGGTACGTTTTCTGGAATTTACGCAGCTTTTAGTTTACGACTGCCTATCTCATTTCTTGAGGTGCTAAAATGGCAGGGCAGTACAAAACCCCCCAAATGACCCCATTTTGGAAAGTAGACCCCCTAAGGAAATTGATAAGTGGCATGTTGAGCCCATTGAATATTTTATTTTTTTGCCTCAAGCGATTGAATAATGATTTTTTTTTACACAAAGTTGTCACTAAATGATATATTGCTCACGCATGCTATGGGCATATGTGAAATGACACCCCAAAATAAATTCTGCTGCTTCTCCTGAGTACGGGGATACCACATATGTGGGACTTTTTTGGAGCCTAGCCGCGTACGGGGCCCCGAAAACCAAGCACCGCCTTCAGGCTTTCTAAGGGCGTAAATATTTGACTTCACTCCTCACTACCTATTACAGTTTTGAAGGCCATAAAATGCCAAGATGGCACAAAACCCCCACAAATGACCCCATTTTAGAAAGTAGACACCCCAAGCTATTTGCTGAGAGGCATGTTGAGTCCATGGAATATTTTATATTTTGCCACAAGTTGCGGAAAAATTACAAACTTTAATTTTTTTTTATTTTTTTTTCACAAAGTTGTCACTAAATGATATATTGCTCACACATGCTATGGGCATATGTAAAATGACACCCCAAAATTAATTCTGCTGCTTCTCCTGAGTACGGGGATACCACATGTGTGGGATTTTTTGGGAGCCTAGCTGCGTACGGGGCCCCGAAAACCAAGAACCGCCTTCAGGTTTTCTAAGGGCGTAAATATTTGACTTCACTCCTCACTACCTATTACAGTTTTGAAGGCCATAAAATGCCAAGATGGCACAAAACCCCCACAAATGACCCCATTTTAGAAAGTAGACACCCCAAGCTATTTGCTGAGAGGCATGTTGAGTCCATGGAATATTTTATATTTTGCCACAAGTTGCGGGAAAATTACAAACTTTTTTTTTTTTTTTTTTCACAAAGTTGTCACTAAATGATATATTGCTCACGCATGCCATGGGCATATGTGAAATGACACCCCAAAATAAATTCTGCTGCTTCTCCTGAGTACGGGGATACCACATATGTGGGACTTTTTGGGAGCCTAGCCGCGTACGGGGCCCCGAAAACCAAGCACCGCCTTCGGGCTTTCTAAGGGCGTTACAGTTTTGAAGGCCATAAAATGCCAAGATGGCAGCGCATGCGCGGGGTTTCCCAAGATGGCCGCCGGCATCTAGAGCTCCGCTCCACCGCTGCCCTGCTTTGACCACCAGAGCCTTCCGAGCGCCCCCACGATATACCGGACGGCAGATTCTTGTGGGGGAACACTCAGGGAACCCGCGGATGGCGTCCCCGAGCGCCAGAAAGGACTTATCCGGCCGTATGAAGGCCGAAACCGGCCCTGTCAGTTACGCCAAGATGGCGGCGGCTCCACGAGGCCTCACAGTCACAGCTCCTCAGGAAGATTCCATAGCGGACCAGGACCAGGAACGGCTGCCTTTCCAAGGTACTGACTGTGCCCCTTTAACATCAGCTCACTCTCCCTCTTCCACTGAATCATTGCTGGGGGGATTGAGTGCAGGATATCCCACTACACCTATGAGGGATCCTCATACAGGCATGCTGCTGACAGTCAGTGAGGCACAGGAAGATTTCCCTCCCCCCACAGACTTTCCCTCCATGATGACAGCTTTCTCACATATGCTTTCCAAAAGCCTTGCTATTCAGGCTACTCAGATCACTACCTCCATACATGCAGACCTGCAGCAAATAGGTCAAAGGCTGGACACTGTGGAGCGCAACACTGACCAGGCTATCTCACGGATCAACCAGAATTCGGCTAGATTGGAGGAGGTTCAGGACCAATTAGAGACTGCGTTTGCAAAAATCGATGACCTCGAGAACAGGTCGAGAAGATATAATTTTAGGATACGGGGGATTCCCGAATCTGAAAAAGAGGTACACAAGGTGGTGAGATCTCTCATAAGGAATTTGATCCCTGACATCCCGGATCGCCATCTAGAACTGGATAGGGCACACAGGGCTCTCCAGGCCCCCCGCTCTGACGGTTTACCCAGGGACATTATAGTCAAACCGCACTACTACTCGGTGAAGGAGGAGGTAATGCGCAAATCCAGATATACAGAAAATCTCTCGTTCCAGGGTCACAAGATCCAGCTATTCGCTGATCTCTCCCCATACACTATACAGAGGAGACGGTCATTTAAACCATTGCTACAAGTTTTGCTGGACAAAGAAATCGCTTACAGATGGTCGTTTCCTTTGAGGCTGAACTTTTCTTACAAGAACAAAAGCTTTGGATTCTCCTCGTTTCCGGAAGGCGAAAAACTTCTGACTCGACTAGGTCTGATACAACTGGAACCCGCATCGGAACCTCCCAACAGAGGTACCCCAACGTCTACCAAGAGGCCTCCCCCAGCGAGCCCACTGCAGCAGATCTGGATGACACAAAGCTCCAAACGATCCAAAGAAAATCTGCCACCTTGAGACTATTTTAGTTTCCCCACTTGTGGGCTGAACTTCCCCTTTTTTTTTTCGGGGATCCCCTGGTAGTGGCTCGGGCCACGGAACTCGGGGGTCTTATGGGACTTTCTTGGTCCACTCCTCTGACTGGAGGGTTACGGGTGGGAAGTCCTCCCATGTTCTGTCTTATTGTTTTTGGGGATTATCTGCTCTTCCCCAGGTTATCGGTAATTTTGCTCTCCTTTAGTTTTGTATCATTAAGGAGGAGGGCTTAAGGGGGGGGGGGTTTGCATTTTTACTGTTTTGGTACTTTTGTACTCTTAAATTTTTTGCTTTATAACCTCGGACCAAGTTCATCTCTATTAGTCTCAGGTTGAGGTCTCAGGACTTGCTATTCTGGTCTCGAAGGCCCGGTACAGCACACGCTTCTCATATCGGTTAGGACTGTAATATATAAAAAAAAAAAGAAAAAAGGAGACACCTAAAGGGAAGATGGAAAGCGCTGCACACCCCTGAATGCAAGTTATACCAAAAAAGAAAAGATTTCCCCGATGGGGCTTTTTAGCAGCGAAATAGCAAAGTCAAAAATCTTTGTCATAATTGTATAGAAAGAAATTGATTTATTCAAAAATGTCCAATGTCATGGTGTAGTTCAATACAGTACAGTATATCATCTGGTTCAGAGATTGTATATTACATATTCCACAATCCAATAAAAACAGACATGTATAGTTACAAATTGTTATGGTATTATATAGTAGTAGAGCCCCGACGCGTTTCGACCAACATAAGGTCTCTTCAGGGGGACAGGTGGATCTGAAAAAATATACATGAATTCAGAGTTAAGAAACACATGTCAATGTAGATACCATTGGGTGAACCAATGATGGTATATTTACCGCTCAGAGGTGGAATACGTATTCCTATCACCCAGGATTCTAAGAGCCATTTACGGAATCCGAAAGGTCTCCGATGTTCGCCCCCGTCTACCCAGGAAGGGAGAAAGCACACCCCAGGGGACTTACAAGGAGCCACACTGTTCACGCCCCCGGAGGGGCGGAGGGACCTGCGCCTGCAATTAATACCCAATAGTAATCAAATTAAGTAATTATATAAAGTTAGTAAACTCATAGCGGTTTCACCAGAGTATCATTATAATATAAATGATTCTAAGTGTATACAAGTATATAAATAAAAGGACTGACGATAAGAAAGGGGGTTATTAATTGATAATTTGGCACTGTATTGTATATGTCCCATAAACATAATAATTTAATCAGTATTGAAAGATATAGTGTAAAGAGTATAAAAGTAAAAAAGTGTACAAATGGTTAACATAGCAGTGAAAGTGCATGGTGAGGTGTGGATAGCAAAAGTGTATGTGTGTGAGTGAATAAGCACCATCAGCGAATGCTATGGATACAATGAAACAAAACAAAAAACAAAACTTGCATGCTGTGAATAAAAGCTGAAAATAAATAAAAAAGTGATGGATGCTAAAACGCAAGTATGAAGGGGTGTGTGTGGTGATATGAAGTGCCATCATAATAGCAATAGAATTTACCTTATGCGGAGTGAGTACGTAAGAGCTTTTGAAGTATTAGAGTTTGTGACGATTGTTTGTTATTAGGACCGACCTGCTATTACGCAGGAAGGGTAGGGACTCAAATGCCAGAAAATAATAGGTGCAATACCGTCCATCCAGGCAAACATGTAGTTCTGAATTGCTGGGAGACGTCCAGTCTTTTATACCTAATTGTAAACAAGTAGGGTCATTCTGCGCAGGCGCCTGTCCCCCCTCCTCCCAAAAGATATGGCATGAGGGCCGCTGGGTAAGCCGCCCACGTGTGGCTCCCTCGGCGTTCCGGAAGGCTGTAAAGCCCCGACCTCTGTCGTCATCTCCTCCGCAACACGCGTGACGTCATGGCTCAGCACGCACGCCACACGCGCATGCGCACTTCGCCGAAGACAGTCAGGAGACAAACACGGGACGCCGCCGGCAAGGATAGGCTAAACCCGGCGGCCGGATTGACCCCCAACCGCCGGTTACAGCACAAAAGGGGGCGGACATGTGGACAAGTCCACAGGCCGCCCCACCTTGCCGGGAAGTCCTCGGGGGGCCGAACCCCACCCCTAAGGATCCGGGGGCGAACAGTCAGAAATCAATCATGACTCACAGTGGCCCCAAATCAAATAGCATAAATCGTGACAAATGGACATTAAAAATTGCATTTGTAAAATCATAAAATCATAAAAAAATCCAATAAGGACTGTTTATGTTTGACTATTGCGCAAGAGCTGTCTACTGCCATATCCACCCTGGTTATCTGCATGAGTTCCAATTATAGTGTATCCACAAAAATCATTTAAGATATTTGGACATCATACCATGCAGGGATCCATAGTGGATACATCCTGGTACATGGAGAGGGAAAAGATTGGATCTCAATCCAATCCCCCTATGTGGAATTTACTGTTGAAAATTGGAAAATGTGGAGGTCGGGTGGTGACGGAGAGACACATAGCCCTTGTCTTCTCTTAAAAGGTGTCATAATGGGGAAGGGGTGTTTAACCACCCAAAATTGGAATACCAAAAACAGAAAAAAGGAGACACCTAAAGGGAAGATGGAAAGCGCTGCACACCCCTGAATGCAAGTTATACCAAAAAAGAAAAGATTTCCCCGATGGGGCTTTTTAGCAGCGAAATAGCAAAGTCAAAAATCTTTGTCATAATTGTATAGAAAGAAATTGATTTATTCAAAAATGTCCAATGTCATGGTGTAGTTCAATACAGTACAGTATATCATCTGGTTCAGAGATTGTATATTACATATTCCACAATCCAATAAAAACAGACATGTATAGTTACAAATTGTTATGGTATTATATAGTAGTAGAGCCCCGACGCGTTTCGACCAACATAAGGTCTCTTCAGGGGGACAGGTGGATCTGAAAAAATATACATGAATTCAGAGTTAAGAAACACATGTCAATGTAGATACCATTGGGTGAACCAATGATGGTATATTTACCGCTCAGAGGTGGAATACGTATTCCTATCACCCAGGATTCTAAGAGCCATTTACGGAATCCGAAAGGTCTCCGATGTTCGCCCCCGTCTACCCAGGAAGGGAGAAAGCACACCCCAGGGGACTTACAAGGAGCCACACTGTTCACGCCCCCGGAGGGGCGGAGGGACCTGCGCCTGCAATTAATACCCAATAGTAATCAAATTAAGTAATTATATAAAGTTAGTAAACTCATAGCGGTTTCACCAGAGTATCATTATAATATAAATGATTCTAAGTGTATACAAGTATATAAATAAAAGGACTGACGATAAGAAAGGGGGTTATTAATTGATAATTTGGCACTGTATTGTATATGTCCCATAAACATAATAATTTAATCAGTATTGAAAGATATAGTGTAAAGAGTATAAAAGTAAAAAAGTGTACAAATGGTTAACATAGCAGTGAAAGTGCATGGTGAGGTGTGGATAGCAAAAGTGTATGTGTGTGAGTGAATAAGCACCATCAGCGAATGCTATGGATACAATGAAACAAAACAAAAAACAAAACTTGCATGCTGTGAATAAAAGCTGAAAATAAATAAAAAAGTGATGGATGCTAAAACGCAAGTATGAAGGGGTGTGTGTGGTGATATGAAGTGCCATCATAATAGCAATAGAATTTACCTTATGCGGAGTGAGTACGTAAGAGCTTTTGAAGTATTAGAGTTTGTGACGATTGTTTGTTATTAGGACCGACCTGCTATTACGCAGGAAGGGTAGGGACTCAAATGCCAGAAAATAATAGGTGCAATACCGTCCATCCAGGCAAACATGTAGTTCTGAATTGCTGGGAGACGTCCAGTCTTTTATACCTAATTGTAAACAAGTAGGGTCATTCTGCGCAGGCGCCTGTCCCCCCTCCTCCCAAAAGATATGGCATGAGGGCCGCTGGGTAAGCCGCCCACGTGTGGCTCCCTCGGCGTTCCGGAAGGCTGTAAAGCCCCGACCTCTGTCGTCATCTCCTCCGCAACACGCGTGACGTCATGGCTCAGCACGCACGCCACACGCGCATGCGCACTTCGCCGAAGACAGTCAGGAGACAAACACGGGACGCCGCCGGCAAGGATAGGCTAAACCCGGCGGCCGGATTGACCCCCAACCGCCGGTTACAGCACAAAAGGGGGCGGACATGTGGACAAGTCCACAGGCCGCCCCACCTTGCCGGGAAGTCCTCGGGGGGCCGAACCCCACCCCTAAGGATCCGGGGGCGAACAGTCAGAAATCAATCATGACTCACAGTGGCCCCAAATCAAATAGCATAAATCGTGACAAATGGACATTAAAAATTGCATTTGTAAAATCATAAAATCATAAAAAAATCCAATAAGGACTGTTTATGTTTGACTATTGCGCAAGAGCTGTCTACTGCCATATCCACCCTGGTTATCTGCATGAGTTCCAATTATAGTGTATCCACAAAAATCATTTAAGATATTTGGACATCATACCATGCAGGGATCCATAGTGGATACATCCTGGTACATGGAGAGGGAAAAGATTGGATCTCAATCCAATCCCCCTATGTGGAATTTACTGTTGAAAATTGGAAAATGTGGAGGTCGGGTGGTGACGGAGAGACACATAGCCCTTGTCTTCTCTTAAAAGGTGTCATAATGGGGAAGGGGTGTTTAACCACCCAAAATTGGAATACCAAAAACAGAAAAAAGGAGACACCTAAAGGGAAGATGGAAAGCGCTGCACACCCCTGAATGCAAGTTATACCAAAAAAGAAAAGATTTCCCCGATGGGGCTTTTTAGCAGCGAAATAGCAAAGTCAAAAATCTTTGTCATAATTGTATAGAAAGAAATTGATTTATTCAAAAATGTCCAATGTCATGGTGTAGTTCAATACAGTACAGTATATCATCTGGTTCAGAGATTGTATATTACATATTCCACAATCCAATAAAAACAGACATGTATAGTTACAAATTGTTATGGTATTATATAGTAGTAGAGCCCCGACGCGTTTCGACCAACATAAGGTCTCTTCAGGGGGACAGGTGGATCTGAAAAAATATACATGAATTCAGAGTTAAGAAACACATGTCAATGTAGATACCATTGGGTGAACCAATGATGGTATATTTACCGCTCAGAGGTGGAATACGTATTCCTATCACCCAGGATTCTAAGAGCCATTTACGGAATCCGAAAGGTCTCCGATGTTCGCCCCCGTCTACCCAGGAAGGGAGAAAGCACACCCCAGGGGACTTACAAGGAGCCACACTGTTCACGCCCCCGGAGGGGCGGAGGGACCTGCGCCTGCAATTAATAGGTGTCTCCTTTTTTCTGTTTTTGGTATTCCAATTTTGGGTGGTTAAACACCCCTTCCCCATTATGACACCTTTTAAGAGAAGACAAGGGCTATGTGTCTCTCCGTCACCACCCGACCTCCACATTTTCCAATTTTCAACAGTAAATTCCACATAGGGGGATTGGATTGAGATCCAATCTTTTCCCTCTCCATGTACCAGGATGTATCCACTATGGATCCCTGCATGGTATGATGTCCAAATATCTTAAATGATTTTTGTGGATACACTATAATTGGAACTCATGCAGATAACCAGGGTGGATATGGCAGTAGACAGCTCTTGCGCAATAGTCAAACATAAACAGTCCTTATTGGATTTTTTTATGATTTTATGATTTTACAAATGCAATTTTTAATGTCCATTTGTCACGATTTATGCTATTTGATTTGGGGCCACTGTGAGTCATGATTGATTTCTGACTGTTCGCCCCCGGATCCTTAGGGGTGGGGTTCGGCCCCCCGAGGACTTCCCGGCAAGGTGGGGCGGCCTGTGGACTTGTCCACATGTCCGCCCCCTTTTGTGCTGTAACCGGCGGTTGGGGGTCAATCCGGCCGCCGGGTTTAGCCTATCCTTGCCGGCGGCGTCCCGTGTTTGTCTCCTGACTGTCTTCGGCGAAGTGCGCATGCGCGTGTGGCGTGCGTGCTGAGCCATGACGTCACGCGTGTTGCGGAGGAGATGACGACAGAGGTCGGGGCTTTACAGCCTTCCGGAACGCCGAGGGAGCCACACGTGGGCGGCTTACCCAGCGGCCCTCATGCCATATCTTTTGGGAGGAGGGGGGACAGGCGCCTGCGCAGAATGACCCTACTTGTTTACAATTAGGTATAAAAGACTGGACGTCTCCCAGCAATTCAGAACTACATGTTTGCCTGGATGGACGGTATTGCACCTATTATTTTCTGGCATTTGAGTCCCTACCCTTCCTGCGTAATAGCAGGTCGGTCCTAATAACAAACAATCGTCACAAACTCTAATACTTCAAAAGCTCTTACGTACTCACTCCGCATAAGGTAAATTCTATTGCTATTATGATGGCACTTCATATCACCACACACACCCCTTCATACTTGCGTTTTAGCATCCATCACTTTTTTATTTATTTTCAGCTTTTATTCACAGCATGCAAGTTTTGTTTTTTGTTTTGTTTCATTGTATCCATAGCATTCGCTGATGGTGCTTATTCACTCACACACATACACTTTTGCTATCCACACCTCACCATGCACTTTCACTGCTATGTTAACCATTTGTACACTTTTTTACTTTTATACTCTTTACACTATATCTTTCAATACTGATTAAATTATTATGTTTATGGGACATATACAATACAGTGCCAAATTATCAATTAATAACCCCCTTTCTTATCGTCAGTCCTTTTATTTATATACTTGTATACACTTAGAATCATTTATATTATAATGATACTCTGGTGAAACCGCTATGAGTTTACTAACTTTATATAATTACTTAATTTGATTACTATTGGGTATTAATTGCAGGCGCAGGTCCCTCCGCCCCTCCGGGGGCGTGAACAGTGTGGCTCCTTGTAAGTCCCCTGGGGTGTGCTTTCTCCCTTCCTGGGTAGACGGGGGCGAACATCGGAGACCTTTCGGATTCCGTAAATGGCTCTTAGAATCCTGGGTGATAGGAATACGTATTCCACCTCTGAGCGGTAAATATACCATCATTGGTTCACCCAATGGTATCTACATTGACATGTGTTTCTTAACTCTGAATTCATGTATATTTTTTCAGATCCACCTGTCCCCCTGAAGAGACCTTATGTTGGTCGAAACGCGTCGGGGCTCTACTACTATATAATACCATAACAATTTGTAACTATACATGTCTGTTTTTATTGGATTGTGGAATATGTAATATACAATCTCTGAACCAGATGATATACTGTACTGTATTGAACTACACCATGACATTGGACATTTTTGAATAAATCAATTTCTTTCTATACAATTATGACAAAGATTTTTGACTTTGCTATTTCGCTGCTAAAAAGCCCCATCGGGGAAATCTTTTCTTTTTTGGTATAACTTGCATTCAGGGGTGTGCAGCGCTTTCCATCTTCCCTTTAGGTGTCTCCTTTTTTCTGTTTTTGGTATTCCAATTTTGGGTGGTTAAACACCCCTTCCCCATTATGACACCTTTTAAGAGAAGACAAGGGCTATGTGTCTCTCCGTCACCACCCGACCTCCACATTTTCCAATTTTCAACAGTAAATTCCACATAGGGGGATTGGATTGAGATCCAATCTTTTCCCTCTCCATGTACCAGGATGTATCCACTATGGATCCCTGCATGGTATGATGTCCAAATATCTTAAATGATTTTTGTGGATACACTATAATTGGAACTCATGCAGATAACCAGGGTGGATATGGCAGTAGACAGCTCTTGCGCAATAGTCAAACATAAACAGTCCTTATTGGATTTTTTTATGATTTTATGATTTTACAAATGCAATTTTTAATGTCCATTTGTCACGATTTATGCTATTTGATTTGGGGCCACTGTGAGTCATGATTGATTTCTGACTGTTCGCCCCCGGATCCTTAGGGGTGGGGTTCGGCCCCCCGAGGACTTCCCGGCAAGGTGGGGCGGCCTGTGGACTTGTCCACATGTCCGCCCCCTTTTGTGCTGTAACCGGCGGTTGGGGGTCAATCCGGCCGCCGGGTTTAGCCTATCCTTGCCGGCGGCGTCCCGTGTTTGTCTCCTGACTGTCTTCGGCGAAGTGC
This sequence comes from Lithobates pipiens, assembly GCF_037356315.1. Classification (NCBI taxonomy): domain Eukaryota; kingdom Metazoa; phylum Chordata; class Amphibia; order Anura; family Ranidae; genus Lithobates; species Lithobates pipiens. Next base: position 120,020,503 of record NW_027507764.1, read on the forward strand.
GCATGCGCGTGTGGCGTGCGTGCTGAGCCATGACGTCACGCGTGTTGCGGAGGAGATGACGACAGAGGTCGGGGCTTTACAGCCTTCCGGAACGCCGAGGGAGCCACACGTGGGCGGCTTACCCAGCGGCCCTCATGCCATATCTTTTGGGAGGAGGGGGGACAGGCGCCTGCGCAGAATGACCCTACTTGTTTACAATTAGGTATAAAAGACTGGACGTCTCCCAGCAATTCAGAACTACATGTTTGCCTGGATGGACGGTATTGCACCTATTATTTTCTGGCATTTGAGTCCCTACCCTTCCTGCGTAATAGCAGGTCGGTCCTAATAACAAACAATCGTCACAAACTCTAATACTTCAAAAGCTCTTACGTACTCACTCCGCATAAGGTAAATTCTATTGCTATTATGATGGCACTTCATATCACCACACACACCCCTTCATACTTGCGTTTTAGCATCCATCACTTTTTTATTTATTTTCAGCTTTTATTCACAGCATGCAAGTTTTGTTTTTTGTTTTGTTTCATTGTATCCATAGCATTCGCTGATGGTGCTTATTCACTCACACACATACACTTTTGCTATCCACACCTCACCATGCACTTTCACTGCTATGTTAACCATTTGTACACTTTTTTACTTTTATACTCTTTACACTATATCTTTCAATACTGATTAAATTATTATGTTTATGGGACATATACAATACAGTGCCAAATTATCAATTAATAACCCCCTTTCTTATCGTCAGTCCTTTTATTTATATACTTGTATACACTTAGAATCATTTATATTATAATGATACTCTGGTGAAACCGCTATGAGTTTACTAACTTTATATAATTACTTAATTTGATTACTATTGGGTATTAATTGCAGGCGCAGGTCCCTCCGCCCCTCCGGGGGCGTGAACAGTGTGGCTCCTTGTAAGTCCCCTGGGGTGTGCTTTCTCCCTTCCTGGGTAGACGGGGGCGAACATCGGAGACCTTTCGGATTCCGTAAATGGCTCTTAGAATCCTGGGTGATAGGAATACGTATTCCACCTCTGAGCGGTAAATATACCATCATTGGTTCACCCAATGGTATCTACATTGACATGTGTTTCTTAACTCTGAATTCATGTATATTTTTTCAGATCCACCTGTCCCCCTGAAGAGACCTTATGTTGGTCGAAACGCGTCGGGGCTCTACTACTATATAATACCATAACAATTTGTAACTATACATGTCTGTTTTTATTGGATTGTGGAATATGTAATATACAATCTCTGAACCAGATGATATACTGTACTGTATTGAACTACACCATGACATTGGACATTTTTGAATAAATCAATTTCTTTCTATACAATTATGACAAAGATCTTTGACTTTGCTATTTCGCTGCTAAAAAGCCCCATCGGGGAAATCTTTTCTTTTTTGGTAGGACTGTAATATATATGCCTTCTCGGGGAGTTCCTAGGTTTCCTGTATTTGGTAGCAGGGTATGTTTTATGGGATGTGCTAAGTTTTATAATCTTTGTTTAGAAAGGTCCTTTACAGCTTTTAGGTAATGATATGATAAGGGTATGGCCATTTCTCCACCGTCTCTATTTGGGGGGAGGGGGGGTGGGGGATGGACGATCTGAATTGTGTTTTGGGCCATTCCCTTTGCCATAGGTATAGGAGTGCTACTCCACGCTTAGAGTTCTTGAGGGGCGCTCGGTTTCCATTCTCGATCGGAGCTTGTGACAGCTCCTCAGTTTATATATTTAAGGTGGCGGGGCGGTGGTGGATTTAGTGCGCTCCCCCTGGCTCAGAGGTTATGTTTAAGCTTCTGGGCCATTATCGGGGTAACCTTGTCTGGGGTTGCCCCGTCCATTTACGAATGAGAGTGGGTTGGAGGGGTCCCGACCACTCGGGGGGGAGGATGGGGACGGGGGTCCCCTGTAGGTATTTTTCTGATAACATAATGATATTACAACATGGTTCTCCTCATGTTGATGTTCTTTCTCTATACGATTGTTTATCTATTTTCTTTTTCATCTCTTTCCTTCTCCTTTCTCCTCATGTTTACTGCAGACGAGGCGACTTTACATATGACATCCGGTCTGCACTCCTGGAAGGTTATGGGATCTATTGGTGGTTCTGGATTCACACACGGCGTGTCCCTCCTCATGGGAGCGGTGAGTTCTTGTTCAGTTGCGTTGTTCTCCCCCCTCTGGTCCATGGCTGACACACCAGCTAAAGCGCCCACACTAAGAATAGTCTCGCATAATACTCAGGGTCTTAACTCTCCAATGAAACGTAGGAAGATTCTAGAACACTACAGATCCATACATGCAGATATTTTATTACTACAGGAGACGCACTTCCCTTCCTCTTTCAAACCCACATTTTTACATCAGCACTATCCTCAGTTCTTTTTGGCATCCGCTGAAAACAAGACCAGGGGGGTGGCAGTGTGTTTCTCCAAACATATAAACCTCTCACAACCTGAGATTTTTCAGGACCCCCAGGGTCGATATATTCTGGTTTCGGGTCACATAGATGGAGAATGCTACACATTTGTTTCCTACTATGCACCCAATAAGGGCCAAAGTTCCTTTTTTGCATCTATGCTGAGGAAGCTACAAAACCGCCTTCAGGGCACGGTGTTTATTGGAGGGGACTCAAATGTAGCATTTGACTTTTCTCTGGATAAATCGGGATCTGGGGGGTCAAAACCCAAGCGTCCATCGAAGCAGAGCATTAGCATTGCCCGCATGCTCCACTCCGGTGGTCTGATTGACTCCTGGCGGGAGATGAACCCTCGGGCGAAGGATTATACACATTTTTCGGCACCGCACCACACCTATGCCAGAATAGATCACATTTTTACAAAACCCCAGACGGTCCCTTTGCTGGTCACTGCAAAGATCTTGGACACATCCTTATCGGACCACTCCATGGTGGTTGTAGTATCCAGGAGACCTATGGGCTCCGGGGGCCGCCCATGTTGGCGCCTCCGGGAATCCATTTTGAGCGATCCTGCACATAGCACAGTGTTGGAGGCTGCTATTCGAGAATACTTTGAGCTGAATGATACCGGGGAGGTAACGCCGGTTACTTTATGGGCTGCACATAAAACTGTAATGAGAGGCAAATTGATACAGTTGTCCTCTAATCTCAAAGCGCAACACCGGGCTGACACTCTCAAACTCACGGAGGAGTTCCGTTCCCTAGCTAAAACACACAAACAGCGTCCTACGGCTGAATCACTAGCCAAACTAGACGAAGTCAAGGCCCGACTGAATATGTCCTTAACCACAGCAGCTGCACAACATCTTACTTGGACGGGGGCTAAATTCTATGCACAAAAAGACAGTGTGGGCTCACGACTGGCAGTAAAACTGACCCCCAAGCCACGTGCTCAGTCTTTTCCTAAAATCAGAGTTCACTCAGGGGACCTATCTCAGAACCCTGTTAAAGTCATGGACACTTTTTTGAGGTTCTACTCGGACTTATACAAACAGGGGACTAGCCCCTCCAAGGGTGCTCGGGAGCGGCTCCTGAGGGATCTCCCACTGCCCAAGCTCTCAGAGGATCACAGGGATCTTATGGAGGATCCGTTCACTCAGGCTGAAGTACTTGACACTATAAAAACGCTCTCAGTGGGTTCTGCCCCGGGTCCGGACGGATTCTCCAATGGTTATTATAAGAAGTTTGGCCCTTCTCTGGCTCCTTATCTGGTGAAAATGTTTAACTCTCTCAGGGATGGCTCCACCATGCCTCCGGACATGAACTCAGCTTTTATCTCGGTGATTCCAAAACCTGGTAAAGATGCCAGTGTGGTGGGCAATTATAGGCCTATTTCGCTTATCAATAATGACATTAAGATAATGACGAAAATACTGGCGAACAGGCTGTCAAGCTTTATTTCTCGGTATATCCACAAAGATCAGGTGGGGTTCATCCCTGGGAGACAAGGACCAGACCAGATTAGGCGCGCAGTAGATGTTATTTCACTCCTGAAGGCACAATGGGACGGGGGTTCCCCGCAACAGGGGTTTCTGCTGTCCATTGACCTTCATAAGGCCTTTGACTCTATTGATTGGTCGTACCTTACGGACATTCTGAAGAGATGGGGGTGCGGAAAATACTTTCTTAACCTTATAGCGGCTCTCTATTCTAATCCTTCGGCTCAGGTGCGTCTGTTGGGCAGATTTTCTAACACGTTCAGTATTGGTAGGGGGACAAGACAGGGGTGCCCACTATCTCCGCTTCTTTTTGCCATAGCCATAGAAACTTTAGCCATTGCCTTGCGTTCTAACCCTGACATTAGGGGGGTCATATGCGGGTCCTGCGAACATAAATGCGCCCTTTATGCGGACGACCTCCTTCTTTTTGTTACCTCGCCCCTGACCTCCATGCCCATCATTAACCGGACTTTATTAGATTTTAGTAAGATTTCGGGACTCCGGGTCAATATGGAGAAATCTTTAGCCCTGAATATTACGTTATCCACAGATATGCTATCACAACTCTCAAATAACTTTACTTTCTCATGGGCACAATCACAGCTCCCTTATTTGGGAATCAAACTCACTTCCGATATACACACATTATTCAAAGCTAACTATCCCTACATGGCGCAAAAATGCAAAGAGGATTTAGTTCGCTGGTCAGGTTGTGGCATCTCCTGGCTGGGTAGGATTAATGCGGTAAAAATGACACTTCTACCGCGTTTATTGTACTTGTTCCGTTCACTCCCAATTCCAGTCCCCAAAACATTCCTTGACAAAATACAAACGGACATCGTGAGATTTGTCTGGGGGAAGAAAGGCTATAGGTGCTCCTCAGCCACACTCTACCAATTGAAATCTCAAGGGGGGCTGGGGCTTCCCAATTTGTGGGGTTATTATCAAGCGGCACAACTGGCCCAGATATCAATGGCTTTCTCGGGTTCCGTAAAACCGGACTGGTTATTGATGGAACGGCAATCTATTCCCCACCACACAATAGATTTCCTGATGGGTTGTAGCCCCAAACGCAGACCAGCGATTCTGGCTCCCACCCTCTCGCATTCATTGGCGCTTAGCTCCAACCTATTCAAACGGGACTCGTTAATCTCCCCACTGAAGCCGCTAACACACATTTTTCATAATGGGGATTTTCCCCCGGGGGAAAATATAGAAGCCTTTAAATGGTGGACGAATAAGGGGTTATACAGAATCGGACACTTCTTTTCCCCTTCTGGCCCTCTTTCTTTATCACATTGCAAAAAGAAACTAGATATGCCCGATTCCGAAATATTCAGATTTACACAAATCTCACACTATTTGAATTCCATTTGGACTTCCAAACCTCTTCCTCCTTTTATAACGCAATATGAGCAATGGTGTGCGCAGACCACGGACCAGAGGGGGGGTATCTCCCTGATTTACGCGGATCTGATGGGGAAGGACAACAAGCCCTCTTATGCTCTTGCATGGGAAGCAGACTTGGGCGGCTCTTGGGAGTCAAAACAGTGGTTTGGGGCCTCGATAAGAGCTCACAAAGGTATACTTAATGTTTCTCTAATTGAGGCAGGTATCAAAGTCCTGTTTAGATGGTACTACGTTCCTTCCAGGCTGGCAAAAAATTTTCCGGGTTCCTCGCCACTGTGCTTCAGAGGTTGTGAACTGGGAGGAGATATGTTTCATGTCTGGTGGTCCTGCCCACGCATCCGCTCCTTTTGGCGGAAAGTCTTTCGTACGGTTAGTTCCATTACGGGGACTACCTTACTACCACACCCCAGTTTAGCCTTACTGAATCTTTTCATCCCAGCTCTATCTAAACATTTACAGCAATTGGTGTTTTTTTGTTTTTCTTGGCGCTAAACTTACAATTGCTAAGGCCTGGAAGAAACACACGATTTCCTATAGGATGTTCAGATCTAAGGTAACATGGATTATGGTGCAAGAACAAGTAGTGGCTAAGTGGAATGACAAAACGGAGAGATTCCGGATGATCTGGGAACCATGGGCGACGTTGTGTAATATTTCTCTTATTCCAGGAGTGCGGCCCGGTACTTTGTCTTCTAGGGCAGGTAACATTTGATTCAGCATTTTACTTTGTCTCCTCTTCTCCTCTCCCCCTTTCCCCCCCCTTTTTTTTTCCTTTTCACACGTTTTTTTCTTTTTTTTTTCTTCTTCACCTCCCTTGGTGGTTTGAGATGGGCCCCACAAGGGGTCCTATTAGAGATGGCAGCGATGTTCTGGGATGGTTTTTGACCCAGAATTTCTTTGGGCATCTCAGGCAACTAAACTTGGTAAGGAGGGGTGGGGAGAGTTCTGGTCTTGGCGGGCGGGCCTAGCCCTTGGTCTGCAGCTTGATCCCGTTTGGGGCACCAGGGGATCTATGGCTCGTGCGCTTGGACTAGTCATTCTCCACCAAGGAGACTGAACTTGTTGTTATGGGTTCTTAATAATACCACTGTTTTATCAATGTACCTCTAGATGGCTTTATAGGTTGGTTATGTTCTACTCTGGTCTAGATCCATGTATTTCTAGCTTGGCTCTGCCTATGTATGGGTTGAGTTATCTTGTTGAATTGTATTGAGGATTGTTTATCTTTTCTGTTCTGATGCAAATCTTCAATAAAAATTATTGAAAATAAAATGCCAAGATGGCACAAACCCCCCCCCCCAAATGACCCCATTTTGGAAAGTAGACACCCCTAAATTTAGGGGTACACTAGTGAGACTAGGTAATAAATGGCGGGTGCCCTGAAACTATAAAAAAATAACTAACCAACCAGCGTCACCTGTAACAGTTATATGGTGATCACTGGTGAAAGGGTTAACTAGGGGGCAATCAGGGGGCTTTATGCGGTAGTATATGGGGGTCCCTGGCGCTATAAAAAGCTGCGGCGAACCTAAATACCTACCTGCCTAACTAGCGTCACCTGTGACACTAATACAGCGATCAGAAAAATGATCGCTTATTAGGCTGGGTTCACACTGGAGCGATGTGGGAACGCCACGAATGCGCGGCGGGTTCCCGCATCGCATGCCTCCCGGCGGCAGTTCACACTGCCCTATGCGAACTGCTGGGAGGGTCAGTGAAATGTTAATGACACCCCCAGATCAGTTCGCATATCGCAGTGCGATCTGCAAACTCGGATCGCATGGTCTGAACACCCATGCGATCCGATTCTGCTGCGGACCAAAAAAAGGGTCCCGTGCGAGTTTGCGGCGGGTGCGACACGAATTCAGCCATACTATCTGTATGGCTGAACTCGAATCGCACAGAGATCGGATGTGATTTGCACTGCAGTGCGGTGCGAATCACATCCGTTCTCATAAACCGCTGCAATGTGAACCCAGCCTTAGTGACACTGGCGACGGGGGGTGATCACGGGGTTAAACCTTTATTGGGGGGGTTAGGGGGGTACCTTAGAACTAAAGGGGGCTAACCCTAACTGCCCTAACAGTTATTACAGTCACAAATGACACCCGCTGGGTGATCAGGGGGTTAAACCTTTATTAGGTAATAAATGGCGGGTGCCCTGAAACTATAAAAAAATAACTAACCAACCAGCGTCACCTGTAACAGTTATATGGTGATCACTGGTGAAAGGGTTAACTAGGGGGCAATCAGGGGGCTTTATGCGGTAGTATATGGGGGTCCCTGGCGCTATAAAAAGCTGCGGCGAACCTAAATACCTACCTGCCTAACTAGCGTCACCTGTGACACTAATACAGCGATCAGAAAAACGATCGCTTATTAGGCTGGGTTCACACTGGAGTGATGCGGGAACGCCACGAATCCGCGGCGGGTTCCCGCATCGCATGCCTCCCGGCGGCAGTTCACACTGCCCTATGCGAACTGCTGGGAGTGTCAGTGAAATGTTAATGACACCCCCAGATCAGTTCGCATATCGCAGTGCGATCTGCAAACTCGGATCGCATGGTGTGAACACCCATGCGATCCGATTCTGCTGCGGACCAAAAAAAGGGTCCCGTGCGAATTTGCGGCGGGTGCGGCGGGTGTGGCGGGTGCGGCGAATGGCTGAACTCGAATCGCACAGAGATCGGATGTGATTTGCACTGCAGTGCGGTGCGAATCACATTCGTTCTCATAAACCGCTGCAATGTGAACCCAGCCATAGTGACACTGGCGACGGGGGGTGATCACAGGGTTAAACCTTTATTGGGGGGGTTAGGGGGGTACATTAGAACTAAAGGGGGCTAACCCTATCTGCCCTAACAGTTATTACAGTCACAAATGACACCAATGCAAAAAAAAAAAAAAAAAATGACATTGGTGTCACTGTGACTGGGGGGCAGGGGTAATTGGGGGGGTGATCGGGGGGGTGTGAGTGTGCCTGGCATGTTCTACTGTGTAGTGTCGTGTTGGTGCAACTCACCGATCCTCTCTCCTCGGTGTCGGAATGAAAAATACCGACACGGAGGAGAGATTACATCACTTCCTCTCCTGTGTTTACATTACAGGAGAGGAAGTGATGTCACGGAGCATTTTCATTCGTCGGGAGCGATCGCGAGGGGGTGGCCATGAATGAATGGCCGTCCCCTCGTCCGGGATCGCTCCCGAACGAATACCGACCGCCGCGGGCACCGGGCGGGGCCCGATCGGGCCCCCGACCCGCGGGAAGGCAGGGACGTACATGTACGCCAATATGCCTGCCCGTGCCATTCTGTCGACGTACATCGTCGTGCGGCGGTCGGGAAGTGGTTAATCATAAGTTTAGACCAAAATGTATTCAGCCACATGTCTTTGGTAAAAAAATGTCAATAAGCGTATATTTATTGGTGTGCGCAAAAGTTATAGCGTCTACAAACTAGGGTACATTTTCTGGAATTTACACAGCTTTTAGTTTATGACTGCCTATCTCATTTCTTGAGGTGCTAAAATGGCAGGGCAGTACAACCCCCCCCCCCCCCCAAATGTCCCCATTTTGGGAAGTAGATAGCCCAAGGAAATTGCTGAGATGCATGTTGAGCCCATTGAATATTTTATTTTTTTTGATTGAAAAATGACAAAAAACAAATTACACAAAGTTGTCACTAAATGACATATTGCTCACACATGGCATGGTTATATGTGGAATTACACACCAAAATTCATTCTGCTGCTTCTCCTGAGTATGAGGATTAGTGATGGACGAACTTCCGACGGGACGTTTCGCGAACGCGAAACGCGAACGGACACAAACGTTCGCGAAAACGACCGTTCGCCGCGGGCTCCATTGACTTCAATGGGAGGCGAATTTCGCAAACCTTTAGGTCGAATTTGCGGCCACGGGGTAATTATTAGGGGGTAGCACGTAGTCCCACCACCTGGACAATAGCATAATACATGTATGAGGTGAATTTGGGATCGATAACTACAAGCATTTTTTTTTTATTTGGGAAATTGTTCTGACAATTCAGGACTATGGAGCTAATGAAGGCAATGGAGGAGAGGGAAGGTCAGGGACCAGGGTAGGCAAACAAGAGGGTGCAGGAGATACAGAGCACTGACAGCAGCACCGTAATACAGAGCACTGACATCAGCACCGTGACATACAGCGCTGACAGCAGCTCCGTGACATACAGCGCTGACAGCAGCTCCGTGACATACAGCGCTGACAGCAGCTCCGTGACATACAGCGCTGACAGCAGCTCCGTGACATACAGCGCTGACAGCAGCTCCGTGACATACAGCGCTGACAGCAGCACCGTGACATACAGCGCTGACAGCAGCTCCGTGACATACAGCGCTGACAGCAGCTCCGTGACATACAGCGCTGACAGCAGCTCCGTGACATACAGCACTGACAGCAGCTCCGTGACATACAGCGCTGACAGCAGCTCCGTGACATACAGCGCTGACAGCAGCACCGTGACATACAGCGCTGACAGCAGCTCCGTGACATACAGCGCTGACAGCAGCTCCGTGACATACAGCGCTGACAGCAGCTCCGTGACATACAGCGCTGACAGCAGCTCCGTGACATACAGCGCTGACAGCAGCTCCGTGACATACAGCGCTGACAGCAGCACCGTGACATACAGCGCTGACAGCAGCTCCGTGACATACAGCGCTGACAGCAGCTCCGTGACATACAGCGCTGACAGCAGCTCCGTGACATACAGCACTGACAGCAGCTCCGTGACATACAGCGCTGACAGCAGCTCCGTGACATACAGCGCTGACAGCAGCACCGTGACATACAGCGCTGACAGCAGCTCCGTGACATACAGCGCTGACAGCAGCTCCGTGACATACAGCGCTGACAGCAGCTCCGTGACATACAGCGCTGACAGCAGCTCCGTGACATACAGCGCTGACAGCAGCTCCGTGACATACAGCGCTGACAGCAGCTCCGTGACATACAGCGCTGACAGCAGCTCCGTGACATACAGCGCTGACAGCAGCTCCGTGACATACAGCACTGACAGCAGCTCCGTGACATACAGCGCTGACAGCAGCTCCGTGACATACAGCGCTGACAGCAGCACCGTGACATACAGCGCTGACAGCAGCTCCGTGACATACAGCGCTGACAGCAGCTCCGTGACATACAGCGCTGACAGCAGCTCCGTGACATACAGCGCTGACAGCAGCTCCGTGACATACAGCGCTGACAGCAGCTCCGTGACATACAGCGCTGACAGCAGCTCCGTGACATACAGCGCTGACATCAGCACCGTGACATACAGCGCTGACAGCAGCTCCGTGACATACAGCGCTGACAGCAGCTCCGTGACATACAGCGCTGACAGCAGCTCCGTGACATACAGCGCTGACAGCAGCTCCGTGACATACAGCGCTGACAGCAGCTCCGTGACATACAGCGCTGACAGCAGCACCGTGACATACAGCGCTGACAGCAGCTCCGTGACATACAGCGCTGACAGCAGCTCCGTGACATACAGCGCTGACAGCAGCTCCGTGACATACAGCACTGACAGCAGCTCCGTGACATACAGCGCTGACAGCAGCTCCGTGACATACAGCGCTGACAGCAGCACCGTGACATACAGCGCTGACAGCAGCTCCGTGACATACAGCGCTGACAGCAGCTCCGTGACATACAGCGCTGACAGCAGCTCCGTGACATACAGCGCTGACAGCAGCTCCGTGACATACAGCGCTGACAGCAGCTCCGTGACATACAGCGCTGACAGCAGCTCCGTGACATACAGCGCTGACAGCAGCTCCGTGACATACAGCGCTGACAGCAGCTCCGTGACATACAGCGCTGACAGCAGCTCCGTGACATACAGCGCTGACAGCAGCTCCGTGACATACAGCGCTGACAGCAGCACCGTAAGCAGCCCCAGGAGGAAGTCAGCACAGCACAGGGATGGTGTGATCCCCTCATAATAAGAACCCCCAGGAGGAAGTCAGCACAGCACAGGGATGGTGGGAGCCCCTCATAATAAGAACACCCAGGAGGAAGTCAGCACAGCACAGGGATGGTGGGAACCCCTCATAATAAGCAGCCCCAGTAGAAATATGACACCGCTCAACCTCTTCAAAGAGGAGGGTAGGGGCATATAGTACGGTGTGCTTTTTTGGGTCAGGGAAGTGAGCCAAATGAATTAAGAAGGTCTGTGTGCTTGATTCCAAAAATTGTTTATAGACATATACATGGTCTACTGATCACATGTGTTGAATTCCTCCGAGATCCATGCCTCATTCATTTTTAGAAATGTGAGGTAGTTAACACTGTGGTGAGCTAGGCGAGTACGCTTATCGGTCACAATCCCCCCTGCTGCGCTGAACGTCCTTTCGGACAGGACACTGGATGAGGGGCAAGCCAACAGTTCGATTGCAAATTGGGCAAGCTCTGGCCAGAGGTCAAGCCTGCCCACCCAGTAGTCTAGGGGTTCATCACTCCTCAGAGCGTCCACATCGGCCGTTAACCCAATGTAGTCGGACACCTGACGGTCTAGGCGTTCCCTGATGCTGGATCCGGATGACACCTGTCGATGGGTCGGCTGAAAGAATGACCTCATATCCGAAGTCACCAACACATCTTCAAACCGGCCTCTTCTTGCAGGCGCTGTTGGATTGGTACCCGCAAATCCTTCTCTGGGAGTGGGAATTGCTCCTCTGCCAGCGCACGCAAAAGCAGAATGCAGCATTTCTCGAAGCAAGGCCTGGAAGTGCTGCATTCTGACAGCCCTCTGCGACGGCGGTAACATTTCCGCCATTTTGTGTTTGTACCGGGGGTCTAAGTACGTTGCCACCCAGTACTGGTCCTTGACCCTCATGCTTTTTATACGGGGGTCCCTATTAAAACACTGGAGCATGAAGGCCCCCATTTGCACTAAAGTGGAAGCGGTGTGGTGGCCTGGCTCCTGCTCATCATCCAGGATAATGTCGTCCTCTTCATTCTCCTCTCCCCATCCTCGCACAACAGGGATCCCAGAAAGGTTTAAAGCATGCTCTTCTTGCTCCTGCTCATCCGCCCCGGCACCATCCTCCTCTGACTCCTCATCAGACTCCTGTTGTTGACTTGTCTCAGATAGAGTAGCCCCCCCTGGGAATTCATCCAGCATTGCGACTTCCTCATCTTCCCGCTCCTGCTCCTCCACAGCCTGATCAATGACACGACGCAATGCACGCTCCAGAAAGAAGGCATAAGGTACCATGTCACTGATGGCGCCATGGCTGCGACTGACCAGTTTGGTGATCTCCTCAAATGGCCGCAGAAGTCTGCATGTGTCGCGCATGAGCAGCCACTGGCGCGGTGAAAAAAAACCCAGCTCCCCAGAACCGTTTCTTTCGCAGAGTTCATACAGGTAGACGTTAACTGCACGTTTCTGCTGGAGCAGCCTATCAAGCATATAGAAGGTTGAGTTCCATCGCGTCGGGCAATCGCAAATAAGACGTCTGACCGGCAGATGGTGTCGCCGCTGAATGTCAGCAAGGCGAGCCATGGCCGTGTAAGATCTTCTGAAATGGGCCGAGATTTTCCTTGCCTGCCGCAAGATGTCCTGGACCCCAGGGTATTTGACAAGGAATCGCTGCACGACCAAGTTTAAGACGTGTGCCATGCACGGCACGTGCGTGATTTTGCCCTGTTTCAATGCGCTAAGCAGATTGGCACCGTTGTCACACACCACTTTACCAACTGTCAAATTGAGCGGTGTTAGCCACTCATCTGCCTGTGAACGCAAAGCTGAAAGGAGTGCCGGGCCAGTGTGGCTCTTTGCTTCCAGGCACAACAGACGCAGCACGGCATGGCAACGTCTCACCTGGCATGTGGAATAGGTTCTGGGGAGCTTGGGCGGTGCAGTGGAAGAGACGCTAGCAGCGGAAAAGGAGGAGGCAGCTGAGGAGGAGAGGGAGGAGGATGGAGTAGGAGGAGGAGAAGAAGAGTCAGGCCTGCATGCAATCCGTGGCGGTAAAACCAAATCTACACGGGTGCCACGGGTTACATGCTTGACGGCCGTCAGAAGGTTCACCCAGTGGGCAGTAAAACTGATATACCTTCCCTGCCCGTGTTTGCTAGACCACGTGTCTGTGGTCAGATGTATCTTGGCACCGACACTGTGTGCCAGAGATACATTCACTTGCCGCTGAACATGGCCATATAGCTCTGGGATGCCCTTCTCTGAGAAATACTTCCTTCCTGGGACCTTCCATTGTGGTGTTCCAATGGCCACAAATTTGCGAAAGGCCTCCGAGTCCACCAGTTTATATGGCAGTAGTTGGCGGGCTATGAGTTCTGACAAGCCAGCCGCCAACCGTTGGGCAAGAGGGTTATCCGGCGTCATCATTTTTTTACGCTCAAACATTAGGCCCACGGAAGCCTGCCTTTTTGCAGAAAAATGTGAGCTTGGCGTGATGGAAGGTGGAGTGGAGGACAATTGTGAGGAGAGAGGAGAAGGAGAAGTAGAAGACGAGGCTGGACGGTGAGAGCCTGCAGTGTGGCTTTGTGTGTTCCGTTGCTCCCACTGGGCTCGGTGATGGCTGCTCATGTGCCTTCTTAAGGCGGTCGTCCCTAGGTGAGTATTGGGCTTACCGCGACTAACGCGTTGACTGCAAAGATTGCAGATGGCAACGCTATTGTCAGCAGCGGACACGTTAAAAAAAGCCCACACTGCGGAGCCATGTGCCGGTGTCCTGGGAGCGCCAGATGTGACCGTACATGGTCGATGACTCGCTCCTGATACATTTGCAGTCTGCTTTGTCCCTGCTGTGCAATGTAAGTCATTGCTGCTTCTCCTCCCTATCTGCTGGTCCATATCTCCCTCTGAACTCCCCTCCTCTTCCTCTCTTGTGGGCACCCACGTGACATCACTAGACACGTCATCATCAACGTCACCTTCCCCACCGCTATAAGTAGAGTAGGCAGCAACACCGGGGACCAACCTCCTCCTTGGGCTGATCTGGGTACTGGCGTCAGACTGCTGAGTAGCGCTTGTTGCTACCTCCTCTTCCTGATCCAATACCAAGAGTGGCTGCGCATCAGAAATGTCCTCTTGATATGGATCGGAAAATAATTCCAGTGACTCAAGCGGAAGGTATGTGGTGGTGGTGGTGGTGGTCGTGTTGTTGGTGGTAGTGTCTTTGGGGGTGCACATAGCAGAGAGTGAAGAAGAGGGTGCAGATCGAGAGGATGAGGAGGGTGCAGAAGAGTAAGGCTGAGCGAGCCACTCAACCAAGTCTGGTGCATCCTTTAAAGTAATTGAACGCACCTTCTGCAACTTCCCACTTTGGCTCAAGCCTGTTGCTCCTGCCCTACCCCTACCACCCCTGCGGAAGGGCCTGCCTCTTCCTCTGCATGTCATTTTTTAAATGACCCTGTGACAAAACTCTTAGTCCCTATACCGCTGAAGGACTGCTGCAGTATAGGTGAGCGGTCAGCAGTGGTGCACGTCAACCCTATCTATTGTGGACCTATAGCGGTCCTTACAGAACAGCAGACTGTACCGCACTCAAGCCTATGTACCGTAGCACCCTATACCAAGTTACCAGTCCTTATAAGAACTTTTGTGGACCAAGCAGGTTGTGTATTAGTGTTTAGCAGACTGTACGTCAGTCCCTATACCGCTGAAGGACTGCTGCAGTATAGGGCAGCGGTCAGCAGTGGTGCACGTCAACCCTATCTATTGTGGACCGATAGCGGTCCTTACAGAACAGCAGACTGTACCGCACTCAAGCCTATGTACCGTAGCACCCTATACCAAGTTACCAGTCCTTATAAGAACTTTTGTGGACCAAGCAGGTTGTGTATTAGTGTTTAGCAGACTGTACGTCAGTCCCTATACCGCTGAAGGACTGCTGCAGTATAGGGCAGCGGTCAGCAGTGGTGCACGTCAACCCTATCTATTGTGGACCGATAGCGGTCCTTACAGAACAGCAGACTGTACCGCACTCAAGCCTATGTACCGTAGCACCCTATACCAAGTTACCAGTCCTTATAAGAACTTTTGTGGAACAAGCAGGTTGTGTGTTAGTGATTAGCAGACTGTACGTCAGTCCCTATACCAATGAAGGACTGCTGCAGTATAGGGCAGCGGTCAGCAGTAGTGCACGGCAACCCTATGTATTGTGGACCGATAGCGGTCCTTACAGAACAGCAGACTGTACTGCACTCAGGCCTATGTACCGTAGCACCCTATACCAAGTTACCAGTCCTTATAAGAACTTTTGTGGACCAAGCAGGTTGTGTGTTAGTGTTTAGCAGACTGTGCGTCAGTCCCTATACCGCTGAAGGACTGCTGCAGTATAGGGCAGCGGTCAGCAGTAGTGCACGGCAACCCTATGTATTGTGGACCGATAGCGGTCCTTACAGAACAGCAGACTGTAACGCACTCAGGCCTATGTACCGTAGCACCCTATACCAAGTTACCAGTCCTTATAAGAACTTTTGTGGACCAAGCAGGTTGTGTGTTAGTGATTAGCAGACTGTACGTCAGTCCCTATACCAATGAAGGACTGCTGCAGTATAGGGCAGCGGTCAGCAGTAGTGCACGGCAACCCTATGTATTGTGGACCGATAGCGGTCCTTACAGAACAGCAGACTGTAACGCACTCAGGCCTATGTACCGTAGCACCCTATACCAAGTTACCAGTCCTTATAAAAACTTTTGTGGACCAAGCAGGTTGTGTGTTAGTGTTTAGCAGACTGTGCGTCAGTCCCTATACCGCTGAAGGACTGCTGCAGTATAGGGCAGCGGTCAGCAGTGGTGCACGTCAACCCTATCTATTGTGGACCGATAGCGGTCCTTACAGAACAGCAGACTGTACCGCACTCAAGCCTATGTACCGTAGCACCCTATACCAAGTTACCAGTCCTTATAAGAACTTTTGTGGACCAAGCAGGTTGTGTATTAGTGTTTAGCAGACTGTACGTCAGTCCCTATACCGCTGAAGGACTGCTGCAGTATAGGGCAGCGGTCAGCAGTGGTGCACGTCAACCCTATGTATTGTGGACCGATAGCGGTCCTTACAGAACAGCAGACTGTAACGCACTCAGGCCTATGTACCGTAGCACCCTATACCAAGTTACCAGTCCTTATAAGAACTTTTGTGGACCAAGCAGGTTGTGTGTTAGTGATTAGCAGACTGTACGTCAGTCCCTATACCAATGAAGGACTGCTGCAGTATAGGGCAGCGGTCAGCAGTAGTGCACGGCAACCCTATGTATTGTGGACCGATAGCGGTCCTTACAGAACAGCAGACTGTACTGCACTCAGGCCTATGTACCGTAGCACCCTATACCAAGTTACCAGTCCTTATAAAAACTTTTGTGGACCAAGCAGGTTGTGTGTTAGTGTTTAGCAGACTGTGCGTCAGTCCCTATACCGCTGAAGGACTGCTGCAGTATAGGGCAGCGGTCAGCAGTAGTGCACGGCAACCCTATGTATTGTGGACCGATAGCGGTCCTTACAGAACAGCAGACTGTAACGCACTCAGGCCTATGTACCGTAGCACCCTATACCAAGTTACCAGTCCTTATAAGAACTTTTGTGGACCAAGCAGGTTGTGTGTTAGTGATTAGCAGACTGTACGTCAGTCCCTATACCAATGAAGGACTGCTGCAGTATAGGGCAGCGGTCAGCAGTAGTGCACGGCAACCCTATGTATTGTGGACCGATAGCGGTCCTTACAGAACAGCAGACTGTACCGCACCCAAGCCTATGTACCGTAGCACCCTAGACAGACCAAGTTACCAGTCCTGATAAAGAGCTTTGTGGAACAAGTGAGTTGTGAATGATTAGCAGACTGCAGCAGAAGGGCAGCAGTCAAGTATAATATTCTTTCTATATTTGGAAGAAAGAATATTATACGTGTACAAGCCTATTACCGTACCACTGATACCAGTCCTGAAAAGAACCTTTGTGGAACTAATAGTAACAGCAAGTCTTTAAAATTATCCTCACTGCCTGACACACTGCTTCCTGCCTGTCCCTATACAAATTGGCAAAAAAGAGTAGGCTGGAACGATTAGCTGGAACAGCTCTTTTGTGGACCTGATAGTAACAGCTAATGATGATGATGATGATGATGATGAAGAAAGACTAATCTGGCTGAGCTGTCCCTAAAATAGCAGCATACAGCGCTCTGTCCCTTTATCTAAACTGACAAAAGAAACTCAGGCTGCTGACCTAACACCTATACCAGTCCTGAAAAGAACTTTTGTGTACCAAATAGCTAGCGTTTTCTCTGTCCCTACTCCACACAGGATCCTTTCCCTACAGTGACAGAAGAAAGAATGTAAAATGGCCACCGGATCGGGTGTATTTATAGGTTAGGGGGAATGTCCAAGTGTCCATGAGCTGTCATGTCTCAATTGGTTGTCCTGTAACACATGATAAACGTGTCACGAAAGGTTAAAGTTCTTGTATACATTAAACACGTAAGTCCGCCGGGGCGAACGACGGAAAAAGGCGTTCGAACCCGCGGACGGCGAAAGTCGGAAATTCGCCGCGAAACGACCGCCGGGCGAACCGTTCGGCCATCACTAATGAGGATACCTCATGTGGGAGTCTTTTTTGGGAGCCTAGCCGCATATAGGACCCCAAAAACCAATCACCGCCTTCAGGCTTTCTAAGGACGTAAAATGGTGATTTCACTTCCTTACTACCTATCACAGTTT
This sequence comes from Lithobates pipiens, assembly GCF_037356315.1. Taxonomy (NCBI): domain Eukaryota; kingdom Metazoa; phylum Chordata; class Amphibia; order Anura; family Ranidae; genus Lithobates; species Lithobates pipiens. The sequence goes on from NW_027507764.1 coordinate 120,038,572, forward strand.
CAGAGGCCATGAAATGACAAGATAGCACAAACAGCCCCCAAATTACCCCATTTTTGAAAGAAGACACTTCAAGCATGGAATATTTTCTATTTTGCCACAAGTTTCGGGAAAATTAAAAATGTATTTTTATTTTTTTTTTACACAACGTTGTCACTAAATGATACTGTATATTGTTCAAACATGGCATGGTTATATGTGAAATTACACCCCCAAAATACATTCTGCTGCTTCTCCTGAGTACAGGAATACCACATGTGTGGAACTTTTTGGCAGTCTAACCGTGTACAGGACCCTGAAAACCAATCACCACCTTCAGGCTTTCTAAGGGCATACATTTCACTCCTCGCTGCCTATCACAGTTTTGGAGGCCATGAAATGCCTAGTTAGCACGACCCCCCCCCCCCCCCCCGCCCCCAAATTACCCAATTTTGGAAAGTAGACAGCCCAAGCTATCTGCTGAGAGGCATAATGAGTATTTTGCAGATCTCCCAAAGTTTTTAAATTTGAAAAAATTTAATTTTTGGGGGGTTTGTGCTATCTGGACATTCAGAGGCGGCTCTTTAATTAGGCAAATTAGGTGGTGGCCTAAGTCCTTGCTCTCATGGGGGCCTCATGACCACCTAGTTTGGCCGACCCACACACGGAGCATCATTTTTTGGGGAATGTCTCTCTCCCTAAGTGGAGATCCTCTCTGCTCCAGTAAATTACCTGTTTTGCCAGGACCTTGCCTGTTTATCCACGCTAAATCCTGCTGGAGCAGAGCCCTTAGCTTGTGTGGACTGTTTGGTGTCCAACAAGCTTCAATCTGAAATCAGTGAGAGATGATGGCTGCCTCCCCAGTTCTGATGTCTACAGACAGGAAAAGGAGCTGACAGGAGGAGGATCCCTATCCTGCCTGTCAAGCTTCCCCAGCAATGGTGGGACTCCTGTCATATACCCGATCTTTCTTCTTCCTGACAAGCCTCCCAGTAGTGGTGATACTTCTGTCCTAGCCCAGATTCACCCCTGACTCCATTGTCTCATCCACCACTGATAACTTGCTTGAATTATTTTCTCCATTATGGGTGTGAGTGGGGCCTCATGTCTAAGTTTTGCCTTGGGCCTCACAAAACCTAGAGCCGCCTCTGTGGACATTTCAGGGCCTCCAAAACTGTGAAAGGTAGTGAGGAGTAAAATCACAATTTTATGCCTTTAGAAAGCCTGAAGGCGGTGATTGGTTTTGAGTTCCTGTACAGGGCTAGGCTCCAATAAAAGTCTCACACATGCGGTATCCCTGTACACAGGAGAAGCAGCAGAATGTATTTTGGGCTGTACATATGCCCATGGCATGTTTGAGCAATAGATCATTTAGTGACAACTTTGTTAACAAAAAAAAGTGTAATTTTCCAGCAACTTGTGGCAAAATATAAAATATTCCATGGACTCAACATGCCTCTCATCAAATAGCTCGGGGTATCTACTTTCCAAAATGGGGTCATTTGGGGGGGGTGTGCTATCTTGTCATTTTATGGCCTTCAAAACTGTGATAAAATTTACACCCTTCGAAATCCTGAAGGTTGTGATTGGTTTTCGGGGTCCTGTGCACGGCTAGGCTCTCAAAACGTCTCACACATGAGGTATCCCCATACTTAGGAGAAGCAGCAGAATGCATTTCGCGGTGTAATTCCACATACATCCATGCCATGTTTGAACAATATATCATTTAGTGACAACTTTGTGCAAAAAAAAAAAAAAAGTGTAATTTTCCAGAAACTTGTGACAAAATATAAAATATTCCATGGACTCAACATGCCTATCAGCCAGAGCTATCTGACAGGATGCCGCTGCTGTCTACATGATCATATTCTGAGTCTGAATCTGACAGATGAGTGACTTCCTCTTCACTATCTATCATGCTCAGAAACGTGTAGGCCTCTTCACTAGTGTACCTTCGATTTTACATTTTGGTCTCTAAATTTACTGGTACACTGAGACTCAGGCCGCGTACACACGGGCGGACTGTTCGCCCAACTTTGTCCGTCAAACAGTTTCGGCAAACAGTCCGCTCAAAATTAGCATGGACGGACATGGCCACACACGACGAACGAACAGTTTGCTGAAACCGTGCGCGATGACGTGAACGGCACGTACGACGGGACGAAAAATACGACGTCCTATACACTGCATTATAACTTTCGGCGTGAAAATCCTTTCTGAGCATGCGCGCAACTTTGTTTGACGAACAAGCCTACACACGAGCGGACTGTTCGCTGAAACAAGGTTTCAGCGGACAGTTTTACGGAATTTCCGAAAAACCTTGTTCGTCAAACTGTCCGCTGAAACTGTCCGCTGAAAGCCCACACACGAGCGGACTGTCCGCCCAAACACTGTTCAGCGGACAAAGTTGGGCGAACAGTCCGCCCGTGTGTACGCGGCCTCACAGGTAAAAAAGCTCCTGACTATTAGCAACTGATTCAAACACTACCAAAAAAATTGTTAGCGATCGCAGTGATCAGGCCTGACTCTGCGAATGCTGCAGTTATGTGTTTTGTGTTTTGTAAGTGACAGTGATCGATTGATACTGCACTTGGGTGGGCTGGGCAGAGGGGCTAAACGCAGATGCTAGCAGGTATCTGGGCTGATCCCGCTAACATTGCGCTTTTGGGAACCCCAAACTGCTCGGGACGCTAGTATAGATCTGATCAGATATCAATCCGTTCAGACACTATGGGGGTTATTTACTAAAGGAAAATACACTTTGCACTGCAAGTGCACTTGAATGTGCACTTGGAAGTAAAGTCACTGTAGATCCGAGGGGGACATGCAAGGAAAAAAAAAAACAGCATTTTAGCTTGCACATGATTGGATGATAAAATCAGCAGAGCTTCCACTCATTTCAGATCTACCCCTTAGATTTAGAGCGACTTCACTTCCAAGTGCACTTTCAAGTAGTGCAAAGTGGATTTGCCTTTCGTAAATAACCCCCTTTACCACTAAGGGAGGCGTATGGTTTGTGCGTGGGTGTTAGCGGTACTGGCACCAATCTGCCGCTGCCTAGGGCGACGCAGACCCTATCTGACACTAAAACCTAACTTTGATCAACCGCGGGGTGATCAGGGGGGTTAAACCTTTATTGGGTAAAATACGGCGGGTGCCCTGACGCTATAAAAAATAAACTAGGTAAACTGCATCACCCGTGACACTTAGACTGTGATCACAGGTGACATGGGGTAATCAAGGGGTTAAACCTTTATTGGGGGGTTAGGGGGTCCCTTGACCTATCTGGGCCTAAGTCTAATTACCCTAACACAGATTTTTATCACTAATGACACTAGTACAGCAATCAAAAAAAAAAATCATTGCTGTACTGGGTGACACAGTGACAGGTGGTGAAGGGGTTAACTGGGGGGGTGATCGGGGGGTGAATTGAGTGCCTACATCACCTGGTGTCCATGTAGTGTTGGTGCAACTCACTGTTTGATGCTCTCTCCTCTCGGTCTGGAACGAAAAGATCGAGGAGAGATGACATCACTTCCCCTGTCAGTGTTTACAGTTGCACAGACAGGGGAAGGATCTCAGTCGCCAGGAGCCATCACCAGGTCCAGGTCAGATTTCATTGGCCTGGGCCTGGGGATTGATCAGTCCCTGATCGAATCCAACCGTAGTGGTTGGCGGGGACTCATCAACGCAGACAGCCGGCTGCGCGCATCGCGTATAGTAACGTGATTTCACGCAGCCGGACCAACCTGCCGCAGTAAAACTGTGGTGGCTGGTCTGGAACTGGTTAACATACAATGCAAAAAGTCCACCTCTACACCTTTAACCCTTTGTTAGGACAGTGTTCAAATCTAGATACAATTGATTAACAAGATCTTCCTTCACAGTACAAAGATAAGATAGTAGAATTTTTCCTTGCTGGAGGGTCTAGAAGAGAAAATTTAAAAAAGGTGAGCTGCAATTTTTTTTTTTTTAAGTAAATGAGGACATTTTGAAAACATTTGGAGATGTAAGAAAATAAGATGGAGACACGATAAAATAGGGTATCATTTGACGTTTCTGGATGAGATTTTAGTACTTATTAATTTACTACCACAAGTGTATATTTTATGAAAAGCGTCACCACATGAGAATTTGTTTGTTTTATGTTAAAGTAATGTATGCAATACTAAACTTTGCATCTATAGAAGACATAACCAGACACAATAAATTACAATTTTCAAGTAATAAAAATGAAAATTTGAAATATACAGTAAGTAATACAGGTAAAATCCAAATAAACTCTTTTCATATTATTTTCCTTAAAGAAAATCTAGGGTCTTAGCATACACTTTAATTTTATATCAACATTGTAATAGATCAATACAAAGAATCGTTATAGATGACAATCCAATATAAGCTTATTTGAAAAATCTCCTTCAATGTTGTAATTGTCTGCTGGCCATCTTTTTCCATAGCCTGAATTCTCTGCATACTTCGCAGCTACTCCTCTGCTGTTTACTTTACATTTCTAATGACTACATATCCCATGGTACTTTGCTGCCTGGAAGGAGTGATTCCTGTACAGACTCCATCTCCTGAAACATGTCATAGAATTTGTGAAAGTAAATGGATGATGATCTTCACAAAGCAAGTTTACAGCCTTCAAGATCGTTCAGATTGATAGAAGCATGCTAAAAATAATTGAAATAAAATATGGCAATGAATGTAATCATTTTACATTTTAATCATAGAGATACTTAAACCTGTAAAATCTTTATTCAGATTGGGAAGGTGAGGGAGAAGTCTTTTCAGTATGTAACATACTTCATATTAGCAGCAAATCAGAGAACAATGTGGATTGCTGATACACTGATATGTAGTTAAAACTCTATTCAATTGAAATGATCTGGAACCCTCTTTTACACTGGTCACAGGTTATGCACTCATTTTTGTATTGAAACTAAAATCTTCTGGGATTGTTTTGGCTGTGTTCAGGAACACCTAATGTGCAGATTTACAGATTTTCCTGCTTGGGTAAACACGAGTCAATATGACAGATAAACATGCTGTGTGATAAAGGCTCAAAAGAAAACCATATTAAACGAAATGTTAACAAATATCACACCTTTTTTTATTGTCCGGGCAAACAAAATTGAGTAATAAATATGAAAAAATATATTTTGCTAGGACTTGTTTTTGTTGGCAGATGAAGGTTTTTCTTGATGCATACATAAGAGGTGCTAAGATATCCTGTCCAGTATTGTGAAAGACTGTCTCATTAATCAAGCTGAATTGCTTTGATGAGACTTTCATACCACAAACAGCCCCAACCCAAATAGAAGGTTCTGAGGGATAACTGGTAGATAGCTAAAATACAAATAAGAACATGTGTATATGAATAGTGAGAACAAGAACTGATCAAATATATGTTTGAGTCAAAAATGTTTGCACCAAATATATAGCAAGTTTATGCTAAAACTGATCAAATGTTTTGATTTTTGATGCAAACATATACGTCATGGATCAGCAGTAATGTTTGTCTGTCAGCTTACCTCTCCATGTGTTCAGCTTGAGAGACCAGCCGACCTTCACTTGGTTGCTTAAGTAATCTCTCCTCAAAGCATTGCTCCACCCCAGGCCCTATCGGGGAACAATATATTAACCTGTGCACTGCAAGCCAGCCCTGCTGATCAATATTGTGTGTTTGGCTTCCGTGTGCTCCTTGCTGTGTGTTCTACGTCTGATTCTAGTTACCAATGTTGGCTTGTTCTTGACTGTCCTTGTCTGCTTCATATCCTGACCTTGGCATGTTCCTTGACTATCCTTACTTGCTTGTTGCCCCAACCTTTGGCTATCTCCTGATTATCCTTTGATGTTGCAGTCTGCTGCTTCTTCTCTACCATTATGTACTTTAACGTGAGCATGAGCTGAGAGGCCCTTGGGGTCGCAACCTGGAGCCAGACTGCAGCTAAATCCAACCCCACCACTAGGGGCCTCTGGTGAACACCCGCTGGCTCTTCGATTCTGCACCCTGGAAAATCTCATGCTCTAGCTCCCAGTGTGATCCATGTTGGTGCTCCAGAATACCTGCTGTCCTGAATAGCCATAGGGTCCACTACCTCTTGACCCCAATGGGGTGCATCTGTCACCAGGACACAGGCGACCTGACAGTTTGATCAGCCATGGACCCGGCTGAAGTGCCGCTACCCGCAGATGATCGATTGCAGAGCATAGTCCGCAGACTTGAGATCCAGGAATCGAATCAGACTCAGGTGAAGCGATTCCTCCAGGATCTGGCTTCCCACTTTCAGCAACTTCAGGCCTCCACACATTCCCTACAACTGCCAACTCTGTCTTGTTTCTCTGGGGACTCCAAGGCCTGCTGGGGGTTCCTCAGCCAATGCACCAATGAACTTCAGCTTCAAAACTTCCCGTCTGATTGGGCAAAGGTAGCCTAAGTTATTTCCCTCCTCTCCTGTGAAGCTTTAGCCTGGGCTGCTCCCATGGGAGAAGAATGATCCTGTGGTTTCCAGCATGTCCGAATTCTTAAAGTTCTTTCGAAACAAGCCAAGAATCTTCTTCAGTAGGACAATATGCACTTCAGTTTTGTATACTCACAGCTGAATTGAGCTGGAACAATGAGACCCTAGTTGCAACCATTTTACATGGCCTCTCAGGAACATGGGGCCATGCATTATCATGCTGCAACATTAGGTGATGGTCATGGATGAATGGCACAACAATGGGCCTCAGCATCTCATCGCGGTATCTCTGTGCATTCAAAATGCCATCAATAAAATGCACTTGTGTTCATTGTCCATAGCATACGCCTGCTCATACTATAACCCCACCGCCACCATGGGCCACTCAATCCACAATGTTGACATCAGAAAACCGCTCACCCACACGATGCCATACACCCTGTCTGCCATCTTTAATAAGGGGGCCCCCATATACTGACCCCCCACCCTATGTGAATGAGTATTGGGGTACAATGTACCCCTACCCATTCACCTGGTGAAAAAAATGTAAATAAAACACAACACAAGGTTTCAAAATAATTTATTGCACAGCTCCGGGGTCTTCTTCCGTCTTGGGGGGTCTTCCCGCCGGACTCCTCCCCTATCTTCTGCTAGCTCTTTTACTAGCGGAGGAGCCCGGCTTTCTTCTTCGTCGCCGTCCGGGGGTCTTCTTCCGACTTCGGGGGTCTTGTCCCCCTCTTCAGTTCTTCTTGCCGGGCCTCCGCTTTTTTCCTTTAGCTATTTTACTAGCGGTGGCCACGGTCTTCTGTCGCCGCAACCTCTTCTTCCGACTTCGGGGGTCTTATCCCCCTCTTCGGTTCTTCTTGCCGGGCCTCCGCTCCTTCTTCCAGCTCTTTTACTAGCGGTGGCCCGGTCTTCTGTTGTCGTTACCATTGTCGCCTCCTTCTCTTCTTTTCTTCTCTTCTTCTTCCTGGAGATGTTGACTCAACGCTCTCTCTGGCCGCAATGACAGGGATGCGGTGTGCGGTGACTTATATAGGGACAATGTGCGGGGTCACCGGGTGATGTCCCCACCCCTTATGATGTCACAGTCCCAGCACCATAGTCCGGCGGACCTAGTCTGTTGGAAAAGTCCGGTTGTGTGTGGGCAGGTCTGCTCGTTCGGGAAGGCCGGAGGACTTTCCGGCAGTTTGTCCGCCAGACTAAGTCTGCCGGATAGTCTGATCGGATAGTCTGATCATGTGTACGCGGCATTAGTAGATCTTGTTGTAGTCTTGTGATCATGGAGATGTTTGCTTGCCCATTTGTTGTGCCACTTTATGTGACCAGCTATGTAAACTTTTTGCTACTATACTGTGGATTTGTTTTCTAAATAATTGTTTAATGCTCATGCTTTGTTTATGTTTAAATTTGTTTGGTTTAGTAATGTTTTGATCTCATAGTCTTTATGGTTTGTATAAATATGATTCACTAGGTGGTCAGTCAGATGGCTGCATCTGGAAGTTTATGATGTCTTTGCACTTTATATGCAGTTTATAGTCAGTTGTCCTTTCTTTCTCTACAAGTTTATGTATCTCCATGGAAGACCTAAGTGGACTGTAATGCCACGTACACATGACCGGACTTTCCGGCAGACTAGGACTACAATCCGATCCTATGTGGGCTAATCTGATCATTTTTCACATAAGAAATCAGACGGACCTAGAAATAGAACATGTTTCAAATTTGTCTGATGGACTCAATTCCTATTGGGAAAACCGCTTGTCTGTATGCTGGTCCGACAGACTAAATACGACTCAAGGGAAGCTACTGGCTATTGGACATCCTTTTTTAGTCGCGTCTTACATCATCACGTTCAAAACAAGCGGACTTAGTCCGTTCATGTGTGGGCAAGTCTGTTCATTCGGAAGGTCCATCGGAACTCTGCCAAAAGTTCATCAGGAAGACCGTCAGACTTAGCCCTTGTACACACGATCGGAGATTCTGACAGAATGTGTCCGATCAGAGCGTTTTGTCGGATATTCCGACTGTGTGTGGTCTGCATCGGACTGTTTCCGTAGGAATATCCATCGGACCAAATTTTCCAACTTGCCGGAAATATTTTCCAACAAAATGCTCCGATCGGACATACTCCGATCATGTGTAGAGAATTCCGATCGGACAAAGTGCCACGCATGCTCAGATCAAATTCCTACATCAAAGCTATTGGCTACTAGCCTGAACATAGTCCCGTCGTAACGAAATAACGTCATCACGTTCTGAACGATCAGATTTTCCAACAACTTCGTCCAACCGTGTGTATACAACAGTTTCGGACAAAATCCGTCGGACAAAATCCGACGGACAAAATCCGACAGATTTGGTTGTCGGAATCTCCGACCATGTGTACAAGGGCTTAGTCTGCCGGAAAGTCTTCTTCCATTCCTTCTCTCCCTCATATTTGTTTGCTGCGTGGCTAAGTGGTCTTTTCTCTTTGTTCTTTTTGAAATAACTAATAAAAACGATTGAAACAGAAATTTGATTTGGTAATATCAAAAAGGAATAAGTAGCTTTCAAAAATGCTGTTAAAACAGATCCTCTGATGAATGTTACCGATGGCCCTTTTGTTCATTCAGTTTTCTGCTGCATTTAAAAACCAGAGCTTTTTGGACCTATGCTATGGGTGGCCAGATTTAAATGGACTTGTGTTGGTTTACATCAAACTACCTAAGATCCATCACATTTAGGTACAAAAGATTTTTGGTCTTGGATGGCCTGGAAGGTAATCCGTTTACATCTGGCTGACTAACATGGAGCTTCCAATCAGATTCACCTGAAAAACTGGCAAGCGTTCTTGAATAAATCACAGGTATGAAGGGGGCCTAAGGCTGCATTCACACTTGAGCGTTGCGTGTTTGAGAGTTTTTTCAGACACTTTGTTGCGTGTTTTTATGTTGCGTGTTTTTGCTCATTTTTGTAAAGTGTTTTTAAGCTTTCACTATTTTTATTAGCTTATAGAGAACAATATCACCTGTTTCATAATTTGTGTCAAAATCATTTAGTTACATTTATACATGGTCATTTGGATGGAACCACCAGCAAAAGAGAAACTGTTAATGTAAGGATATGTGCCTGCTATGCAAAATCCTAATGGACTTCTGGTGTAATACCTCTTGGAAACAACAACAACCATCGATGAAAACCTATCTCTGCAATGAACCTTTCCCCCACAGGTTGGGAAAAGTTCATAGTCATATGATCGTCCCCCTATTCAAACAGTATTAAACCAATTGGGTCATGGCCATTTTTGCTACCCAACTCTGGACTGTGTAACAGTCATCTTAGGTCTATGGGTACCACTAGGGGCCCTTCCTTGTACCTCTTAACTAGGCAGCCTGCCCCTACTGTAAGACCCTATTTTACTGACAATATGTCTTACTAAAATTTTCATTAAACTCTAAAATAACAGAAAATGCTTTCTGACATTGAGAAAATAGTTCTTTAACAACACCAGCTGAACTTATTTTTTTTAGAGTCAGACAATGGGTTAAAACACAACAGATATGTTCTATTTGTATTTTACTTGGAAATGGTTGTCTTGCAAAAATCACAGCAAAAATGTGGTGTGTAATGCTGCAAGAGGTGCAGAGAACCCTAGGGCAACAGCAAAGGACCTGCGGGGATAAGCTGTTTATGTATCCACTATAAAAAAACTTCCTAATGGTAGGACACCACAGAAGGAAACACTCCAACTCAAATGTGATGGGAGGAGGTGCTATGCTGTTTTGTGCTCTGAATAGCTTGCAATCAAAGAAGGAGCAAATAATTCAAATTCTATCATGGAAAGTTACAAGAGATTACCACAGTAGAAATTAATTCCACAAAGCTTAAAGGCTAAAAAAAAAATAATAATAATAATAATAATATATGCACATAATTTTGCATGTAAAAAATGTGCATCTAATTATTTATTTACCATGGAGCCTGAAAAGAATTGCACCCATGATCAGAAGATGGTGGGTGCAATGTCAGGCTCTTGCAGATACTCCTGACAGCTATCTGCTTGTACCTCCATATGGGCAGACAGTTACTCAGCAGCAATAAGTGTTAGTGAATAACGAGGGCGCTGATGAGCACCCTGGCAGTTCATTGAGAACTACAAGCAGTGTGCCAAAGTGGCAAACAGGACTTTTAGTTCATTCATTCACAGACAACTGTGAATTGATGATGCAGCTGTGTGGGCAGAGCTGTTTTTCAATAGCGACAGTGGGTGCAATGCTACTGCACTAATATCATATGGATGTAACATGTAACATGTTGCTAAAGGTGAGCTTACCCTTTAATAGTAGTCACCTAACTGGTTGATATTCAGTTTGTTAAAGCACCATGTGTCAAAATAATAAAAAAAAAATTCATAAAATACTGTTTCTTCTTTCATCCTTTTTTCCATCTTAGTGCTATAGATCTCATATGGCATGTCCTGGCTACATCAACTTGCTCCAGCACATTGGTGCTCAGGATTGGCTTGTTGGTTATAATGGTGCAAGGTCAACCAGGGGTGCATGTGATTGGGTGCACATAAAAAAAGATTACCCTTCTAGAGTGGATACTTGCCTCAATTCAAAGCACCACATGTCTTTTCTTTCTGCTGTCTCCTTCCTCTGCTATCTGCATGAGTCACCTCTAACAGATACGCCCCCTCCCCCCTTTTCAGCACACAGCAGGTGACTGACAGCCTCAGCTGTCCATGTTTCCCTATGAGAGTGTGTAGAGGTGGTGTGTCCAATCTCACCATTTAGGTCCACATTTCCCTATGAGAGTGTGTAGAGGAGGTGTGTCCATTCCCTCCACCCAGGTCTCAGATGACACTGAGTTCTCCTCCTATTCTGTGCAGTATGTAACACCAGATCACCTTCTAAATCTGAGAAAAAAAACTTTTGATCTATGTGTTTTAGAAGGCTGTAGAAAAGAGCGAGAGCTACAGATAAACGGGTACAACTTATGTAGGAGGATTAATTTCATATCACCAGAGGCTAGGAACTTAAGTTGGTATATGTAAGAGTTGACAACCACTTTAAATAGAAGGAATCCTGTATCAATTAACAACATTTATAACAGATAAAGCTGTTGCCCCATTGATAGCAGTCTGGGATTTTAATGAAGTCTTGGATGGGTCCCAGGACAGATTTCCACCAGCAAACTATCCAAGGCCTGGGGTGGAGAGCAGGCTTGCACGATTTATTAAAGAGGTGGGGTTATGTGATGCATGGGGCATAAAATATCTGCTGGAGAAGCAGTACTCGTGCTTTTTTAGCTCATTCTTAACCTTGTCTAGACTTGATATGGCCCAAGTAAAGCTTTGGCATTAATAAGGAAAATAGAATAGGGTATGAGAGGGATATCGGATCATTCCCCCTTGTTGTTGAAGTTGTCGCTGGTAAAAAGCTCCAATCGAGAGAATGGAGAATTGATCCGGCCTGGCTGGAATTAATAGCTGCCACTGAGGACTTGAAGATTAATTTGCAGGAGTTCATTGACATCAATGTAGGCATGGCATCGGCGGGTGTGGTTTGGGACACCTTAAAAGCTTTTCACCGGGGCCTCCTTACGCAACAAATCGCAAGATTTAAAGGCAAGATGAATGATTGGGAAGGGGAGGCCAGGAGGGAAGCTATAGTGTCAGAACAACAGTATATTACCAACCCTACCCAGGCCACACAGGCTGTGTGGCTAGAGAAACAGAATACTTACAAGTTGGTTACGATGAGACAATTGCACAACAAGCATATATTTCAACGGCAATCCAGCTTTGGGGAAGGTGAAAAAGTAGGCCGAATGCTATCTTTATTAGTCAGAGCAAGTAACCCCCCTCAAAGGTCCTGGAGGTCAGGACCCTACGGGGTGAGATCTCCTCTGACCCAAGTACTGTATTAAAGACATTTAGACAGTACTATGGTTCAATTTATAGCTCCCAGAATGGGGGCGAGAGAGGGGAAATGGGGTCCTTCTTGGCAAATATAAAAACCCCAACTTTGTCACAAGAGGACCAAGTTATTATGGAGGCCCCAATTACCTAGAACTTACTTAGAACTTCGCGAGGCGGTAGCTGGGATGTCAAACTCGAAGTCGCCAGGCCCTGATGGGCTTCCGGTTGAAGTATATAAAAAATACGGCGAGATTTTGCTTCCTGAGCTACTGAATACCTTGCGCCAGGCTGTATCTGCAGGGAGTTTGCCATGTTCAATGACAGAAGCCACTATAGTTGTCATCCCCAAAGAGGGAAAAGATCTTAGGGACCCTTCTTCATACCGCCCATTATCACTTTTATGTACGGACGTAAAAATCTTAGCCAAAATTTTGGCTAAGTGCTTAAATAGTTGTATCCATAAGTTAATACATCCCGATCAGTTGGGATTTATCCCGTCTAGATGAACTAGTATAAATATTAGGCGAACTTACTTAAATATTCAAATTCCAGCAGACAGTGGCAGCTCCAGAGCCATTTTGGCTCTGGATCCTGCCAAGGCGTTCAATAGTCTTGAATGGGACTATTTGTTTAATGTTCTTGTGAAGTTTGTAATTGGGCCCTATTTTACTAACTGGGTAAAATTATTGTACACTAATCCTAGAGCAAAAATTAGAATCAATAAAGAGCAATCGGAGGCGTTTCAACTAGAGCGGGGTACAAGACAGGGCTGTCCCCTGTCTCCCCTTCTCTTCGCTCTTGCAATAAAGCCTCTGGCTATTGCTACTAGAACTAACTCTAATTTACGGGGCTTTAGGAGAGGACTGCAAGAAGACAGGATATCGCTGCTCGCCGATGATGTTTTGTTCTTTCTTGGAAATGTCCAAAGTACATTAAAAGAAGTGATCAATATGGTAGATGGGTTCGGCCTTACTTCTGGCCTGGTTATCAATTGGGAGAAATCAGCCTTGCTTCCGATTGATATACAAACCAATTGTACTCCAAACGACATTCCAAATCTCAGGGTGGTAGATAAATTTAAATACTTGGGGTCTGGATTGCTAAAGATATAAATCTGTACCTTGAGGACAATGTAGCCCCTTTATTATTAAAACTGAAAAATAAAGCAGATGTATGGAGTCACCTTTCCCTTTCGGTGGCAGGACGCTGCAGCCTTGTTAAAATGATATGGCTGCCCCAGATTCTATACTTTCTCAACAATGCTCCATTATGGGTAAGCCTTAAGTGGTTTAAGAAAATAAGTCCCTATTTAGAGATCTGGAGAAAAGGGCAGTCTAGGATCAGTTTGCAAACGCTGCAGCTCCCGTTGGAAGATGGGGGATTAGCGATTCCCCACCCTAGATTGTACTTCTTGGCCTCCCAACTACAGCACTTAGTTGGGGGAGGGACCTTGAGTGGGGGCTGCCCTAGCGAGAAGCTGATGTTGGTGGGTTGTCCCCATAATACTCTAGTCGAGGCCCTGGAAACCAATTCATTCACCGTGAACTGTCCAATGATAAACATTATTACTAAACTATGGCAAACAATGAAAACCTTGTTGGGATATCAGAACTGTCTCCCCTGTGGGACAATAGGAACCTGGTTGAACTAGCTAAAGTAGAAAGATCTAGGGAATGGGTGACCCAAGGGATTACTCGAGTGAGTCAATTAATCATAGGTAATGCAATTAACTAGATGCTGACCGCCGGCTGTCAAATGATGGCCAGGCGGCGCACCTATTGTGGCGGGAGGCCGTCATATGACGGCCTCCCATTTAAACAGGGAATGCGCGCGATCGTGCTCGCGCATTCCTGTTTCTTCGGTGGCGGCGTGTCACGGAGACACCGCTCACCACCGAAGGGGGTGAACAGCCATTGGTTATGGCTGTTTACCACATGATCGGCCGTGATGAAGTCACGGCCGATCACAGATGGTCACACCCCGACTGTGCACGGCGCATGCGCGCGATCGTGAGCACGCTGCGCGTGCACGTCGGTGGCAGCGTGTTCCCCGGGAACACTGCTCGTCACCAACGCTGGTAAACAGCCATTGGCCAGCTGTTTACCCACTTGATCGGCTGTGATCCTTTCACAGCCGATCACTAAAATGTAAACAAACCGCGGTAACGAGATGTTACCGGGTTCTCCTCCTCACACACCGATCGTGTGTGAGGAGGAGATTGCGGTAACATCTCGTTAACACCTACAGTGTACACCAATCATACTGATTGCCCCCCCTCAATAAAGAGGACCTGTCACCACCCCTCATAGTACCTGTCAATCACAGTCCATCAGAGTACCTGTCACAGTCCATCAGAGTATTTGAGTACCTGTCACAGCCCATCAGAGTACCCGAGTACCTGTCACAGCCCATCAGAGTACCCGAGTACCTGTCACAGCCCATCAGAGTACCCGAGTACCTGTCCCAGCCCATCAGAGTACCCGAGTACCTGTCCCGGCCCATCAGAGTACCCGAGTACCTGTCCCAGCCCATCAGAGTACCCGAGTACCTGTCACGGCACATCAGAGTACCCGAGTACCTGTCACGGCCCATCTGAGTACCCGAGTACCTGTCACGGTCCATCAGAGTACCCAAGTACCTGTCACGGTCCATCAGGGTACCCGAGTACCTGTCACGGTCCATCAGAGTACCCGAGTACCTGTCACGGTTCATCCGAGTACCCGAGTAGCTGTCACATCCCATCAAAGTACCTGAGTACCTGTCACGGTTCATCCGAGTACCCGAGTACCTGTCACAGCCCATCTGAGTACCCGAGTACCTGTTCCAGTCCATCTGAGTACCCGAGTACCTGTCACAGTCCATCTGAGTACCTGAGTACCTGTCATAGTTCATCTTAGTACCCGAGTACCTGTCACAGTCCATATGAGTACCTGTCACCACCCTTCAGAGTACCCAAATACCAGTCACCAAGCCATCAGAGTACTTGTCACCAGGCCATTAGAGTACCCGAGTACCTGTCACCAGGCCATCAGAGTACCGGAGTACCTGTCACCAGGCCATCAGAGTACCCGAGTACCTGTCACTAGGCCATCAGAGTACCCGAGTACCTATTTGCACCCCATGTCTCATAGAATATACGTTGGGGTGTTTGCTTTCCAAAATGGGGTCATTTTGTGGGTAATTTCACTGTCCTGGTGGTCCTGGACCTTCAAAAGTGTGATAGGTAGGAATGAAATGAGATGTGTCATTTATGCTCCTAGAACGCCTGAACGTACTACTTCAATGTTCGGCCTCTCTATGTGGATAACCTGATAATAATAACCTGATAATATGACAATTTTGTAAAAAAAAAATAATAATAAAAAATAAATCTTCATTTTGCAAAGAATTGTGGGAAAAAATGACAACTTAAAAAAACTCACCATGCTACTTACTTAATACCTTGGAATGTCTACTTTGTAAAAAGGGGTCATTTGGGGGGTATTTGTACTTTCCTGACTTGTTAGTGTCTCAAGAAATGAGGTACACCTGATGTACTGAAGGCCTGATCAGTGATCAATTTTCAGTGATTGGCACCATAGTTTGTAGACTCTATAACTTTCACAAAGACCAAATAATATATACTAATGTGGGTTATTTTTACCAAAGATAGGTAGCAGTATCAATTTTGGCCAAAATTTATGAAGAAAAATTACTAATTAGCAAAAATTTATGACAGAAACAAAGAAAAAGGCATTTTTTTCACAAAATTTACCTTTTTTTTTTATTTATAGCACAAAAAATAAAAAACCCACTAGTGATTAAATACCACTAAAAGAAAGCTCTATTTGTGTGGAAAAAAGGACGCAAGTTTCATATGGATACAGTGTTGGATGACTGAGTAATTGTCATTCAAACTGTGAGAGCGCTGAAAGCTGAAAATTGGTCTGGTCAGGAAGGGGGTGTAACTGCACTGTATTGAGGTGGTTAAATAATTCGCTGACCTAAAACAAGAATTACATTTATCCAATAGATCTTTCTATAAATATCTACAGGTCAGACATGCAGTATAAACCCAACTTAAATCTCAAAGGGCGCAGTGGACCCGAATTGCGAATCTTATTCAAATAATATCCCTGGAACCATCCAAGGGATTAATATCTCGACTATACGCCAGACTTGCCGATTTAGCAATGGATCATGGCGGCCCGACTAAGAACAGAGCAAGTTGGGAGAAGGAAATAGGGCCATTGTCAAATGCGGAATGGGAATTAATGCTTAAACAGGGCAAACTGGTCTCAATCTCCCCATCCCATAGAGTATCGCACCTTTACTTTATTCACCGTTTATATTATACTCCCAAAAAAATGTTGAAGATGGGTCTGCGAGATAACGACCAGTGCCTGAGAAGTGGGTTAGTAGGCAACTTTATTCACATGTTTTGGAGATGCCCAAAGCTGTTTAGATACTGGAAGAGCGTAATTGATGAGATAAATAAAACGTTTGCGATCGCCTTGGATACAACAGCTAGGACCTGCCTCTTAGGCCTCTTCAAAGGCTGTAACATTCCAAAAAAAAGGTGGAGCCAGTACTTAGGTGCCTATTCTTGACAAGAAAGTTGATTGCCCAACACTGGCAGGCGTGTTTGCCACCGTCAATTGAGATGTGGTTGACAGAGGTAAGTTTAATAATGGAAAATGAGAGAGTTTTTTATGTAAAGCAAGGTAACCATAGTAAATTTATAAGATTGTGGGGGCCCTGGCTGGAAAGACTGGGTCTCCCCCCATAAGTGAAATCTTGAACCCCGTTGCTTGCCTCTGTTTTGGTGTGTTTTTTTTCTTTTTTTTTTCGTGTGCTCCTCTGTGGGTCCCCCCTCTCGGGAGGTTGCTATAAATAGATTCTCAGAGTACTGAACCATTCAAGGAACAGCTCTGAAAGTCTCTACCTATGAGGAGAGGGGGTGTGTGCCTTTCCTCCAATCAGCTGTCTTAGCTGTATGCCCAGGCTTCAGTGCAGTGCTGAACAGGACAAGAAAATCTCCTAACACTATCTGAACTTCCTAAAAAATATATAAAGCTGAAGACAACAGATATACAGTACATGTAAAACTTATGTAGGGAGATTTGTTTCATCTCTGTGTATCACCTGAGGCTGTTCACATAAATTTCCTACGACTCTTTGATATACCTCCCTTGCCTCACTTCTTGCCCTGATCCAAAATATTATTTGTTGTGGCAAGTGGTGGACTATAGAATCATAATGGAGGGTGAGGCATAAAAGACCTCCTGCTCAACTAACCCCCCAGGTTGTACAAAAATGAATACATCATTAAGGGTGGACTTATCTTTTCAGTATCAAAAGTCTATTCCTCATTTCTGCAGTCCCAATAATAATTGTCAAAAGCACAATGAGCATGCCTAACTTCAAAATATGAGCTATTTACACTTAATAATATTTAGATCATGAAAAGGCAGCAGGACTATAATATACATGTAGAGAGATGAAAACTAGTGTTTATAGATTTATTGTTTGAGATCCTCTTTAGAATTTTTTAAAACACATTTACATTTAATGGTCAAGGATCTTTATTTTATCTCATAGTAAAAACTGAATGTCATTTTCAGGTTCATTTCAGTTTATAACGTAGCCATATACCACCAGGGAGAAGATTTTACGCTCTAAATACACAATTCTACACAATTCCAGTAATAATATGAAAACGATGTCATTTTTTTTGCTCTTTTTCCATAAAGCAGTTTCATGCTTGGACACAGAGGAGTGGGTACAATCCTATCATATGAATTAAAAGTTCAGGCTGTGTGTAATAGTACGTTAGCAATTGCTACATATACAGAAATGTGCAGGATTGTACCCATGTTTGTTATACCTGTAGCATTTCTGTACAAATACAGCTTGGGCTGTTCTATAGCCATGACAAACCTAAAAGGTACACAGCAGAAAGCATACCATTGTAACACACAACAGAATTCTAAGTGCAATAGCCAATGGCGTTGTTATAGGGGTGCGGACCACTCCCGGGTGACACCCGCCAGAGGGGTAACACCAGGGTTGGACTGGCCCAGGACGCCTGGGCCACTCTGATGCTCCCTGAAAGGCCACACTGCTTCCACCGCAGACATGCAGGGCCAGGGAAAGCAGTAAAGAAATGACCATTTGTTAAACAAAACTGTGACACACTGCATCTGATCACAGCCTTAATGGGAAGGAGAGTCGGCTGGAACGGTCTATCACTGATTGGAGCTGAGACACCGATCGCTGTCAAACAAAGACCTTTTACAGCGGCTGGCGTCTCAGCTCCAAACTCTGCTCTGGCTGGCCCTTCTTCCTCAGGCTGTGATCGGATGCAGTGTGCCATGTTCCCCACAGTTTTGTTTAATGAAAGATCGCTTCTCCTTTTGCTTTATAGTTCTTTATGCTTTGTTTTCTGCGTTTTTTAATTCACACTATGAATCGCGTTCCTGGGTGGTTCACATGTGATCCAAGTGCAGTGCGATTTCAGCTCATTCCTTTCAAATGGGCTGAAATCACACCACACCAAAAGTGGTGCGGGCACTACTTTTAGAAATGTACTGCAACCAGATTGCATCTGTACCTTTTCAGGGAAACGCACTGTAATTGCAATCTGTCCTGAATTGTGCATTGACACCCACTGCAGATCGCAAGGGCAGTGCCATTAGAATGCAGTACACAAAATGTGCAGGGAATGCAGGTTTATAGCACTGCGTACAATGTGAACAGGCCCTGAGAGAGAAAGACAGACAAGGAGATTATAACGTATAATGGGTTGTACAGAATAGTAGAATCATCTCCCTATAAAAGAATATGTTCAGGAGTGTAACTTCAAAAATCATCACAGTGGTGCTTGAAAACCATGGCTGTCAGCCCATGGGAGAACCATCCAGACACAAATCACTTGTAGTGTGCCCTCAGAAAGTACATGATGCAGATATAGTCAATGAGTAGATCTCTGAGTTTAGTAAACCAGAATGGAAATCTAAACCTAAGAGATGTGTAAGGAAGATTCCTCAGAAAGAGGACTCACAGATCACACAGAGCAACTAAGCCATCTCAGTATCAGTTGACATTCAAACATCATGACAGGAACACACTGCCTGTAACATCTCTCAGATTTAGATTCCCAGGCATGGTTTTCAAGCAGCACTGTGATGATTTTTGAAGTTTCTGGATAAATTACACTCCTGAACATATTCTTTTATAGGGAGATCATTCTACTATTCTGTGCAACCCATTATTTGTTTTAATCTCTTTGTCGGTCCCGAAGAAGTGGGAAAAACCTGCGAAATGCGTTGACCTAATTTAATGACGTATATGTATTTTGCTTCTTTTTTTTTTTATTATCTAATAATATGTGTGGACCAATTATGTTTTTTTATTTTTATTTTTTTTAGTAAATTTGCAATAACATTTGATTGTTCTATATATTGGTCTCTTCATGATTTGTGTTAATTTAAAGTCCCCATATCAGAGGTGTTCAAAAGTTGCTATATACTTACGGGATGATACTCTGGTTATACCATGGATGATTTTTGGTTATACACCATACTCAACCCTACCCAATTACTCATATCGTCCAACTTATTAAAGTATAACCAAAAGCAAAACTTTAAGCTTTGGATAGAGTGGTGAGTGGCTAGAACCCCTGTAAATCTCTTACTGCTGTCTGCATCCCCATTAAAGAGATTCAGTCTCTGTCACTGGCAGGGGTGATGCTAGAAGTGTGAAATCCCCAAGGGGCAGTTTGTGGCCAAGTCACAACATATAGTGGGAGTGGCTTAAAGGGGAACCAACTAAAGGATACCGTATTTAAAGTGATATTAAGGACTTTTTTTGTATGTCAAGCTCCCATTTTAACTTACAATATTACAAGTACGTGTAACATATTACATTATACAAGTGGCATTTTTTCCACTGCCACACACACAGAAAACTTGCCTTTACATACACTTCAATTACCGTTCCACAAGCGACAGTATCACAGCAGCACATAAAAGGATCTAGGTGATCCCTGAAAACTCATCTCTTTGTGCTTCTGCTTAACAACTGGAATTTTCTTTCTTCATTTACTGACCCCTACACAATTATTACCTTTGCTACCACTTGGCCCGCTTTATTAGATTGTAAGCCCTCAAGAGCAGGGCCCTCCTAACCCTCTTGTCTTGAATTGTATTGCAAATGTACCGTCTCCCTTTACATTGAACAAACTGTTGGTGCTATATAATTTCTGTAAAATAGTAATAATAACATATACACATTGTAGCGTTCAGAGGTAATAGCTACTGTGATGGTAAATTGGGATCACAAACAAAATCATTTCTCATAAACATAAAAAGTAATTTTTTTCTTCAAAGCAAACAACAACAGTGCTTTCAGCAGAAAATGTAAATAGCTTAAATTGGATGTAAACCCACATTTTTTTTTTTTCAATTAAGACTCATACCTGTTACAGCAGAGCATGTAATTTCATCTGTGCCCAGTCTTGCCACAAAGAGTTAATCCAGCACTGAGCAGTCCTCTTATCTTTCTTCAGTAAGATAAAAACAGACACAGAGAAATAGGTGTCCATTCTTCCCCCTTGCTGTGAGTGACAGATGATTTCCTTATCTCATGCAAGAGTGAGAGAGAGACATTCTATGTACTTCACATCCCCCTTCCTTTTTTCTCCAGCTCTCCCAGGATTGGCTGCTCCACACCTCAGCATGATTGTGTCAGAAACCATGAAATCAGGCCGAGACAGAAGTACAGGTAAATCACACTTGTTTAATAATAAAAGTAAAAAGAACAAACATAGTCAAAACATAGCCAAAGTTTAGTAACCATAACAAATAGTCAGCCAAGCCAGAAGTCAGTGGAACGGTAAGCAGGATCTGGAGCCAGAAGGGATGTCAGCAAAGCAAGTCTTGAACAGGATCACAGGAGATAGTTTCTGTGATGTGACCAAGGCGAAGGCTGAGCTCCTCTGAACTGGATGGCTTAAGTAGGCAGGACTGACAAGCAGGATATCATCAACAAATGAGTAACTGTGGAGAGATAGGAGCTGGCAATTAGCCAACAGCTGAGAGGCTAGCGCAGAGAAATAAGGGCTGAGCCCAGCCCTGACAGGTTGGGTATGCTGAAGTCAAGTGGTGACTGTGCTGTGTTTTGACTGAATGTTAGTGATCATGGGGCATAATCCACGAGACCAACAGAAGTTCAGTGTAAGAAATATCAATGCCTGGCCAAGGTAAGTGTAGAGGTGAGCGGGAGTCTACTGACATCACGACTCCACCCACCGAACCCTGGACAACAGACCTGCCCACAGAATCCAGAGTATTGCAGGGCTCCAAACAGCTAGAGAGGAGATATTTGACAGGTAAGGATACATGCAGGAGGCATGTATATCCTTATAGATCAGCACTGTGGAAGTCATTTAGAAATGATGAGAGTGGGTTTACATCCACTTTAACTACTACTATCAACTAAAAAAAAAAAAAAAAAAAAAAAAAGTAAGTCCACTTATCTTCAGCACAAATTAAAAATTACAAGGTATCAACCACGTATGGGAATTACCCACACGTAGGAAAGTCCACACTCAACTGATTTTATAGCTTCCAGCAGATGTGCAGTACACAGGTGTCTCCTCTACAAACTCCTACTATTCCACACCTGCACTTGGAGCTTCCTGTCTTCTAAGTGCTGCTTGCTGGAAGTATAGTCCTTGTAATCAGGGGTGGAGTCTCTTTCCAACCTGAATATCTTTCTGAATCTCCAGAATTCTGGGTCCCAAAACAATACCCTAAAAGGGACCACAAAGCAAATATGGGTGAAACATAGCACCAGTTCTGGACTCACACTCAACCCTCCCCCCCCCCGCCCCCACGCCTCAAGGTGTAGGTTTTGGGTCACCATTCAACGCCATACAGTATACCCAAAAGAGGGCATCAGAATTTTGATGCTGTCTCCTGGCTTTGTACTCCACCACAAAATTTAACTCTTGGAAAGAAAGGAACCACTTGGTTACTCTAGCATTGGCCACTTGTCTTTTCTCATCTAGGTCAATGTCTCTGATACCAGGTGAAATCTCCTGTCTAGCAAAAAGTCCCACAAAGAATTTAGAGACCATCTTATGGTGAGGTGCTCTCACTCTACCATAGCATACTTTTTATCTGCAACCATCGGTTCCCTACTGAGAAAAACTATGGGAGCTCTTCCCCAATGATCACTTGAGATAGGACTGCTCCTAAGCCCTCACTCAAGGCATCTGTCTGCACAAATACCTTAGAAAAATCAGGAGCCATGAGCATTGAAAGCTGGCACAATGCATTAAGCTTCTGAAAAGCTTCTTCAGCATCCACATTCCACATTATTATTACTGACTTTCTGTGATTTGTTAAATCAGTCAATGGTTTGGCAATGGTAACAAAGTTGGGGATTAACCAATAGTAGCAAACTATGTCCAAAAATGCTCTGACCCATTACTTTGTTCCGGGGCAGGGCCAATTCTGTATGGCTTCTTCTATGTCAATTTGGGATTTTAATAGCCCCCTACCTACGATGTACTCTAGGTACTTGGTTTCCTCCGTCCCAATTGCACATTTCTTGGGATTGATTTTAAATCCTGCTTTCTTCAGAGTTTAGGGCTGCATGAACTTACTTTCCCAAGTCTCTTTTACTAGATCAAGTAATCCATGAGGTCTTCACTCATACACTATGCCATCATGAACTTATATTTTTTCCTCCCCCATATGCCCCTTCCCCTGATCTCTCTGTCAAAAAACCATGGCACAACTATGCCACATGCCAAGGTTCTAGGTATAGTCCTGGACTCTGAACTCTCACTTAAGCACCATGTCCAATCGCTGCACAAATCCTGCCACCTCATCCTCTGCAACATATCCAAAATACACCCCTTTCTAACCAATTAGTTAATTTACTCGCTGGTCATCTCTCGCCTCTTTACTGCAACTCCCTTCTCATTGTGTTACCTCTACATAGTCTATCACCTCTTCAATCCATCATGAATTCTGCTGCCAGACTAATCCACCTTTCCAATCGCTCTGTCTCTGCTACCCCTCTCTGTCAATCCCTCCACTGGCTTCCGCTCGGCCAAAGAATTAAATTCAAAATACTAATAACTACATACAAAGCCATCCACAATTTAGCCCCCAGCTACAACCCTAGCTTAGTCTCTAAATACCAACCTATTCATTCTCTTCATTCCTCTCAAGACCTTCTGCCCTCTAGCTCCCTTATCACCTCCTCCCATGCTCATACCCAGGGCTTTTCCAAAGCCTCTCCAATCCTATGGAATGCCCTACCCCAATCTGTCCGCTTATCTCCTAATCTATTAGCTTTTAGACGATCCCTGAAACCCTTCTCTTCAGAGAAGTCTACCCTACCCACACCTAACAACTGTTTTTTTCATTTTCTCCATCAGCTCACCCCCCAGTTATTACCTTTTGTTTCCACTTTACACTCACTTCTAGATTGTAAGCTCTAACGAGCAGGGCCCTCTGATCCCTCCTGTATTGATTTGTATTGTAAGTGTACTGTCTGCTCTCATGTTGTAAAGTACTGTGCAAACTGTTGGCGCTATATAAATCCTGTATAATAATAATAATAATCAACTATAACCCTTTTTATGTGAGGGCAGTCAGTAATGCCCTGTACACATGACTGGTTTTCCCATCAGAATAAACTCTGAAAGTTTTTCCGATGGAATTCCACTGAAGCTGTCTTGCGTACGCGCGATCACACCACATTACATCCATCAAGAACGCGATGACGTACAACACGTACGACGGGACTATAAAAAGGAAGTTCAATAGCTTCCATCTCATACTTACTTCAGAGCATACAGACGAGCAGTTTTTCCAATGGGAATTTGTTCCGTCAGAAAAATATAGAACAGGTTCTCTTTCTAGGTCCGTCAGAATTTTCAACGTAAAAAGTCCGATGGGGCCTACACACGATCGGAATATACAATGAAAAGCTCCCATCTGACTTGTTCTGTCGGAAATTCGACCGTGTGTATGGGGCATTACAGTTTTTCTACATGATGTAACTACACAGGTAATTTTGAAATCCGTGTATAGGGGTGTCACACCTGAGAAGTGTGGTTGTGTACAACATAATTATGCCCCCCGACCATTATGTTCTTTGTTACTCAATAGCACCTTACTATCTTTTAGATTGTCCTTCTACCTCTGGCTTCTGGATAATTGTGGCCTCTGTGTGGGGACCTACGTATGGGCTCTCTGGGGACCCAGGGTTGTTGATGCCTTAGCAGTTCCTCTATACAGGCAGTGGCAATATTCCTCTTTCTTTTAATTATCTGCACGGCCTACAAACACCTTAACCTTTTGAGGTGGTAGGTATTGTTGTTGATTAAGCAACAACGAAGTTCTGAATATATACTCTGCCTATGCTACTATTACAATAGTTTTTTTATTTTATTTTTTTACAGAAAATGTTTGAACCGATACTTCTCCTTTAAAATACTCCTGAAGAAAGGCTTTTTACCTGAAATACGTCAGATTGAATGGAGACAGCAAAAAATCCTTAACTTTTGCATCAATGAATATGATGGTTGTACATTGAACCAGTGTATCTTATTGCTTGTTTAATTTTGTGTTCTTTTCATTGTTAGAATCCTTTTAATTTGTTACAATAAATTAATATTTTTAATTATATGATGGTAGTGTACTAGTTATCCTTTAAAGTCCCAAATCCTATGGGGTTCTGGTCTTGTCTATATTATTATGGGATGATGGCAACTGGCACCTGGTTTTGCAATAGGGGAAATTATGTCTGTACACTAGCTAAAATGGCAAAAAGCCTGTGGACACTTGTGGAACCTCCCAGATGGCAAACAATATGCACGACGATGTACATCAAATTGGTGTACAGGTACGTCCATTTGTATTTGCCTCCCCTGCCACCACGTGCACGCCGCCGCGTGCCGGTTGGGACCCCCGTGAGTCCGGTCGTGGGTCCCGTGGACTCGATCGCTGCGGGGATACCCGCGATCGTCTCACGGGGAGGCTGAATGGGGAAATGGTGATGTAAATAGCATCTCCCCGTTCTGCCTAGCAACAAGTGACACCGATCTCTGCTCCACGTGATTGGAACAGAGATAAGTGTTCACTAACACACAGCCCAGCCCCCCACAGTTAGTAACATGCCTCTAGGACACACCTAACCCCTACACTACCACCCCATCCCCGGTTAACCCCTTCACTTCCAGTGTAATTTACACAGGAATCAGTGCATTTGTATAGCACTGATTGCTGTATAAATGACAATGGTCCCAAAAATGTGTCAAAAATGGCCGATGTGTCCACCATAATGTTGCAGTCACAATAAAAATCGCTGATCGCTGCCGTTACCAGTAAAAAAAAAAATTATTAATAAAAATGCCATAAAACTATCCCCTATTTGTAAACACTATAAACCAATCAATAATCGTTTTTTGTGGGGTTTTTTACCAAAAATATGTAGAAGAATACGTATTGGCCTAAACTGAGGGGAAAAATGTTTTTGGGGGATATTTATTATAGCAAAATAGTTTTTTTTTTTTTTCAAAATTGTCACTCTATTTTTGTTTATAATGCAAAAAATAAAAACCGCAGGGGTGATCAAATACCACCAAAAGAAAGCTCTATTTGTGTGAAAAAAGGACATCAATTTTGTTTGGGAGCCACGTCGCACGACCGCTCAATTGTCAGTTAAAGCGACGCTGTGCCGAATCGCAAAAAGGGGCCTGGTCTTAAGCCAGCAAAATGGTCCGGTCTGAAAGTGGTTAATAACAGAAACCTGCTCTCTAGCATTGACAAAGTAGGATCCTGCATTTAAGAGGTGCCAAAGGCACCCCTGGACACATCCAAATCCAGATGCAAATGACTAGACTAAGTCTCTTCTTCATTTTGCTCAACCACGACCTGCAGTTCCTTTTCATCCTTCCCCCACGATGACTTGTAACTAAGGATGAGCTCCACACCCCACATGCAGAGCCCGCCAGGAAGTCAGAACTGCACTACGCTAATCACAGGCAGTGAGACATTTCCCAATCTCTGCAGCCGTGCATCGGGACAATGTCTCGCTGCCTGAAACCCACCGCCACCTAAAGCTTCCCTAAAAGCACAGACAGGCACAGGGGACATCAGAGATCACTGAGGAAGAGAAAGGATTGCGAGGGACCCCGCATACTAGGAGATTTCTGCAGCCCGCCCAGGACATATGGAGAAAGCCAAGATGGCCCTGGTTCCTCCTCATCTCCACACAGCAGGAGACAGCAAGGTGTACATGCTGCAGAAGGAAATGTATCACAGACAGAACTAACAAGGAAAGTTCTGCATGCCCAGGATGACACCAGCAGCCCTCTGAAGCAGAAGAGGAAAATCACTTGATCTGAGGAGAATGTAAGTGCTATTATACATGACAATGCTATTACAATGGAACAAAACCCCTATGATGCACAACTTACAGCTATACCCACTACAGGTCAGCCTGTCTCTGACACAACTATTAAGGACATAATAATGTCTCTAAGAGAAGCACTGCAGTATGATATGAAGTGTTTTATAAATCAATCCAAAAAAGAAATAGATGTACTAGGAGAACATGTGGAGTATGTGGAAAATAAAATGTGCGATTTTATGGATGCACACAATGAGCTGTTAGACGCACATTATGAATTAGTAGATGAAATTAAAAACCTCAAATTGAAGGTAATTGATTTGGAAGATCGTTCAAGAAGGAACAACGTAAAATTCAGAGATATTCGGGAGAATGTTAAAACTGATTTGAAAAACTTCCTAAAAGAGATATCTACTCTCCTACCTGAAATCCCTTATCAAGAGCTCATGATAGACTGAGCACATAGACTACCTAAACCTCAACATATACCAGAAAAGCTACCCAGAGATGTGATTGCAAAAATTCATTTTTTTCAAGTGAAGGAGCAACTAATGTATTTTGCAAGACATAACACACCACTACCTGACCCATATCCGGGAATAATATTGTACTCGGATCTTTCACAGGCAACTATACAAGCACGCATAAATATCAATACAATAACAAAAATTCTTAGGAATCACAAAATCATCTATAAGTGGGATTTCCTTACAAAACTAATCCTGGAAAGAGATGGAACAAAATATACCATCATGAATATGGAAGATGGCATAAAACCTTTAAAAAAATGGGGCTTATTACCTCCAAAACGAAGATAACGCATGGGAAAAAGCCACACGGGGACAAAATCCAACAAAAATGGCAAACTAGCCATAAATTACATGCTTTCTTCATTACCCTTCTATGGATCTGCCTCTAAATAATACATACTGAAATATAAAAATCTGTCCAATCAGAAGGCAAAATAGCCTCTCAGGAAAGCTCAGGGAACCCTAAGCCAGAGACTTATTGTTTTTCAGTTGAACTGTTTCTATGTTATCCCCAAAAACAAGTACATTTAAACTGTAAAAGGGAGTATATCTTTATCTCCCTCTTTTTTATATTACCAAGTTTATTATTAACTTGACTTTTTTGTTGAACAACTGGAAACAAAAACCTCTCTGGATCAGTTGTGGCCCGTGCATTAAGGGCACACAGGGGCCGCCCCCTCTCTCCTGCCACCCTCTAGTAACAATAGATAGATGCATGCATTGCAATCTAAGGCTGCCACTGTCACCCCTTTATTCAGGTGCCTGACCCCTTTTTGGGTGCAGGGCACCTGAATTACAGCAGCGAGGGGTGGTTTTGAAGCAACTGGTTGGAGCCATAGACTCTAATAGGTGTCAAAAAAGGTGACCTGTGAGGTGACCTCCAGTTCAGAGTCGGGCAAGATCATCTACAGTTCACTTGCCTCCCTTTTGGGTTGACAACCTCACCCCGAGTCTTTCCAAAGGTTCTCCTGGCCATAGTGACCCTCATCAGAACAAAAGAGATACGCTTGTACCATTATCTTGACAACCTCCTTTTACTGTCCCAAGACAAGGAGCAGCTTTTGATCCAGAGAGAGCAGGTTATCACCACACTGCTTGAGTTCAGCTGGCTCCTAAACTTGGAGAAAAGTCATCTGGAACCAGCCCAGCACCTGGTTTACCTAGGGGCCCAGTTCGACATGGAGGAGAACACCATCTCTCTCCCAGCGGAGAAGATCCCAGTCATCCGAGGGAGAATCTCACAGGCCCTGGGCTCATCACGCCTAAAGGCCTCACACTGCCTGAAAATTGTTGGCACAATGGTCTCTACAACCTCTATGGTCAAGTGGTCTCTGTGGGGGTTACACACTTTCCAGGCAGGGTTCCTCTGTCAGTGGCATTCAGGACAGCAATCATGCCATTCACATATCCTCAATGATGAGGGAAAGCCTCTTCTGGTGGCTCCAGAAATCTGCTCACCTGCCACTCAGTTGCCCAGTCTCATGGATCATGGTCACAACCTAAGCCAGTGAGACCGGTTGGGGAGCCCTCTGCAGGTCAGAACTTGCACAAGGCAAGTGGGATACCAGTCTTCCCAACACAGGCTCAAACATCCTGGAACTACGGGCAGCCTGGTGTGCCCTTCAATCATTTACCCATCTCCTGAAAGAGGAGTCTGTCTTACTGAGAATGGACAACACCACAGCGGTCTCCTATGTGAAGAGGTAAGGGGGCACTCGGAGCTCCACACTGATCCAAGAAGTCGAGCCCATCATGTCCCGGGCTCAGAAAAACCTGGCCAATATTTCAGCAGTCTTCATCCCCAGGGTTCATAACGTCCAATCGGACTACCTGTCTTGCACATAGTTAGACAACAATGAATGGTCTTTTTGTGTGCAGACGTTCAAATGAATCCTGACTTTGGGAGTCAATCCCAAAGTGGACCTATGTGCATCCCCCTGCAACTTCAAGATCAAGAAGTGTTACACAGGGGGCAGTTGCAGTCAGGCCTTCGGGATGGATGTCTTGACAGATCAGTGGAGCTTCAACAGGGCATATGCCTTTTCCCCGCTCCTGATCATCCTCAGGGTTTGACTGAGATTCCAGGCAGAAGCGATCAAGCTGGTGAGGATTGCACCTTACTGGCTGAACAGGCCAAGGTTTCCCCCTCTGATGCAGCTCAGCTTCCGGGATCTGGTGCCAATTCCTATCAGGCCGCACCTTCTTTCTCAGGGGCAGTCCTCCACTCTTGTCTGGCTTTACTGAGACTGGTGTTCTAGTTCTTGAGAGGAAAAGGCTGGAATCACTCGGGTGTACTTCAAGAGTAATTTCCACCCTCGAGGTCGAGGAAACCGAGCATGAATAAAATCGATGGGAGGATATGGGCCAAGTTTGTTGAGTTCTCATCCTCTACAGGCAGCTTGTTCAAGGATCCAGGAGTCCAGGATATCCTCAACTTCCTTCTATCCAGCCTAGCCTAGATCTGTCTTTATCCATCAGCTCTTTCAGAGTTCAAGTCTCGGCCGTGTCAGCCTTCTCTGGAACATCATGGGCGACTCACCCTCTAATCAGGCAGTTTTTCCATGGGGCGACAAGACTCAGGCCCTAAAGAAGACCAAGATTCCCCAAATGGCACCTTCCTTTTGTTCTGGACTTTCTGTCTGACCTCGTCACCTCAGGGTCCGTTCCACTGTGCTAAATTAAATTTATTTTTGATCAGCATACCCACCCATGTGGACTGGCTAGTTATTTCCCACACGTAGGTTGCTATGGAGTCTATCAGGAAAATAGAAACTTTATTATCTAATACTTACCATAATTTTCCTTTCCTGATGGACTCCATGGCAGACGGAGTTCCCACCCATTTGGTCAAGAGTTGGCTAGTAACAGAACGCAGTCTCTACTTATGGGAGTGGGGTCCTATAGCATTGGAGAGGAGGTGGGGTTAGCTCACACGTGGGCTGCCATGGAGTCCATCCAGAAAAGAAAATTACGGTAAGTATTTGATAATAAATTTTCCATTATTTTTGTTCTCTCCCAATTTTGATACCAGTAAAAAAATTTACACAAATGAATACAAAAAATGAAGAAATTCATATGGAATGAGAAAAATTTGATATACTAACCACTAATAAATAATTGGGTGGAATGGGACTACCGAGTATTAAAAATTATTATTATGCCTCCTTATTATACCAAATTTAATTTTGTTTCTCCACCACAATGACAAATTATGGGTGCATATAGAAAAAGAATTCACAAAAAGACATGATTTATATGCTCTGTCTATGGCCAAGGATATAATATAAAAAAATACTCATACATAACCTCCTTTCCATTCTTTCCAAATCTAATAAATACAATTCCTTGTACTAAAGTACCAAATCAGACAAGGATAATAGAATACTGTAGAATAAAAATATCAACAATGATTGGGTAAAGCAAGCATTTCAAACTTACCAATATCTACCAGATCATCTCAAAAACATGGTTGAAAAAAAAACAAAAAAAAATTGCCTAAAAAATTTTAAACTAGAAGACATAACCATTCCCACAATAATCTGGGAATACTTAACAGATAACCATATAAATAAAAAAGGGAATATCTTTATTTTATAACCTCCTTTCATCCATCTCTACAAATGGGAAAAATCCCAACATGTTGAAATGGGAGAAAGACCTCTCGCAAACATTCTCTTGGGAACAATGGAAAAAGCTATAACAACAATAACTAAAACATCTGCTTGCATTGAACTTTGGCACAATTCTCAAAAAATCCTTAAAAGGTGGTATCTGACCCCATATAGATTGGCAAAAATATTCTCCTCCATATCGCCATTATGTTGGAGGTGCAATGAGTCTTCAGGTAACCTATACCATACACTATGGTCCTGCAAAAGTTTAACAAGTTTCTGGAACACTATCTCCCCTTTTATAGCAGACCTCACAGACATATTAATAGATTTGACACCACAAATGGCCTTACTAGGAATAAATCTGGATAGATACCCACTAGGTTTTAGGATGATAGTAATACATAGTCTATTAGCGGCAAGGCTAATCATCACAAGCATGTGGAAATCTACAGAAACTCCTAACTTGTCAAGGGTGGTCGCTAGAATAAACACTCAAGCACAATATGAGCTTCTTCTAGCTCGGAAAAACTCCTCTGTTAATAATTTCATAAGAAACTGGCGAGAATGGCTTAAAAATTTCAGAGCCTCTAATTATTTAAAAGGTTGTGATGTATAATTAATACCAGGTTGGATACTACTGATTTATTCTTATTGTACCTGTCACCTTTATAAAGAGTGGAATTGGATCCGTCTACAGCTAGCACCAATTGGAGTAGACGGATCAAAGGACAAACTTATTTCAATGCAAGATCTTGTACCATACGATGGTTTACTATTTTACTTATAAATTTACGGTTGTTTATTGTTAAATAATGTTAACCATAACATACTTACTGTAACGAAGAATGTTCACACTTTTTGGATTGCTCTTTATGAAGCTAATAAAAATTTTAAGTTAAAAAAAATCATATTTTGGGATCACAAGCAAAGCTGTTTCTCATAAACATGAAAAGTCTTTATTTTCTTCAAGGCAAACAACAGTGCTTTCAGCAGCAAACGTAAATAGCGTAACTCCAGCAACAAGAAAATGAAGTCAACTTATCTTCAGCACAAATGAAAAAGAACAATATATCTGCCACATAAGGGAATTACCCACAGGTAGGAAAGTCCAGACTGAGCCATTTTGCTGAGCTCCAGCAGACGTGCAGCACCCAGGCAGGTATCCATTTTGAGAAACTTCCAGAAGAATGGGAGAGAGATTAGGAGGAGCTACTTGGAGTATTCATGAGGGCCCTGACCAATCCCCAACAGGATGGGTTGGCAGGGGGCAGGCCACCTCATAAATACTCAGAGTCAGCCCAGCAGGGGCAGCGGAGTTCAGGTGGAAGATGGAGATGGAGTGCTAAGGAGGATTTGGAGACCATTGAGGGTAGCACCCTAGTCTCAGGAGGATGACCTCAGGTCTGAGACTTGTGTACTGGAAGGACCCTCTACAACACATGGAGAAATCCTTCTTGGATGCATGAGAGCAAGTGCAAGGACAGCAGGAGCCAGAAGAAGTTATTCAAGTCAAGTGGGCATCCCATAATACCCTTATCCCCATCCAAGTTTATTCTCCTCAATAAAAAAAACAAAAAAAAAAAACAAAGCACTGGACTGTTTCCTGACTCAAGTGTGCTGTGAAAAATGCAGTAGCCTGGCTTTCTACTTACGGGTTCCTTAGGGGGTGTGCTACAAAATATTTTAATAAAATCAATACATAGCACCATATTACATCCTACAAACTGTTTATTTTTTTTTATTTTTTATTAGATTGAACATTTAACAAAACATCAAAAAGAACATTTATAAAAAAATATGCAAAAGAACATTTACAAAAACAATACTAAAATGGTACAATAAAAATATATCATCTTTAATCTGTCCTATGGGCTTGGATCCGGAACTGGCCTATTAAAATAAGTACAAAATCAATTATTATATAGCACCAAAATAAAGTATTTTAATCTATAGACACAACTCTCAGCTGCAGCTGGTAATTAGGACATTGTACGTCTTAACCACTTCAGCTTCAGAAGGTTTACCCCCCTTTATGACCAGGCCATTTATTTGCGATACAACACTGTGTTACTTTAACTGACAATTGATCACCTCTGCGTTTTTTATTTGTGCTATAAACAAAAAAACAATATTTTTTACTTCCTGCTATAAAAACATATCCATTTAAAAAAAAAATGAAAAAAATCTAATTTCTTCAGCAATTTAGGCCAATATGTATTCTGCTGCATATTTTTGGTAAAAAAAATCCCAATAAGCGTATATTCATTGGTTTGCACAAAAGTTATAGTGTCTACAAACTATGGGATATATTTATAGAATTTTTATTTATTTGTTTTTTACTAGTAATGGCCGTGATCAGCAACATAGCAGAACTGCGATATTGCGGTGGACAAATCGGACACCAAGTGACACTTTTTTGGGGACCAGTTACACTAATACAGTGATTAGTGCTAAAAATATGCACTGTCACTGTACTGACACTGGGAGGGAAGGTGTTAACATCAGGGGTGATCAAAGGGTTAAATGTGCGCCTAAAATGTTAAATGTGTGCCTAAAATGTTCTTGCTCACTGTGGGGGAGGTGCTTGTACTATGGGAAGGCAGAAATCCATGTCCTTCCTTGCAGAAACACAGGATCACTACCTTCCCTACTGACAGAATGGCGATCTTCCTTGTTTTTATAGGCAGACAGCCGTTCTGCTTCTGTCCTGAACGGTCAGCGGGTCCCAGAAGACATTGAGTCTGCCGAACCAGCTGATTGTGTCCAATCACAGTGGGAGTGAGGCTGCGTGAGTGCCCCGGAACTGCAGGATCACAAACAGGTATGTGATCCTGCACAGGAGAGCCACATTGCCGCTGTATATATACAATATATGGTCGGCAAGCGGTTAACCACTTAAGGACCAGGCCTATTTTTTACACTTGGTGTTTACAAGTTAAAATCAGGTTTTTTTGCTAGAAAATTACTTAGAACCCCCAAACATTATATTTGGGGGTTCTAAGTAATTTTTTTTTCAGACACCCTAGAAAATAAAATGGCGGTCGTTGTAATACTTTATATAACACTGTGTTTGCGCAGCAGTCTTTCAAATGCAATTTTTTGGGAAAAATAAATGTTTTGAATAAAAAAATAAAAAAACAGTAAAGCTTGACCAATTTTTTTTTCATATTGCGAAAGATAATGTTATGCTGAGTAAATTGATACCCAACATGTCATGCTTCAAAATTGTGCCCGCTCGTGGAATGGCGATAAACTTTGACACTTAAAAATCTCCAGTTCTACTGGTTACCAGTTTTGAGTTGCAGAAGAGGTCTTTTGCTAGAATTATTGCTCTCACTCTAGCAATCACGACGATACCTCACGTGTTTGAACACTATTTACATATGCGGACGTGACTTATGTATGCGTTCGCTTCTGCGCGCGAGCCCGGCGGGTTAGGGCGCTTTAAAATTTATTTATTTATTTTTTCTCATTTTACTTTTTATTTTTACTGTCCCTCAAAAATAATAATTTTGAATCACTTTTATTCATAGTACAAGGAATGTAAACATCCCTTGTAATACAAATAAAGCATGATAGGACCTCTTTAACGTGAGATCTGTGCTCAAAAAGACCTCAGATCTCACGTTTACACTTAAATTAAATAATAAAAAAAATTCAATAAAAAAAATGTTACCCTTTAAAGCGGAGTTCCACCCAAAAATGGAACTTCCACTTTAAGGGACATGACATGCCATAGTTTTTTTTTATTTGTTTTTAGGATATTTATTATAGCAAAAAGTAAAAGATATTGTGTTTTTTTTCAAAATTGTTGCTCTTTTTTTGTTTATAGCACAAAAAATAAAAACTGCAGAGGTGATTAAATACCACTAAAAGAAAGCTCTATTTGTGGGAAAAAAAGTACCTAAATTTTGTTTGGGTACAACATTTCACGACCGCACAATTGTCAGTTAAGGCGCGATGCAGTGCCCCCCCCCCCCCCCCCGTTTCTAGAATATTGAAGAATGTTCTGGAACTAGTGGGCATAGTGGGCCTTAAATATTTATGGGCCCTTAGCCAATCCCCAGAGGTGGAGACTATCACTCATGTGATCATCCTGACTTGGGAAAAGAAGTACTGCTGGGGTCAGCTCCACATTGAAGGTGAGTATTGCAGGCTGAGCTGCAGTCATTTTATGTTTGTTTGTTTTTTTAACACAGGCTGTAGGATATTTTCTGAGAAATAAGAATTTATTCCAGACTGAGGCCGCGTACACACGCGCGGACTGTTCGCCCAACCTTGTCCGCTGAACAGTGTTTGGGCGGACAGTCCGCTCGTGTGTGGGGCTTCAGCGGACAGTTTCAGCGGACAGTTGGCCGAACAAGGTCTTACGGAAATTCCGAAAAACTGTCCGCTGAAACAAGGTTTCAGCGGACTGTTCGCTCGTGTGTAGGCTTGTTCGGCCAACTAAGTCTCGCGCATGCTCAGAAAGGATTTCCACGTCGGAAGGTTGCATTGCAGTGTATAGGACGTCGTATTTTTCGTCCCGTCGTACGTGCCGTTCACGTCATCGCGCACGGTTTCAGCAAACTGTTCGTCCGTCGTGTGTGGCCATGTCCGTCCATGCTAAGTTTGAGCGGACTGTTCGCTCAAACTGTTGGACGGACAAAGTTGGGCCAAAAGTCCGCGCGTGTGTACGCGGCCTCAGGCTTTAAATTGAAACTAAATGCATAAAAAAAAATAATAATAATAAGTTAAATAAAAAATGATCCCCAGGAACCTTTAGCTATAATGTGCTAGTATGCACCTCATATAACTCATAATGGTAGACTTTCCTGGCTAGTGATCCCCTCCAATGCTACAATGTCAGTATTCCATACAATGTCAGTGTTGGTCTTCCTTCTGGGTTTGGACTATTTAGCCCCTTGATTGGCTGGGCTGTGATGATGTCACTCCAATACTTGTGCACGAGAGTCACATTATCACTGCATAGAGAAGTGACATAAACATACGCTGAGCTGTGCACGTGCTCAGTGTAAGCAAATGCTGACAAGCAGGGAGAAGGGTTTATGTCAGCATTTTTTTTTTCACTTTAATGGTTCAATTTCACCTTAAGAGCAAGACAATGTTAATGCACTGAAGCTGCAAGAGCTCCCTCTTGTGGCTAACCTACAAATCCCTATATTAAAGCGGAGTTCCACCCAAAAGTGGAACTTCCGCTCATCTGATTCTCCCCCCCCCCCCCCCCCCCCCGGTATCCTTTCCCACTTCCGGGAGCCTCAGCTGGGGCTCCCTGCTCCTTCTTCCTCTGTCACCGGGCCAGTAGGAAAGAGGAGTGAGCCTGCCTCGTGCATGCGCAGTAGGGTTCCTGGCGTGAAGCCGACTGCGCTACACTGCCAGGTACCCTTACACGCAATAGCGGCAGCAGCACTTGACAGCTGATGGGAACATCAGCTGCGGTGCCGACATCGCTGAGCTCCAGGACAGGTAAGCCAAAAAAAAAGCCAGTAGTATGTGTAATAAAAGCCAGCAGGTGCAGTATGTATAGCTGCTGTTTTTTTTGGGGCAGAACACCGCTTTAAAAGCAAAAAAAACATGGAAACGTGTGAATATAAACCCTTGATTTCAGTGATAAAACAAACCTTATTGTCTGAAGTTTTGCAACTTTGGCATATGTGAGTAAAAATGTACATCTCATCACTGCTTAGTGTATTATATATATTGTTCTTTTCAGGAAAAAATTTGACTTTTATTTAATGGTAAATGAAAATAGATATTTCCTGATTCAGAAAATTCCAGGAAAACTGGCTTAAAATAATACAAAAAATATGGTTTAAACGCTAGCTGTATATTTCTTGTCATTACCATAACCGGCCACCAAAAACCAGCCCAAAATAAATTCTCTTGACTCCTGACTAGTGATGAGTTTAGCATTGCCTGGACCTGAATTCAGGTCCAAACCCAAAAGTCAGCTGTCATTCTTGGTCCAGTGACGTTGATCCATGTGGCCACATTAGGTTAATGATGTCATGAATATCCCTGCCCCTTTGTAAATTCAACTGTAGGATAGGGAATCCCCACCCACTGTTCACTGGATGAGAAATGACAGCTGGCTTCTGGTTGGTAAGCTCATTCCTAGTCCTGATATTCATGGGGATCCCTCATATGTGTACGGTATTTGTAGTTTGTACCTATAGTAGGCCCAGAATCAATACTGCACATTTAAGCCCCATACACACTATCAGATTTTCTGCTGTTTTTTTCCTTCAGATTTACCAAAACCATATAATATTAGGAGTTCAATTTGTATGCAATCAGGCAGGCCCTTACACTACATGGTTTTGGTAAATCTGAAGACAAAAATCATCAGAAAATCTGATAGTGTGTATGGGGCTTTAGGCCCCTTTCACGCAATTGGACTTTCTATCCATTTTTCATCCATCCGTCAACAGATGACAGTGCATTCCTATGGCAAACGGATAACCATCAGTTACCATCCGTTAACTTCCGCTTCCAATCTTGTCTGTTTTTTTTTTACTTACAAGGCTACATCAAGGTCTGTGAAAATGGATATTCAATTACATTAACGGACAATGTCCGTCAACGTCCGATCAGTTAAGATCCGTTTTGAAAAAAAAATATATTTTTTTGTTTATATGTGACCTCAACTTATGACCCAGGCAGTAGTTGGACAATAGAAAAACATGGCCAGAGATGTCTCCCAGGAGCAACTAATAAACCTGCTGCATGAAAGGCCAGGCTTGTGGGACTCAACATGTCGGGACCACAGTGACAAAATTGTTGGAATCCATTGCACTATACAGATAGCA
This sequence comes from Lithobates pipiens, assembly GCF_037356315.1. NCBI lineage: Eukaryota > Metazoa > Chordata > Amphibia > Anura > Ranidae > Lithobates > Lithobates pipiens. Next base: position 120,076,285 of record NW_027507764.1, read on the forward strand.
CACACAAAGCAAGGACATGTCACTCACTGTAAATGGATCAAAACGGATGCAAAAATGGATGTAAACAGGTAAATTAACAGATATAAACGGATGTTGAAGGAACGGAAGATGGAGGAAAATGGAGATTAAGGAAACTTATAATGGATGAAGCAATTGATAAGAACTGATACGTTTTTAACATGGCTAAACTGGCGGTGCCCGCGTGAATCGGGCCTAATGCCGCGACCGGACTTTCCAGCGGACTAGGTCCGACGGAATATGACACAAGGGAAGCTATTGGCTACTGGTTATTGAACTTCCTTTTTTAGTCCAGTCTTACGTCATCACGTTAAAAATGAACAGACTTTTGAACGGGCTTAGTCCATTCATGTGTGGCCAAGTCTGTTCATTCGGAAAGTCCTCCGCCTAAAGTCCGTTGGACCTAGTCTGCCGTAAAGTCCGATCATGTGTATGCGGCATTAGGCTACATTCACATTGTTTATTTGGCAGCGGCAGGAATCTGCTGATACTTCTATTTTTGACATCTGTGAGCCGCTAACTGCAGCCGCCAAGCCCACACATTTTAATGACAGGTTGCTGGTGGTCACAATTGTTCACATAGCCAGCAATCACCTGTGGTCATTGCTGTTGTTGGTCAGACACAAAGCGCATTCGGCAGCAATCACTGCAGGTAGTCGCTGGCTGTGCAAACAGCTGTGGAAGCTGGCAACCTGTCATTAGTACCAGTTCACACTGGAGTCACACAAGAATGCGGAGTGCGTTTCTGATACAATTCAGTGCAGTGTGAGTTTTATACCATTCATTTGGGCTGAACTTGCACCAAAAGTAATGCATGCACTACTTTAACCACTTGACCTCCTAAAGGTATTACCTCTTTCGTGACCAGGGCATTTTTGCAATCAGCACTGTGCTACTTTAACACCTTTCCGCCTGGTCTAGAGCAGAATGATGGCTGGGCATCATATGATGTCCTCTGAGAAAGTGCCGCTCAGCGATCTGTCACCGGCTGTGTCCACAGAACACGCTCGCTGCTGTGACCAATCACAGCGGGTCACATGACAGTTGTACACAATAGATGGCTTCCTTTCATGCCATCCATTGTGTGCAAATGTGTTGCTAGCTGTGATTGGTCAAGGGGAACCCTGCACCAAATTTAAACAAAAAATGACGAAGGGCCCCCCCCCAAAAATCCATACCAGACCTATTTAAGGGGAACCCTGTGCCAAAATAAAAAAAATGTCATAGGGTCCCCCCGAAATCCATACCAGACCCTTATCCAAGCACGCAACCTGGCAGGCTGCAGGAAAAGAGGGGGGGTGAGAGAGTGCCCCCCCTCCTGAAGTGTATCAGGCCACATGCCCTCAACATGGGGATGGTGCTTTGGGGTAGCCCCCCAAAGCACCTTGTCCCCATGTTGATGGAGAGGAGGGCCTCATCCCCACAACCCTTGCCCGGTCGTTTTGCAGGTATGCGGCTTATTGGAATCTGGAAGCCCCCTTTAACAAGGGACGCCACTAGACCACCAGGGATGCCTAGCACAAGGTATGCCACCCTAGACCACCAGGGATTCCAGTCAGTGCCAACAATGGATGCCAATCAGTGCCCACAATGGGCATCACTGTTTGGCATGCATTATTGTTTGGCACTGATTGGCATCCATTAGTACAGTATAAAGTGATACAATGCCGCCTATCAGTGCCCATCCGTGCCTCCTATCAGTGCCCATACATGCCCATCTGTGCTGCCTATCCATGCCCATCAATGCCTCCTATCCATGACCATCCGTACCGCCTATCCATGCACATCTGTACCGCCTATCCATGCCAGCTATCAGTGCCAATTTGTGCTACCTATCAGTGCACATCCGTCTCGCCCATCAGTGCTGCCTATCAGTGCCCATCAATGCAACCTCATTAGTGCCACTTCATTGGTGCCTCCTCATCGGTGCCCATCAGTGCCGCCTTATCAGTGCCCATCAGTGCCGCCTTATCAGTGCCCATCAGTGCAGCCCCATCAGTGCCCATCAGTGAAGGAGAAAATGTACTTATTTACAAAGTTTTGAAACTGAAACTTTTTTTTTCTAAATTTTCTGTATTTTTTTATTTGTTTAGCAAAAAATAAAAACCGTAGAGGTGATCAATTACCACCAAAAGAAATCTCTATTTGTGGGAAAAAAATGATAAAAATTTCATTTGGGTACAGTGTAGCATGACCGTGCAATTGTCATTCAAAGTGCGACAGCGCTGAAAGCTGAAAATTGGTCTGGGCAGGAAGGTGTTTAAGTGCCCAGTATTGAAGTGGTTAATTTCCAAAACAATGACGACAAAAAAAAAAACTTTAAAAAAAAGCACCATGTTTCTTATTGATCAGCTTGAACTGTCTACTTTCCAAAAAGTTTTTTTTTTTTTTAAATGGATCAAAAACTTTAAAAACCGCTGTGGAGCCACATTTTTGAACGTTTATCAGCGTTTGGCATTTTTTGTGGTCAGAAAAACAACCCCTGAACATGATTTTATGGCGTTCAGAAAATAGCCCATAAACTCCACTGCTGTTAAAAGTTCAAAAATATCCATGTGTGCATGGACACATAGGATAACATAGAGTGGAGTTAATTGGCTGTTAACCACTTGAGGACCGCCGTATTGCCATTGTACGTCAGCACAATGGCACAGGCAGGCATAATCACGTACATCTACGTGATTGCCTTCCAGCGGGTGGGGGGTCCGATCGGACCCCCTCCCGCTGGTTACGGCGGTCCGATTCGGTCCAGGAGCGCTCCGTGATGAGGGGATGGCCGTTGGTTTTCGGCCACCCCCTCTGGATCGCTCCTGGCCAATGAGAAGCTTCCTCCCCTGTGTATTGTTTACACAGGAAGGAGGAAGTGATGTCATTCTCCTCGGGGCGGTCTTTTTGACCGGACTACGAGGAGAAGAGTAAAAGTAAGTCTGCACGAACACTACACTGACATGTAGGTACACACAGGCACACAAACCCCCCCCGATCCCCCCCCCGATCGCCCCCCGATCCCCCCCCCCCGCCCCCCCTCCCCCCCCAGTCACAGTGTCACTGATTGCATTGATCATTTCTTTACTGATCAATGCATTCAGTGTCAGTTGTGACAGTAAAAACTGTCAGGACAGTTAGTGTTAGGTCCAGGGTAGCCCCCTATCACCCCCCAATAAAGATTTAACCCCCTGATTGCCCCTAGAGTTAACCCTTTCACCCCCTTTTGCCAGTGTCACTAAGCGATCATTTTTCTGATCGCTGCATGTGTCGCTAGTGTCGCTAGGTAGCTAGTTATTTTTTTAGGTTCACCGCCAGGTTTTTATATCGCTAGGTACCCCGATATACTACCCAATAATGTTTTTAACCCCCTGATTGCCGCTAGTTAACCCTTTCACCCCCTTTTGCCAGTGTCACTAAGCGATCGTTTTTCTGATCGCTGCATTAGTGTCGCTACAGTCGCTAGGTAGCTAGTTATTTTTTTAGGTTCACCGCCAGGTTTTTATAGCGCTAGGTACCCCGATATACTACCCAATAATGTTTTTAACCCCCTGATTGCCGCTAGTTAACCCTTTCACCCCCTTTTGCCAGTGTCACTAAGCGATCATTTTTCTGATCGCTGCATGTGTCGCTAGGTAGCTAGTTATTTTTTTAGGTTCACCGCCAGATTTTTATATCGCTAGGTACCCCGATATACTACCCAATAATGTTTTTAACCCCCTGATTGCCGCTAGTTAACCCTTTCACCCCCTTTTGCCAGTGTCACTAAGCGATCGTTTTTCTGATCGCTGCATTAGTGTCGCTACAGTCGCTAGGTAGCTAGTTATTTTTTTAGGTTCACCGCCAGGTTTTTATAGCGCTAGGTACCCCGATATACTACCCAATAATGGTTTTAACCCCCTGATTTCCGCTAGTTAACCCTTTCACCCCCTTTTGCCAGTGTCACTAAGCGATAATTTTTCTGAACGCTGCATCAGTGTCGCTAGTGTCGCTAGGTAGCTAGTTAACTAGGCTCCCAAAAAGTCCCCCACATGTGGTATCCCCGTACTCGGGAGAAGCAGCAGAATTTATTTTGGGGTGTAATTTGACTTCTGCCCATAGCATGTGTGAGCAATATATCATTTAGTGACAACTTTGTGCAAAAAAAAAAAAGTTTGTAATATTCCCGCAACTTTTGGCAAAATATAAAATATTCCATGGACTCAACATGCCTCTCAGTAAATAGCTTGGGGTGTCTACTTTCCAAAATGGGGTCATTTGGGGGGGTTTTGTGCTATTTTGGCATTTTATGGCCTTCGAAACTGTGATAGGTAGTGAGGAGTTAAATCAAAAATTTGCACCCTTAGAAATCCTGAAGGTGGTGATTGGTTTTCGGGGTGCCGTGCGCGACTAGACTCCCAAAAAGTCCCACACATGTGGTATCCCCGTACTCGGGAGAAGCAGCAGAATGTATTTTGGGGTGTCATTTCACATATAACCATGGCATGTGTGAGCAATATATCATTTAGTGACAACTTTTTGTAAAAAAAATTTTTTTTTTTTTTTTGTCATTATTCAATCCCTTAGGACAAAAAAAATAAATATTCAATGGGCTCAACATACCCATCAGCAATTTCCTTGGGGTGTCTACTTTCCAAAATGGGGTCATTTGGGGGGGATTTGTACTGCCCTGCCATTTTAGCACCTCAAGAAATGAGATAGACAGTCATAAATTAAAAGCTGTGTAAATTCCAGAAAATGTACTCTAGTTTGTAGACGCTATAACTTTTGCGCAAACCAAAAAATATACGCTTATTGACATTTTTTTTACTAAAGACATGTGGCTGAATAAATTTTGCCCTCAATGTATGACTAAAATTTAGTTTATTCGATTTTTCTTATAACAAAAAGAAGAAAATATCATTTTTTTTCAAAATTTTCGCTCTTTTTCCATTTATATCGCAAAAAATAAAAATCGCAGAGGCAATCAAATACCATCAAAAGAAAGCTCTATTTGTGGGAAGAAAAGGACGCAAATTTCGTTTGGGTGCAATATTGCATGACCGCGCAATTACCAGTTAAAGCAGCGCAGTGCGAAATTGCAAAAACACCTCTGGTCCTTAACCACTTTCAGACCGGACCATTTTGCTGGTAAATGACCAGAGGTCTTTTTACACTTTGGCACTGCGCTGCTTTAACTGGTAATTGCGCGGTCATGCAATGTTGTACCCAAACAAAATTTGCGTCCTTTTCTTCCCACAAATAGAGCTTTCTTTTGATGGTATTTGATTGCCTCTGCGATTTTTATTTTTTGCGATATAAACGTAAAAAGACCGCAAATTTTGAAAAAAAATGATATTTTCTACTTTTTGTTATTAGAAAAATCCAATAAACTCAATTTTAGTCATACATTTAGGCCAAAATGTATTCAGCCACATGTCTTTGGTAAAAAAAAAGTCAATAATTGTATATTTATTGGTTTGCGCAAAAGTTGTCACATCTACAAACTAAGGTACGTTTTCTGGAATTTACGCAGCTTTTAGTTTACGACTGCCTATCTCATTTCTTGAGGTGCTAAAATGGCAGGGCAGTACAAAACCCCCCCAAATGACCCCATTTTGGAAAGTAGACCCCCTAAGGAAATTGATAAGAGGCATGTTGAGCCCATTGAATATTTTATTTTTTTGCCTCAAGCGATTGAATAATGACAAAAAAAAATTTTTTTATTTTTTTTTACACAAAGTTGTCACTAAATGATATATTGCTCACACATGCTATGGGCGTATGTGAAATGACACCCCAAAATAAATTCTGCTGCTTCTCCTGAGTACGGGGATACCACATATGTGGGACTTTTTGGGAGCCTAGCCGCGTACGGGGCCCCGAAAACCAAGCACCGCCTTCAGGCTTTCTAAGGGCGTAAATTTTTGAGTTCACTTCTCACTACCTATTACAGTTTTGAAGGCCATAAAATGCCAAGATGGCACAAAACCCCCACAAATGACCCCATTTTAGAAAGTAGACACCCCAAGCTATTTGCTGAGAGGCATGTTGAGTTCATGGAATATTTTATATTTTGCCACAAGTTGCGGGAAAATTACAAACTTTTTTTTTTTTTTTTTTTTTTTCACAAAGTTGTCACTAAATGATATATTGCTCACACATGCCATGGGCATGTGTGAAATGACACCCCAAAATAAATTCTGCTGCTTCTCCTGAGTACGGGGATACCACATATGTGGGACTTTTTGGGAGCCTAGCCGCGTACGGGGCCCCGAAAACCAAGCACCGCCTTCAGGCTTTCTAAGGGCGTTACAGTTTTGAAGGCCATAAAATGCCAAGATGGCACAAACCCCCCCCAAATGACCCCATTTTGGAAAGTAGACACCCCTAAATTTAGGGGTACACTAGTGAGACTAGGTAATAAATGGCGGGTGCCCTGAAACTATAAAAAAATAACTAACCAACCAGCGTCACCTGTAACAGTTATATGGTGATCACTGGTGAAAGGGTTAACTAGGGGGCAATCAGGGGGCTTTATGCGGTAGTATATGGGGGTCCCTGGCGCTATAAAAAGCTGCGGCGAACCTAAATACCTACCTGCCTAACTAGCGTCACCTGTGACACTAATACAGCGATCAGAAAAACGATCGCTTATTAGGCTGGGTTCACACTGGAGCGATGCGGGAACGCCACGAATGCGCGGCGGGTTCCCGCATCGCATGCCTCCCGGCGGCAGTTCACACTGCCCTATGCGAACTGCTGGGAGTGTCAGTGAAATGTTACTGACACCCCCAGATCAGTTCGCATATCGCAGTGCGATCTGCAAACTCGGATCGCATGGTCTGAACACCCATGCGATCCGATTCTGCTGCGGGCCAAAAAAAGGGTCCCGTGCGAATTTGCGGCGGGTGCGGCGGGTGTGGCGGGTGCGGCGAATGGCTGAACTCGAATCGCACAGAGATCGGATGTGATTTGCACTGCAGTGCGGTGCGAATCACATCCGTTCTCAAACCGCTGCAATCTGAACCCAGCCTTAGTGACACTGGCGACGGGGGGTGATCACGGGGTTAAACCTTTATTGGGGGGGTTAGGGGGGTACCTTAGAACTAAAGGGGGCTAACCCTAACTGCCCTAACAGTTATTAGTCACAAATGACACCCGCCGGGTGATCAGGGGGTTAAACCTTTATTAGGTAATAAATGGCGGGTGCCCTGAAACTATAAAAAAATAACTAACCAACCAGCGTCACCTGTAACAGTTATATGGTGATCACTGGTGAAAGGGTTAACTAGGGGGCAATCAGGGGGCTTTATGCGGTAGTATATGGGGGTCCCTGGCGCTATAAAAAGCTGCGGCGAACCTAAATACCTACCTGCCTAACTAGCGTCACCTGTGACACTAATACGGCGATCAGAAAAATGATCGCTTATTAGGCTGGGTTCACACTGGAGCGATGCGGAAACGCCGCGAATCCGCGGCGGGTTCCCGCATCGCATGCCTCCCGGCGGCAGTTCACACTGCCCTATGCGAACTGCTGGGAGTGTCAGTGAAATGTTACTGACACCCCCAGATCAGTTCGCATATCGCAGTGCGATCTGCAAACTCGGATCGCATGGTGTGAACACCCATGCGATCCGATTCTGCTGCGGGCCAAAAAAAGGGTCCCGTGCGAATTTGCGGCGGGTGCGGCGGGTGTGGCGGGTGCGGCGGGTGCGGCGAATGGCTGAACTCGAATCGCACAGAGATCGGATGTGATTTGCACTGCAGTGCGGTGCGAATCACATTCGTTCTCATAAACCGCTGCAATGTGAACCCAGCCTTAGTGACACTGGCGACGGGGGGTGATCACGGGGTTAAACCTTTATTGGGGGGGGTTAGGGGGGTACATTAGAACTAAAGGGGGCTAACTCTAACTGCCCTAACAGTTATTACAGTCACAAATGACACCAATGCAAAAAAAAAAAAAAAAAAAAAATAATGACATTGGTGTCACTGTGACTGGGGGGCAGGGGTAATTGGGGGGGTGATCGGGGGGTAAAGGGGGGGTGTGAGTGTGCCTGGCATGTTCTACTGTGTGTGTAGAGTGTTGGTGCAACTCACCGATCCGCTCTCCTCCGTGTCGGAACGGAAAATACCGACACGGAGGAGAGAATACATCACTTCCTCTCCTGTGTTTACATTACAGGAGAGGAAGTGATGTCACCGGGGATTTCCATTCGTCGAGAGCGATCGCGAGGGGGTGGCCATGAATGAATGGCCGCCCCCTCATCCCGGATCGCTCTCGAAGAAATGCCGACCGCCGCAGGCACCGGGGGGGGGCCCGATCGGGCCCCCCACCCGCGGGCAGGCAGGGACTTATATATACGCCCATATGCCTGCCCGTGCCATTCTGCCGACGTATATCGTCGTGCGGCGGTCGGCAAGTGGTTAAGGTATTTATTGGTCCGGAGCTGAAGTGGTTAAAAAAACAACTCTAAAAAAGGGCTATTTATGAGCTCCAGTGTGCATGGAGCCTAGTCTATAGCTCAATGCAAGCTTTCTCTGTTTATATGCGTTTATGCTCATGTACCCGTACCCACCCATAGCCTTATGGAAGACTTAACCCAAATGCCAAGTTTTTCTTTTGTCTCCCCCCCCCCCCCCCCCCCCCCCCCAATTTATGTACCAATTTTGTTACATGTACAGAGCAAGCGAGGATCGTTCGCTACTCTGTCTAGTGATTATTTACTCTTTTGTTCTCTTCAAACGTTAACAAAAATTCTTGAAACAGAAAGCTGAAAATTGTCCTGGGCAGGAATGGGGTAAAAGTGCCCTGTATTAAAGTGTTTAACAATTGCCAATTCCTAAGTCCCCAGATCCCTCCATAAAGAGTATCTGTCACTGACTATTACTGTCACAAGGGATATTTACATTCTGACAGCAATAAAAGTGATCAGATTTTATTTTTATTTTTTTAAAGAGACAGTGTAAAAAAAAAAAGAAAAAAAATGTTTAAAGCGCACCCGTTCCCGCGTGCTCATGTAACAAAGAAAACGCATACATAAGTTGTGCCCACAAATGTGAACTGTTTTCAAACCCCAGATGTGAGATATTGTCAGGATCATCAGAGCGAGAGCAATAATTCTAGAAAAAGATCTCCTCTGTAACTCTAACCTGGTAACCGTTAAAAAAGTTTTCAAATGTCACCTGTGGAGATTTTTAAATACTGTAGTTTGTTGCCATTCCACAAGTGTGCACAATTCTAAAGCGTAACGTGTTAGGTATCTATTTACATGGTGTAATGTCATATTTCACAATGTACAAAAAAAATTTGGCTAACTTTAATTTTTTTTTTTTATTCAGTGAAGTGTATTTTTTTTAAATATAGCGTTTGAAAGACTGCTGTGCAAATACCATTTAAAAAATATTGAAACAACTGCCATTTTATTTTCCAGAGTCTTTGCTTTAAAAAAAAAAATTATATATATATATATATATATATATATATATATATTAGAGCTGCAAGATTCTGGCTAAAATGAAAATCACGATTTTTTTTTGCTTAGAAGATACATCACGATTCTCTCACGATTTTTGTGGCGTTTTCGTTTTTATTAATTGAAGTGTATTTTTTCCTAAAAAATTGTGTTTGAAAGACTGCTGGGCAAATACAGTGTGACATAAAATATTGCAGCAGTTGCCATTTTATTCCCTAGGGTCTCTGTTAAAATATAGATAATGTTTGGGGGTTCCAAGTAATTTTCTAGCAAAAAATATTGATTTTTAACGTAAGAAAGAAGTGTCAGAAAAAGATTTGGACTTTTAGGCCGGGTTCACACCGCTGCGATGCGGGAACGCCGCGAATCCGCGGCGTTTTCCCGCATCGCATTACTCCCGCCGGCAGTTCACACTGCCCTATGCGGACGGCTGGGAGTGTCAATGATATGTTAATGACACCCCCAGATCCGTCCGCATATCGCAGTGCGATCTGCCGACTCGCACAGGAATCGGATCGCATGGTGTGAACCCCCATGCGATCCGATTCTGTTGCGGACCAAAAAAAGGGTCCCGTGCGAGTTTGCTGCGGGACCGATGCGAATTCAGCCATACTATCTGTATGGCTGAACTCGCATCGCTACGGAGATCGGATGTGATTTGCGGTGCGAATCACATCCGAATCTCCCCCCGCAGCAGTGTGAACCCAGCCTAAGCTTCAAACTTCCTGCATTTGTTGAAAACTTAGTAGACTGCCACGATTTTTTTCTTTACAAACAGAATTGTATCCCTTTGTTCTAAGAAGGAAGTTACCGCATTTCCCCGAAAAATAAGAACGGGTCTTTTATTAATTTTGGCAACAAAAGACACCGTTGGGCTTATTTTCAGGGTAGGTCTTACCATGTAATGTGATGTCTTCTCTCCCCCTCTCCCTCCCTGCCTGTCAGGAATCCCCAGTGTGAACCAAGTTAAAATGCTTGTAAAATCCTATAATAAACTCTATTAGTGTAGTATATAATGTACAATGTGTGTGTTTCTGTAATATAAATGTGCCAAACACCTTTGTTATAACACCGCTCAGTACTTCCGTGACCCGCCGGAGCTCTCGTTCTCTTCCCAGCTCCGAGTACTGCGGGGGGGGGGGGGTGTACCGAAGGTATTTGGTACAATTATATTACAGAAACACACACATTGTACATTATGGATTATAGGATTCTACAAGCATTTTAAACTAGGGCTTATTTTCGGGGTAGGGCTTATATTTTAGCTTTCCTGAAAAATAACGCTAGGTCTTATTTCTGGGGAAACACAGTAGTTACAATGTTTCATATTAAAAAGTGGCAGCCTGCCCGGATATTTTCTTTTGACAGCTGAGTCAGCAGATAAGGCCCCTTTCACACATGCGGACATTATGTCCGTATTTCATCCATCCGTTTGTGGATGAAATACGGACATACATGCATCCCTATGGGATAGCGGGTGTCTGCGGATGACGGTTCATCCGCAGACACCCACTACCGTCCACCTCCGCTATTGTCCGATTCTGCAGACGGAGGAAAATCCTATTTTTCTGTCCATCTGCAGAGCGGATCGGATGAACACGGACAGATGGTCCATACTCATCCGATCCCCCATAGAGGAGAGCGGAGAGCTGACAGGGCGGTCCCTGCACAGTGTGCAGAGACCACCCTGTCTGCCGTCGGCTCAGCGGGGACAACGGAGCGATCCCCGCTGAGCAAGCGGATCATCACGGGGCGGATCATTACTGATCTGTCCCGTGTGAAAGGGGCCTAAGTCTTAAATCCACTTGTTATATGAAGGAATCAGCAAACTCTGCAATAGAGATTGTCAGAGGGGTTGAATCGAGATCACGATTTTTTAACGATTAATTGTGAAGCTCTAATATATATACACATGCACATATATATTTTTATATATATATATTTATGCTAGAAAATTACCTAGAACCCCCAAACATATATATATATATATATATATATATATATATATATGTGCGTGTATATATAATATATATATATATATATATATATTAATATATATATATATATGTGTGTGTATATATATATATATATTACTGATGTGAACTTTTGAAGAAGTGTCAGAATCAGGCTTGGTCTAGAAGTGGTTAAACATGGTGTTTCTGAAAACCGCCTATGGCTTTTTAGCGCATGCGTGTGAATGTGTTCTAACGGAAAGTGCGCTTTTATTTTTACAAAATGCGCTGGAGGTGCGGGAAGCAGGACTTTTCAAACGCCCAGCACACGGTAGACTGGTCATGGAGTATTTAAAGGGGATTGTTTTACAATCGCTTTTGACGCGCTGAGCAGCTGCCTGTCGCATAGACGCTATTTAGTGCATATTTTGATTAACCACTAGGGATCCGCTCTATAGCCGAATGACGGCTACAGCGTGGACCTGCTTTGCCGGGACTACGTCTATTGACGTCGTCCCGTGCACGAGCGGCCTGCGCGCCCCCTGCGGTGCGCTCTGTGATCAGCGAGTCTATGAGACTCGCCTGATCACGGATCGGAGCAAAGGGTCGATCCCGACCCATTACCATGTGATCAGCTGTCAGCCAATGACAGCTGATCGTGTGACACAACAGAGCCGGTAATCTGAAAAAAAAGCCGATCACCGGCGGCCATGATCGGGACATCAGTCCTGATCACAGCCAGCTTATCAGTGCCCACCTGCCCCCTGACAATGCCACCTAGATAATAAAAACGTGCCCCCCATCAGTGCCCATAGTGCTACCCATCAGTGCCCACAGTGCCACCCATCAGTACCCACAGTGCCACCTATCAGTGCCCACAATCTGCCTCAACAACAGTGCTGCACCCCAGTGCCACATATCCGTGCCCATCAGTGTCATCTACCAGTGCCCATCAGTGCCGCCCATCAGTGCCACCTATCAGTACCCATCAGTCCCATCTATCAGTGCCCCTTAATGCCACCCATCCGTGCCACCCATCAGCGCCATCTTATCTGTGCCCATCAGTACTGCCTTATCTGTGCCTATCGGTGCCACCTTATCTGTGCCTATTAGTGCCGCCTTAACTGTGCCTATCAGTGCCCACCAGTGCAGCCTATCAGTGCCCACCAGTGCCGCCGTATCAGCGCATTTCAATGAAGGAGAAAAATGACCTGTTTGCAAAATTTTATATCAAACTATGAAACATGATTTTTTATTTTTATTTTTTGCATTTATTTTGTTTGTTTAGCAAAAAATAAAACTCCGAGCTGTAATTAAATACCACCAAAAGAAAGCTCTATTTGTGGGAAAAAATGATAAAAATTTCATTTGGGTACAGTGTTGTATGCCCGCGCAATTGTCATTCAAAGTGCATCAGCGCTGAAAGCTGAAAATTGGTCTGGGCAGGAGGGGGGTTTAAGTGCCCAGTAAGCAAGTGGTTAAAGCGCATCAAAGATGCGGCACAAAGGTTTTTTTTTATGCAGGTAAAATGCATGTAAAACTCAGCGGTGTGAACAGAACCTGCCGTTAGGACTTTTCACAGCCATGGTCCCTTATAGGACGCCCATGTGTACACAGTCCAGCATGCACACAGTGAAGGAGAAATGTTCCCACGTGTGTGTGCTCCGCTCTCCGTGTGTTTGTTGGAAGTAACAGCACCTTCCCGTCCCTTCCCGGCAGCACACCGTGGTCGGCCGTTCTGTGACCGGCTCTCCTCCGTCCTCTCCCGTCACCCTCTCCGGCAGACTGTCTACCAGCGAGCCGTCTCCCCCCCCCCCTCCTCCTCCTCCCCTTTACTACTCCGCTGACGGGCGCCCCGACCGGCCAATCACAAAGCGGGAATGTCGGCTGACCCCGCCCCGCTCTTTTCCCATGCCTGGGGGGCCGCTCCCCTCCCTCTCTTTGTATCAGACATCCGGGTTCCCCTCTCGGCTCTCTCTCTGATTTTCGGAGCCATTTTGGAGTGAGTTGAGGATATTGGGGGTGTCCGGTGATCAGCAGGCGGCGCCCCCCCCCCCCTCAGTGTGTGTCGGATGTCACATTGAAGTTTGGGCTCCTGTGTGTCTCCTCCCCCCCCCCCCCCCCGCTCTAATCTTCTTGCTGCAGAAGGTGGAGTTCTGGCGGGGGGAGTCCTCACTACACCGGACCGAATACTCACTAGTGCTGGCTGATCGGCTGCTGGGCTCCACATTACACCCCCGGAATACGAGCGGGTCACCCCCACCCACCCCCGATGTGAAGGAATTATCTCTGTCCATGGGATTGTATGACATCGTCTTGTATGGGCGCTGAGATCCGACCACAACATGGGGGCTCTGGGACTCACTTGGACACTTCTTCTGGCAACTTTCTGTGCAGGTAAGTGGCCCGATCACCTTCCCCCGATCCCAGAACACACACTCCGACCCCCGATCACACACACTCCGATCTCTCCCCGGAGATCCTCCGCCCGCAACTTTGTATCTGTCCATTTCCACACCATCCCTCCGCTCTTTGTACGATGCACGTGTCTGCGATCTCCTCTGATCAGCCCCCGATAATCCACAACACACGTGCGGACCAGATCACAACATGGGGGGAGGGGGGTCTACAGAAACCTCCACTGGGGGGGACCCCCGAAGAAGATACCCCCCCTCACCCACACACTGGAGGTTCAGATCTCTAGAGAAGAGACCCCCTGTAATTCTTTGGAGAAGTGACACCCCCCCCCCCCCACTAGTGGATCAGATCTCCAGAGAAGAGACCCCCCCCCACTAGTTGAGCTCTGAAGAAGGGACCCCATCTGATCCTCCAATGGGGGTCTCTTCTCAAGAGATCTGATCTTCCAATGGGGGTCTCTTCTCAAGAGATCTGATCTTCCAATGGGGGGTCTCTTCTCAAGAGATCTGATCTTCCAATGGGGGGTCTCTTCTCAAGAGATCTGATCTTCCAATGGGGGGTCTCTTCTCAAGAGATCTGATCTTCCAATGGGGGGTCTCTTCTCTGGAGAGTTGATCCTCTGATGGGGGTCTCTTCTTCGAAGATCCACCAGTGGGGTTTGATTCTCCAGAGATCTGATCTTCCAGAAGGGGTCTCTTCTCCAGGGAGCTGATCCTCCAATGGGGGTCTTTCACCAGTGGGGGTCTCTTCTCCGGAGATCTGATTTCCAGAGAAGAGATTCTCCCCCCCCCCCCCCCCCCCCTTACTGGTTGACTTCTAAAGAAAAGGCCCCCATTGGAGAGTCAGATCTCAAAAAGAGCATCCTACTGGGTGACCTCTGAAGAAGAGATCCCCATTGGAGGATCAGATCGCCAGAGAGAAGAGAACCCCATTGGTGGACCTAATGAAGAAGAGACCCCCATTGGAGGATCTGATCTCTGGAGAAGAGAACCCCACTGGTGGACCTCCTGAAGAAGAGACCCCCGTTGGAGGATCAGATCTCTGTAGAAGAGACCCCCCCCCCCACTGGTGGACCTCTGTAGAAATGACCCCCACTGGTGGACCTTTGAAGAAAAGACCCCCATTGGAGGATCAGATCCGCAGAGAAGAGAGCTCCACTGGAGATCTCTTAAGAAGAAAAAAAAAAAAAATAGATACCTCCACTGGTGGACGTATGAAAAGCGCACTCCCACTGGTGAATTTTTGGAGAAGAGACCTTCCAGTGGTGAACCAGACCTCCGGAGGAGAGAATTCTCCCCACTAATGGACTTAAGGAGTAGACCCCTCCTTTCCCACTGGTGGTCCTCTGGGGAGAATCCCCCCCCCCCCTTTACTGGTGGAAGTGACAGGATGCCTGCTATGTGCCCCCTCTCTGCAGGGCACCTCAGGCTGGGACTTTGATGGCGGTTGTGTATTTTAGGCAGGTCATGCTGTGTCCTCTAGTGATGAAGTGTTGTGATGCCCCCCCGGGGGGCTTTTGCTATTTTTATGAGATGAATCATTTTGGCTTTGATTTGTGACTGGTGGCGTGTACTACATTGTAGTAAAATAAGCTTTCCCCTCCCACAAACACTCAGCCTCAGCCGCGTCGGTTGGAGGTTCTACTGCAGGTTTCTCATTGTACACATTGATCAATTGATCCCCAGCATGCAGGGGGCATCATGGTAAAGCTTGCTGTGATGTACATTCCCACTAATATAAATATATATATATATATATATATATATATACAGTGTGTATAAATATGTATACATCACACATTGTGCGTGTATATAGCCCTGAGCATTTGCAGCATTGTCTGCTGATCACCATGCCACCATCCATGAGCTCATTGATGGGTGGTGTGCCCTTGCAGAACACACGTGTGTGTGTGTGTGTGGCATGCCTGTATAGAAGTGCTGTGCAATGTACGGATCCTGTGCTGTATCACGTTTTCAGGGTCTCCAGTCGCTGTGGCTGACATTTGTAGCTGTAGTGCTTCGGCTGTCCTTATTAAACCTCACATAACCCCTGTAGTATACGCTTGTATTGTAGTGATGCTGGGAACACGAGGCTTCTGTCTGCAAATAAAGCCTGTGAAAATGGACGGGAAATATTTGGTGGTGACATTGCACACACGGCTTAATCACCAAATAGCGTGTGTGTGTGTGTGTAGCATGCGTAAGATTGTGTAGATTTGTGTATACACATTGCAAGGCATGAGCAGACTACCCCCTCCCCTCCAATGTGGCTAATGCAATTTCTGCAGACCCTAGACTGGTCCAGGGCTGCCGGAGGGGTGGGGGGATTGCTTCCACCTTGTTAATGATGAATGGAGGGGAGCAGAAGGCATAGTAGAATAGTAAATTGGTGGCTCCAGTATTTGGCAAACAATCAGGGACCTCTCTCCCTCTGAAGCTAACCATGTCCTTATGTGACAGCGGCTGGGTAGCCTTTCCTGCTTCACAAGACATTGGCACAGCATGCCTCAATGAGGGGAGGGGTTAGGATTGGGATCATGTCAAATATATATATATATTTCTTTTTTGGGCAAGGCATGAAAAGGGTTAAAGATGCAAAATACATAAATGACATTTCCCAATCATGTATGCACCATTTTGCGTTTTCACGTCATCTGTTTTGCTGGCTGCTCTGCTGTCATTCTGTGCACTGTTGCTGCATGCCTGCCAGTCTCCATGTTATGTGTTGAAGGGCATCACATGCCCACCCACGCCCCACAATTTGGGTGATTTTAGAAGTGTTAGTGAATGGAAATGAACTGGCTGCTTAGGGAGTGTGCTGGTGTTCCCTGTGATGGATGGGTGTGTTTTTTTTTTTTTTATTTATTTTTTAGTCTTTTTTTTTTTTTTTTTTTAATTTTGGTTTTTCCTTTATTTATTTTTTGTTTTGTTTCGGAATGTGGCAGCCTAGCTGAAGTCTATGAAGCGGCATGCTCCATCCACCATCCCTGTGCTGCCTCTCTCGCTCTCTGTTTTCTTTGTTCAGGGCTCTCATTAAAAATGCAGTGCCAGTGTTTATAACACACACACAACCTGGCACTGTCAGGATTCTCATTTTCACGTTAAACCCCCAGGAGATGGGGCAGCTGAACAAATGTGGCCGAGACAAAAACAGGCAATATTTTGCTTCCATTTATCATCTTCTGGTATTGTGCAGCCAACAAGGCTTTAAAGTTTTTTGAAGAAATTGAGCTGATGATGTAAGCTATGTTTAGGCTTACATGCTTGCTCATACAGAATTGTCAGCTAGATTGGAAACTAATTGCAGGTTTTTTTTTTTAAATCGTGATTGGGTGGCCAATGGCAAGGGGGGCATCAAAAACAGTTTTTGGGGTGCTTGTTTGCTGGCATGGCCAATGTAAGGGAGGTACGGGAAGGGTGGATTGTATGGTTTTTGGAGTGTTCGTTTGTTGGCATGGCCAATATAAGGGAGGTACGGGAAGGGTGGATCAATATTTTTTTTGGAGGGATTCTATAGTGGCATGGCATAAATGAGGAAGGGCAGATAATACAGCTTTTTGTTTTTCGTCTTTCTATACTGGCATGGCCAATATAAAAGAGGCAGGGGATCATATAATGTTTTTAGAATGTTTCTATACTGGTAAGGCATGGGTGGGTAATTCATAGTTTTTGGAGTGATTCTATACTGGTATGGCATGGGTGGGTAATTCATAGTTCTTGAAGTGATTCTATACTGGTATGGCTGCCGAATGCGGAAAGGTCTACTTTTTTTTTTTTGTTCTCGCTTCCTTCTAGTAGGAAGGACGGGCAGAGTTGCATGATAGATCTATGTATTGGCTATGAATTACACATTTGCCTTCTGTGCTGCTGTTCAAGCTTCTTGACATTGCTGTAAATTGGTTTGCCACTGTGAATCCCGCCAGTCCGTCTCTGTGGGATTTTCAAACTTCAAGAGTGACATAATCTGATTGTAGACCCTCTCGAAGACATGTATGTGTAGTTTTGACATGTACTGCATGACTTGTGTAGTAGAATTGTACAAGGTTCCCTTTCTATAGGTCACGTATTTTCAGGATTGTGCCAGTAAAATAAGTGAATAAATAAAACACAGCATCAGCATCTTGTGCGTGTGAGCGAGGGTTTTGGCGAGCAGTAGCCTAGGTTCTTTCTAGTGTTAAACCGATACCAATTTTGGTGCCAATAATTAGCATTTGCAGGCGTACTTGTAATCGTGCAAATGCTCCGTACTGAAACTGATATCTTCAAGTCCGCAGAAAGTATCAGTACTCTTAAGTACACTTACCTTGTGTAATTATCTCTATTGTTAAACGAGCATTGGCCCATATGATTGTACATCGACCAGGGTTCTCCAAACTCTTAAACAAGAGGGCCAGTTTACTGTCCTTTAAAAACTTTCAGGGGGGCCGGAATGTGGCCAGTGGGAGTAGAAAATGCCCTGGCATTGATAAGATTAAATAATGCCATAATTGGTGTCAGTGGGAGGAATAGTGCCCCGTCTTTGGTGTCAACTGAATGAACAGTGCCTCAAGGGCCAGAAAAAGGGACACCTCTGGCCCATGGGCTGGTGTTTTGTATACCCCTGTTATCCACTATTTAGTGTCAAATGTCTTTTGTTATGTATGCATCTCTTTGAAAACCAAAAAAAACTTCATTTTAAAATGTTCATTGCTATCTTACTTAGAATCACATTAGCATAGAAACTACGGGGTATCATGAACTCACAATACAAGAATTTTCCTCAGGGAATTACTACAGCTTTCAGGGGACCTTGTATAAAGTTTTATAAAAATGTATATAGCATCAGCTAATAGTGTTTTTTGTTTTATCACTGATGTGACCATCGCTGAGTTGTCCACCATCATAAAAAATGCACCCTATTCCTCTGATCAGCGGGTCATATTGGGGTGATGAGTTGTTGCTTGAAGTCTGGACTAGATCTTTAAGTATCCAAACTTATGCATCCTGGATGTGCTTAGAATTGGGCAATATGACCTGTCCTAATATATACTTTTGGGTTTGACAAATAAATTGCTTAAATTACGTAGTTGGTAAGGTTAAATGAAGATCATCTAGTTCAACCCAATGGTGTGTGTATACCCAGATTTTATAGTCTGCCTACCAGCAGAAATTGTTAACCCAAGAGATGACACCATTGTGTTAATTTTTTTTTTTACTTGTTTATGGCCAGTTAAAGTGTATCGAGCTACTCAAAAATGATACTTTAGTTCTTGGTAGATACTGATGAATAAACAACTAAGGTATGCTTCTCATGTCTTGTTCATCACTTTCCCAGTAATCTTAAAACTTTGGCCCATTGCTTGCTTTTATCTGGCCCTTGGGGCACTATTTCATCCACTGATACCAACACGGGGCATCATTTTTTTCTTCAACTAACACCAGTGAAGGGACACCATTCCTCCCAATGACACCAACGATGGGGCACAATTCCTCCCAATGACATCAACAATTAGGCTCAATAACACCAAATATGGGGCACAGTTACTCTTACTGACATTAACAATGGGGTACAATTCCTCCCAGTGACACAACTACACTAATGATGGGGCACAATTCCTCCCAATGATACCAACAATTGGGCCCAATGACACCAATGATGGGGCATGTATCCTCTCACGGGGCACAATTCCTCCCAGTGACCCAATGACATTAATGATGGGGCACAATTCCTCCCAATGACACCAGCTATTGGCCCCATGACACCAATGATGGGACATAAATCCTCCCACTGACACCAAAGATGGGGCATTTTTTTTCCACTAACGTCTGAACCTTTTCTACTCTCAATGGCCACATTCTGGCCCCCCTAAAGTCTGAAGAACAAAAAAATTGGCCTCTTGTTTAGAAAATTGGAGACTTCTGAATTGGAGGATGATTCAGTCCAATGCCTATTACAGGAATATTGCATTTTAGTTTGACTGACCTCAGGGTGGTTTTGATTTAAATCATAAATTTTTAAGGGGCAACTGGCATTTCTGTCCTGCAGCGGCTCCTCCTCTGAGCCGCTTACTCACCAAAAGTCCCATTCACTTTAACTGCTTAAGGACCGGGCCTATTTTTTACGCTTGGTGTTTAAATCAGGCTTTTTTGCTAGAAAATTACTTGGAACCCCCAGACATTTATATAATATATATATAATCTCAAAAAAACAAACAAACAGACACCCTAGAAGAATAAAAGGGCGGTCATTGCAATACTTTGTCACACCATATTTGCGCAGCGATCTTACAAATGTTTTTTATTTTTATTTTTTTATTAAAATATAAGCAAATAGTCAAGTTAGCCTGTGGTTTTTATTTTTTTTATATTGTGAAAGATAATGTTACTCTGGATAAATTGATACCCAAAATGTCATGCTTCAAAATTGCGCCTGCTCGTGAAATGGCGTCAAACTTGGCGACGCTTAAAATCTCCATATGTGAAGTTTAAAAATTTCTACATGTTACTAGTTTTGATTTACAGGGGGGGTCTTTTGCTAGAATGAATGCTCTCCCTCTAACGATTGTGGTGATGCCTCACGTGCGATTTGAACACTGTTCTACATATGCGGGCGTGACTTGCGTATGCTTTCGCTTCTACGCGCAAGCACAATGGGACGGGGCACTTTAATTTTTCTAATTTTTACTTTTTTTTTTTCTTTTTTCTACACTTCCTTTTTAAAAAAAATTAAAATAATTTGATTACTTTTATTCCAATTACAAGGAATGTAAACATCCCTTGTAATAGAAAAAAGCATGACAGGACCTCTTTAATGTGAGATCTGTGGTCAAAAAGACCTCAGAGCTCACGTTTACATTTAAACGCAATAAAAAGCTGTAAAAGGAGGAGATGACCGGAATGCGGCGGGAGGGAGTGGGCACCTAAATCTGCCACGGAGATCATTGACCACTTTTTATCTAAGAGTGGACCGCCTGCCGTTTTTAAAATACCGGGGTTAGGGCAGCTATCTGCTGCCATAATAATGGTATTCAACGTCAAAGTACTGATGTATAACATCGGCGGGGGGTCTGGAAATGGTTAGGGATGGCTGGTGATGCAGGAGGGACGTGGTGGCAGCAGGTGAGTGGATGCCCGCTAACGGGCACCATGAAAAAAAAGCGTGCCAAAAAAAAGAACAGAAATAGAGGCAAATACAAGTATACAGCTGCTCTCTGCTCATTCTGGTCAAAATGGCTGAAATAGTTAACAATGTTTTTTTGAGCTTGGGGGGGGGGGGGGGGGGGGTCTTAATGAGGTTATCTTAATAAACGCTTCTAGACGCAAATGCGGTTTCTAAATGCCGGTTTCAAGTTCATTCAGAGGAGTTTGTCCCAGTGTCCCGTATACATTTGCATGGAAAACCATTTGGCACTTAGAACCCCTTTCACACCAGGGCGTTTTGCAGCTCTATAGCGTTAGAAATAGCGCTTGCAAAACGCCCTAAAGAAGCTGCACCATTGTGTGTAGTATGAAAGCCCTGAGTGTACATGGGGCCTTAAAGCATTCAGGAGAAGTTGTAAAAACGTCCTATGCACATGAAGCCCTAGGAGCAGTTGGGCATCCTCTATCTTATCAGTACATGTACACGGGGTCGTTTTATAGTCGTTTGTAGGCAGTTGAGTTGAGAAGCATTTTTTGGAAAGCAAAATGCGTTGAGGACGGATGTTCAGAAGCAATTGAAACGCCAAATGCCCGTAACAGCTTGTAAACGCGGTAACTCGCATTTTAGCCGTGTTTCGTTTACAAGCGTTTTTCATTTTTTGACCATTTGAAAACTTTTTTTTTTTTTTTCTACGCTTCTAAACGCAAACGCGGTATGTAAACGCAGAAATACGGATGCTTTTAAATGCCGGTTACTATCTATCAAGTTAAAATCGGTCAAAAGAGGTTTTAAAACGTCCCGTGTACATGAAGCCTAAGAAGTGATCTTAAAGAGACAGTGCAGCCATCTTAAAACATCGAAGGTCAAAGCACAGAATAATAAAATCCATCGTGCTTACAATAATAAATCTATAAATAAAAACCCATAAAATATAAAAAATCCATCCTGCATGCACTTTTTTTTTTTAATCTGAGCTGGGTTCTGCTGTAATCGCCTTATCTCATTGTTTACTGTAAATATGCCAGATGCTGATAGTATTTCTTTGTCTGTATATATTAGAACAGGTCCTGAATTTCATCATTCAGTAGAAAATATTATTACTCAGTGACCAAAAATAAGCAGCACTTGAGATCAGCGTTTGTCTATTATTAGCAGGCAAGTTTTATTGGCTTCTTTTTTTGTTAGCAGTGAAGGAACGGGGCTGTGAATCATTATGTTTACACACACTTGGATGGTGGAGGCTGCTGATGTGACAGTCTGGTTCACGTGCGTTCCTCCAGCGATAACAAGAGATGAAGTGTTTTAATATATCACTAACCACAGAGCATGCTTGGTTGCTGTATGGTAAACAAGCACCATGCGTTATATTGAACCCATGTGCTTTCTGAGGAACCTATGTGATACGCAGCCAAACTTCTTCTCATTAGGTGTGTGTGTGTGTGTGTGTGTGTATGTGTATGTGTATATATATGTGTGTGTGTGTGTGTGGTATGTATGTATGTGTATATATATATATATATATATATATATATATATATATATATATATATATATATATATATATATATATATATATATATATAACAATTTTTTTTTCCTTCTTCTGGTGTATTTAACTTCCTAACTGCAGAACATTGGACCTACTACTGCTCTGATATTAACCACTTGCTTACCGGGCACTTAAACCCCCCGCTCCTATCCAGACCAATTTTCAGCTTTCAGCGGTGTCGCACTTTGACAATTGCGCGGTCAAACAACACTGTACCCAAATGGAATTTTTAGCATTTGTTTCCCTCCCCAAATAGAGCTTTCTTTTGGTGGTATTTCATCACCTGTGCGATTTATTTATTTATTTTATTATTATTTTTTTTATTTATGTAAAAAGACCGAATAAAAAAAAATATTTTTATTTTGTTATAACATTTTAAAACGGGTAATTTTTGTCCATCATTGGTGTACGCTAATGGGTGGCACTGATAGGCAGTACTTGTAGGTGGCATTGATAGGTTGCATAAATGCCTCTTCCTATTTCGGGACCTGTCAGCATGAGGAGAAAAAAAAAAAACTATCTTGAGCTTTTGTTTTGATCATGTGATCAGCTGTCATTGGCTGACAGCTGATCACATGGTAAGGGGCCGGGACCGGCCCCTTACTCGGATCGGTGCTCACCCGAGTCTCAGTGATTACAGGGAACGTGTACAGGGAAGGCAGTCATATGATGGCCTCCCGGGAATTCAGATCCACGCTGTGGCCGTCATTTGGCCATAGCGCGGATGTCAAGTGGTTAAAGCCTTTTTAACCACTTGCTTACTGGGCACTTAAACCCCCCTCAGTCCCAGACCAATTTTCAGCTTTCAGCGCTGATGCACTTTGAGTGACAATTACGCGGTCATACAACACTGTACCCAAATGAAATTTTTATCATTTTTTTCCCACAAATAGAGCTTTCTTTTGGTGGTATTTAGTTACAGCTCGGAGTTTTGCTCGGAGTTTTATTTTTTGCTAAACAAACAAAAAAAGATGCAAAAAAAAATAAAAAAAAAATCATGTTTTAATAGTTTGTTATAAAATTTTGCAAACGGGTCATTTTTCTCCTTCATTGAAGTGCGCTGATTAGGCGGCACTGATAGGCTGCATTGGTGGGCACTGATGGGCTGCATTGGTGGGCACTGATGGGCTGCATTGGTGGGCACTGATGGGCTGCATTGGTGGGCACTGATGGGCTGCATTGGTGGGCACTGATGGGCTGCACTGGTGGGCACTGATAGGCATAGTTAAGGCGGCACCGATGGGCACAGATAAGGCGGCACTGATGGGCAAAGATGGGCACAGATAAGATGGCACGGATGGGTGGCACGGATAAGTGGCACGGATGGGTGGCACGGATGGGCACTGATAGGTACCACAGATAGATGGGACTGATAGGCACTGATAGGTGGCACTGATAGGTGGCTCTGATAGGTGGCACTGCTGGGCACTGATGGGCGGCACTGCTGGGCACTGATGGGCGGCACTGCTGGGCACTGATGGGCGGCACTGGGGTGCAGCACCTTTGAGGCACTGTGGGTGGCACTGTGGGGTGGCACTGTGGGGTGGCACTGTGGGTGGCACTGTGGGCACTATGGGCACTGACGGGGGGCACTTACTTTTTCTTTTATTTTACTTCAGGATGGCACTGCGGGAGGCAGGTGGGCACAGGCAGGTGGCAGGTGGTCCCTTGTATTGATGGCCGTGATCGGGACTGATGTCCCGATCACGGCCGCCGGTGATCGGCTTTTTTTTTCTCTCCTCGCGCTGTCAGCGCGAGGAGGAATAATAGCCGATTACCGGCTCCGTTCTATCACATGATCAGCTGTCATTGGCTGACAGCTGATCACGTGATAAGGGGTCGGGATCGACCCCTTACACGGATCGGTGATCAGGCGAGTCTCACGGACTCGCCGATCACAGAGCGCGCCGCGCGCGCCCCTCAGGGGGCGCGCAGGCCGCTCGTAACCAGGACGACGTCAATAGACGTAGTCCTGAAAATGTAGGTCCGCGCTAATGCCGTCATTTGGCAATAGCGCGGATCTGAAGTGGTTAAAGATTCATGCTAAGGCTCGGTTCACACTGCTGTGACTTGGGATACGATTTGAGTCGCATGACTTGTAAAATCCTATGTTAGTAAGTAACTGAGAGCAGTCTTAATTAGCACTACTGAAGTCTCTCTGACTTTAGGAAAAGTCCCTGTGCTAGTTCAAGGCGACTTCTATCTGTCTTGTGCCCATAGACTTTAATGGAAGTCGCCTCTATGCTGCATTCACGCGATCAGAATTTTGGTCGGAAAAAGCTCTGATGGTTTTCCCGACGGGATTTCGCTCAAGCTGTCTTGCATACACACGGTCACACCAAATTCCGACTGTCAAGAATGCAGTGATGTACAACACGTACAAAGGGACTAGAAAAAGGAAGTTCAATAGCTTCCATCTCATAGTTGAATCTGAGCATGCGTGAGAATGCATACACACAAACGCATTTTCGGATAGGAACTTTAGAACCTGCTCTCAGTCTTTTGCTGGCCGAAATTCGACCAGCAAAAGTCTGATGGAGCATACACACGATCGCATTTTCTGACCAAAGGCTCTCATCGGTCTTTTGCTGGCCGAATTTCCGTTCGCATGTACGCGGCATTAGTTGGATCCTCAACATTACAGGAAGATTACACAGACGTTCCCTGAAGGTGCTTCAAAGTCATGCCGAAGTCCCCTGGCAAAGTTGCACTGCAAGTCAGCCGACTTTCAGGTCGTGACAGTGTGAGCCGAGCCTAAAGCCGCGTCGGATTTGCAGACGGGAAATTTTGGCTGTGAACTTGTTGTCGGAAAGTACGACCGTGTGTATGCTCCATCGAACATTTGCTGTCGGAATTTCTGCACACAGATGTTTGAGAGCAGGTTCTCTAATTTTCTGACAACAAAACTTGTCAAAGTCCGATCGTGTGTACACAAGTCCATCGCACAAAAGTTTACGCATGCTCTGAATCAAGCAGAAGGATCCGCACTGGCTATTGAACTTCTTTTTTCTCAGCCCGTCGTACGTCTTGTACATCACCGTGTTCTCATGCTCAGAATTTTTGGGCAACATTTGTGTGGCCGTATGTATGCATGACAAGTTTGAGCCAACATTCAGAAAAAACACGGTTTCGTTGTCGGAAAATCCGATCGTTGTTTACGGGGCATTAGACTGATAATAGATCAAAGTTAACCATTACCCATGGACTCATTCACACCAACAAGCTAAAATGCGTCAGTTGTGTAGGTTGGTGTTTTGCAGTTTGTAACCTTTCTTTATCTCTGTTTCTTTTTTTTTTTTTTTTCTTGACTTTAAAGCAGAGTTCCAGCCTGGGTGAAAAAAATAAGTCAGCTACAATTACTGTAGCTGCTGACTTTTAATATAAGGACACTTTCCTATCCAGGGAGTTTGCAGTGTCGGCACCCAAAGCCAACCCATCCATCAAGCAAGCACCGGCATTCTTACTATATGAAGCTTTCACAGCCTGTTTCCTACTGCGCATGTACGAGTCGTGCATTGCTTTGTGAATGGTCCTGTCATCTTCTGGGACACACACAGGTCCCAGAAAGCAACAGGGGGAAGGATGAGGGCAAAATAAACAGTTACTTTTTTTTTTTTTTTTTTTTTGCCTGGAACTCCTGCTTTAATAAAGGAGAAGTATGGCCACCACCACCAAAGTTGTTTGGTGTGGTGTGTTTTTTTTTTTTTTTTTTTTTTTTTTTTCTGCCCATACTTCTTTTCTGGAACTCAAGTGGTCGCCCTGTGACCATGAATCGGCCACCAGCTGACATCACAGTGGCTCCAGGCTCTGTAAAGATCCTGACAACAATGTGCCGCTGAGAGCCTAAGCCAGACACTTCCGCCCCCTCCTCTGGCACTCCAATGAGTGCTGGACAGGCAAAGCAGAGAGCGGTGACTGACAGTCGCCACACTCTGCTTAATGCGGACCGAGAACTGAGTGATCGGCGGTCATGTGGTGGCTCATTTCTCAGGCTTGGAGGCAGCAGGGTACAGCTGCAGCAAGTCATTTTTTCAGTTTTTTTTATTTTATTTCCACACTTCTCCTTTTTAAAATGTCACAAAATGCTGCGCAACTCATGTCAAAGAGAAGCAAGAGATTGGTTTTTACTTAAGAATCATACTTGCCTAGGTGGGTGCAGCATCGGTCTGATGCTGCATCTGTCCCCTGACAGCTCTAAGAACGAGAACCCAGTAATCAAACGCCGCAGATTGCTCGGTTCTCAGAGCTCCCTGAGCAGAGAGCTGGTGACTGCTACCGCTGTCTGCTGTGCCCCCCCCCCCGTGCTCACTGAAGAGTGCTGGGCTGTGGAGGAGGCGGGAGTGGCTGGATCAGGCTCTCAGTGGCTCACTGAGAGGCTGAGCTGGGTGCCAGTCCAGGCATGCTGGTGGATCCCGTCTTTATGGTCGCCATATTTCCCAAGCCTGGACCGGTGTTCTGCCATATAGTGTCCGGCCATCGAATGGTGTCCGGACCGTACTGCGCATGCGCAGTATGGAGCAGACGAAGCTTCGGAAAATCTCCGAAACTGAACAGCGCCTGCGCTGTGAGTGGAGGTGGTAGCCCCACCATCCAAGCGGACATAGGGTTGTGAATATTAGAGGGCCCCTTGCGGGCGAGCTTCGCTCGCCATGCTTCGGGCTCGGCCTCGCTGCGCTCGGCTCTTTTTTATTCCTACTCTATGTCCACTTGCATAGTGGGGATAGAACCTGGATTCACGGCGCAGGCGCCGTGAATCCTCTGCAATTTTCGGGATCTGTGTTGCTGTGTACTGCGCATGCGCAGTACGCAGCGGACACTATCGGATGGAGGACGTTATTTGACAAGACACCAGCTCTGTGACGTCAGCTGACCACGGACTTTCACCAGCTGTCTGCTGAAAATGGGTCATTGGCGTGCAGAACAAACGGGCTTTGGTTGTACTTCTCCTTTCACCTTTCCTCCACTAAGCGTTGTTTTATATGTGCCCTTGCAATGAGCCTGTGGTGATCAAAGTAGCTCAACAGGAATATTGTGAATGAGCCCCTTATCCTAGGAAGCAAATATCTTTAGGAGATCGCTGACAACATAACCTACAGCCATATACTTTTTGCTTTGGGATCTGTCACCGTAGCACCACCCAGTCATCTTTTTCACACTCAGTATTTGCACAGGTATTGCAAGCCTTTTTCCGCATGGCGATTTTCATAGCAGTTGATGGGTCTCTTAGGCATCAAGCATTGAGCAACGCGCTATTGAGATTTTGGGTGTCCCTTTTTTTAGGAAGGGGAGAGACTGTAGAGGAAGACACCAGCAGCATTGCTCGGACAGATACTAACACAATGTAACTGTTTCATTGTAGCTTTTTTGTTTTACTTGTGCTAAATGTTTCTGTTTCAGTGGCAACAAATAGTGTTATCCTATGTGTCTGTCCATTGACGACAATGTTTTAGTCTAGCTTTTAAGAGTGCATCAGCTTCTAGGAGCATTTTTGGGATAGATTTGCCAGCAGAAAAAAAGCTGAATGCTGCTAAAACGCTGGCAGAAAAATGCTATTATGAGCGTTTTTTATCCAGTGTTCTTCTGTTTTTTTTTTTTTTTTTGTGTACATGGGGCATAACATTTCCCAAAGCTTAACTAGAGGGAGGTCCTCTTTCCTCAGCAGCTCACACGTACACACTTCCATATCCTTACATACAGAAGCTAATCCCTTTGGAGCCTATGTAATGTTGGTGCACAGGTGCCATCATCAATTTTTATGCAAGCCAGGATATAGATAAAGAAGGGGGCCATGGCTATTCATGGAAGAAATACAGTGGGTATAGAAAAAAATTGCCCCTCTTTTTATAATTACAATATGTTCCTTTGTAGCCTGAAATGAAGACAGGCACAGATTTTGTTTTATCCAGCTGCATTTACTCTTATAATATCCAAAGAAAACCCCAACAAGTCAGCAAAAAATTAATAAATCACTGAGTTGGAAAATAGATCGCTCCCTTGTGTCAGTATTTTGTTGAACCACCTTTTTTGTTTTAGTCTGTTGGGATATGTCTCTACTAACTTTGCACATCTAGCCTTTGCAATATTTGCCCACGCTTCTTTGACCATTTGTGGACTGAAGTCTTCAAGTCATTCCACAGATGGGGTTTAAGTCTGGACTTTTACTAAGCCATGCAAGGACCTTCACCTTTTTCACCTTTTTCTCCTTCAGCCGCTATGTGGTCAATTTTGCTGTGTGCTTTGGGTCATTGTCAACTTTCTGGCAGATGGCAGCAGATTTTCCTGAAGAATTTGATGGTATTTTGCCCCATTAATTTATCCTTCTATCCTGACAATTGCTCCAGTCCCTGCTGCAGATTAACACCCCCATAACAGGATATTACCACCTCTATGCTGTACTATAGGAATGGTGTTATGTCAATTGTTAGCTGTATTGGAATTCCACCAGACATATCATTTGGTGCTGAGGCCAAATAATTACATTTTAGGCTCATCTGACCATAACACATTTTTCCGTGTGGCCTCAGAATCTTCAAGGTGTGTTTTGGCAAAGCTCAGTCATGACTTCATGTGTCCTACCTTGAGGGGTGCCTTTTTTCTTCCAGCCCTCCCATACAAGCCACATTTGTGGAAAATTTGTGATATTGTTGTCACATGCACACAATGACTCTTCATCATAAATTTCTACAACTGCTTCAGAGCAGCTGTAGACCTCTATGTAGCCTCTCTGACCAGTTTCCTCCTGGCTTGGTCATCCAGTTTGGAGCGACAATCTGATCCAGGGAGGGTCTGTGTTATACCAAATACCTTCCACTTCTTTATATAGACTTCACTGTAAAGCCTTTGAGATGTTTTTATATCCATCTCCTAACTTATGCCTGTGACAATGCCTCCCCCCCCCCATCGTTGATTGTTTTTTGCGTTGGGACTGAAATGCTCCAGGAAAACTCTTTTCATGCTGAGCTAATACAAATTATCACAGCTGAAATTCAAATAGCTTTGCATGCCATTAGGTGATTAGCTACACCTGATTGAGTTTACAAGTCATTTTTAGGAGGGGTGATCCTTTTTTCCAACTCGGTGGGGGGGCTAATTATTTTCTAATACCCACTCTAAGTATAGTACATATGGGTTATAGTTCTTTTAAACTAAATCTATTGTACAAGTAGAGAAATGCATAATAAAAGTTACCTTCAGTGGCTACAGCATGTCACAATGATCATTAAATCCTGGGATACAGGCAGCTAAATATGTAAATTTCTCAGCATGTCCCTGTCCCTTGTGCATCTCAAGCCCCTCTATTTGATCAGCAAGTCCTTGCCCCATAGGATCTATGACCACCTAAGAAAATCTGAACTTTCTTCCCAAAAAATATTGGGGAGGGGGTCTGGAGGCTTTCTGTAGATCAGGACCAATTTCTATGCATGTATGCAGTAATAGACATGTCAGTACAGGCACACTCATCTAATTGCCCTCCAGCTCCTCAATTGTCTGAGTACTCCATAAACAAGAACCTTCAGCTTGTCTGATGTTTCCTGGTTATATGTGAAGAGAGATATGGTGGAGGGAAGGTCAGGTGGAGGCTCATTATGTCACTTTTAGTGGGGAGCTTCTTCTCCTTACCTCCATATCATTGAAAACCTCATCATCAGCCTATGGACAGCTTTACAAGTTGCAGTTAGGATATTCCCTGGCCTTACAGATAGGATGCTATAAATGATGTTAAATCTACATACCATGCAAAAAATGAAATCTGAAATGCGTGGAGCACACAGAGCCTAAAATGTTACTAAATCCACAACTGTAAAATCCATTAAAACATGCTTGGTATACACACTGTGGAACCTAAGGGGTTAATCGTGTGCATTGTACAAAAAGGCTGCTTCATCCTGTCTTCTGTGTTCATCTCCTTCCGTTGCCCCAATCCATCTGCTGATAAGGCATAGTGTTTGGAGTCACTCTGCACATGCTCAGTTTGGTGTGTATTACTAGAGTTTTTTTTTTTTTTTTGTCTTGTGCATGTGATCTGCACTGGGCCAACCAGCACTGTCCAGACATAGGGTCAGGGGTCCTGCAGCCTCATAGGGCAGTCAGAGGATAATAAAAACTTCTCCTACAAGCTTTACCAGATACCGATTGAAGTCACAAGACTGCTAAATACCGCAGATATGAAAAAGTATTTAGCAGTTATATTTATTAAAACTATTGCATTTCCATGTTCTGTATACTCTGAGAGACCAAATATAGTGAATGCAGGGTCCTAGTAACACTTTTTTTTAATTGCTAAGGGTTTACTCTCGAAACATTTTGGGAATGCAGCAAGTCACCTGTTACCCAAAAATTATTTTGTTTCTTGTATTTTGGTGTCCTGGAAATATAGCTCTGCAGTGCTTTCTCAATCCCAGTGGGTGTTCCAAACAATTGTTGATGGCTTCAACAACAACCTCTGTTCTCCCCCTATCTGCTACAATCTCTTGCACCCCATCTGGTGTCTTTCCAGTGACCATCTTTGACAGTCAGTCAGGCCTCATAATGCCTCCACAGGAGAGGTGGTGAAAGGGTTGGGTTCACTTGCCGATAAGCCACTGTGTGGAACTTCCAGTGACTGCATTACCACAATGATTATTATGTGCCATAGTAAACATATTTTATTTTAGTTGCTTCTTTGAATTGATATTTTTATTGGTCTTTCATGTGAACTTTGCCATAATTTACTGTCCCCTCTGTTAGCCCTCAAAATATCCACCAATTTATTAAGCTGATCAGAGGAACAGTTTAAGAAGTGATGCATGGTCAAAGATTGTGTACACCTGATTTAGCACTTTACCTTCTTTACTTTAACTTCTTATAGAAAATCCAAGTCTTTTCAAATCCCTGCACACCAGTGCTAGTGATTTTATATTTTAAGCCTTTTTTTTTTTTTCTTTTTTTTTCCTAGATGTAATTGTTGGCTGTGGGCCCCCGTGCCTTCACTTGGCTCAGCATATTGGTTATCTGCAGGATGTGAATTAGGCCAAGAATCTGAGGTGGACAATCTACGGGGCTTGTGGTTCAGTGGTGTTATTACTTCGAAAGTGTTGTGAAGAATAAACCTATGAAGAACAACATCTCCCAGGCCATAATTTGAAGTAGATGCTGGTGTTTAAGCTGGGGATTGAGGCTTTTTGTTTTTCCAATATATAGTTATTGAATTTATCAAAGGGAGAACACTAGAAATAAAACGGTCTGTAATTTTGTGGAAGGGAAGATTGTTATGCTGGTATTTATTGGAATTGTTCTGTTCTTTTGTGAATGGTGTTTTTACTGATGTCATCATAGAAAGCTTACACCAAAGTTATTATTAAAGCAGAACACCAGGCGGATAGCTTTGGTATTTTTTACATCCCTTCCCTGGTTTCTGTATCCTGTGTCTGTGCTGGTCCAGTTCAGCCTTATAGATTTCTATAGGGTTGGTAGGAGGATAGGAGGCTATGGGCTGAACTGTGTAGTTGTTTTATAGGTGGATAGAAGTCTATGGGCACAAACCATGTGAACGTCAGATAGAAGTCTATAGGGTCAAATTGTGTAGATGTGGGGATCTGATCAAGAGGCTGGTAGGGGAATGTAAACCATGAAATGGGCCTTGGGGTGAGTTCTAGGTAAGTATATAGATTTATGGGGGGGGGGGGGGGGTTGGTCTAGATCTACTTGGGAGGATGGGGATAAAAGGGTTGGAAGAGTTGTCGGGAAACTTTCATTTTGCTTCAAAGCAACTCCCACCTTGCATTGTTGCTTGAACAGTGAACACAAGCACTTTCTTGGGGGAGGGGGTGGCAGTGAACCAAATTGCAAAGTATTTTTAGTCAGATTTAGGCTTCATGCACACTCTGCTCCTTTGGATGCCCTTTATGCTTACAGGGTAAAAATAGCTTAAAAATGCTGTTAAATCTGTGTTTTGCAAAAGAGTATGCATGCTCGCATGTGTTTTATGCTTTCTATTGGATCTGGCTGTTAGAATGCATTAACACACCTAATGGAAATGCACATTTTGTGTGTTTTTGCTGCCTAAATGCTCCTCTCCTGAACACGCAAGTGATATTGTTTCTGCCTCTAAATGCCTATGGGCTCTTTCACACGGGACAGATCCATGCTGATCCTCCATCGATCCCCGCTGAGCAGGCAGATGACAGGTCCGTCTTTGCACACTGTGCAGTGATGGACCTGTCGCAGCGCTGCTCTTCCCCTATGGGAGATCGGATGGCGACGGACCGCAGAGTCCGTCATCACCCGATCCGATGACGGATGGAAAAGTAGATTTTTCCTCCGTCAAACTTTTTTGGAGTGGAGCGGGTCGAATGTCAGTGGACATGTCACCGCTGACATCCGACACTCCACAGACCTCTATGGAGCATCCGTTCAGGTCCGCCTAAAAAACTGACAGGCGGACCTGAACGGATAGGTCATGTGAAAGAGCCCTTAGTGTGCATGAGCACCTAGGTTAATGTAGGGGGGTTTAGAGGCAAAAAAAAATCTTAACACCTTTTTAAACTGGAGTTTTTTTTTTTTTTGCTGCAGTGTGTATGATGAGGCCTAAATTTTATAATTAACTCTTAGCACTGGCGACTCCTGGTCCTTTGAGAGGTTTTAGTCAAGCAAAGGCAGGCATTTTGGTCATGTGACCTCCATGATTGGCTGTCAGTGGTCACATGATCAGGAAGTGCAAGATGGCAAGTAGCGATCGAAAGCTTTCCGTTACCCTCTGGTAACTCTGCCGGGAGCAAGCAGAGTACATGCTCTCGGCACAGCATTGTTTACATTTTGGCATGCATATATGCAGCTTCACTGCACTAAGGCCCACCCGCGAGAGGCCGCATATATGTATACCACTTGCTTGAATGGGTTAAGGAGGCCTGGGGTGCTTGGAAGATGAGATCAGGCAGTTAGTGACAAAATGCACCATTCCACTCACTCTGAGTGGATGGAACATAACTTTTGTGTGAGTGCTATCAGTAGCTTTAAACATGTATTTAGTGGCCTATAGCTACAATTTAGAAAGCGAAATGCCTTTAAAAATAAAAAAATAAAAGCTAAAGCCAGCATTCCTGTTATTCGGTACGTAGGGCCTGCTTGCATACTGCTGTGACATGGTAAAGCATGCTATATGCATTGGTTGGATGCAACGCATATTGCAATTCATGTAAACAAGTGGCTTAAAGTGGTTCTAAAGCATAAATATTTTTTACCTTAATTAAATTCCTTGCATTAAGGTAAAATGTGTAGTCCATGCTTTTTTTCACCTGTGGTTTTTGGTTTTAATGGTAGCAGCCATTCCATGTACATTTTACTAGATTTTTGGCAGAAACTGAAATTTTAGTGTGCATGGTGTTCCATCAAAACCTACTTTTGTGAGTCTTTTTAATGTTCCTGATGCATGCAAACGATAATCTGCATTTATTTACAGTGTGTGTTTTAATTGTACATTGCAGCATGGAGACACTGTCAAGATGAAATGGTTATTGTGTACAGTGTGGTCACCATGAGACCAGTGCAGTGCCACGTTTTTCTCTTCTAACCTGCGTGTCGAAATATTTCCTTCATACGAAGTTCTCTATGGAAGAAGCCTGTTAGCTGAACAAACACTTGAGTTCGGTGAAGTAGACTAGGCCTTTTCTAAACCGTGAAAACTCGCTCTGTTTTTTAAAATATAGCTACGTTGCAAGTAATGGAATGTTTGTCAGGCTGTAACACAATTGACTAAAGGTTTTTTTTTTTTTGTTTTTTTTGTTTTTTTTTTCTTCGTGACTAAAAATTGAAATTTGTCTGGCCCCAGGAACAGCCTTTGAAAAGATTAAAACCTTGCTCGGCCTTTTGTGCTCTCCTGTGTGAAACTAAAACCACCATCTCCCCTTAAAAGTCAACATACTTTCTCTGTAATATATATTGGTATTCAGAAAGACCATTTTGTCTTCCACTACCCTAAGGGAATAGCAGGGAAGAAATGTTACAGCTGCCTGGCCTTTTGACCTCAGACTGGGGGCCACTGTGAAGGGAGTGGGCAAAATTGTTTTCTCTATGGAGTAAAGAACATGCAGATGAGAGGTTGTATTCTCAGGCCCCAGAATCCTTTTATGAAGGGTTGATGTTTAATAGTACACATTCTCTTTTGGGTTTTGAAAACATTTCTTTCAGTGTAATAAAATGATCTACTTAGGACCTTCGTCGGTAATGGTGAGTTCCTCCACCTTTTGCGATCTCGCCACAAGGCCATCAATTGCACAAATAAGGTGGTAATGGTATGTAAGTGCCAGGCTCTACACATAGGAATATTCCTTTCAAGGCCTTCATCTATAAAAACAGTTGCTAATGGGAGTAATGTAGAAAATTGCTAGGCTGCATTTACATATACATTAACTTGAAGCTGATAGGAAGGCTTTTGTGTAGTCTTGCCAGCGAAGATAGAGCTAGTAATGTGTTTGGATTATGCAGTCTTAGGTTACACTTGTGTTCTGACTGAGGTTTTTTTTTTTTATCTCTACCTGAACCCGCTTTTATAAAAAACTATATTTGAGATGTCCACCATGGTGGATTTTAAAATCCTGCTTTCTTTTTATTTTTTTCTTTGCTCCCCCCCCCCCCCCCCCCCCTTAAAAAAAAAACATGCTTGTTTTTCTGTTTTGCAAGCTTTGCCCTTTTGTCCAATAATTTTTCTTTGACAAACCGAATTGCTGCTGTTCTATGTAATTACCTCATGAACATCTTAAAATACTTTAAGTGCCTGACTCAACAGTTATAGTGAGCTTGACCAGGAACTTTGACAGGACTAATATACTCCAGGTAGTCTGAGTAAATTTTGTTCCAGATAAGTGAGGTGCTAAGCAGTAAATCCAAAGGATGAGGGTGACGAGCAAGGTAGCAGCAACCTTTTTTCCTTTTCTGTCATGTCAGGTTCACTTTTATAGCAGGTACGTATGCCAGACTGGAGTTTTTTGAGCCAGTGACAGCGATGCTCTAATTGAAAGCAAAGTCCACCTTTTGGACTATGTGACTGGCTCTCAATGGAGCTGGTTCACACACCTCCGGGGCGGCTGTGGTCCCAATTGGAAAAGGGGCCTATGCGTCTCTTGGCTCAGTTTCAGGTCCAAATTCAGGCAAAAATGTGGACCTTATTCACTCCTGAACCTGAAAACAGGGATGCACTGGATCCCCTTGCGAGCCGAGGCCACAGCTAGTGTGAACCTGGCCTAAAGGCATCCATGTATGCCAGATCAATATTCCTTTAGGCCGGGTAGGCTGACATTCCTAAACTCTCCTTTAGAAAAGGCTGCATGGCTGATATTGATCTACTGACCCAGAACAAGTATGCAGGTCAGAATTCTGACCCTATGCTCTGTATGCTTGTTCCAAGTCAGTTACTCCAAGTATAGAGGCTCC
Organism: Lithobates pipiens; assembly: GCF_037356315.1. NCBI lineage: Eukaryota > Metazoa > Chordata > Amphibia > Anura > Ranidae > Lithobates > Lithobates pipiens. The sequence goes on from NW_027507764.1 coordinate 120,112,191, forward strand.
AGAGATAGCCAGGCAACTAGCAATTTCAGTAGGAGGTCAGAAGTGTACTCTTAACACTTTTTTTTTTTTTTCCCCCTTTAGGGCTTATTCATGCACTGCACATGTCCATCATGTGTCTAGGGACTGTTTATGTGAGGACAGCACAGTCATGTGCAATTGTGAGAATCAAAGGCAGGAATGAGCAGGATGTAATGCCGTGTGTGTGTGTGTGTGTGTGTGTGTTATATATATATATATATATATATATATATATATATATATATATATATATATACACACACACTTGTATGTGCCCCATGACTCTCTACTACTACACCGACTAGCTCCTGATTCCTTCTTTCATTTGTCATCCTCTGCATATTGATGACAGTTCACAAGACTGGCTGGTCTGTCATTTAACTCTACAGGGAGCCAGGAAGAGATTTCACTTTACATCCAAGCCAGTTCCTTGTGAGATGTATTTAGTTTAAGCTGTAAAACAGTGCAAACATATTAGGTTGGGTAATAGCTACTTTTTTCCCCCTATAAGCGCACACACATATCAAATGCATATTGCAAATACATGAATCAAGTTAAGACTGCATTCACTTCTGTAATGATTCCCAAAGTACGATAATGTTGAGCCCAGGTTCACGCTAGTGCAGACAGACATCGCCTGCGATTTGCACCCGCACTGCGGTGCCGATCGCATGTGATGTCTGTGCAATTTTATGGCTTAACTGGCATCGGATTCCCACGAAAATAGTGCAGGAATTTTTTGTCCCGCACTGGAATCAGATCGTATGGATGTTCTTACCTATGCGATCTGATTCCTGTGCATTGTGATCTGTGAACCGATCTAGGGCTGTCATTAACAATGTATTGACACCAGTAGCGGTTCGCAGAGGGCAGTGTGAACTGCCTGCGGGAGGGATGCGATGTGGGAACCGGTGCTGTATTTGCTCTAGTTTCCACATCACACAAGTGTGAACCTAGGCTGAGGATGAAAAATCCCATTATTGGCAATGGAACCATTCACACGTGAGCATTGTGTTGCTTGTCGTCTGTTGCAGGAAGCTTCAAAAAATGACATGAGCTTCTTTGAGAAAGAATTGCATGTTTTTGACACCATAAACTTTAATGGGAGCACCTTAAAAATTACCTTTTAGGTGTTCCCATTTAACAGACTATAGGGCAGTGATGGCGAACCTTGGCACCCCAGATGTTTTGGAACTACATTTCCCATGATGCTCCACTATACTACAAAGTGCAGAAGCATCATGGGAAATGTAGTTCCAAAACATCTGGGGTGCCAAGGTTCGCCATCACTGCTATAGGGACTCCAAAATGCCTGGCTACACATACTCCATTGTGAATGATGGAGGATTCCTTTTTTAATTTTTATTTTTATGCAGTGGTAACTGTACTCCACGTCATCGGGCTCCATCCATGGACATTGGATGCACTTGCTTATTCAAGCTTGTGGGATTTATTAGTCATCTCTTTTGCAATATTGGTTTTTTATGATTTCCATATTTTGTAAAGTGCTGAAGTCCTTAGGGAGAAAAGCACTGTACAAATACTATTATTATGGTTATTATTGCATTTTCATAGCATGTGTCTGCACCTTTTGTTATTCTCCCTTGTAATCTAACTCAGCAGATAGAGTTCAGTTCAAAAGCTGTTTCATACGGCAATAATGGAAGCTTTTTTGTCTATTTGCTGCCAAACAGAATCTGCTGCGATAGATGACCTCCCTCACCACGTTGTGCCCATATCTGTGATAGAAGATTAGCAGGATTCATAGATGTCACAGCCAGCAGACTGAAAGGAAACACTAACGCAGAAGAAGAATTTACACACAATTGTTTGCTTGTGTTCCCTGCTAACTGCTCTTTTTTACCAGTGACTAGTGTATGTTTTTGTTATGGGCCTACATATGCTGGATAAAGCACAATGCACAGTTATGATCTAGACTGAACTGCTGACCAGCCAGTGTCTGTAAATGAAAGAAGGCCACAATGGAATAACAGATCATGTCCTGTGCGGTTTATATCTGGCAGGGCTAAAGAGCGGATTTAAAATCCAGTGTGCAGCTGTATAGGCAAATAAACCTGGCCCTGTCTATTTCCCCAGTCAGAGTGAAAGGACTTTATGCACATGGCCGATTGGAGCTGTACAATGACCAGATCGGATGTGGCAAGTATGGCCAGGTGCTTCCAAATACCTGCAGACAGGAAACCTATATAGGTCAATGGTGGACTTACCTGGTCCACAGCTGTCTCAATATTCTCATGTAGTCACGCATGGAACGATTACCTGCTAAGTATGAATGCGTGCCCCTGGACTTGAGCCATCAGCATCCAGGAGTGAATATCTCTCCCCAACCACAGGTAATTAATCACTCTGTGTTCAATTGCATGCACACAGTTTTAGCCTGTCATTGATTTGCACAGGCTTCTTGTCCATGGCTGATTGGAAATACCTGGCTTTACATACTGCAGAAATACAGATTGGCCATGTGCATGAACTTCAGTCCCATCTGTAGCCACTTAGACCCCATTCACACCTGAGCGTTTTGTAGCTTGACGCCTGAAGCTACAAAATGCTGGAGGGGAAAAAATCCATTATTCTCAATGGAGATGGTTCACATCTCCACTCCAAGTCGCCTGGAGCCCTACGCCTGAAGCTCAAACAAGTTCCGGACCCTTTTTTGTCGCGCGAATCGGGCTGATTTGGGCGTTTTTCTTCTTTTAACATTGGTGACCTTTTGCCCTGCACAAATTCGCGGCAAAACGCGGTAAAAACCGCCGCAAATCGTGGTAAAAAACGCTGCAAAAAACGATTGAAAACGCTACGCTCAGGTGTGAATGCAGCCTTAATACCTATCCATTGCTCTGTTGTGGCTGCTGCAAAATACCCAGTGCTTCCAGCTATAAGGAGAACACGTGACCTTCTCCCATAACGTATTACTCTAGGCTAGCAGCCAGTCACTTGATGAGGGAGTGACTTGGCTGCTTACCTTGATATCCACACCAGTGGACTTCTGGATGTTGGTGGCGGCTACAACAAAGGAGCTCTGGGGAAATGTAAAGATAAAGTGGTCAGGGGTGGTCTTCACACATCCTCCTGGTCAAGGTGACTGGAATGTGTCTGGGTGGGTTCCTTTCAACTAAGGCTCGGTTCACACAGGGGGCGATGCGAGGCGACACAACTTGCCGCGCCGCGACCTCAGCGGCGACTTGCAAATGACTTCTGTATAGAAGTCAATGCAAGTCGCCCCGAGGTCGCTCAAAAGTAGTACAGGAACCTTTTTTCTAAGTCGGAGCGACTCGAGTCGCTCCTCTTAGAACGGTTCCATAGTACAGAACGGGGGCGACTTGTCAGGTCGCGGCACGGCAAGTCGTGTCGCCCCCTGTGTGAACGGAGCCTAATTATATTCAGAAATGTAGTTACCATGGGCAAAGGGAAAGGAGTTTTTTTTTTTTTCCCCTCTTGTCTGTTATGGCAAAGGTTGCACGTCTGTTTTCCATAATTGCAGCAGTTGAGATGTCGACCTTGCAGGACATTGGTGATTTTCAACCTTATTGACTATGTAGTTGGTCTGACGGCATGATAGACGTGCACTGATGAAAGAAGACTATAAGGCCTCATACATACTGCAACTAAAAAACGCTTGTTTTACAGGCATTTGCATTTTTTTTTCACTTTTAAACACCTTCCATGTTAGCTAGGTGTCCATGCACATTCATCGTTTAGCGGCAGAAAAAATAAAACATCACTTGCCTGTTTGGAGAGAAGCGTTTGGGCAGCGTTCGCGTATTCTAATGGTCAGCATAAATGTGATATTCTAACCAATGGAATGCATGTGTGTGTATAAATGCTTGCGAAAAGGCAGCTATCGTGTGTGGTGTGTGTGTGTTTGTTTTTTTGGGTTTTTTTTTTTTTTGCTGCTTTTCTCCTATAAGGGGAAAAGGCATCCATAAGAGCATAGTGTGCATGAAGCCAGAAAGTAATACACAATTGCTGTGCTGCGTTATCAAATAGGGAGCACAGCATGTAAAACCCCAATTCCAAAAACGTCGGATACTGTAAAATCGACATTTATGCAATGACTTGCTAATCTTCTAAATCCATATTTTGGTCACAGTAGAAAATATATCAAATATTTTAAATGGAGAAAATGTACATGTAAATGGAAGGATTTGCCCCCTTCACGACAGGCCATTTTTTTATTTATTTATTTTTAGCAATACGGCACTGCACCACTATAACTGACAATTGCGCGGTCTTGCGTCGCTGTACCCAAACTAAATTTACATCCTTTTTAATTTTTTTGGCGGTATTTGATCATCTCTGCGTTTTCTGTTTTTATTTTTTGCGCTATAAAACAGAGTAATAATTGGGAAAAAACAGTGTCCCAACTTTTTGGGAATTTGGGGTTGTATATGAAATATGTGAGTTTGCTTCTTCAACATATTCACATATAATAAACCATTTAAAAATGAAATGTATTGAAAACATATTAAAGCTGTCCTAATAATTCTGCATGGTGCCCTTGGCATTAATGTTCCAAAATCTATAGGCTTATTCAATAAAACAATAAAGAAAAGATGCTAACACGTGCACCTTTTGATTTCACCCTTTCATATCAGTACAACACTTATAAAAGTGCACCAGTCAAGCATTTTAAAATGCTGCTGTCAATATTTCTACTTGATAGGGGTTTACCACCTTTTGATAAGAAAGTGGAAAGCAGCAGGGTCACTATGGATTAGCTGGTTGTAGCCCGCTATGGCAGCCCTGGAGTACTTAGAACACATCTGTCTTAGAAGAAAGCCATCATGACTGGTGTCCGACGCTCTTTTTAAAATTCACGGCTGTTGGAGAAGCTGTGTGTGCTGTATTTGTAACTGGCACACCCTGAACAAAATCTTGTGACTATGGTCTCTCACTCAAAATACATAATGTAAAAACGTCCTTATCTGCTGTCCTTCAAGATCCCAACTACTACTTTTGCTAGGCAAAGAACCTTCCAGTTTGGGTATCTGAAACTACTCTCACTATGTTACCAGATGCTTGACTTTGATGACTTCAAAACTGAGCTGCACCAACCACCATGTATAACAAACGGTAACTGACACCTTCTGATGTTTGCTCTTAGGCAGGACTTTCTAAAGTATGAAATGGCTGACCAACTCTCATTAAAGTGGGACTTCAATCCTATTGTAAAAAATAGTCAGCATCCACAAATACTATAGGTTCTGACACTTATAGCACAGGAGTCCAGCACGGTCTTAACTGGGGCCAAAACCTTTCTGGGCTTCAGATCCTTGACGCCGCTGTCTTGTATATGGGAGCTGGCTGTGACTTCTGATGTCTCAAAGCCACCACCCCACCGTCCATGTACGAGATTACATGGCACCTTCAGGCTGACCCAACCTAATGAAATTGCAGAAATTGGAGTGGGTATCTGTCAGGAAAAAAGACCTGCTTCCAGAAGAAAAAAAACTGTTACCATAGAGGGGAGGAGGAGAGTGAGCAGAACTTGAAGGTCCACTTTAAGGTTGTTGTTGAAACATATAAGAAAGAAAAATGAATATATTGCATTTTTTTTGTCCTTGGATGCGATGGCTGCATTATTTTTCAAATTACTATGAGGAGTAAACAGTTGGATGCAAAATCGCATGCTTTTTTGGATATACCCATTTGAAGTCTATTGAAAACAAAACTGTTGCATCATGTTTCGAAGAAACTCCTGTTCTTTTTCTAAATGTTGAGCAACAACACAAGTCAGATGTGAACAGGCAGAAAAGAATAACATGGAAGTTTGGTGTTGAGCACTGCTGGAAACATACGTCAAGTCCCCCAGTATAAATGGGAGCTAAGATGCAAGACTTTGTCTCCTTAAAGCTGATCTACACTGTATCTGAGCTCCACAAAGCGAAAACCTCTATTTAATACATTTTCAGTATTCAGAGCAAACTCACTCGCCCATCCATCCATGTCTTCATGCTTTTTGTGAATAAATCACTCTGATAAACACCCCTCAGCATTTCCGGCCATGGCCATCTTGAGTAAGGGCAGATGATTCATGTAGCATTTACTTCCTGTAATCCATCTGCCCTTAGCTTAGGCATGCATGCAGGAGGGTATGCTTAGCTGAGACAGCCCCTCCTCCCCTATAACCTAATGCCTAAAAATAGAAATCAGGAAGTAACTGAAGAAATGGATAAAAAAAGTGTATAACCTGTTAGTATAATATACCCTCCAATCTATTTACTAATGCTAGCATCATAAGGATTAGAAATGCTGATTGAGAGACTGAAGTTCTGCTTCTAAAATTTTAGAAATCTGACAGTTTCAGTTCTCTTTAGAGGAAACCTAATCTGGCTTTTTTTTTTGTACTAGTTTGAATTAAACACTGCTTACCGAGAACAGTGTGAACCTCATTCGTCTCATTCGTCTCCTGTTTGACATGACCCAACTTGACGGAAGAAGGAGCTGTGCAACTTCTATGTAATATGCCTAGATACTTACAAATGCATTGATTCCTCGCTTTTTCTTTGATCAGTCCCTGTTGGCATCTAAATTTGACTGGTTTCGGAGCGCTTTATTATTATGCACGATATGTAAAAAGTAATCTACCATATGTGTTTATGCAGCTCATAGGTCGATCCAATGTAATATTTTATCACTGCTGCTGGCAAGTGCCTCATACTGTGGGCCATAAATACTTGATGTTGTGATTAATCATGTATAATATATAATCTGTGTAGATTAGAGGACACTCTTCCATGTGTGTGGATTTGAAATAGAAATGACCATTTTTTTTTGCATAATTATTTGCATTCGCTTTTTCAATTAAAGCAATACTCCAGGCATGGGAAAAATATTCTATCGAATCCACATTCTACAGCTCTTCGGGGCCCATTCACACCTGAACAATTTGAAGAGCGATATCTAACTCCAATCCAAGAGCAGTTTGGCCCCCGATAGACTTTGTTTGGAGCTCCTAGAAAAATGCAGGACACCTAGCTGTTTAGTGCCTCCAAAAAAAAAAAAAAAATCCTAAGCTTAAAACGCAAGCAAAACTCCAATACAAAAAAACCCCCCCAAAAAAACAACTCACAAACACAATCTGACAATCGGCTGTGAGCGGGCTTTTAAGAAGGCATTGAACCAATTGCACCAGTCACGGTGATGTTGCAAGCGCTAATTAAGGTGGATGGGGTGCAACAAATTTTTAATTTTTTATTTTATTTTTTTTGTTTTGTTTTTTCCCCATGGATTTTGAGAGGACCTGCACGAACCCCGAGGAAAGAACTGCCCATCATACTGAACGTTTATCAAAGAAATCATATTTCAGTCAGACTGCTACTGTATGAGTCCAAACTGTCTAAAAGCCCAACTGTAGAAAATACAGAAAAGATCTCCTTGCAGTGACGCCCCATCACACTGTAATGCCCTGTATACACGGTTGGATTTTCCGTCGACAAAATCCGTCAGATTTTTTTTATGTATTTTGGCCCAAACTTGTCTTGCATACACGGTTGTACAAAGTTGTCGGAAAACCCAATTGTTCTGAACGCGGCGACCTACAACACATACGACAGGACTATAAACGGGCCAGTAGCCAATAGCTTTCGTCTCGTAATTTATTCTGAGCATGCGTGTCACTTTGTCCGGGAATTGTCTACACACGAATGGAATTTTTAAATGATCGGATTTTGTTGTTTGGAAAATTTTAGATCCGGCTCTCAAACTGTGTCGAAAATTCAGACGGAAAAAGTCCAATGGAGCCCACACACGATCGGCTTTTCCGACAACACGATCCGATCGCACATTTTCCGTCAAAGTCTGACCGGGTGTACAGGGCATAAGGGTGCTTTCACACTGAATGCGCCAGCCATTAGCGGTAAAGTGCCACTCGTTTTAGCTGTGCTTTAGCCATTTTTATGCTGCACTTTTGCACCACTTTTTGCCCACTGGCAGGGTGCTTTTAACACCCAAAAGGGGTTAAAAACGTTGAAAGCGCTGCCTATTCATTCCAATGGGCAGAGCATTTTGGGAGTACTAAATACAGCACTCCCAACCCGTCCCAAAGATGCTGCTTGCAGGACTTTTCCCAACATCCCACAAGCGCACTGCCCGAGTGTGAAAAGTCACACTGGAATGAATGGGAGGCAGTTTTCAGGCGCTTAGCAGAGGCTATTATCAGCACTAAAGCGCCTGAAAACCACCCCAGTGTGAAGGGGGTCTAAAGGTGAAATGCTTGTTATCGTTGAAGGATGGGATGACAGGCTCCCTCCATCCATGTGACTGGTCTCCCAAAGAGTGCTTTCACACTGAAAGCGCCTGCCGTTTAAAGGGATCAAAGCCTCTTTTAGAAGGCACACTAGCTAGGCTGTAGTCGCACAATGCCTTTGTCATTTTCAGGCAAGGAAACCACCCACATACCAGATTGGAGGAGAGCACTGGAGCGAGGTAGAAGGTAAATATTTTCTCTGATAACTTATCCCTTAGTTGGGAAGCATTTGACCCATAGAGTGTGGGGCACCCACTGCAAGAGGTGTGTGTTGTGTGTTTGTTTTTTGTTTTTTCCTTTTAATATCCCCAAGGTTTGTTCCTTCCTTATTCTTATAATACATTGCATTATTTATGTAAACAGTACTGCTCTTAAAGCAGATAAAGTATATTAAACTTGTTTTCAGAGAAGAGGGGAGGAGGTAGGAAGAAAAGTGGACCCCATACCCCACCCTTTGGGTGAAGTTTCGCTTTAAGATCTGCTTTTAAAAATGCTTTTTACCATATTTTAGCATTTGTTCGTGTGTGTGTGTGTGTATGTATATATGTATATATGTATATATGTATATATATATATATATATATATATATATATATATATATATATAACACACTCTATCGGGAAGTTGTAGAACATTTTATATTAAGGCCTCGTGCACACTGGATGTTTTTAGATGTTTTTACAGCGGCTGTTTTTGGCAGTAGACGTTTTTTTCTACAGTCATTAAACTCTCCATCATGTTATCCTATGTGCCCATGTACACATAGGCTGCTATCAGCAGTTTTGGGCAGTAACATTTTTGAGCGGTAAAAAACCCCCAAAACTAGTGGGTTCTGAGAGATGTTTTTCAGCTGTAAAATGCTGATAAACACAGCTCACCAGCATTTTTGGATGTTTTTGATCCCATTGATTTTGTTTTTAAAGCGGTTCTGCACTCATAATAATACATTTGCCCATTCTGTTGCCTCTAGACCATATATTTGATAATGCCACCTGTTTTTTTTTTTTTTGATTCATCTACCTTTTGTAATCCGTAGTAGTTTATTTTCATCCCCTGCGGCGATGGGCGGTCTCTTGCGGGGATCAGCATCATTTCCTGCTGAAGCCCGCACTGTCTCCTGGGATCTCGTTCAAGTAATCCCAGGAGACATTGCGGCTAATGCACCCGACATCTCGCGAGATTTTGGCTAATACAGCCGACATCTCGTGTGATTTCGGCTATTACAGCCGAGATCTCGCGAGATCTCGGCTGTAATAGCCGAAATCACGCGAGATGTCGGGTGCATTAGCCGCAATGTCTCCTGGGATTACTTGAACGAGATCCCAGGAGACAGTGCGGGCTTCAGCAGGAAATGATGCTGATCCCCGCAAGAGACCGCGCATCGCCGCAGGGGATGAAAATAAACTACTACGGATTACAAAAGGTAGATGAATCAAAAAAAAAAAAAACAGGTGGCATTATCAAATATATGGTCTAGAGGCAACAGAATGGGCAAATGTATTATTATGAGTGCAGAACCGCTTTAAGCCTGAGTTCTGTTTGGGGGGGGTGTCGTCTATTGAACAGTAGCCTGGGTTCACACTGGTGCCGGGTGAACAGAGTAAGCGACAAACACACCACATTCCAGTGCAGACCAAAAGAAGGCTCCTGCACCATTTTGGTGTGTGCTGTAATCTTGGTTGTAGCCTCTCCCAAAAGTTGATCAAACAATGTAATGGACATACGCGAAAAGTTAAAGGATTTCTCCAGATAACTATACAGCCATGTATGCATATTTGAAAAATATCCACTGGATACACAACGGGACAGCAAAGGATGGGTCCAGAATCATCAACGGCGGCTACCTACCTCCTCCAGCTGTCTCTGTCTGCGCACCATCCTTAATAAAATCAGTAGCCTAGCCTCATCAATTTTCTGCATCACAGGATCCATAACACGGCAATCGCAAGCAAAATAGCTCCTGAACAATGCAGTGCTTCCTCTGTTCTCTAGAACTCTCTCTGCTCTGAAAAGGGTCACTAAACAATACACACAGACTTTGCAGAGATGCATTGTGGGTAAATGGGAGTTACTAATAGCAGAGAGGTGGTTTCTAGCTAAAAACGCTGAAAAACACTAATGCCAAAATTTTTAAAAAAACTTTTGAAAAACTCACTGCAAAGCTACTGGCGCTTTTAACGTTATTTTAACGTCCAGTGTTCATGAGGCCTAAAGAGTAAAGAATGTAGCATAACTATTTACCATCCGTGGAAGATCATCTTTTAACTTAATTTTTTTAGTAATAACCTTAAAAATGAACAATAACTAGGGTTGCACCAATACCACTTTTTTAAGACCAAGTACAATTACTGATACTTTTTTCAAGTACTCACCGATTATTATTATTTTTTTTTTTTTAATGTCAAGTCGGTTTTCAAAGCACAATACAGACTAACAATATCTTCTTATTAAATATAAGTGTGAAGAACCATAACTCAAGATTATAAAAGAATAAAACTGACTGATAGGTGGCACTGACTTATGGCCACTGATTTGTGCCACTGATGGCTGGCACTTATGGGCACTGATAGGTGGCACGTACTGCTGGGCACAGATTTGCAGCACAGTGGTGTAGTGGTTGGCACTCTCACCTAGCAGTAAGAAGGGTCGCTGGTTCAAATCCAAACCACGACACTACCTGCCTGGAGTTTGCATGTTCTCCCTGTGCCTGCGTGGGTTTCCTCCGGGTACTCCGGTTTCCTCCCACAATCCAAAGACAAGCAGGTAGGTTAATAGGCTTCTGTCCAAAATTGGCCCTAGTATATGAATGGGGACCTTGGATTGTGGGCTCTTTGAGGGTAGGGACCGATGTGAGTGTGCAATGTACAGGGGCAATTGTAGACACTCACTCAGGTTGAACTGGATGGACTGGTGTCTTTATTCAACCTTACTAACTATAATTGCTGGCACTGATATGCAGGTCTGATAGGTGGCACTGATTCGTGGCACTGATGGCTGGCACTGATGGGCACTGATATGCGGAACTAATGGATGGCAATGATGGGCACTGGTATGTGGCACTGACTGATGGGTGCTGATATGCGGCACTTATGGGCACTGATAGGTGGCACTGGTATGTGGCATCGATTTGCAGCACTGATAGGTGTCACTTATGGGCAGTGATAGGTGGAACTGTTTGGCAGTGGCACTGAATAATTGAGCACTAATTGCTGGCAGCCTGGCATGATAAAATAAAAACGACAATATGGGATCACAAGAGCCCATCTTGATGCAACCTGCACTCTGCCTCAGTAAGCCTAGTCCGAATGCAGCAGCGGACATCTAGTTACACCGAGCCCATATAGTTAGTGAACTATATGGACTGGGTGTAACAAGATGTCCACTGCTGCCTTGTGATGCAGGCTACTGAGGCCGAGTTCAGGGTGTACCAAGATGGGCGTTGCCGTGTACAGCCTCTGATGGAGACTTGGGCCATCACTTCAATCAACGATTCTGACGGCCCAGTCACCAATGAATGCACGGCTGCACTGTGACCCACAACCCTGCCCACAGACTTGCCTTCCTCCGCTGCAAGGACTCTCACCGTGCCTGGATCTCACCATGCCTGGACCCATGCTCCACCTTCTCCCACCCACTGACTTCCGAGATGCAGGTATCGGGTGAAGCACCAGGACCATTGGCCCAAGTACAAGTAATCGGGGGGAAAATACTCGGTATCGGCGCAACCCTCATATCAGAAAAGAATTGCACATAGTGAAAATGTTAGCGTCTCCCGTTAGTGCAGATGTAACCTTCTGTACACTGGTGGTTAGTGGAACATTACCCCCTTGCATTGATAGTCTGTGTAGGTAAGAGATCAGTTCACCAGAGATCATGGAACCCCTTGCAACCTTTGGAAGAACCCTGGGGTTCCAAGTAACCTTGGTTGCAAAAGGCTGATCTATGCAATATTGACACATACCCATAAAGAGACACCTTTCAGGTGGACTATCCTGCGGTAGTCTGTTGCTGCATGGAAGGAAATCGGAGAAAGCAGAGGAATCCCATGCAAAGCTTGGGGGAATCTATCAACTGCCTGGAGATAGACGTGTATTGGTGTGAATATCTTTGCACCCTAATGCCACAAGGTAACCACTTACTCTATATACAGCTCATAAGTAACTTTAGAATCTTCATAAATATTTGTAAAATTAGACTGTAATGGTCATCTTTTGTGTTTATTTCTTTATGTGTAGTCCGCCAGTAGGGACTTGGAGGCCTGTGATTAATGTGTGTAATAACAAGAGTCGCTGGGAGTTGCTATTATGGTGCTGGCTGGCAGGTTAATCACTGTCTGACATGGAAGCAGCTTTTAGGGGGACAGAAAGGGGCAGGCTTTACCTAAGTTCACTTGGAAATTCTGTTCTTTCAACCATCTTGTAGAAAGTTATGTCACTCGTGAACTGAAGCTTTATCTGCTAAGATCCTTGGAAAAGTAATGCTATTATAAGACTGGATTTGAAGGTCAGAAACTTGCTTGTTCTCGCTCTGAATCTTTATACTCGAGTTCAAACGCAGCGTGACACTTCTACGTTTTAATCCTTTCAATGCCTGCAAGGCCTAAAAAAAGCACGAGCATGTCCATTTCCTCCTAGCAACCAATCTGAACGAGGTACATTGCACCAAGGAGGCTCTGCAGATGTTTGGCATTTGCTAGCCGACTGGCAGATTAATTTTTTAGGGGAAATGTAACCGCTGCAATGAATCAAGGCGTTCAACTGATGGAAAGGCTGCAATTAGCAAAGAGGGAAATATATGTGGTGTTCACCGCCATACAAAGTAGCGTGTAAAATAGAATCCATGACCTGATAATTCTATACAGTGGACAGCCTAAATCTAAACGGCAGGCAAACTGCTAAATGCGCAGTTAAATATGCTGTTCGTAATGTTTACCTGTTATAGGATTTGTATTTCTATCCATCAGGTCTAAAGATTTACACAACTGCTTGGCTAATAATCTGACTTTTTAAGTCAGATAAAGTGATAAATAATTTCTTTAATATATTTAACCACTTCAGCCCCGGACCATTTGGCTGGCTAAAGACCAGATCTTTTTTTTGTGATTCGTCACTGCGTCGCTTTAACTGACAATTGTGCGGTCGTATGCCACAGCTTCCAAACAAAATTGACGTCCTTTTTTCCCCATAAATAGAGCTTTCTTTTGGTGGTATTTGATCACCTCTGCGGGTTTTATTTTTTGTGCTATAAACAAAAAAAGAGCCACAATTTTGAAGAAAAAATCTATATTTTTTTTTACTTTTTGCTAATCCCCAAAAACATATTAAAAAAAAAAACATTTTTTCCCTCACTTTAGGCCGATACATATTCTATATATTTTTGGTAAAAAAAAACAAAAAAAAAAACAGTAAGTGTTTATAGTTGTAGTGCTTAGTTATAGCATCTACAAAATAGGCGATAGTTTTATTATGGCCTTTTTTATGAATTATTTTTTTTTTTTTACTAGTAATGGCGGCGACCTGTGATTCTTTATTTTTTTTTCGTGACTGTGACATTATGGTGGCCAGATCGGACACTTTTGGGACCATTCACATTTTATACAGCGATCAGTGAGATTAAAAATGCACTGATTACTGTGTAAATGTGACTGGCAGTGAAGGGGTTAACCACTAGGGGATGCTGTAGGGGTTAAGTGTGTCCTAGGGAGTGACCCGCGAGTCGCACTTGCGGAGCTCATGGCGCCCACAATGTTGCGTGTTTAAGGGCTACGTACGGGTACGTTAATGTGCCTGTACGTGCCCTTCTGCCAATGTATATATTGATGTGAGCCGGTCAGCAAGGGGTTAATATCTAAGGCTGCAGTGAAGACTTACTATGTATGCTGAGGCTGGCATTTCCTCCCTATTTATTATTTATTTCAGGTACTTATATAGCGCTGTCAATTTACGCATCGCTTTACATATACATTCACATCAATCCCTACCCTCAAGGATACCTACACAAGTCATTCATTAAAAATCCATTTAAATATGGTGCAGCCCTTTCCAGAATACTGAGGTTTCCGGAAGGTGCCAGCAACCTTCCAAATGTTATGGATGACCGTTCCTGGCATGTCCAAGACTTGTGCTTATCTACTTACTTTATTTTATTTTCTCTCTCTGTATTATCTGTTTATTCATGATGTAACCATCAATGTGATGAGCTGTTATGTTGGAATGAATATTAATAAAATCTTTGTAAAAGAAAAATCCATTTAAATAAATGCCCCACTTCCCCTCTCATTTTGTGTACTCTGGATAAACTACAGGCCTCAACAGGTGTGCTGTGTTCCTTGTATGCATTTCATTTTGTCATCTTACTTTTCTAAATGCAATCATTGTTTGACTTTAAATATACATCCTCAGTGTTCTGTATCTTGTCTGTGGGCTGATGTTGTCCTTTACATTGTAAGAAAAGATTAAAGGTCTGCTAGCATGCTGTATATTTATAGAGCTAGAACTGTCAACTATTTTTTTTTTTTTTTTCTTTGCAACCCCTATTCTGTATGAAGGTTCCCCTCCCTCACTATGGGAACAGGAAGTGATGAAAAAATCTCTGCAGCGGGGACATAGACTTGCAACAAAATCTTTTTATTTTATTTTTATCCAGTGACATGGAAAAGGGTTAACTTTTATGTAATGCTGTCCTATATTCGATAATATTGTGTTGCACTCAACCAATGCCCACAAAATACAAATGATAAAATGACTGTGTACCCGGCCTTGTCTTAAATGGAAACTATAGAAATTAACATATAAAGTAAAGTGTTTGTACATAGGACCTTATCTTGAATAAACAAAAATATTGAATATATCACATATAGTGTGTGATTTTTATACTTTTGTGTGTATGTATGTATGTATGTATGTATGTATATGTGTGTGTGTGTGTGTGTGTGTGTGTATTTTATTATGCGTTCAAATATACACGTGTTGGGTGGAGTCTCTTGCTGTTGTCATCGCGCTTCAGAAAGTGGAGATTACATGCCGACTGATTTTTTTTTTATTTTTTTTTTTTATAACATATGTGCATTGCTTTTAACCAAATGTGAGTACCGGTACATTCTTATTAATAAAAGTTTTTAAAACAAATGTTACGCTATGACTGTTTGTCCTGCATGAGCAATTTGGTGCAGTATCTCGCTGTTTTTGCTGGATTTTTGGCATCCCTAATTATTTGAGGCGCATCCACAGTGGAAATTTGGGGTCTATAATTTAACATCCAAAAAAAGCCCTTTATGAGCACGCTAAGTAGGGGGTCGCGGTGAGTTGGTAAGCGAGCATTACATCTATCACTCCAGGTAAAGGTGTCGACTAGTGCTGTCACAAAGTTTAAGGGACTTGGAAGAGATTTTACACTTGTCTGCACTGTGGATTGAACCTTCTGTGGACTTTTGCTTTATTTATTTTTGAATTTATTAGTTCTTTACATATGTCTATATTTTTGTTAAGGTCCTATGCACAGTGACTTTTTTACTTTTTACATGTTTATTTCTAATATTTCCATTCTATTTAAGAACAGGTCCTAAGCACAGTCACTTTTATATGTTCTATATCATTTGTATTTTATGGTTTAAGAGCAACACTGTATTCCAATTGCATCTGGTAGAAAGGATATCTACTCAGGTGTTTGGTGCTTCACCAACTTACACAGATGTGTGGTTTTTCTAATTGTTTTAGTCCTGAAGAAACCCATACCCACTAATTTCTTCACCCGGTGTTACAGGAACTCATGGGAAATCTACACAATGAGGACACAGATGGCAAAAAACTTTGATGGAAAGAGCGACTCTTGGGGCTCATTCACACCATAAGCATTGGCCTTGCCCAAGGCAGAGACCAGACAGCTTGGAGTCCTATGAGTTCAGTTCACACTGTTGTGAGGCAGTGGTGTGCACTGAAAAATATAGGATAGGCATTTTTACACATCACAGTGTGTTTATATGCACTACACTGAAACTAAACTGCTTTGCATAAAGATGTATAAAAAAAAGTAATTTTGCAACGTTTCGGTGCAGCTGATAAAAAGGGTGCAATGTGTCGTCATAGCACATTGGCACTGCTACATTTTTACAGTACACAGTGGTATAACATGGCCTCTGGTGTGAACAAGCTTTTATTAAAAACTTTGAAAACTTAAGAGTTGGCCTTAGTAATGAAGGACGGTAAGTTGGTGAGACCTGCAATTCATCTGACCTTGCCAGCTTGCCCTCTTTACTGAGATGCTTACTTGGATTTTCCCTAAAACTGCACATTCATATCATCCTTCAGATAACACAACAATGGCCTGTTGGTAGCT
This sequence comes from Lithobates pipiens, assembly GCF_037356315.1. Lineage (NCBI taxonomy): Eukaryota > Metazoa > Chordata > Amphibia > Anura > Ranidae > Lithobates > Lithobates pipiens. The sequence goes on from NW_027507764.1 coordinate 120,128,813, forward strand.
TCCCCTGCTTACAAAATTTGGTGTGTGACCTTTTAACATCCTGTGTATGTTCTCCAGAGTATACAATCTAATATACCATATGAAATTCTATCCTTGTGTGCCCACAGCAATTTTCAGGGTTTGAATAAAGTCATCAAGTCCTGCATAATTCATAACCAGTTGCCATCTTTTGACAGCTCCACAAGTGATGACAAGGCTAAATGTTGCTGCCGTTGCCTGTTCCCCTGAAAAGTGTAGTCACCATTTTGGCTTTTTACTTTGCGGGATATCACATTTCAATTAGGACAGCCAGATTCCATCATTTTTGGTGCTGCATGCCCTGCCCCCACCATGTAACTATTACACTGCCACGCTCCAGCCCTAGCTGTTCTCTTTCACAGATATGCAAGAAGTTGTCGAACATATTTTCCCCTATAACAAAAGGATTCTTGTGTGATGGCTGTGCTGCTTTCTGTTTCCAAATTTGCTGCCGGCTTTTGTTTACTTTGGAAGCGTTTTCCATCAGGAAAGTTTTTCAGCTGGCAAAATTGCAAATCCTGAGGCAATACTGTTTGCAAACTCCTTGCATGTAGCCAAAGGGACTCGATAAAGAAGGCCGCCTCAGTATATTTATAGCAGTTTGTCTCAGGCAAATAACACATGCCTTTTAGCTGAGCCATCTCTCGGCAGGTTGCTATGCCATTCAGGGGACACAGGGTGACTGTAGGACAGTGATGGAACAACACTCTTTACGAAGTATTGCATGCAAATACATTTGTTCAGTGTTTTCCCTGGTGGGACATTTCAAGGCTCAGGATGTTGGTACAGAAATTTTAAAAAACTGAAATGGCAGGAAGAATGAACCCGTTTTGGTGGACACATTGGAGGCCCTACCACCAGTGGGCTCATGGCGATTGGCACTCAAACGCTGCAGGGTTCTGATGGCGGTATATTATTGTTTTGGGGAGAAATATTATTGTAAAGTCACTAGAAGAATTGTATGCATCTAAACACAAGAATTTGGGTGCATATTTTACACAAGATCTTCTGCTAGCTCTGCAAGCAAGATACTGCGTTCCATGTAGAAAATATGCATTTTCCCATATGAATGTGCTCTAAAATGTCTGCTAGTATGCTGTACATCTTTAAGAGCCAGAACCCCTATCCAGTATTTTATTGTAATCGTTATGCCCATTGATGAGATTTCTCCTCCCTTGTGTGAAGTGTGTACGATTTTGTGGGTCGCTGCAGAATTATCCTATGGAGAAATATACCACTAACAGAAATTGCTGGGATCACAAGACCGGACAGGGGTCCGGCTTGGAGACCAGTAGCTATAGCAGTAGAGGCTCCCACTGACCAGCTGTATACATACACAAGCAGGTCACCCTGTCAGATGCCGAGGGTTCACCCGAGTTGTGGGGTCTAAGCAGTGACCAGTATTGACCAGAGCTGATTGTGGAGATGGGTTTTCTGCGTGATAGTCTAGGTCAGGGATGGCGAACCTTGGCACCCCAGATGTTTTAGAACTACATTTCCCATGATGCTCACGCACTCTGCCATGTAGCTGAGCATCATGGGAAATGTAGTTCCAAAACATCTGGAGTGCCAAGGTTCGCCATCACTGGTCTAGGTCCTCAGGATCACCCCACCAGGAAATGCCGGGGTCCAGTAGCAGATATGTCAGGTTAGGAATCAAGGAAGTCCATAAGCAAGCCAAAAGGTGGTGGCAGGTTAGGATCATGCGGAGACGTTGTCAAGGAACAAGCCAAAGGTTGGTAATGTGTGGTAGTGGAGATGACGATTACAACCAATGGGGTAGTTACATTCCTGGTGTGTGCCAGAAATGTATAACTTTTTTTTTTTTTTTTTTTGTTAAACTGTTAAATCGATGGGTTTACTTCTGTTTTTAACACTAGTTTAGTTTAGTCTACTAAAATACAACTACAACTAAAACTAAAATGGCAGCTGTAGGGATCTTCACACACATCCAAAGGTACTTGCCTGCAGGTACAGTTGGGCAGCTCTGGATGCAGACAGATTGGTTTCCAGGGCCCTCATTCATCTCTCTTTTTTCAAGTACACCACCGGATGGGTCTAAAGCAGGGGTCTCAAACTGGTGGCCCTCCAGCTGTTGTGAAACTACAAGTCCCATCATGCCTCTGCCTGTGGGAGTCATGCTTGTAACTGTCAGCCTTGCAATGCCTCATGGAACTTGTAGTTTTGCAACAGCTGGAGGGCCGCAAGTTTGAGATCCCTGGTCTAAAGGCTCATATAACTGCTGCGCCTGTCATACTCATTTATTTTTAACAGGCTTCTGGGCCCGGCTATGTACCGCTCTGGAAGCAAATACACCTCTTCAGGGGCTTTTGTAGGGTCTACTTGCTCATGTAGATAAACCCATATCCCAACATGGCATAAGCAGAAAATATCCCAATGTTTCTCTAATTACCAAGATATATTGGGCACAAATAAAGTAATTATTAAAATTTAATTCCATGAATCGTTGAATTTCGGTGGTATTTATTCTCTATGATTTGAAGAGATACCTGCACTTAAAATTTAAAAACAGTTGCTAGCAACTGTGGAGATATTGGCGGTTAAATAAGTTTGGGTCTCGGTAGAACCAGTTCCATACTGGGTTCCATTGCAGAATAAGGGTTAGTCACATTCAGTATTTGGGTTCTGCTACATATCCAGTATTTTCAAAAATTTAAAATTAGAGAGGGCATTCCTTTTGCTAGATTATATTTGGGTTGTAACATTTTCCATCTTCGATGTAAATCAGATGAGGACCTAGAAAACCTGGCACAGTGACACAGGGGACACAACGTAAAAAAAAAAAATTGCTTGGCGCCTCTGATCTTGGTTACTAATGAATATACATGCAATATACAGTATATTGGGAGATCGTGTGAGTTGTCATGTTTTTCTGTATTTTCATATTACATCATATATTTAATGAATGGTTAAAAACTTCTGCATTGCACTTATTAACATTGAAAATGTGATGCTCTGTTAATTGCTAATTTGCAATAATCCCTGCATAAATTATACTTTCATTAACAGTTACATTATATCTACATTTACCATAATTACACCTAGCTTGCTGCCTGTGCATGGTAAAATGTTGGTGCTCAAGTGCAGAAAATAAAAGCACTGTATAAGGTGCTTGCACGTTTTACCCCTTGTGGGAGAAAAGGAAGGCTAGGCACTATGGGGATATCTTGATTGGATTAAAGCAGGCATGTCCAAAGTCCGGCCCGCGGGCCAATCGCGGCCCGCGGTCCGGTTTTGAACGGCCCGCCTGGTGTGCTGCGGGATCAGGGCTGTCAAATGAGCCGATCCCCGTCACTGTGAGAAGCTCCGTCAGCTTCAAAAGTGAAAGTAAAGTGCAGAGGAGTGTGCTGTGCTCTCTGCTTCCCCCTACAGTGCAGTACCCGGCTGAATAAGGAAATGGAATGGAAAGGTACTGTACTACAAGCTAGATTCGTTTTAAAAAGGCTTTATTTATGTGTATGTGTATGTGTGTGTGTGTGCATGTGTGTCTGTATGTATGTATGTGTGTGCATGTGTGTCTGTATGTGTGCATGTGTGTCTGTATGTATATGTGTGCATGTCTGTCTGTATGTATGTGCATGTGTGTCTGTATGTATATGTGTGCATGTCTGTCTGTATGTATGTGCATGTGTGTCTGTATGTGTATGTGTGCATGTGTGTCTGTATGTGTGTGTGTGTGCATGTGTGTCTGTATGTGTGTGTGTGTGTGTGTGTGCATGTCTGTCTGTATGTGTGTGTGTGCATGTCTGTATGTATGTATGTATGTGTGTGCATGTCTGTCTGTATGCATATGTGTGTCTGTATGTATGTATGTGTGCATGTGTGTATGTGTGTATGTGTGTGTGTGCATGTGTGTCTGTATGTATGTGTGTCTGTGCATGTGTGTGCATGTCTGTATGTATGTGTGTGCATGTGTGTCTATATGTGTGTGTGTGTGTGTGCATGTCTGTCTGTATGTATGTGTGTGTGTGTGTATGTGTATCTGTATGTGCATGTGTGTCTGTGTGTGTGTGTGTGCATGTGTGTGTGTGTCTGTGCATGTATGATTGCATGTGTGTGTGTGTCCATGTATGTCTGTATGTATGCGTATGTGCATGTGTGTCTGTATGTATGTGCGTGTATGTGTGTGCATGTATGTGTGTCTGTATGTGTGTGCAGCATGTGTGTCTGTATGTATCTGTGTGCATGTATGTGTGTGTGTGTGTGTGTATGTATGTCTGTATGTGCGTGTATGTATGTGCGTGTATGTATGTATGTATGTGCCTGTATGTATGTATGTATGTGTGTGCATGTGTCTGTGTCTGTATGTGTGTGTGTGCATGTGTCTGTATGTATGTAAGTATATGCATGTGTCTGTATGTGTATGCATGTGTCTGTATGTGTGTATGTCTGTATGTATGTGTATGCATGTGTGTTACTTTTAATCCAGACCTCCCCCCCCCCATTCTTGTACCATCAGAACTGCTTTTGTGGTGCTTGTGTGTGTGATAGCAGCCAGGATTGCTGCTCCTCTGAAAAGCAATCCATATACAGATCGCTTTTCAGAGGCATTTGAAAGGTGGTAAAGAGGCATTATGTTGCCTCCTCACCACCTGTTTTAAGCCCGTAAATGTAGCATCACTATACCGCAACTGTGCAGTCTACACAGTTGCGGGGTAGTTGCAGTGCAGGCCCATTCACCCTGAGCATACCTCCAGCTGCAGCCACAGCATGTGTACACCCCCAGCTGCTCCCTCTGCAGCTAGAGGGGGAGAAGTTGGGGGTGGTAAAAACAGCTTAACCATGTAGTTTTACTGCCCCTCCAATAAGCCCTTGGTTCACATCTGCATGGCTGCATGCTGTGTGTAGGGCAGCCCATGCATTTCAATGGGCTTCCATACCCACAAAAATGCAGGGAAAGAAGTCCCAGAGCTTTTTTTTTTTTTTTTTATTGCGCTGCACCAAAAGCACCCCATGTTTCCAATGTGTGGGGTACCATTAAGACTTAACGGTACCCCTAAAGAACAGAGCATTCGTCTGTGTGTCGGGCAAACGAGCGCAACAAAGGCACGAGAATTTTTGTTGGGCCAGGTATGAGTGCTCGAATGACCGAATTTTAATGGTTCAAAGAATGTCAGGCAAAATGGTCGGCCCTCACACATGTTCACTTCATCGAATCTGGCCCTCTTTGAAAAAAGTTTGGACACCCCTGGATTAAAGTAAAACAAATCAATAATGGGTCAGTCTACTTAAAAATGGACCCGAGTGGGCTGAGTGCTCACTGGCGTTTCAGATCTCTTTAAAAGTGAAGTCCACTTTTAAATTTTCACCACCATGGTCCCTGTCCCTCCACGTGTTTTTATTTATTTATTTCTTATTTTCATTTCTGTTTTATATTTTAAAATTCGTTAAATGTCCAATGAGGTGCATATGAGATGTGACCCTCTCATAATTTCTGCAGCAGGTGTCGTGGTAGAGCTGTGTTATCACCAACAGGACTCCCGAAGGACATAAGAAGCTGCTAGAGTGTTTAATGTAGCAGCATCTTCCTAAAACTGGAACATCACTTTTGGCTGACCATTTAGGAAAATTTTCTGCTTGTTTTAATAAGGCATTGAGATACCCATAGACAATGAATGAGCATTCTGGCCCAAAAGGCCCTAAGCTAGTTGGATGGTGAATGCACATCCAGAGATTCTAATGGTTTGCCAAATAACAAGTACTTTGATATTGGACGCGTTACCTGTAATTGTAGCAAATCTTGTGTTTTTTAATTGGCAGTGTGGATATCTATAATGTGTGATTTTGTTCTAGAAACCAGGACAAATGGGGTGTTGGCCTTGATGGTATAGTTGTTGACTTTCCTTAATGAGTAACGAGCGCCATAAACAAGCAAGTCAGCTCAAGTCTTTATAATCTGAGTTGCCTACTTGTTAAATATTTTCCCTTTCTGTACAGCTTTCAGTTTCTCCCATGCTGCATGACTGCTTTATCATAAATTAATTCATAACTCTCCCCTGACTTTTTTTCTAATTAAAACGCCTCAATGTGCCAGAGAAAACGGGGAGGGAGTAGGGGATGAGTGTCGCGGCTGGGCTCTCAGGCCTTCCCTCTTTGTGCACAGGTTGCTTAGCTGTCAGTTAATTGGCAGTACTCATCGTTCCACAGTGGCTCTCCTTGTCAGTCAAGCCCACAGCCAGCCCCTTCTGGCTATTTAAACTGCCTGGTTCATTTCTTCAATGCCTTCGCCTTGGTCAACATATCTAGAGACTCTCTTCTGTGTTCCTGTTGAAGACTTGCCTAGCTGATGTCCCTTCTGGTTCCTCATCCTGTCTGCTGCTTCTACGCTGATCTCTGGCTTCCTCATTTCCCGGCTTGTTCTAACTATCGAATTTGTCTACTGAACCTTGGCTATGTTTTGACTACGTTTTAACAGTTGTTCCATTTTTTTTTACCATTTTATTAAAAGATGATATTTTTTTTTTTTTTACTGCATTTTCTGTCTCCGTCTGTTTCATGGTTCCTGACAATGCGTCACTTTTTAGGTTTGGGTGTTTCAGCTCTTTAAACGGTCTTTTTAAAAAAAAAAGTTTTAAGGCTATCCTGGTAAATATGTAAAAAGAAGTCTATAGCTCCACCTTTTGGCTGGAAATGGCAAATATGATATAATTAAATGCAGTAGTTCTACTTTCCTGACCAAAAAGTCAACATTTTTCTCATTTCATTTTTTGTTTTGTCATCAACATTTAAGTTGAGAAAATATTTTGCAAATAAGTTATGTTACTTTTAAGACAACATATGTTGCAAGGCCACTTTGAGAAAGTGTTAAAAAAAAAAGAAAAAAGTAGCCATTTCTTTGGCATATTTGTATAGCTTTGTTATTGAAATGTGGGGTTGTTTTACAGCTGCCAGCTTTTTGATCCCTGTCATATAATTAGCCCTATGGTCCCTATTCAGCCTTTTTCTAAGAAGACCCTCATCTGCTACACACATTTGTTCTCTTGTGTCTGTTGAAATGAGTCGGACTCTCTCTCTGGGAACATTTTACTCCAGGATATAAAAAAATAGCCTAATTGTTTCAATTACACCTCCTTCATTTCTTTTATTTACAAAAAAATAATAATAATCAGGTCTGGTTTTTGCAACTTGCTTGTTTGTAGGTCTCCTGATTCATACTCTGGACCTTTTTTTTTTTTTTTTTTTTTTTTTCTTCCCTCTTTTCACTTGCTGTTTTTGTCAATAGTTTTCTTTGGATTTTTGTGCTAAGGTTTTTTTATTTTATTTATTTTTTATTTGGTTTGTTTGATTGCACTCTGGCATTAGGAGCTTGTGATTTAAGTGCAGAAACTCCCATACACTACTATGTACGATGTAACATGTCTTGATGGATAGAAAGACACAATGTTTGTGCAGTGTGTAAGTAAGGCGGGCCACCGATGGAGTGACTTTCATTAAATTTCCCCCATCAACACCTACAGAGTTAACAGGGGAGTTCCTCCCATGGAGCCATTGTGTTCTCCCAGTGAGAAAAAACGTTATTATTGCTAGGGGCTGTAACAGCCCCTAGCAATAATCACATGTAAAATCCGGCAAGCTGGTTGTACCCAAGTTGATCAAATGGGTACGCTCAGCCTGCCCATGCATGGTTTGAAAGAACCATCCGAGATTCGAACTGGCTATCGCCAGCTTAAGGGTTGGAGACTTGCACAGTTCTAGAATTGTGGCTTAAAATTGGTAAGAGCCTGGAGAGACTTTGGCTGAAATAATGGCTAAAATAGCTTTAGGGAGAAACCCAAGTGTAAAAAAGATGAATATTGGGAATATTGGTCCACTGGATCAGTTGGGGGTGATTGCAGTGAGGCGTGTACATTTTGACTTTGTGCTTCTAATTCCGAGGTCTTCATCCATAAAACTTTAGTGGGGGCAGACAGCCACTTTGAAGGAATCATCCTGGTAATTTCGCCTCCTGGTTCTGTGAAGGGAACTGAAAAACCAACACTCTTGGTAATCCAGAATGATCAAACGCAGCTGAAGGAAGGTTTCTTTTTCTTTGCTGTGGCAACCGACCAGTCTTTACCTTTTTAGTTCTGTAATATGGTATGGCAAAATGAAAGGCAAAAGCTGACTGGGTATAAGGTACTACACAACCATTCTGTTAGTGTGTAAGGGATCCTAGGAGCTCCTGCCCACTCTTTTGTGGTCATAGCTGGACAACAAGCATATCATTCTGATTAATATGTAATTTATGCGATATAAAAATATTTGTGAAACTTATGAGAGCTAATGTGCATACAGTACAAGATAAGGCTCTCATGTAGATAAATGAGAAGTAAGTTTATTTAAATAGGGTTCCACTATATGATCAATACATATAAGATATCGTTTTTGGTTTTGTTTATACATACAGTACGCTATAAAAACATGTCCAGGCATGTTCTAAACTGGTTACCACTTTACCAGAAATAGGAGTGCAAATCACCTATGTTGGTACAATGCCAGCGGCCGTCTTAGGATAAGTTTAAACACTATGGGAGATGTGTGCCATGTTATGGGAAGTCTAACCTTATCTTACCTGATGCATCTGGTCATTCCATGTGACATAGGGGATGAAGTAATGCCTAGAAGCATTTTTTATGTTCTTTGATATGTAGCAGGATTGGGAGAATTCGCAAAATTATTCAACATATTACAATCATTTAATGTGTAATTGGACGAATTGGTATCTGTAAGATGATTGGTCAGTAATTAATGAGCCAATGGTAATTAGAGTTAACTTCTTATCTTAATGTAATAAAAAAATATATATACCAAGGTAAATGATTTTCCCAGCGGAGATCTGGCACCTGACTCCCCACACGTTACATTTGGTGTGCACAATAAATCCTTATCTCATCTATTTATCAGATACTCTTGATCAAAAGTTAGAAAATGTTCCTCAGCTCAAGTATTCTGCTTTCTTCATGGACCACATTTGCAGGTTAGAAGTCAAAGTTTATGGGTTAGCAGATTTTTACATAATTGTGTCAAATATTTCACATTGGAAGGGGGCTTTGGAATTGTCAAAGATTAGTGGGCCTCTAGAGCTGAGAAACGTTAGTGGAGGAACCGTTTTTGGTTATGGTTGTATAGCCTTATGCCTATGTTGTTGTGAAAGTTGTACACTGCTGGTTTATTTGTAACCTCCCCGTTCCTTTCTTCTTCATCTTAATTTGACTTCTGCTTCTTTACAGCTTTGTTATAGGATCTTCAACAAATAAATCCTGTGGTTGTGTGCTGTGGTGGCTTTTTCTGATTCAGTCCCAAAGAGCCTTTGTACTTCTTGTAGCATTATCACAGTGGGAAAACTTATATTAGCATAATGGTGCTACAAGCAGATGGCCAGTAACATTAGAAAAGCGCAGTGCCCCCCGAAACAGCAGATATTCCCAGGAGAATGAAGCAGTTTTACCCGGCTTCATCTAATTAAACAGGAAGAAAAAAACATGCTCAACTATCTGTCTCCAGTATACATTACTAGACATAATGAATTGTCAGCTACTGCTTTGTGTGTCTTCAGATATTTTGTTGGTGCATCCATAAAATATCCATTTATCGTTCTTTTTAATGGTAACTGTCAAACTTACTGAATTAACTTTGCTGTGACACAAGATGGATGTCCACTACAAAGGCCTTCAATCTAGGTAGATTGCTGAAGGCTTATAGACGCAAGTGAATTGTCGATCACAGCATGTATTGGCATTCACTGCCAGCTGGCTTGAGTTGTGAAGTCCAGCACTTTTTTTTTTAATCCTTGATGTTGATCCATGAGCAATGTTTAATAGCATTTCTTCTAAATACCAAATGCTCATTGGGGTTGCCACCTCTCAGTAAATCCTGATAGGCAAAAGTCAGTTTAATGAATTAAATCCTAATTTACATGCTCTAGCTTTATAGTTCCCCATTTAACAAATCTTACTCTGTGCAAGATTAGGAAATAAACTGGAAAGCTAATTCCTGCCAGTGTGTCGGGTTAAATTGTGGTTTGCCCAGAAAGTGTGAAATCTTCAACGCAAAATTGGAAGCATTCTCATTTTATACAATTTAGCACATAACTTGACATTGGCAGTAGAAAATATCTAAAATAAGGATTACCCAGGGAAAAAGTTGTGTACCTTGGATCTGGACTCAACATTTTTATGTTTTTACCTTCAATCAGCTGTTGTGTTGCAGACAGAAGATTGTTGGGGTTCCGATGTGGAGGGACCCTAGCATCTGGTGGCTGGACAGCAATTCGAGATTTTGGTGGTTTAATGGTAGAGGAAAATGCCAAGAAAGTTTTTTATAAAAGAAAAAAAAAATGATGGTCTATCTCCAAAACTGCTTTAGAGGAAATTGCGGGTCTTGCAGAGGAGGAAGATTAAAAACCGCAGTGTTTTTATTGTCAATATTTCGATGAAGCTCAGTTTATCTTTTTCAAGACCTGGTCTTGACAATAAAAACACTGCTCTTTTTGATCTTCCTACTTTGCAAGACCCACCAGTGCCAGTTTTGGATTTATATGGATTTCTTTGTGGGTGAGCACCCGGGCATTTACTAGAGATACATCTGAGTTTTGTCCAAAAAATGGTGGTGTTATGATCTACTGTACTTATGGCGTGTTTTTCATATGTCATCTGACTCAAAAATGTAACACGGGTGCGTTAATGATGCGTTCTTGTTGCGTTATTAATGCAGATGAACTGGGAGGTTTTTGTGGCTTTTTTTTTTTCTTACCAAAATGCAACAAGCAGGCTTTTTAACACCACAAGGGAAGCCCAATGGACAAGCGTGCAAACATACATAGAATTTTTAAAGGGATACATTTTTCTTGAGCTTTTCTTGCTCTAAAGGTACAAATAATGGCCCACGATGAATTCATATTCATTTAAATTGATGATATTAATTAAAAAGCCAAATAGAATACAATTTTATATATAAAAATCTTTTTTAAAAACTGTCCTTTTCAGTTTTCAGCCAAGTGCATCCTGCATTTTCAGTTTCGCACCAAATTTTGCATTCGGGGCACCTCTAGCATTTACTTCAAGCATAGAGTGCCGTGGCTACCCTGGGAACTATATAAATCTTTTTATATAGCATAATAAAATGTATTATTTATAGAATACATTTCATTTGCTTACAGTGTTGTGTGATTGCCAGTTAAGGTAGCGCAATGCTGCATAACAAAAAAAAAATCCCTGGTCATGAAGGGGGGTAAAACCTTTCAGAGTGGTTAAATAACACAAGTGAAAAATTTGTAAAATGTGTTTTAGTGAAATTCAGCTACGGTACTTGTTTTATTTTTTTAGTCTGTATTTGATAAATGCCCGCCTTTTTTAAAAAAAAAGTTTCCTTCCCTCCAAATTACTGTTGTACAGCTTTTGCTAATAATAGTGAATATGTATTGGAGTTGAGACCAGTCTCTTTCCAGCATATCGTTGATTGGAATGTCAAGGTTCTGAAGGAGGATATGAATGTCTGTCTGTTAGAGCGGCAGCTGTTCTCCGTCCATCAGGAAACCACATTTGGCAGTCCACGTTGTATTAATTAAACAAAAGATTCATTTCACAAGGGCCTCTCTGAAGGATTTGATACTGGAATGTTATCTCCATCGAGACTGCTTTCCTTCTCCATCTCTTGTTTTTTTTTTTCTCCCCTTCTTCAGGGTTTAGTAATATCTAGCGCCATCCTTTCAGTTCAAAAGTAAGAAAAATCTTTGGGCCTATAGCAGCAAGCCACAGTTGTATTGCTAATTACACACTATGGTGCTGTTCCTATTCATGTCCTGTGATGATGATGAATGAAGCGCAGAGCCCACCTCTTATTTGTTGATTTGCATATGTGGGGCTGTTCTTTATTCCCAGAGATAAATTGCATGAGACTGGACTAAACTCACTCCCATGTCAATCAAATGTTCCTGGTGGGAGGGGGAGGGAGTTGTCTTTGCACCTGGCCAATGAAATCAATCTGGAGTAGTGTGCGTATGTGACAACAGAGCACATTGAAGTATACAGGATCAAAGGGGGTCATGCTTGGTAGCCTTACGCATTGCCAGTTTGAAATGAAAAGCTTTCTTTACAACATAAAGTTGACATATGTTCCGCCTTTGTTTACATAAACACTTTTTGGCATTTGGTATGTATATGGGGAATAGTGTTATAAATATTTATACATTTTAAATAGAATTGTTAAAAACTACCCTAAACTAATGCATGAGTTTAAAAATTGTGCTGGGTTCTGTAGAGGTCAGTAACTTCTCCATGGCATCTGCTGCCAGCTAGCAAGCTGCCAAAGTTCTTTCACAGTTAAATGATCGAATATGTGTCTATTTTCCAGTATACTTGTACTTGTGACCACAATTTACATGGCAGTTTTTTTATTTTTTTAAAGTAAATACTTAAAATGTAAAAATGGCTAAATACATAGTTGGAAAGGAATATATGTGTGAGCTACCGTACCTGACAAAGAATTTTATTGTCTTCTGCCAGTTTTCGAATCCAATGCAAAGTCACCAGCGTTCTAAATCAATGAGTTTCAAATGTTTGTGAAGGCAGCATCACATGAGGCATAAGAAACTGATGTTTTAGGGTCTCACAGGGTCCCTTTGCCTTTCTCAAGGCAACATAGAGAGGTCCATCACTGAGAGAGTCCAGAAGGCCCTGAAGAGTCAGTTCACAATAAGCATGTGAATCGCATTCATATGGAGTGCCGGTGAGTTTGCATTCAGTTCGGGCACATCATCAACTGTGGCATTCACTTCAAGCACCCGTTATTTCAAGGTCGAGCACTGTGAGAACCATGATTTCTTTTTGGAATTCATAGGGTGCTTTTTCTACTTTAGTTGAATCAGCCTGGCCAAGGCTGTAATTGGGTAGTGAAGGATGGACAGATTACTGATGAGGTCACCTCTATGCGCTTCGATTCAGTCCACAAATGCCATCTGTTGGATTCACAGCCCTTTGCAATGTGGTAAAGCCTGATAGGCTACCAGTTCTGCCCATTCTCTCACTTTCTAAGGCCCAGTTTTTCTCTTGGTAGGAGAAAAGCAGCTTTAAAAATGTGCCAAACCCATTTAGGTGCATCCAGTGCTCGGGCATTTGTTTTTTTGTTTTGTTTTTTGGCCAGAATGTTAAAGTGGCTCTAAAGGCTGAAGGCTTTTTTCATCTGAATGACACCAACAATTGTGATGCGGGTCTGCTGTGATTGTAGCACTGCAATTGCGTTAACCTTCATTGCATGAAGCTTGGTGCCCAAAGTTCAGGAGCTGCTTTTGGGTGTCGTGCTTCTCACAATGCTGGTTTGCAGTGATTGCAGTGCGATTTACTGCGGGAGACCCACACTGTGATTTTAGGTGTCATTCAAATTAATGGCATTTCAAATGTGAGTCCTGCGATTTGTCATTCACACATCGCCACTTTGAAATTGAGGGCAGAATCGTGGCATATCTGCCCGCGATTCAAAATGCTGATGTGTGGATGCAATCTCGAAGTACCTAAGACCGATTTCGATCCAGCAATGTGCACCAGAGCAGTGTCTCTCTCCCTCATTGGCTCAGACACAGCAGCCATTTGGCTCCCGCTACTGTCAGTCACAACCAGTGAGGAGGCAGGCCGAGCTTCACTGTGGATACAGAGAGCCAGCCCTCGACTGAGCCCATAGGTTCAGGGCTGCTCTGTGCAGAACCATTGCATAGATCAGGCAAGTATAACATGTTTATCTGTACTTTTAATTTTATTTTTAAATAACAGACGCAAAACCTTTTTTTCTTCTAGTTTTGGACAGAGTAGATGGATTAGCACACCTGTCAGTTTGTATTGCTGTCTGTGTCCCTGTTATGGAGATTCACCCTCTCTATTAATCCCATTTACTAGGGGTGCAACGGACCGTCACCCCGCTCTGATCGGCACATGCCACGATCTGCGGTCTCGGCCTTAGGAAAGGCCGCGGCTTCGGCCTAGCTCCGAAGTGGCAGCCATCTTTCTACACCCAGGCCGTTTACAATGTGATTGCTCCGACGGAGCGATCAATTGTAAACAAACCGTCAAGTCATGACGCTGGTTCCTCTCTCTCCTCTCTGTACTAATCTGTACAGTGGAGGGGAGAGATCGGATGGAAACAGCCATCCCTCCATACCCTGCCAGTACCCAGCCATGCTCAGCCGTACCCAGCCATACTCGGCCAATATTACAGTGGGGGAGATTGTGGATATTACAGCGGGGTGGAATTTTCACAGGTTTTTGCAAATTAAATTATTTGCTGAACCGAAAAATGATCTGATCCGTGACTCTGATCCGAGGAATGATCCAACCCGTGAGTTTTTTGATCTGTTGCACCCCTACTATTTACCATTTCTCCTTGAAAGTGAAAGTAAAAAACAAAAACAAATTTTGAGTTGTCCCCAGAAAAATTAATAGAGGGGAAATCTTCCAACTGGGACACTAGTTCTGGTGAGCTGGGATTCCCTTAATTTGAAGGGATTTTCTCTCACTTCCTGTTTTGACTATAGGACAGGAAGTGAAGGGAAATCTTCCTAATGGGACACAGATGGCCAAAAATCTGACAGGGGTTATAACCCTCTCTTATTCTATCCAAAATGAAAAGAAAGAGTTTTGCCCATACTTCTTCTTTTTAAGGATTTACAATCACTTTAATTTATTCTGGCCACTGCAATGAAAAAATGCTAAAGTGCTAAACTCATGCGTAATATATATTGTATTAGATGAATGCATATCTAAATGTAATGCTGTCTAATGGCAATAGGTGTAGACTTTTTTTATCCGATTTGTATAAGCAAGCATGTGACTTTTTTTTCTTGCTCTGAGGTCTACAGCACTAGCATTCCTATTGTCCATATCTAGATATCTAGTTTGTGCTTGCATGAAGTCTTCTCTGTCTAAGCTGATATACATATTCATGAGTGTTGAAGCACTTTCACCAGAGCCATGTCCTTGGACGTTATGGCAAACTTTTTATTAGCTCTGGATAATACTACACTGTTGGTGTCATATCTGCTGTCTTTATAATGTTGGCTAATTTGCATAATGTCAATATCCTCCCCGATATCGGAAGAATTTTGTGCTGTACTACCGATGGCTCAATTGAAAGATACTGGAGCAATTAACTTGAAGTTGCAGTTTAGCATTTATTCTGTTTATTATTACTACTTCTTGGTGTAACATATCCTGTGTGTGCAAATAAGATGGTTGGGTGTTTAGAGAATAGAATAAAGACCTATCCACACCTATTCACTTTGGAGCAAATGAGCATGTTTAGCACCATTCTCTATCTAGGTCTGTTGAACTTTCCATTTTTTTTTGTCAAATTACGTAAACCCCCCCTTTATTTAGGTTGGTTATGTGTTGCCATACCTAAAAATTATTTCTTACCTTTCTAGTTTTATTTGCAGCGGTTTATACATCGGGGCTTCATGGGCAACTTGAAATTGTTCAGAATAGCTAGAGATGGGCAATTATCAAACTGGGACTTTTTCTTTTTTCTTTTTTTTTTAAACATGTAGTGTAATGTGGAGGCCTTGAGACCTTTTCACCCTTCTCTTAGTATGCACATCTAGCATACATCTGATAATGAAGAGCTGCCAGCACGGTACAGACAGAGTTAATTTAACATAACATACCCCCCCCCAGCCCCCTCCCGTACCCCTTTACTGCTAGCTGCATTTGGCGCTTTAAATGTACCGTGACACCTAGTACTGTGAAAGGCTGCACTGTGCTAACATGGGGAACCCAGCATACTGGCTCCCGAATTGTCAGTTGTTGACCCTGAGATGTTGGCGAGCAGCTTGGTCACCCTTCTGGGGGCATCAGTGGAGCAGCAAATGGATGTTAAGGCTCGCCCACCCTACCATTTATAAGTAATGCTGTTGTAAAGGGGTTTTCATTACATTAAGTGTAAGTGCACATTTTCAGAAAAAATAAAAAGGCAAATAAACACTGTACACCCTCCTCACTGACATCCCAGCCTAGTCCCACTTTGCTTACCTTTATAGGTGATGAAGGTAAGCCAGTGTCTCCTACTGCTATCAATCTATCGAATGAGGACCCGAGAAAACGTCTGGGCTCATTCTCATCGCTGGAAAGATCGGGTTTAGGTACTGTATTTATCGGCTTATAACACGCACCCCCCCCCAAATTGGGGTGCATGTTATACGCCGATCCCCCGTTGTTGCTACCTGTTTCTGCCGTTTTCTGCGGCTTCCAGGTATTTTCGGCCGCACTCGCCCATTTCCGAAAGCCACCGAGAACGGCCGAGTGTGGCCGAAAATAGCCGAGAACGGTCGAATGTGGCCGAAAATACCCGAAAGCCGCAGAGAACTACCGAGCGCCGCCAAGATGCACAGGACATCCGCTATGTATCTCGGCGGCGCGATTTTTAAACGCTAAACACACTGACAAGGCTGCAATGGACTGACAAGGCTGCAATGAAAGGCTGTAAATTACACTGATAAGGCTGCATTGATGGGCATTTTAAAAGTTTTTTTTTTTTTCCCCTTAAACTTCCCTCCTAAAAGTTTTTTTTATTTTTTTTTAATTCCCTCCTAAACTTGGGGTGCGTGTTATACGCCGATAAATACGGTAAGTAAAAGGGGGGTGCAGCGCTACAGAAGGTTTTTCATCTTAATGCATAGAACACCTTTACAACTCGTTTTTAACCACTTGCCGACCGCCTAACGCCGATGTACGTCGGCAGAATGGCACGGGCAGGCATAAGCACGTACATGTACGTGATTTGCCTCCCGCGGGTCGGGGGCCCGATCGGGCCCCCGCCCGGTGCCTGCGGCGGTCGGTTTTCGTTCGGGAGCGATCCCGGACGAGGGGACGGCCATTCATTCATGGCCACCCCCTCGCGATCGCTCCCGACGAATAGAAATCCCCGGTGACATCACTTCCTCTCCTGTAATGTAAACACAGGAGAGGAAGTGATGTATTCTCTCCTCCGTGTCGGTATTTTTCGTTCCGACACGGAGGAGAGCGGATCAGTGAGTTGCACCAACACATCCCACACACAGTAGAACATGCCAGGCACACTCACACCCCCCCTTTACCCCCCGATCACCCCCCCAATTACCCCTGCCCCCCAGTCACAGTGACACCAATGTCATTTTTTTTTTTTTTTTTTTTTTTTTTGCATTGGTGTCATTTGTGACTGTAATAACTGTTAGGGCAGTTAGAGTTAGCCCCCTTTAGTTCTAATGTACCCCCCTAACCCCCCCAATAAAGGTTTAACCCCGTGATCACCCCCCGTCGCCAGTGTCACTAAGGCTGGGTTCACATTGCAGCGGTTTATGAGAACGAATGTGATTCGCACCGCACTGCAGTGCAAATCACATCCGATCTCTGTGCGATTCGAGTTCAGCCATTCGCCGCACCCGCCGCACCCGCCACACCCGCCGCACCCGCCGCAAATTCGCACGGGACCCTTTTTTTGGCCCGCAGCAGAATCGGATCGCATGGGTGTTCACACCATGCGATCCGAGTTTGCAGATCGCACTGCGATATGCGAACTGATCTGGGGGTGTCAGTAACATTTCACTGACACTCCCAGCAGTTCGCATAGGGCAGTGTGAACTGCCGCCGGGAGGCATGCGATGCGGGAACCCGCCGCGGATTCGCGGCGTTTCCGCATCGCTCCAGTGTGAACCCAGCCTAATAAGCGATCATTTTTCTGATCGCCGTATTAGTGTCCCAGGTGACGCTAGTTAGGCAGGTAGGTATTTAGGTTCGCCGCAGCTTTTTATAGCGCCAGGGACCCCCATATACTACCGCATAAAGCCCCCTGATTGCCCCCTAGTTAACCCTTTCACCAGTGATCACCATATAACTGTTACAGGTGACGCTGGTTGGTTAGTTATTTTTTTATAGTTTCAGGGCACCCGCCATTTATTACCTAATAAAGGTTTAACCCCCTGATCACCCGGCGGGTGTCATTTGTGACTAATAACTGTTAGGGCAGTTAGGGTTAGCCCCCTTTAGTTCTAAGGTACCCCCCTAACCCCCCCAATAAAGGTTTAACCCCGTGATCACCCCCCGTCGCCAGTGTCACTAAGGCTGGGTTCAGATTGCAGCGGTTTGAGAACGGATGTGATTCGCACTGCAGTGCAAATCACATCCGATCTCTGTGCGATTCGAGTTCAGCCATTCGCCGCACCCGCCACACCCGCCGCACCCGCCGCAAATTCGCACGGGACCCTTTTTTTGGCCCGCAGCAGAATCTGATCGCATGGGTGTTCACACCATGCGATCCGAGTTTGCAGATCGCACTGCGATATGCGAACTGATCTGGGGGTGTCAGTAACATTTCACTGACACTCCCAGCAGTTCGCATAGGGCAGTGTGAACTGCCGCCGGGAGGCATGCGATGCGGGAACCCGCCGCGCATTCGTGGCGTTCCCGCATCGCTCCAGTGTGAACCCAGCCTAATAAGCGATCGTTTTTCTGATCGCTGTATTAGTGTCACAGGTGACGCTAGTTAGGCAAGTAGGTATTTAGGTTCGCCGCAGCTTTTTATAGCGCCAGGGACCCCCATATACTACCGCATAAAGCCCCCTGATTGCCCCCTAGTTAACCCTTTCACCAGTGATCACCATATAACTGTTACAGGTGACGCTGGTTGGTTAGTTATTTTTTTATAGTTTCAGGGCACCCGCCATTTATTACCTAGTCTCACTAGTGTACCCCTAAATTTAGGGGTGTCTACTTTCCAAAATGGGGTCATTTGGGGGGGGTTTGTGCCATCTTGGCATTTTATGGCCTTCAAAACTGTAACGCCCTTAGAAAGCCTGAAGGCGGTGCTTGGTTTTCGGGGCCCCGTACGCGGCTAGGCTCCCAAAAAGTCCCACATATGTGGTATCCCCGTACTCAGGAGAAGCAGCAGAATTTATTTTGGGGTGTCATTTCACATATGCCCATGGCATGTGTGAGCAATATATCATTTAGTGACAACTTTGTGAAAAAAAAAAAAAAAAAAAAAAAGTTTGTAATTTTCCCGCAACTTGTGGCAAAATATAAAATATTCCATGAACTCAACATGCCTCTCAGCAAATAGCTTGGGGTGTCTACTTTCTAAAATGGGGTCATTTGTGGGGGTTTTGTGCCATCTTGGCATTTTATGGCCTTCAAAACTGTAATAGGTAGTGAGAAGTGAACTCAAAAATTTACGCCCTTAGAAAGCCTGAAGGCGGTGCTTGGTTTTCGGGGCCCCGTACGCGGCTAGGCTCCCAAAAAGTCCCACATATGTGGTATCCCCGTACTCAGGAGAAGCAGCAGAATTTATTTTGGGGTGTCATTTCACATACGCCCATAGCATGTGTGAGCAATATATCATTTAGTGACAACTTTGTGTAAAAAAAAAAAAAAAATTTTTTTTTTGTCATTATTCAATCGCTTGAGGCAAAAAAATAAAATATTCAATGGGCTCAACATGCCTCTTATCAATTTCCTTAGGGGGTCTACTTTCCAAAATGGGGTCATTTGGGGGGGTTTTGTACTGCCCTGCCATTTTAGCACCTCAAGAAATGAGATATGCAGTCGTAAACTAAAAGCTGCGTAAATTCCAGAAAACGTACCTTAGTTTGTAGATGTGACAACTTTTGCGCAAACCAATAAATATACAATTATTGACTTTTTTTTTACCAAAGACATGTGGCTGAATACATTTTGGCCTAAATGTATGACTAAAATTGAGTTTATTGGATTTTTCTAATAACAAAAAGTAGAAAATATCATTTTTTTTCAAAATTTGCGGTCTTTTTACGTTTATATCGCAAAAAATAAAAATCGCAGAGGCAATCAAATACCATCAAAAGAAAGCTCTATTTGTGGGAAGAAAAGGACGCAAATTTTGTTTGGGTACAACATTGCATGACCGCGCAATTACCAGTTAAAGCAGCGCAGTGCCAAAGTGTAAAAAGACCTCTGGTCATTTACCAGCAAAATGGTCCGGTCTGAAAGTGGTTAAGGTGCATATTTTGGGCTATTGAATGGAGGAACTATGGAAAAATATACTGGATATGAGCTTTTGACTGAAGTTTCCTAGGAAACAACAAATACAAATGCAGCTTGATGCATGTGAAATGCATTAAAGCACAGGTAAAATATATGTATTTTTTGAATGATTGGTGTGGATGGAGTCTAAGTAGGTGTCTTCTGGCGGTTCAGAGGCATTTACGTTAATGATCGACTTCAGTGAATGGGTTACATTTTAATCTTACAGTATTAAAGCTGTAGTTTATCATCATTTGAATATCATTTGAACTTTAAACCTAATTACCTGATGCATACATATATATGCATCTATTTTTTATCTTGAAGAGATAACAGACTGGAGCAGGTAGTCATTGCCTTTTCATAAAACAAGCTTGTTATAGCCAACATCAATGGATGTCAGTCATTAAGTGTAATAAAACTTTCACTCTCCCATCTTATTGCACAGATGTTTTGAGTCCGTTTTCAGATTCCTGTACATATATTGAAGCATTTGATATGTCATTTAAAGACGTGGGATTTTAGACATTGCTCCAGAGTCCTATCTGAGTCCCCCGGGAAGGAAGAATTGGCTCATGGTTGTATTTTTACTTGTCTTTTCTCACAAAAGTGTTGTCAGAGTCCATTCTCATAAACCCTTGTATTGGTTAAAGTGAATGTCCTTGACAATCATATTCTTCGTCTTTTTTTTTCCTGTGCTTTTATCTAGAGGTGATCGGCGCATCACTATGAATCTCAGCAGGGAATGTGCTAAATTGCCGGTGTAACTTTCAGTGAGAGTTGATATGATCATACCGTTTTCCTTGACAACTCTTCACAAATAAAAACAATTTGTGATCATTCATGGAGACCTTTTCACACTCTTTAAACTCTATTGTTGACCAGGAAAGAAAACCGAATTTCATCCAAACAAACATCCTGATATTCATAGACCCTTTCTTTTTTATGTTGCAGATGATAAAACACGTTAGAGAACTTGCCATGCAGTGTTCTGTGCATAGCTCTAGTCTCTAGAATAACCATTCTCAACCAGGGTTCCTCCAGAGGTTGCTAGGGATTATTTGGCTGCCGCTGATTGACCATCTGATGGTATCTGAATACTTCTGGGCCCCATGCCATCTAACAGATCTTTTTACCTTTCTGTAAGGGTGGTATCATGACCACCGCTATAAAGGGACATTCTTCCCACTGATCACCAATGTAAGGCACCCATTGACCCCAGATAAATTCATTTTAGTAAGGTTCCCGGAGACTTGAAAATTACCCATCTGTGGTAAAAAGGTTGAGAGGGTCTGCTGTAGATGAAGCCTTCACTTGTTTAGGCCATACAAATCCGATCCCTTCTTTTGCACCACCCCACTGTTTTCTCCGTTATGTTAAATACATTGAAAATCAACTGGGAAGCACAATAAGGGCTCACAATAGCTGGCCAGCTTGGATGAGGTCTCAAGCAAATACATTTTGTTAATTGAGTTTTCAACGTTGGAAGAAGCCAAAGTGAAACAAGGAATACATTCTTAACCTACATTTCAAATGATCTGATTTTTAAAGTGGAACTGCATTAAAAAAAAAAAAAAAAAAAAATATTCTAGTCATTAAAAAAGAGTATATCTCTAAATACTGCTAGAATATGAGGAGTTCTGTCAGTCTTACAAAGATTACACAAAAACCTGCTAATTTTTCCTCTTCTCTTTCCTTCTCTTTTCCTTTCTTCTCTGGATCTAGACCACTTTCCATTTTTTTTATATCACTGGAGCAATGAGTCGGACCCAAAGAATCCCGCTAAGCAAAAGAACCAGGAAAAACATTAACCGTTACCCTCCTGTTCTGGGGCAAAACCTAACTGGCTTAAAGCGGAGTTCTAGCCTGGGGGAAAAAAAAATAAGCCAGCAGCTACAAATACTGTAGCTTCTGACTTTTAATATAGGGGCATTTACCTGTCCAGGGAGCCTGCAATGTCTGCACCCCAAGCGGATCCTTCCATCGGCTTGGGGTGCAGGCGCCAGCATTGCTAGTAAGGGAAACCTACAGTTAAGGTAATGGGGGAAGGAGGAGGGCCGGATAAAACCGCGGAAGTGACGTACCTCGCTGCGATGACGTGAGACGTCCCCAAGAAGGTACGAAAAAAAAAACGAGAAGGGTATGGGGTGTTCTTTTGTCTGAGATGGAGTTCTCTTCTTGCCTGGCACTCCACTTTAATTTCAACCTGCTTACATGACTGTTGTTTCCGAAGATTGATCACGTGTACTGACCCCTGCCTTCTCTCTCTGATTCGTTTGTCATCTGTTCACATGTGGTCTTTTTCCTGGATCTCCTAATTGTCACTGCCCATTTAGGACTCCCTTGTACTCCTGCATCAGTTGCATATCTGCTTGTATGGGTCGTTATTTGCACATTGAGCAGAGTGAACCTGGGATCATGTTCTGGCACCAGCACTTGACCAAAACCCTCTTCCCCCTCACCCCCTTGTAAAAGGCCCCTTATGCTTAGATTCCACGCCCCAGGGATCCCACACCATGTGTTCACACCAGAGCTCTTTTCCAAAACAACTAATAGTGGAAAGCAAAATAAATATCAATAAAGACTTGTGCAACATCAGAGGTTAGTCAAGTGTGTTTCCCTCTTTGTACCCACCTTTGCCTGGGAGTGCTATGAAATCTGCAGGAGGGGACATGTTTATAAAAATCTGACTCCCACGTAATATTAAAGGCAATTTAGAAAATAACAATCGTCATATTTACCTGCTCTGTGCAGTGTTTTTGTACAGAGCAGCCCTGATCCTTCTCTTCTTGGGTTCCCTGCCAGTGCTCCTGGCCTTTCCCTCCTGCTGAGTGCCCACTTGGGGGGAACCCAAGCAGGCTCACTCCCGAGCCACTGCTCTGCGTCTCTATTAACACACAGCTATGGCTTGGCCCCACCCCTCTCTCTCCTCATTGCCTCAGTGGCCTTGCTGTCAATCAACAGGAGCCAATAGCTCTCGCTGCTGTCTCAGCCAATGAGGAGGGAGAGTGCCCAGAGAGCAGAGACTCTCCGGATGGCTCAGGCATGTATGAGGGGGGCTAGTGGGCTGCTGCACAAAGAAGGTTTTTTTTTTCCTTTGGGCATAGAGTAATATATGAAGGTAAAAACCTTCAACCGTTAGAACCACTTTAACTCAATGGAAATATCAATGACAGCAAAAAGAGTGTATGTAATTTCACAGTGAGATGGACTATCCTAGAAGTTAGTCGTTCTTGAAAATATGAGGTAGGGATCACGTACCCCTTATCCTGGGCAGGGGATGCACCAAGAAACATTGGCAAGTACTGAATGATTAGGCCTAATTCACCCCTATGCATTTTTAGTGCTTTTTGCAGATTTGCACTACAGTCCATTTACCATGGTTTCCTATGGAACATGTTCTGTTGTGCAAATATGCAAAAAGCACTAAAAATGCATCGGTGTGAATCCAGCCTTAGGGACAATATACTTTAGAATTTTGTTGATGACCCAGTCTCTCGAAGGTGTTTGCTGAGACAAAGCAAGTTACCTAGAAATGACAACTAATACCTCTAAAGCATCATTATGCTTTAAATATATTTTGATGTACCGTATATACTCGAGTATAGGCCGACCCGAGTATAAGCCGAGGCCCCCAATTTACCCCCAAAAAACTGGGAAACCTATTGACTCGTGTATAAGCCGAGGGTGAGATATGCCTGTCCATCCCTGTGTGTGTCCGTCCATCCCTGTGTGTCCGTCCATCCCTGTGTGTGTGTCCATCCATCCATCCCTGTGTGTGTGTCCATCCATCCATCCCTGTGTGTGTGTGCGTCCATCCATCCATCCATCCCTGTGTGTGTGTGTGTGTGTGTGTGTGTGTGTGTGTGTGTCCATCCATCCATCCATCCCTGTGTGTGTGTGTGTGTGTGTGCATCCATCCATCCGTGTGTGTGTGTGTGTGTGTGTGTGTGTGTGTGTGTGTCCGTGCAGCCTTGTGTGTCCAGCCTACCTGTGTCCCGAGCGGTCCCGTCCGGTCCCGTCCCGAGCCTCCGTGTCGTCCCGTCCCGAGCCTCCATGTCGTCCCGTCCCGAGCCTCCGTGTCGTCCCATGCCAGGATCGCCGCTCTTCGTCGGCGCCCTGGCGGCCATTCCCCTGTTCAAAAGCCCCGCCTCCGCCTGTGATAGGCGGAACACTCAATTTCCCAGCAGTCAGTGTTCCGCCTATCACGGACATCGGCTCATCCGAGGATGAGCCGATGTCCGTGATAGGCGGAACACTGACTGCTGGGAAATTGAGTGTTCCGCCTATCACAGGCGGAGGCGGAGGCGCGGCTTTTGAAAGGTAGAATGGCCGCTGTCTGTCTGCTCGACACGCTGTTCGGGCAGTCAGACAGCGGTGACTCGAGTATAAGCCGAGGGGGGCACTTTCAGCCTCAAAAAAGAGGCTGAAAATCTCGGCTTATACTCGAGTATATACGGTAAGTTGTTTTTAATAGGTGAAAAAAAAACGAATTTGCACAATTCGAGTCCATTTCCATTTAACCTGCTATTGACTAGTTAAAAGGATAAAAATCGCACTCCTAAAATTACAGCGATTGAATACTACATTTATCTTGTAGGTAGATAACAACTACTTTTGGCATCAGCTATGCTAAATTGTTGGAAGTGCTCTGTACCAGCTCGTGTTTCAGCTTTTAACTGCTATGCAAACTCCATTACATTCCTGCAAGAAAATAATACATAAAATTAAATCTAAAAAATAGCATCTGGGCTTCAAGTGAGTTGGCTGTAAGTTAATTTCATTGTATGCACATTACCTCCAAAACGGCATCTACTTAAACTTTGGCTATTAAGTTTTTATTGTAATGTCTGCAAACTTCAGTGATTTTAAACCGCAAGACAGAACGGCAGCACAAAACAAAGCAAGATGTTTTTCCATGGTTGTACGAGCTGTATTACTTGTGTGGTCAGGCTGTCTTCTATTCTGCAGGCGCTTCCGCGTTGTTTAAATGATTGACATGTTTAAAAGTCGATGCTCTAGAATTTAATGATTGCCATTTAAGATTTTTGTGAAGCTAATGTTTGCCCATGTAAACAAGTTTGAACTTTTTTTTTGGGTGGTTTGATTTTCTTGTAATGATCCCCCCCCAAAAAAAAACTGTTGCTGTATCTGCCTAAAAATTATTACTTGTAGCTGAGTCTTGATTTGTTTGCTTTATTTATGTAAAGTTAATTTAAAGTGGTTGTAAAGGCACAAGGTATTTTACCTGCATGCATTCTATGCATGTGGGTAACAAACCACATGTGTACAGCAGCCCCCTAATACTTACCTGAGCCCCCTCTCAATCCAGTGATGTCCATGAGAGCCTTGCCTGTCCAGAAACTTGCCCTCCTGATTGGCTTTTGGTAGCAACAGTCACAGCCAGTGAGCCAATCGGAGATGGAGGGGGCGGGGACAAGCCACGGTTCCATGTGTGAATGGACACACAGAGCTTTGCTCAGGTGCCCCCATAGTGAGCTGTTTACTGTGAGGGCACCCGACAGGAAGGAGGAGCCAGGAGCGCCAGCGTAGGATTGTGACAACTCTGATTTTGTTTTGTTATTTTAATGAAAAAAAATTAAAGCTTTACAATCACTTAAAACCTTCTAGTCCATCTAACACTGTCTCCTCAAACTGACAAAAATGTTGTCCATGGTTCGATATGCTGCTTCTCTGTAGATACAGTGAGTACAGTGAGGAATGAGTTTAGCCATCCTAAGGCCCCATTCACATGGGCGATCTGATCAGGCCCACATGTCAGTTTTTCAGGCAGACCTGATAGGATTGTCCATATATACTTATGGACTGGTGGGTGTAAACTTTTTACCCCAAATCTGATCTGGTCTGCTAAAAAAAAAAAGAAAACGGAAGGAGATTTGTCCCCCTCCATCTAGGCGGGTTGGAGGACAGACAGCCGGTCCATTTACACCCAGCTGTCCATAGAGCAGTGCGAACTTAGGTCCGTGTCTGCTCAGTTTCTACGGAGCAGACATGGGAAATCATCCATCTGCTCTGCTCAGATTCTGCTCCGTGTGAAAGGGCCAAACACAGGAAGTTTGTTATTGGCTGGTTGTCAGGGCTGGCTCAGCCCTTTCTTCTCTGAGCTGGCCGCTCAGCTGTGGGCTAATTGCCAGCTCTCATCTCTCTCCACAGTTAACCAGCTGTTGTGGATCTGCTTGTCAGTCCCGCCTACTTAAAGATCTCCAGCTCACGTCATTCCTGCCTTCGCCTTGGTCACATCACAAGAAACCATCTCCTGCATTCCTGTTTAAAGACTGGCTTTGCTGACATCCCTTCTGGCTCCTTATCCTGCTTGCTGTTCCTCTACTTGGATCCCTGACTTCTGGCTTGGCTGATTACCCGATCTGGTTACTGAACTCTGGCTTGGCTGACTACCCGATCCGTTTACTGGACTCTGGCTATGCTTTGACTACTCTTACTCTATTTAGCTTTTTATTTTTATTAATAAACAAGTGTGATTTTACTGTACTTCTGTCTCAGTCTAGTTCATGGTTTCTGACACTGGTGTTCTGTCAAAATAGCCAATTTATTGAGATCTCCAATCGCGTCACTTCTGGTTACTATAAACCATCAGTAATTGGAGATTTAGACGAATTACTGTTTTGACACAACACCAGCAAACGTGTACACTCTGGTACACGATATTATAAGTGGACATTGTTTGTCCGCCCGATACTAACCAACAACATGGCCGCCTCCGAGACGATGACAACTTTTTCCTTCTTGCCTGCTTTTCTGTCAAAACAGCAAACTCTTTGTGTACCGGAGTGTACACGTTTGCCGGTGTTATGTCAAAACAGCAATTCATCTAAATATGCAGTTACTGATGCTTAAGTGCCGGTTCATACTTAACAGCGTGACTTCAGCGCAGCTTTCAAAACGACTTCTGTATAGAAGTCAATGCAAGCGGCTCCGAAGTTGACCCCAAGTAGTACAGGACCCTTTTTCTAAGTCGAGTCGCTCCTGTTAGAATGGTTCCATTGTACTGAATGGAGCGTGACTTGTCAGGCTGACAAGTCGCCTGACGGGTCGCCCCTGTGTGCTCCGGCACTTACAGTACCCAGAAGTGACGTGATTGGAGATATCAATGAATTGGCTATTTTGACAGAACACCAGATCTTGGGCAAAAAATAGCTACCACATCTAGAGATCAGTACGCTGCCATAAATTTACATTTTTGCTTTTGGTACGTTTATGAAAATATGCATTATTAAAATGCTCTGACTTTCTCATGAGACACTTATGTTTTTCTTTCCTGGTTCAGCCCTTTTCAACTTTGACATACAAGGGGAAAGAGACTGGCTACAAAAGCAAACAGAAATTCAGATCCCTGTGTGTATGTACGTAAGAGATCTGTGGATAGTAAGCTAGTTTGTTTTCGGAGATAAGGAAATCATCATTTTTATAAAATATTTTGGGTGATGTGGCTGTTTAAGATGCATATCATGTTATCTGATACATAATTACTGTGTACTTGCATTTGAAATC
Organism: Lithobates pipiens; assembly: GCF_037356315.1. Classification (NCBI taxonomy): domain Eukaryota; kingdom Metazoa; phylum Chordata; class Amphibia; order Anura; family Ranidae; genus Lithobates; species Lithobates pipiens. Next base: position 120,156,376 of record NW_027507764.1, read on the forward strand.
ATGAACAAACGAACGTGAATAATATCTGCCTCAACTGACAGAAGTAGAAAATGCTAATTATTTCATCCACAGTGCATATAGGTGAAAATTGTTGCTGTAGCAATAAATGGGTATCTGGGTACATGGATAGATTGATGGACTATGAAATGTTAATATACAGTGACAGGCTGACTTCAGGAAAATGTAGCTGTTGTTTACTCTGATGGCAATCCTTGAAACTACTCTAACTGCAAGACGGGTAATTTGACCGTGGTCATTCAGTCTGCACCTCATTTGATCCACATTGCATGCTTTTCAAATAAGGCAATTTAAGTAGCTGCCAATCAACATGAGGACTTAAGCGTGAAATTCCAGCTGGAACTAGTTTTGCTCAATTCCTTTTTTTCACTTTAGAAAATGGTAATAGTTGTGCAAAGCTGATAAGTGTAAGCACTGAGACACTGCAATAATTTGAGCATGCGACATTTAGTTTCACCGCTGCCTCCTACAGTACCAGCAGATGCTATCTGAAATACATTCATGGTGTTTACATAAATCTCTCTGGCTTCAGTTAAGATGTCTCCTTGAAGCATATTTCACCTTATCTTTAAAGGCCGCTAAATAAGAGTGTCTGTCTGGTATTGTGTATAAAAGAGCAGGCCACATCCCCCACCTTTAGGCCCCATTCACAGCTGAGCGTAGTGTTTTTTCGCGTGTATTTGCGTGTTTCCATGCAGCGTTTTTGAGCTTTGTTTTTTCACCTGCTTCCTGGGTGAATGTGCTCCAAAAACGCCCAAATCTGCTCGATTCGAGCGACAAAAAAAGGGTCCAGAACTTGTTTGAGCTTCAGGTGTCTTGGAGTGGATTGTGAACCATCTCCATAGAGAATGGATTTTTTTTTTCCCCTCAAGCGTTTTGTAGCTTCAGGCTTCAAGCTACAAAATTCTCAGGTGTGAAAGGAGCCTTATGCCACATACACGCGACCAGACTTTTAGACAGCAAAGGTCCGACAGCAAATCCATAGGACAATTCGATCGTGTATGGGATTCCTTTGGACCTTTGCTGTCCAAAAATTTGACGGACTTTAGAAATAGAACATGTTTCAAATTTTTTTGCCGGAACTCCACCAGACCCAGCTCCTATAGAGAAATACGCTATGCTAGTCCGACGGAAGAAAACCAACGCTAGAGCAGCTATTGGCTACTGGCTATGAACTTCCTTATTCTAGTTTGGTCGTACGTCATCCCATTTGAATCCGTCGGACTTTGGTGTGATTTGTGGGTGGCAAAGTCCCTTCATTCGGAAAAGTCCATCGGAACTCCACCGAAAGTCCGTCGGGAAGACCGTCGGACGTAATCCGTCAAAGTCCGGTCGTGTGTACGCGGCATTAGAGATTGATCATGTCCTGCTTCGCTTTTAGATGTGCATCTGTAAGGAGAAAAAAAAGTATGTATGTATGTATGTGTGTGTGTGTGTATGTATATATATATATATATATATATATATATATATATATATATATATATATATATATATATGTATGTGTGTGTGTGTATATGTATGTATATATATATATATATATATATATATAAAATATTGTGTGTGTGTGTATAATATATATTTATACTATAATATATAGTAAGGGGGGGAGTATTTGCTGATTTTGTAAGTTTGCCCACTGACAAAGAAATGATCATTCTGCAATTTTAATGGTAGGTTATTTTTAACAGTGAGAGATTAAACAAAAAAATCCAGAAAAACGCATTTCAAAAGAGTTATAAATTGATTTGCATGATTTATGATTTAATGAGTGAAAAGTATTTGATCCCATCGCAAAACAAGACTTGGTACTTAGTGGCAAAACCCTTGTTGGCAATCGCAGAGGTCAGACATTTTTTGTAGTGGCCACTAGGTTTGCACACATCTCAGGAGGTATTTTGTCCCACTCCTCTTTGCAGATCTTCTCCAAGTCATTAAGGTTTTGAGCCTGACGTTTGGTAACTCGAACCTTCAGTCCCTCCACATATATTCTATGGGATTAAGGTATGGAGACTGGCTAGGCCACTCCAGGACCTTAATGTGCTGCTTCTTGAGCCACTCCTTTGTTGCCTTGGCTGTGTTTTTTTTTTTTTTTTTTTTTGTCAATGTCATGCTGGAATAACCATCCACGACCCATTTTCCATGACCTGGCAAAGGGAAGGAGATTCTCACTCAAGATTTGACAATACCGTCCATCGGCTCTTTGATGCGGCAAAGTTGTCCTGTTACCTTAGCAGAAAAACGCCCCCAAAGCATGTTTCCACCTCCATGTTTTGATGGTGGGGATGGTGTTCTTGGGGGTCATATGCATGGAGCCCCAGACCGAGGGAGATTGACAGTTATTTTGTGTTTCTTCCATTTGCAAATAATCACACCAACTGTTGTCACCCTTTTACCAAGCTGCTTGGCGATTTGGTCTTGTAGCCCATTCCAGCCTTGTGTAGGTCTTCACTCTTGGCCCTGATATCTTTTCTTTGGACAGCTTTTTGGTCTTTGCCATGGTTGAGAGATTGCACACATTTGCAAATGCATGCTTAAGCCACAGAGCCCCGTTAAGGCACTCCAGTATTTTCTGTAGTCCTAACTAAATTTTGAGAGACTTCACAGTGGAAGCAGAGGGCAGGTGAACCTGGAGGTAGCCCACCCCGTCTTAATGGCACAGGGGCACACTGGGCATACAGCACAATGGCGTCCCCTCACCAATATTTCACCAGTACAAACAAATGGCCACTGTCCTCACCTGTAACTGGCCTTTGCAGCAAGAAGCACATGGAAGAGCAACACATGCGAAACAAAACCAAGGAAATTCCCAGCTCAACTTACCAACCAGCCTGCAACCAACTAAATTAACCTTTCTAACAGTATGTGTTAAAAAATGGGTTTAGAACCCCCACCTCCTTCCTTTTTTTGGCCTGTGTCCTTGTTGCCTCAATTTCCTGTCTGTTTAAACTGTTGTCAGAAGAGCAGGAAGTAAGTGTGAATCCCCCCAAACAGCAGCCCAGATAGTAGTAAATGTCAACAGGACTTCTAGTCTTTCCTCACTCCATTTAAAACTAAGTGGGATGCTTGACATAGAGTTTAATTTTAGGAGGGATAGTCTAAAATGGATAGATAAGCGCAGAGATGGCTGTTATTGTTCTATCCATAGATAACATCTTTCTAAATGCCTGAGACGCCAGTGATGTAATCAGGGAAACTGAGGTGACAATAAGGGACTGACAGGAGCTTCTGTAAGAAATATACAACAAATCATTCATGTTCTGAACTGGTATGCTTGGTGTATTCTTTTTTCTCTCCTTTAAACAAAAGAGCTATGTGGCATGTTTTTTTTTTCCTAAGTGAAGGCCTGTACAATTTAATCCTCATTACAACTATGGGCTATTATGTGCCTTTGAAGTGTCATGTGTTCCTGATGCTAAAATGGAAGATCAAAGGCTCACTGACCCATAAGGCAGGCTTGACGGTGATGAGATGTGAAGGGGAAAGCGTTTGAATTGTGGTGCATTATAAATGGGTAATGTTTATTCTCGGCGATCACTGTAATACATTCCTGAACTGTGTGCAATGTGAGAACATACACAGTAACAAATATACCCACAAACTGGCAGATGCCCACATCCTGTCCTTTTAACTTTGTGATCTCCGAGGCTTCAAAATGTTCTTCACATATATTAATAACAAGTGTCTCCTGGTTCATTCAGATAAATTTTCTACATAGAACCATTCCACCAAGCGGTATATTTGTATCCAAAATGGGAAAATTTAATTGTAGCAAGCTTGACGAATTATGGGGGCTAGATGGTCAGTATTGGCTATATACTATTTTCGCTGCTTAATTTAGGACAGGGCAAATACAAAAGTTCTAACCTAAAACTGTTGAATTTCTTGCTAAGATTGATGAATTGAAAGTACGGATTCTTCAACACATATTAAAGTTGAATACTAGGTTTACTGCCCCTTTTGACTTATACTGGGCCAAAATATTTTCTACGCTAATAGGTGTTGCCGGCTGGGCGCACTGTATAACCAGTATTTAGTCTCAGCTATGTACACTAATACAGCTTTATGTTCTGGGTGTGAGACAAGAATGTCCCATCTCACACCAAAATTGAGTTATGCTGCACGCCATTCAGCCATTCATGGGCAGCTTTGTATTATTTGAATTATACAAAACTTCCTCTGATTGGCAGAGATTCTGGCATCATCTGCCCACCTATCTGCTTCAGTTAATCAGAGGAAGCTTTGTATTTATTCAGAGAATGCAAAGCTGCCTATGAATGGCTGAGCACCGCTTAGCCTGACTCATACCCAGAAAATACGTGACTGTGTATAGTTGTGGTACCTGTTTAGTGTAGAAAATAGTTTGTTTTGGCCAGTGTTGCCCAAGAAAAAAAATTTAAAAACAGTAAACCTGAAATTCAACTGGAGGCATGATGCATATTCTTGTCACCATCTGGAAACTTTCTGAAAAATGCCATAGAGACTCTGCTGAAATTAGCATCACTGAGATGCTACAAAGGATGATAAAAGGTAAACCAATATTAAAAAATAAAAGTGAAACTGTTTGATACATGGTCATTTAGCATACAGATAGTTTATATCTGCTTTACTCTTTAGTACCTCTCAGTACCAAATGTAGAAGCTGCACCCGTATGTCTGCCTTTTTTTGTGAAGAGCATTAGCTCTCTGGCACGGTTTTGGCTAATCACTTTTAGCCCCAATCCAATCAGAGTATCTTATGCTGGCACTCGGGCTGCAACTTACTATGTTGGGCTGCAGGCCACATTGAATGAAGCCAGGGAATGGTGCCACCCAGAGATCGGAACATAATTAAAGTTAGAGTGGAAGTTTCTTGGATTACTCCAGGGAAGAAGATCTGGAGCTAGGCTGTGTAAAGCAGCCAAGTAGTCCAGGAAAAGAACGTTCGGTAACACAGTGACTGTGGTAAACAGACTCCAATGATTTTTGATGGTTTAATTTTTTTTTCTCTCCTAATGCTCTTAAAAACATAAATGCTTAAGGGTGTAATCTTGTTTTCTTTACCTTAATATAATATATACCAATAATGCATTCCTACAGCATTTGCATTAAATATGTGCAGAAACGGACGGGCTGGAGTACACAAGGTCCGAATGTCAGGCAGTTTCTGTTGAACCGGCCCATACCGGATGATATTTGGCCTGTCTGTACTGGGCTTCACCCTGTCATCATCCATATCCTCATGCCTGGTACACACTTTTTTTTTTCTTCCATTCAATCCAGCAGACTGAACGAAAAAAGAAATGGGCACTCAGGAGGAGCTTGCTGTACTAACTATTGGTCCCCCACCAGAACATGGCAATTAGCGATCAGATGCCAGTTTTCCAGCATGCTCATTTAACAGAAGCTGGCTTCTGTCAGACAGACTGATGTACACATGGGCTGAATGTTGGCTGGTTTCTGTTGAACTGGCTGTTATGGGGCCCATGTGTATGGCACTTCAGTCTAAAGTGTCAGGATGTAGGGGCAACAGAACAAACATAGAGCGATTGTAAAGTCTATTTTTTTTTTTTTTTGCTAAATAACAAACATGTTATAATTACCTGCCCTGTGCAGTGGATTTGCACAGAGCAGCCCAGATCCTCCTCTTCTGTGGTCCCTCTTCGCTGCCCCTGGCCCCTCCCTCCTGTCGAGTGCCCCCACAGCAAACAGTTTGCTATGGGGCACCCTAGCCGAGTCACAGCTCCCTGTGTCCATTCAGACACGGAGTTGCCGTTCGGCCCAGCCCCCCTCTCTCCTGCATGGATAACCAACTTTGACAGCCCCAGGAGCCAATCACAGTACTGTGTCTCAGCCAATCAGTAGGAGAGTCTCAGGCAGGGCTCGGGCAAGTATTGGGGGGGGGGGGACTGCTGCACACAGAAGGCTTTTTATCTTAATGCATAGAATGCATTAAGATAAAAAAAACTTCTGCCTTTACAACCACTTTAAGTGTTATAGATGGATACCACACACTTGTCCCACTCTCTACACTGAAATGGTCTACATTGGACTTGTAAACTTGCTCAATGTTTGCTGCACTTCCTCGTGAATATACACAATGTGTTATGACAAAAATCCAAGCAAAGTGCTATTGTGCTGTTAAATCAATTCTACATACATCATAATCCTCAATTCAGGTAATAAATAAAAATGCTATAGAAAAAGTGAAACATGGATACAGTCCATAGATTCAGAAGCAAGTATGTTGCCAGTTAAAGTAGTGAGTAAACGTTCATCGAAATTAACCAAACAGAAAGGGCTCCATGTTTGTGCAATTGCCACTGCAAATCAAACGTGCTCCCACCAGGGTGCGCACTCACCGCAGGTGAGGACCTCCTGAGTTTATGCCGAGGTGGGTCTACAAGGCTTATATCTGTATGGTCAACCCGGTGGTATGGAATTCCTCACTTAAGATCCGGTTCATGGGGGGAATAGCATCCACAGAAAGGACATGATACCATTTACTACTATTAAAAAAACGTTAAAAACCAAATATTGCTCTCATGGTAAAGTGCTGTGTCCCGGCACTAGAAAATTATTTGCCAGCTGTATGTTCTGTGTAATCCGTGTTCGCCACTGCTCCACACTCCTGGAGCCAGCGTGCGTTTCAGCGGAAGTGACGTCAAAACCTGACCTGTGTGCCCGGCCCTACACGTTTTGTCATCAGGAGGCCTAGTTTTTACATGTGGTATCTGCATTTGTTTTTTTTTCATAGGCTTTTTTTCCCCTCATCTTCAACTAGTGATCCTGCTAGTAAAACACTTTCTGTGCAAGGGTGGCAGCTATGGAGCAACATTGTTACCCTAAGGAAGGACTACAGAACACCTCTTCTATCTACACTATTAGTTTGCAGTCCCAAAAAATGAAATGTTATTTTTAGGGTTTACATAAATTGTATTCTATGTACTTAATAGTGTTTAAATATCCAGACAGATTAGACTCATCCTTATGGTGAAACATTGTGCTTTTCAAACTTGCTTGATTGGTTATGCCTGGCGTTTGAGTTTGTGTGAATTGAGGAAAAATGAGGAGGAAAGGGGCTGATCATCCCTGGGTTATCATGAGGGGGGAAAGCAAGAGATTGTGTCCCGTGGCACTATCTGCAAGCTTCCATAAATATTGCATCTTTTCCAGATCCTTCCAAAAATGGGCAGTCCAGGTGACTGACCGTTCATCTCTGTAGGTACCTATTGTCAAAGCTACTATAAGACCTCTAGTTTCTCTTGCTTTCTACAAAATAGAGACGTATTTTACAGTACTAGTTAAAGAGGAACTGCAGTCTGCTCACATAATTTGTAATAAAAACATATTTGCCATTCTGAAGCTTCCATCCAACCACTTTGCATATTTCATATATATACTGTGATTCTGTACTTGCCACACATGCTGCCAAAATCTCCTTCCACTAAGTCTGGCTGCTTCCATTTTAACTGTGGGCAGCTGAAGCTTCTGCTTGCTCACTTCCTGGATTTACACAGACACACACCTCCAGCTCTGGAGCTCTCATTGCGCCCTTTATGACTCATCCCCCTCCCTTGCTGACAAACTCTCAGGTGAGGCAGAGCTGTAAATGATGTCATACGCCTAGGCTTTTTACCAGACAAGAAACAGGAAGTGGGCTGTATAAGGTATTTACTGGCAGAAAAGAAAATGTTTTACTATCCAAAATGAAAACATGGGCAGAAGATTTAATAGATGGAAAGCTGGAAAAATTGCTGAAGGTCCGCTTCAAATTCCTTGATACTGTAGGTTCCTATTTATTTATAGAACAAACTGCACATTTATATTTTTTCTTCCAACAAAGGACAATTTCTACTGATACTGGAGTCTAGAGCTAAAAGAAAATTAAAATGTTCCTTTTTCTTTGTCCCAAGTTCGATGACCACCAGTGAAGTGGCTGCAGAAGGCCACTGAGTGTTGGCCATTGTCATGGAATAAAAGCCCCACTTGTTTTTTTTTGTCTTGAGTCAAGACTTGTTCCATGGCTCCTGATTAGCACGTATCGCCATAAAAATCTTCTAGTGATTGACAGCCAGTTGATTGCTTTGTAGTTCTCGAGGTCATATTGGACTGTTTTTCTCATGGATGAGGATAACTATGGTATTGTTCTTCAAATTTCCTGCTCCTCCTGTAAACAGCTCAGCAAGGACTCTCCCCCCTCTGCACCTCCTCCTTGAAATTTTCCCATGCAACCCTCCATTATATGTTGACTTTTGCTTTTCATTTGGTTTTATGCTTCAAGCAGAATTTGTTCTTTGCCAGTCACATGTCCCTACCAACAATAGGTTTTCATTTGCACAGCAAAAAAATACATGTTTAAAATGTCCAGTATTCTAATACTCACTTACATTTTTGAATATTTGTATTTATTTCCATCCTGATCTACCATAATTTGAGCTTCTTTTCCAGCAATTGTACATGAGCAAATGATTACCTAGAACCAATAAAACACAAATTTTAAAAATAATTTTTTGATTTTATTAGTTTAAGATAAAATATTGCACATTAATATTTTGCATTCTCTTGTGGGTCATCGGGTGGAGCTTAAAGCGGAGTTCCACTAAAAAATGGGACTTTTGCTTTAAGTGTTGGTGAGCCCCTGACATGCCACATTTTGACAGGCAATTTTTTTTGGGGGGGGTACCCTGTTTTTAGAGGCACCCAGCTCCCACTTCCTCCCTTGGCATCAGAAGGAAGATCGTCTATTCTCTCCGCCCCCCCATCCTTGCAATCTTCTGGTACATGTCAAAGGCCGGAGAAGATTGCCCAGCCATTCACAGCACGCGCGTGAAGCTACAGCTGTGTGCCCACAGTTAGAATGCCGGCGCTGTGGAGAAGAGGGGGAGAGGAGCGAGGCTTCCTGCACCCACACAGTGGGAGGACCGTGGGACAGGTGAGTGTGTGAGTTATTAAAAGTCAGCAGCTACACTTGTAGCTTTAAGGTGCCACAATTTCCAGGGTCTTTTGCTGCTTTCACAAAAAGCCTGTTTACAGAACTCAGTAGCTCAAGTTGAACTTTACACACAACTCAGCAGTGACTCTTCTGTTAACATGCAGCTCAGTGTCCCAAAGCAAACTGCATATTCTCTGCTATAGCTCTAGTTAGCGCATAGTAAATCCTTTTTTCATATATTAATTCTGCCTTTGTAAAACAAAACATGCAAAAGAAAAGCAGTTAGGGCTCCTTCACATGGACTTGTCCGTGTATGGAGCCTGCTCTACTCAGTCGATCCCTGCTGAGCAGAAAGATGATAGGTCCATCTCTGCACACTGTACAGGGACGGACCTGTTAGAGCGCCACTCCGATCCGATCCACAGACTGATGGAAAAGCAGGTTTTTCCTCCGTCACACTTTTTTTTTTGGATCGGAGCGGGTCGGATGTCATTGGACATGTCACCGCTGACATCCGACGCTCAGGTCCACCTAAAAAAACGGACAGGCGAACCTGAATGGACAGTCCATTGTCTGTGTGAAAGAGGCCTTAATCTTAAATAAACAATTGCCTTGTAAAACAACCCATTCATTTTTTTTTTTTTTTTTTTACAACTGATCACATTCCCTCTGCTTTCAGCTGTATAAGGCTATGTGTACAGTTGGGCATTTTTTTCAACTGTACCTGAACTCTCCTCTTTTTTTATCTTATCAGTACATGTACACAGGTTCGTTTATAGTCGTTTCTAGGCAGTTGAGTTTAGAGGCTTTTTTTGAAACGCAAAAAAATGGGTTCCGAAGCTGAGTTTAAAGGCATTTCAAGCACCGAATGCTTCTAAACGCGATAACTCACATTTCATTTACAGGTGTTTTTCATTTTGGCTATTTTGAAAAAAAAATATGCAAATTCGTTTTTTTTTTTTAACGCAAACACGGCATGTAAACGCGGCAAAACAGACGTTTTAAACATGGGTTACTATCTGTCAAGTTGGATGGACCAATAAGTGGCAAATGGTTTTCCATGCAAATCTCCAATTTTATCTGCTCTAATACTGCATATTGAAAGGATCTTCTCACAGATCATTTGCATTGCTTTGGACTGCATTTGAAACTTTTTCTTGCATGCTAATATATTACTTTAATCAACATTAGCAGGTTATTTACTATAGGCAAAATGTGCACTTTGCAAGTGTGGTTGCATTCGTTTTCCCTTAGTGAATGCTACACAGCCCTGCAAAATGCTTCCCCCCCCCCCCCCCTCCTCGCAGCCGATTGGGTATCCTTTTACAAGCTTTTAAGCTCTGCAAGAAATTGGCACAAACGCACTTGCAAAACTCTGTCTATTTGCCTTTGGTAAATAACCCTTGTATATTTTATTTACTCAAACGCTAAAATAATTTTGTTTAAAATGTATTTTGCTTTTGTTTTTTAAATGTTTGTTACCATAACCTTTCATATTCCTAATATGTGCCTGCTGTACCATGTATTTGAATGAGAAAGTATCCTGTTCTTTTTGTATTGCTTCCCTTATGTGAAATCCCTGGTGTTCCTGCCAGTCCCTCTGCTTTCCGATTTAAAAACTGACCACCCTATGGTCAGTTTTCTAGCTATGCCCCTGCTGCACAGCCGTTAACTGAGAAAGAAGCTCGGTGTGCTGCTGCTTCTCCTCCCCCTAACTTTTAGGCCTCATGTACTCTGCTGCTGGTAAACGGAAGTTCAGAGGCAGTTGGATGCTTTTTTCAGCTGCCCCTGAACTCATCCAATGTTATCTTATGTGTGCATGTACACAGGTTTGTTTAAAGCGGAGGTCCACCCTAAAGTGGACCTTCCGCTCATCGGAACCCTCCCCCCCTCCGGCGCCACAATTGGCACCTTTCAGGGGGGAGGGGGGTGCGGATACCTGTACAGTACAGGTATCTGCACCCACTTCCGGGATAGCTCTCTGCGGAAAGGGGCGTAGATTACGCCCCTTTCCGCAAGTGCCCGCCCCTTTCCGCAAGTGCCCCGCTGCCTGCTGGGAAACACACAGATCCCAGAGGCAGCGGGGACCGTCCTTATTGCGCAGCGCAACTCTCGCATGCGCAGTAGGTAACCGGGAAATGAAGCCGGAAGGCTCCATTTCCTGATTCCCATACCCAAGATGGCGGCGGCAGGACCTGAGAGACGATCGAGAGATCGGCTTCGGGTGCCGACATCGCGGGCGCACTGGACAGGTAAGTGTCACTATTTTAAAAGTCAGCAGCTGCAGTATTTGTAGCTGCTGGCTTTAAAAAAAAAAAAAACGCGGAGTCCCGGCCGACTCCCGCTTTAATGTCGTTTTTAGGCAGTTGCGTTTTTAGAGGGTTTTTCTTTTGAAGGCAAATAATGAGTTCAGACACCGAAAGTTTCAGCCGCTAAACGTTATAGCCACTAGCAATAATCACTGTCTTCTACCAGCAGAGACGGCGACCCCTCTCTCTCCCCCCCCCCCCGCCAGAGGAACACAGTGGCTCCATGGGGGGGATTCCCTTGTCAACACTGTCTGTGCTGATGCAAGAAAATAAAAATCTGTAGCTGGCCTTGGTTGCCTGGCTGTTAAGCTCAAAAGTCAAAGTTGCCAATTAGAGCTGCACGATTAATCGTTAAGACTCGAGATCGCAATCCTCTTCCCCTCATAATCTTAAAGTGGTTGTAAGCCCTTTACTACCACTTTTACTCTCTGCCGTGACCGGTAGAACCCGCGTGCAAATATTCTCCTGATTTATATGCAGAGTTCTCTGCTCAAGCCAACAGCTGTCAAAAAAAAAAAAAATGAAGCCAGTCGGCCAAGTTTCATAACATTCTCAGTGGCTGCGCTAACTAAAAACATTGAAAACGTTTTGTTCTTTAGATCAATGGAATGAACTTCAGTCTGTAAATGAGAAGTTTAACCACTTAAAGACTAAACCTTTTTCTTACACTTGTTGGTTTCAAGTTAAAATTATTTTTTACTAGAAAATTACTTAGAACCCCAAACATTATGTATATATTTAGCAGAGACCCTAGAGAATAAAAGGTTTCAATTTTTCCGCAGCGGCCTTTCAAATGCAACTTTTTTGGGAAAAAAATACATTTTAATAAAAAAAAAAAAAAAAAAAAAAAAAAGACTAAACAGTAATGTTAACCCAATTTTTTTTTGTATAATGTGAAAGATGATGTTATGCCACGAGAATCGTGATCTTTATTCTAAGCAAAAAAAATCGTAATTCTCTAGTTTCCCACAATCGTGCAGCTCTATTGTCAATACTTTAAATCGTTGATCCAGAATGCAGTCCAGTGTTCTGAATTTACATGTCCTGGTCAAGACTGAGTGGGCCTTAATATTTCAGAGTACAGATTTTCAGGGCTTTTGTGAAAGGTGCTCAGAGCTTTTTCTATATAGAGTGAATACTTGCAAAATATAACTAACAATGCCTGAGTATACAATATCGAAGTCCTAGGCTCTTTTCTTTTAGTCCATAATTCTCCAGTAGTGTTCAGAGTCATTGCAGCTGAAGTGTCGCAGTTTGCCAGCCATTCCAGGTTAATTGTTGGGAGTCTCATTGTTGATTAGTGCATGCGATCTCTCAACAAGTTGCAAATCACCCGCCTAACCCTCCTACCCCTCCTTTTTTAATCTCTTTCCTCATTTCAGTGGCTTCAATAGAAAACTGATATTTTAATCAATTCTTTTATCCTCATTAGTACAACTTTCTCCCATGCTGGAGCACACCTTTTTAAAGCAATAATGCATGTCCATGTAATCAGCCTCTTTTGCTGAATCCTAATTTCGATAATGGGCGGCATTGCGGAACACCTGCTGTGCCCCTTGCAGAACAATATCAATTTGCATGAGAATTGGCCTCCAATCTGTTTCGCTGCTAGCTTTTCAGGAGAGAGGCAGTTTCTGTAGGTTCATAGTGTGTCCTACAGCTTGTACATGGAAATAGCAGAAGTGTCGTTCGTCCCGAACCAATCATTTACTGAGAAAATTGGTTAATAATTAGTTTGAATTTAATGGCAATTCAGTTTACCCTTTTTTAATTTACAAAGGGGGCATCCCCTGAAGTCCATTTTGCTTCTATGCTGATTGCAGGTATACATTCGACTGTTGTAATTTTCTGCTAACGTAGTTAAAGCTGCTAAATTTTTACAGCAGTGAGATGTTTTAATGGGCTTTTTTTCTTTTTCTTGGTAGAAATGGGATCAATTAGAAATGCTGTCAGGTATTTGTGTCCCTATTGGGCAATTTTTCTGTTTGTATCTGGTCACTACGATGGGAATTAAAGGCGAATCTCTGAAAGGACATGACAATGGAAGTTATTATTTTTTTTTTTTTTTTTCCGCACAGTGGGAATGTTAGGCAGCCCATAGATGAGTCAATTTTTTTTTCCTTCAACCAGGGAGTTGAACTAGGGCTAAAAAAAAGTGGATTTGGTGTGGATTGGGGAATACTCCCTGCTTTTTGTTATTTTATTTTTACAATGGGGAGGCTTCCCCATTGTCAGAATACACTGATTAAGCAGGAAAAATTACAGAGCGTTTGTACAGAAGTCGATCAGTAGAATGCACAACCTCCCTACCCATACATGGATCGAAATTTGGCTGGTCCCTGCTTAATTGGACAGATTCCAATCCATGTATGGCCGGCTTTAGACCTCTGTTAGGTCTTCATGGCTTTCTGTGTAACTGTAAGGGATCTTCCACATGGGCCTGCTGAACCATCCAGCAAAATATGTTGGCGGTTACATTGAGCAGACTCAGCTGTCCCATGTACAAGAGCCCCAAGGCTCCATTCACACTTGTGAGACTTGTCATGCAACTTTTGGACTTCACAACCTGTTTCCTACTGCACAAGTTGCGTTTTGCTTTCTGAATGGTCAAGCTGTCATCTGGGACCTCTGTGTGTCCCAGAAGACAGTGGGGGGGAGAAAAGGACAAAGGAAAAATGCCATAGGTCGCCTTGCAGCGATCTTGATCTTACCGGGAAGTGGGAGCGGATACCTGTCAAAACCAGATAACCGCTCCCCCTCGCCAAAAAGTGCCAAATGTGGCAGTGGGGAGGTGCGAACAAGTGGAGCTTCCCCTTTTGGGTGGAGCTCGGCTTTAAGACCCCTTTCACACTGGAGGCATTTTTCAGGCACTTTAAAGCGCCTGAAAACAGCCTCAGCTGCAATCCCAGTGTGAAAGCCCGAGTGCTTGCACACTGGGACGCTGCGCTGGCAGGATGTAAAAAAAAGCCCTGCAAGCAGCTTCTGTGCATCGGTGAATACACTGCTCCTAAAGTGCCCCTGCCCTTTGAAATCACTGGGCTTTGTGGGTGGTTTTAACCCCTTTTCGGCCGCTAACGGGGGTTAAAAGCTCCCCGCTAGCGGCCAAAAAGCACTGCAAAAACAACGCCTGGGCACTGGAAGTGTGAAAGTGCCCTAAATATTAGTTATCACTAGGGATGCACCGAAATTTCGGCCGCCGAAACATATCGGCCGAAAATGCCCTTTTCGGCAATTTGCCGAAAGAGAAAAACGGCCGATAATGGAGCCGAAAATGGGGCGGGGCCAGGGTAGGGGGCGGGGCTCCGCCCCCCGCCCCTGGTGCGCCCATCATGAAGAGCTATATCACGCTATAGTGCAGGCAAGCCGTCTCCGCCGCCTGTTTGATCACAGCGCGGGAACATCACAGCTTTCAGTTCAATAGCTGTGTGTTCCCGGCCGCGCGCCATCATGTACAGCCCCTCCCCCTTGTCAGGGCACTTTGATAGACAGATCACCCATAGGATTGGACGGATGATCTGTCTATCAAAGTGCCCTGACAAGGGGGAGGGGCTGTACGTGACGGCGCGTGGCCGGGAACACACAGCTATTGAACTGAAAGCTGTGATGTTCCCCTGCTGTGATCAAACAGGCGACGGAGGCGAATATCCTCTTCTCTCTTCACAGGTTGGCTGCGATGAGGGGACACACACACACACTGGCTGCTATGAGGGGACACACACACACACTGGCTGCTATGAGGGGACACACACACACACTGGCTGCTATGAGGGGACACACACACACACACTGGCTGCTATGAGGGGACACACACACACACACTGGCTGCTATGAGGGGACACACACACACACTGGCTGCTATGAGGGGACACACACACACTGGCTGCTATGAGGGGACACACACACACTGGCTGCTATGAGGGGACACACACACACACTGGCTGCTATGAGGGGACACACACACACTGGCTGCTATGAGGGGACACACACACACTGGCTGCTATGAGGGGACACACACACACTGGCTGCTATGAGGGGAGACACACACACACTGGCTGCTATGAGGGGAGACACACACACTGGCTGCTATGAGGGGAGACACACACACTGGCTGCTATGAGGGGAGACACACACACTGGCTGCTATGAGGGGAGACACACACTGGCTGCTATGAGGGGAGACACACACTGGCTGCTATGAGGGGAGACACACACTGGCTGCTATGAGGGGAGACACACACTGACTGCTATGAGGGGAGACACACACTGACTGCTATGAGGGGAGACACACACACTGGCTGCTATGAGGGGAGACACACAAACTGGCTGCTATGAGGGGACACACACACACTGGCTGCTATGAGGGGACACACACACACTGGCTGCTATGAGGGGACACACACACACACTGGCTGCTATGAGGGGACACACACACACTGGCTGCTATGAGGGGACACACACACACTGGCTGCTATGAGGGGACACACACACACTGGCTGCTATGAGGGGAGACACACACACACTGGCTGCTATGAGGGGAGACACACACACACTGGCTGCTATGAGGGGAGACACACACACTGGCTGCTATGAGGGGAGACACACACACTGGCTGCTATGAGGGGAGACACACACACTGGCTGCTATGAGGGGAGACACACACTGGCTGCTATGAGGGGAGACACACACTGGCTGCTATGAGGGGAGACACACACTGACTGCTATGAGGGGAGACACACACTGACTGCTATGAGGGGAGACACACACTGGCTGCATTGTATCATGTGTGCAATTTCTGACCCTCTCCTGTACCACGTCCGCAGTCTCTGACCATCTCCTGTACCACGTCCGCAGTCTCTGATCATCTCCTGTACCACGTCCGCAGTCTCTGACCCTCTCCTGTACCACGTCCGCAGTCTCTGACCATCTCCTGTACCACGTCCCCAGTCTCTGACCATCTCCTGTACCACGTCCCCAGTCTCTGACCATCTCCTGTACCACGTCCCCAGTCTCTGACCATCTCCTGTACCACGTCCCCAGTCTGTGACCATCTCCTGTACCACGTCCCCAGTCTCTGACCATCTCCTGCACCACGTCCCCAGTCTCTGACCATCTCCTGCACCACGTCCCCAGTCTCTGACCATCTCCTGCACCATGTCCCCAGTCTCTGACCATCTCCTGCACCATGTCCCCAGTCTCTGACCATCTCCTGCACCATGTCCCCAGTCTCTGACCATCTCCTGCACCATGTCCCCAGTCTCTGACCATCTCCTGCACCATGTCCCCAGTCTCTGACCATCTCCTGCACCATGTCCCCAGTCTCTGACCATCTCCTGCACCATGTCCCCAGTCTCTGACCATCTCCTGCACCATGTCCCCAGTCTCTGACCATCTCCTGCACCATGTCCCCAGTCTCTGACCATCTCCTGCACCATGTCCCCAGTCTCTGACCATCTCCTGCACCATGTCCCCAGTCTCTGACCATCTCCTGCACCATGTCCCCAGTCTCTGACCATCTCCTGCACCATGTCCCCAGTCTCTGACCATCTCCTGCACCATGTCCCCAGTCTCTGACCATCTCCTGCACCATGTCCCCAGTCTCTGACCATCTCCTGCACCATGTCCCCAGTCTCTGACCATCTCCTGCACCATGTCCCCAGTCTCTGACCATCTCCTGTATAAAATTTTTTTTAAAAAACAGTCATTTTCGGTATCGGTGCTGTTTCGGTATCGGTTTCGGTTTTCGGCCTAGTGTATTTTTCATTTTCGGTATCGGTTTCGGCACCAAAAAACCCATTCGGTGCATCCCTAGTTATCACTAATGGGTCTGATGATACATACCCATCAGCTGGTATAGTATCGAATAAATTAATGTAGACCATAAATAAATTACACCCGATGGGCTTGAATTGACTTGCTAGTTACATGACGTCAGCTGTCCAACTCTGCCCCTTTCTTCTGCCCATTCTATCACCAGTCTATACAGAACTTGTGTACTTTGTGTAAAATACTAACACGCCAATGGTTAAATGAATCTTGCTTCAAGTTATTTTACTTTTTTTTTGCCTGAAGAGAAAGTTCTAAAGATGCAGAATTTCAGGCACGCCTTGTATCTTGGGCTAATCCTGTGTAGACAAAAGCAGTATTTTACTTGGCATTATGGAAAGTCAGGGAAGAATGTTGCAAAAATAACCATGGAGGGCAGCTTTTTGACACATTCACCTTTTGGAATGTAAAAAGTGCTTTGCACCAACCAGTAAAGTTCAGTTCCCCTGAGAATTGGTAGATACAATATATTACAGATGTTCTCCTTCCATTATAGTACTGACCCATACATGTGTGGTGGTCTAATACGTACGAGTATAAAGGTAGATCTCTGGTGAGAATTTTGGTAACAAAGTGGGAAACCTCTTCTGTTTTTAAGTAGTGGACTCCCGATCGGCACTCCTCAGTAGTGATTTGTGGTCTCTTAATTAAATCGAATAGAACATTATAAAACTAATTAGCCAAAATAACATGTTTCTGCTGAGCCTGCCATTGTCTGGATTAATGTTACTCCATATTAGAATGTCCTCTGGATGTGGAAATTTTGAATAATTATCTGCGGTGTCCAGGCATGAAGCTCAAGAGCACCTGACTCCATGCAGATGGTACCCAAACTGCTGATCTGGTAATTACTCTACAGCCGCGACATAACTTTAAAAAAAGAAATGGATTTTTCACATGTTTTCCATCTGCTTTCTCCTGCCGCGAGCTTGCTTCACATCTAATAGTCTGACTTTAAATTCTCGATGCCCCTGCCAGGTGTTGCTAAATAGGCAAAAAAAAGTCAGATAAGCATACACTCCGACTGTTTGCCTATTTTATTCCTTAACCACTTGCCGACTACCCCATAGCAGATTCACTGCTACA
This sequence comes from Lithobates pipiens, assembly GCF_037356315.1. NCBI lineage: Eukaryota > Metazoa > Chordata > Amphibia > Anura > Ranidae > Lithobates > Lithobates pipiens. Next base: position 120,174,525 of record NW_027507764.1, read on the forward strand.
GGGTGGCCATGCTGTGCAGAATCGTGTGTGTGTGTGTGTGTGTGTGTGTGTGTGTGTGTACCGTATATATGTGTGTGTGTATGTGTGTGTGTGTATATATATATATAATATATCTATCCGTGATTCTGTACTTCCGGGAAGTGGGCACGTGCCGCTTAGATGATCAGTCAGCGCTGGCCAATAGATGTCTGCCGTCACCTGCCAATTGTGTGTAAGAGATGCAGGTCGGAGATTAGTAAAAAAAAAACAAAAAAAAAAAAAACAGGATGGATAAAAATCAATGATTAAAAAATAAAATCAGATTTTATTTAAATTAAATTACATTTTTTTTTGATTTTTATTACATTTTTTAATAAAATGCTTTTGGAGTAAAAATCTATCTAAATTATTAATGTATCTTAAATAGAAACCTATCTTTAGTTTATTAAGCATGAAATGGAGCTTTAATTTTTGTAGCATGAGGCTGTATATTTACATTTTTGGGAAACTCATTCAATGAATCCAAGCTCTGCAAGCTGAGATAGCATGCACTGCATTGATGCATTCACACAATTTCACAGTAACCATGAGATAAAACAAAGTTCAGAAATATTCCTTTATCCCATTGTTTTGCAAATCTATGTACACTACAAACTGTATGAGTCAGTTCTGACTTCTCTGTTTTACTAACCTGACAGCTTATTATTCTAAATGGGAAACCTTAATTTTGTTTATTAAAGATTCTAACTACTAGCAATAATAAATCCTTACATTTAAAGAGCACCTGTCATTTCAGATTTATCATGGCAGCGCCTGTTAGTGGGCATCCACTCACCTGTTGCCGCTGCCTTGTTGTGTCACTGCCGCATCACCAGCCATCCCATTAAAGTGAATGGGAGGAGCCTCTGCGGGACAGAGATGACAGTTGCTCTTTTAAAAATTTTGATGTAAATCAAGCCTTTTTACTATTGATTTAAATCCTGGCCTTCCCCAGATAGACAGTGCAGGAGGAGGAGGATCTAAGCATACAGGATAAAACAGCATTTTTACAGAATAGAAGATTAACACTTTAAATTCCACAGTGAGTATAACAAGCATGCTATTCTGCATATACAGACAGATTTTACTGCTGTAGGTTTGAGTGTTATGGGGTAAAGCTCAATATCAAGAGATGGTTGTAATCTCAACTTCAGAAGAAGCTGACGTCTCCTAGTTGAAGAGCTTCAGGAACGCAGATCCATTTTGTAGACCAGTTCCAGTTGTACTTTTAGTTTGCGTTTTAATTCATTTTGTCAAAGGAAAAAGCAGCCTTCGCACCCAATTTTGTAGCCAGAATGTGGAAGTGCTCCATTCGGCCACCTCTGGCTCTCACCCTCCACCCCCGATCTTTGCTGTCCTTCTGTGTGTGCAAGTGACAGCTTTGCTCTCAGCGGCTTCCTGATGTAACGTGGTCACGACAGGGCATGATGGGTCAGATCTCCAGGGAGAGAGAAAACGATCCCCCTGCATGGTGAAGAAGAGCCACCTACACAGGGGTTTACTAGAGCTGGGTCATATAAAGGTACAGATTTTTTTTTTTAGGAGGTGTTGGGGTTGCACACTCCTGAACCCTGCACACTGTACATGGCACACTTCTTAAGCTTCTGTATATAGCGTACCCCTGAAATCTGTACTTTGTGCATAGGGCACCCTGGAACTGCACTCTGTACATAGGGCGCTCTTGAACTCTGTACTTTGTGCATAGGGCACCCTGGAACTGCATTCTGTACCTAGCGTACCTCTGAGCTCTGTACTTTGTGCATAGGGCACCCCTGGAACTGCACTCTGTACATAGGGCATTCCTGAACTCTGCACTTTGTGCATAGGGAACCCCTGGAACTGCACTCTGTATGTAAGGCACTCCTGTACTCTGGATAATCACCAATTTTGTTGCAGGTAACCGACGCCCCGTTAACTGCACAAATACAGGCGCTAACACCAAATTTTGTGCTTGTTTTCTGGGGGCTGTGGAATTTTTTAGTATACTTCTATTTAGCAGCTGTTTTAAAAGGGATTTAAATTTAAAACCCACACAAATGTCATAAAAAATCTATAAAATGAATCAATGCATCAAACGATAGACCAATCCACCAATAGAGAAACAGCGCGTAATACTGCGTTTACAATGGGTAATAATAATTAAGTGCAATCATCTGTTCCAAATAAAACATTTATATATAATAATCATGCATGAGTCATTAGTGTGCATTCAGTTCATAAAAACGGCACATATATCAAACTTGTGGTTCGACTCAAATGTTCAATGATTCTCCCTTAATGGTCAATCCAATCAGGGAAAAAATCTGCCACAGTTCTTTAGGTGTATGGTATATATTGCCCCAGAAATACACCTCCACACGTGCACTGACATACACACAAGCCACGCCGGAGGATATGTGAAAGTGAAAGATCCGCCTTTGGTATTACTCTTACCAGACTCAGCTGGTTTCACAAGCCTTATAGTTCACTCTTGCTGGCTCCTAATACAGGGTTCCATCCACGTCATAGATCCCAGGTGTTCAAAATCTCAGAGAAGGGTAATCATAAAAAACACACATAGTTTAATTCCGTCATACACCAAAAGTTTTATTTAATAAAAAACCCCACAAATATTGCACTCACAAATGTAAAATCTTTAAAAGCATTGGTTCACTCTAAATGCACGGCTTGTTGAATCAACCAGGATGAGAAAGAGTCCTACCACCCACAGCTATGAGTTGTTACACGCTAATAGCTCACGGTTTGGCTGTCCTTCTTTCTTCTCTCCTGTCAGTCCTGCTATGCTCGTATCGTATGGTTCCACACTGACGCGTTTCGTCGTATTGACATCATCTGAGGGTGGAGTCATACGTTCCCATCACCTTTTTATATGTACCTAGGGCCAATGTTCTTAACCCTTCATAGACTTCTGTCATTAGTTATTCTCTGCACCTCGCTACTCCATATTCAGCTCTCTCACTAACTACCAAACACAGGACATCCCAAACTTCACCTAAAATATGCAATCCTCGTTTATATCAATTGTATCAATTAATCCCGATCCTATGACCTCACTCACCAGTGCGGGAGTATCAGATCGCACAATCGGAAATATACCGTTCATGCTGCCGGTTATATGTGGTTAGAGTGTGTCATGCAAAAAGGTGTTCTACATAAAAGGGTATTCACCTCGAAAAAATGTATATAAAATCTCTACATGGGAACGTGTTCAGCTCAATCGAATCTCAATAGGGAAGGAAGCCTGAAACATGATTATGTTCCGTTTTATCATCCAGGCTTAACGCTAGGCACAAGATTACAAATATTTGGTGACAATCAAATCCAACCATGCTCAGTAAATGGTTCATTCATCTTTCCCTATCAACAGAGAGATACACCTAGCTTGCACAAAATACTCCTGTACTCTGCACTTGGTGCATAGGACACCCCTAAATTCTGCCCTCTGTAGTGCACTTCTGAACCTTGCACTCTGTACATAGCTTACTCTAGCTATAACCGGCCCTTTGAGGGTAACCATATTGCTGATGCAGCCCAAGATAAAATTTAATTTGATACCCCTGAAATAGAGTATGGATCATTTGAAAAAATGTAAGTAGTAGAAGTTGACTACACATTGCTTGTAACGTGAAGGCTTTTTAAAATTCTCAGTTTTTCTTAATCCTAGACTAAGGATTGGTTAAAAAAAAATAAAAAATACTTAAATGCGATTTTCCTTCACTGCCGTGAGTATACAGCAGTAACTTCTAGTGAATCTATTTCTGGTTCCTCTCTGAACGGTTGCTCGTAGATTTGTAGTACATAGTAGGAGCGCATATTTTGTGGAGACTCGGGGCTCGATGGGTCCCAGGGACACCGAAGGATAATATAGTAAAGTACATTTTAGACTTTAGATAAGAAGTAACAGTTCATCATGTAATTATACATTTTGATTACATTAACAAATGCTCCAGAATGCAAGCAAAGTCACCTAATGTGTGAACGAGTCCTTCTAAAATTGAATTAAGTTTCTTGGCGGTAAACAAAGTTCTTCTGAAATTCTCTAGCGTCTCTGAATGTCATTGCAGCAGCTTAAATCACTGAAACGAGAGCAGATTTTTCGATTCGCACTCTCATTTGCTCTCTGCACCCTTCAGTGCACATGACCACGGCTCGTGCAGAATTATTACAAAAACATCATCATTCTGGGTTTGTTTATCTTCCTGCGGTGGCTGTGTGGCTGAGTTGTGGCTGGTTTCTCGCCAGCTGCTATAAATAGCGCGCTCTACGAGAGAGTGTCTGAATTGAGAGGCAGTAACAGGAAAGAAAAACCCTTTTTTGGTCTCCAGCTGGCTGACTGCCAATCAATGACTTGTTTGAGCCGATGAATACTTTGAGGCAGTAGCACTGGGAGGATATTTGGTAGATGTGATATTATGAAGATGTGCGCGTCCTCTCTTCTCAATCATTTTCTATGTTTTGTTGGAATGTATTTACAGGCGTCGGCTTTATTAAAGGAAATCTTCAATGGAAATATGCTGGATGTGATGATCAGCCTGAATGTATAAGTTGCCCGGCTGGTATAGTTCATCAGTCCCTTCTACAAGTTTTCAGATATGTAGTTTAGACATTGCCATCTGAATGCTTGCCTTGGATCATTGGCTAGGAAAATGGTGAAACCACCCGATCATCATGGCAGTAATGCAGCGTATACACAGTACAGGATTTTTTTCAGAAGAAGTAGAGCTCCACGATTCTGGATAAAATTAGCATAACAATTTTTTTATTTAATTTTTTTGGAATAAAGATCACAATTCTCAACGTAAAATCATCGTTCCCATTATACAAAAAAAGTGGCTAACTTTACTGTTTCGTTTTTTTCTTTAATTCATTGAAGTGTATTTTTTTTCACCCAAAAAATTTAGTTTGAAAGACCGCTGCGCAAATATAGTGTGACCTAAAATATTGCAAGGCCTGCCATTTTATTCTCTAGGGTCTCTGTTAAACAAACTGTTATACTGTACTCGCTGTGGAACCTAAGGGATTAATCCTGTGCATTCTAAAAAAAAAAAAAAAAAATGATTGTTTTGATCCTGTCTTTTCTCTGATCCTCCCCTTCTTCCAAAGACCCCAATCCATCTTCTGAAACTACACATGTGATCAGCACAGGCCCAATTGGCACTGTTCAGACAGAGGGTCAGGGATCCTGCAGCCTCATAGGACACAAAACGATCCTCCTGCACTTGGGTGCAGGGTCTAGGGATGTGTGGTACAGTCAACCCTTTTAAGAAGAATGTCCAATGGCTTTGAAACATAGAAGAGAGAAAGGAGGGAGCACCAACCTTGTGCATTACAAAAAAATTTATTTTAATTAAAAGGAAAAATAAAAGGAGCCACCGTGCAATACCGTCTGGTCCTTGCACATATTTGGTTCTTACTATAGATCCAAGAGACATCGATTGCCATTGCTGCTGATGCTTTGATGTGCTTGTTAACCACATTTTTATGTAAGTATAACCATTGCTGTGTTATTTTTATTAAAATTATTTTTGGTAATGCAAAAGGTCGGCACTCCCTCCTTTCTTCTTTAGCCTCATAGGACAGTCGGAGGAGAATGACAAGCTTTGACCAGACACTGATAGAAGACATGACTGCTATATACTGCTGATGAGCAAAGGTATTTAGGAGCTACTGTATTTATCGGTGTATAACATGCACCCCAATTTAAAAGGGAAGTTTCAGGAAAAAAATCTTTTTTGTTTCTAGTGAATCTAGTGCCTATCTGCAGCATTGCTCCTCAGTGCAGCCTAATCAGTGACCATCTGCAGCATTGCTCCTCACTGCAGCCTGATTAGTGCCCATCAGCAGCAATGCTCCTTACTGCAGCCTGATTAGTGCCCATCTGTAGCATTGCTCCTCACTGCAGCCTGATTAGTGGCCATCTGCAGCATTGCTCCTCACTGCAGCCTGCTTAGTGCCCATCTGCAGCATTGCTCCTTACTGCAGCCTTGCCGAAATAGAGCCGGATCTCCTGTGTACTCGGCTCGGCGTCGTGCCCCTTGGCCTGGAACCTATGATGAACATAATGCCGGAACGTAAATGCTAGGAGCTGTCCAGGGGGCGGGACTGAGCGTGACTGCGAGCAGAGCCGAGTACACAGGCGATCCGGCTCTGTCTATTTCGGCAGCACTGGTCTCCTCCTTCCCTTCGTGGCAGCCTATATCAGCGTATAACACGTACACAGGATCCCTGGGATGGGGGCGGGAAAGTGCGTGTTATACGCCAATAAATACGGTATTTACTAAAATAATTGCATTTCCATGTACTGTGGGAGACCAGATATAGTGAATGCAGGGTCCTGGGTTTAGTAACTATATATCATAACCGAGTAATCTCTATACGATCTGTGCTCCTTTCAAGGCTGTTTCGGTTCAGTAGCAGCCAGCAAACCAGAGGAAAGTAATATCTGGTTTGTAAAAATTCTCAAAGGTTTTGGATGTTTTCCACCCGGTAGAATTGATACTGTGTTATGTATCTGCTACTTCCACTACTGTTGACACACGTGCGGTTCCAGGCTCGATATAGGTGATTGTCAGTCAGTGGAAATCTGATAATTCAGAGCAGGACTAAGTATAACATAGTGCTGACTCCTGTGTACCACTGGCTCTCGGGTTTCCTTCTGGAATGGTTTTATGTTTGCTGATTAGACGCCAGTTTCAGTTACTACCTAGTCATTCATAACATGACTGCTCTGATTTCAGCTAAGATGCACGTTGTTGCTCTTTATCAGTTGAGCCAACAATGGAATGGAGTAGAGCTAAAGACCCAAAATCCAACATTTTTAAAGTTTTTAGGATTTAAACAGAAATGGTGCATTTATTAAAATTGTTTGCTGGTACAGTTCAGGCTCCAGTTTTCCTCCCCTTTACTACATGAGCACATTACACAGTGGCTTAGTGATTTGCTCTGTAGGTGTGTAATTCTGGGGTCTTGGGTTAAAGCGTATCTAAACCCAAAAGCCAAAATCTAAAATATTGAACCTAATCGGTACTTAGATGTGATGACTGCATTAGTGTTCTTTCCCCGGTTGGCTGGTCTCGCTGCATGTCCTTTCGAGCCTTTTGTTCTTCACCGTTACATAAGGGTTGAGAGATTAGTAGTTTACATAAGAAAGATAACATTGTACTTTCTTCAGCTCATATGAACTGACAAGGACTTGTCTGGCAAGATCAACAGGTTTTTCATTTACTGGTTATTTATTTTATTTTTTTACTTAAAACCGTGGTTTGCCCAAAAAAAATTAAAAATTAAAAGCCAGCAGCCACACATACTGCAGCTGCTGGCTTTTAACAATGGGACACATATCTGTCCTGGAGTCGAGCAATGGTGGCACCGTAGCTGATGTTTCCATCAGCTGTCCGGTGCATGCTGCCGCCATTGCCGGGAACCTTACTGCACATGGATGACTCCCCGCTCCTCTCTCCTACTGGCCCAATGTCGGGGAGGAGAGGGAGCCCCACAGTGACGTCATGGGCCTCGGCGCAGACTCTCGGAAGTGGGAGCAGGATACCTGGATACCTGTCAGAGATGTATCCGCTGACACCCGCCAGCCATTTGATCTGACAAGATCCAGCAGATGGGATCAAATGAAAATGAACAGGCTGTCCGTTTTCATCCGATCTCCCCATAGAGAATGGTGGGGCTCTGACAAGTCGGTGGGGCTCATCCGCCTGCTCAGTGGGGATCAACGGAGTGAGCACCCCGCTGAGCTAGCGGAGTCTGTCCAGCAGGTCCGCCCCATGTGAAAGGGGCCTAAATGTTACCTGAAAAATAAAAATGAACACAGATGCCACATCAAAAGGTTGATGAGCTACACTGTTACATTTTTTATCGGTTTTAGTTATTCTTTAAAGTGGATATAAACCTCATTTATGAAATCTGACCCAGGCACATATATCTGTAGTGTTTACTTGTCTCTCTCTAAAGCTCTAAGTCAGGGGTTGACAAATTTGCTTGGAATCTAGAAGCCAGCTTAAAAAGTTAGGAGCCAGGTCCGTGACGGCGATCCGGACCTGTCCCTGGCCTGACATGGAGACGAGTGAGGGGAAGATAGCAGCGCCGCCATCGCCCCCCCCCCCGTCTCCAAGTCATTGCCCATAGCTCTTAGAGGGACATTTTTATTAATTTTTTTTCAAATGACAATTTTTTTTTTCAATTGCATTTTAGTGTAAATATGAGATCCGAGGTCTCTCTGACCCCAGATCTCATATTTAAGAGGACCTGTCATGCTTTTTCTATTACAAGGGATTTTTACATTCCTTGTAATAAGAATAAAAGTGACACAACATTTTTTTAAAAAGAACAGTGGGAAAAAAAAAAAGTTAAAATAAGCAGAAAAAATAATAATTTTTAAACGCGCCCTGTCCTGCCCGCATATAAAATCGGTGTTCGAACCACACATAGGAGGTAGCGCCGTGATCGGTAGAGCGAGAGCAATAATTCTAGCCCCAGACCTCCTCTGTAACTCAAAACGTGCAACCTGTAGAATTTTTTTAAACGTCGCCTATGGAGATTTTAAAGGGTAAAAGTTTGTCGCCATTCCATGAGCGGGTGCAATTTTGAAGCGTGACATGTTGGGTATCAATTTACTCGGCGTAACATTATCTTTCACAATATAAAAAATAATTGGGATAACCTTACTGTTGTCTTATTTTTTTATTAACTAAATTATTTTTCCCAACAAAAGTGCGCTTGTAAGTCCGCTGCACAAATACGGTGTGACAGACAGTATTGCAACAACCACCATTTTATTCTCTAGGGTGTTAGAATAAAAAATATATATAATGTTTAGGGGGTTCTAAATAAAGGGAAGAAGAGGCAGGTAATATAAAACAGGCAGAGGCATTGCTGGTTTGTCATACCAACGGCGACCACAAGAGGGCGCCAGATTCCATAAGGAATCATAGGACCGCAGAAGGCCTCAAAGCCGCGGCCTAAATTTTCGGCCGCCGGCGGAATGGCCTGACGCGATCACGCTGGGGGGGTCCACAGAGACAGGATACCCCCAGCTGTGCTGCCCCAGGCGCGAGGTCACTATTTCTAGTCGCCAATGCGACCTGGCGCCCGGGTTTTGTCGAGCCCTGCTCTAAGTGATGTGTCTTTCTGCTGCTCTGTTCCTCTGTTATCAGCAGAGTCACTTCTGACAAGTTCTCCGACACACAAGATAACAGCAGCTGAAAATTTGTGTCAGGAAGTGAGCTTAGAGGGAGGTTAGAAGAGAGCTTGTCTATTCAGAGTACATCTCTGCATGTTCCTGCATTGCTCTGCCTATGTGGGGGGGGGGGGGGCTGTGCCTTTCCTCCAATCAGCTCTCACACAGTGTGTAAGCCCAGAGATTTCTAACAGGATCTGCACTTTCTAATAAGAGTTGAAAGGGAAAGACAGCAGACATACATGTAAAACTTATGTAGGGAGATGTGTTTCATCTCTGTGCATCATCTGAGGCTGTTCACGTCACTGTGTGATTATAGGAGAGGGTTTGCAACCACTTTAAGTTTGCTTCTGCTATACATACAATATACAGTATATTAGCAATGTTAAAGTGGTTATAAAGTCAGAAGGTTTTTTATCTTAAGATAAAAAGCCTTCTGTGTGCATCAGTTTTTTGCCTGTGCCCCCCCCCCTGCAAAGCCATTCACTGGGCAGACCAGTGCGGTTTCTCCTCCCCTAGTTCTATGAGCTCCTTATGCAGTTGAGAACAGAAGGTGTGTGTGTTCACTGATTAAAAAGGAAAAAACATTTACAAGGTTTTTTTTTATGTGTATACAAATGTTTTGCTTTTCATTTCCATCTTAAACTGAATGGGCTGTTTTACAAGGTGATCGTTTAAATACACTTTCAGGAAAGTGGTATTGCACGCTGCATACTGTTGGGGATTTTCACAGTCCGTAATCCGTTTTCCCACCATCAAAGAGGGTTGGGAGAAGATTTCTGGATATTTTCCTTTTTTTGAGGGTTCATGCTTCCCCAAAGTCTGTGGTTATACCTCCCTGCTCTTGGGATCTGGCACCTGTTGTGTGTGGCCCTCTTCTCCCTCTTATGTTTCCTGGACGCGATCCTTGTTAATGATTCTCATGTAATATTCACCCAGATAGTTTCATGAACTCCCCTCGCCTGAAGATGCATGTCTGCAAAACACGTTGAGAAACTAACTCCTCCACAGTGTACATCTTTCATGTCACATTCTATGTACTGTATTGGTTTGCTATACATTCGGAAGACTGGCTCTACGGCCTCTCCTGGAGCAGTTCAATGTATTGTGTGTGTGTGTGTGTATATATAATGCACACACTGCGGCTGGGGCAATGAATATAGGGGGCTTTGCTCACTTAAAGATTATTTTCTTTTTTGATTTGGATTTTAAAATGCAGTATGCCAACTTGATATGTTGGGTTGAATTGGTATTAATTGTATCTTTTACTTGATGCATGTGCGCTGTTTTTGAGCACTAACACACCAATAAAGCCCCTTAGTGCCTAAAACAGACAGCTTCTTTCTCTCTGATTTATGGGATGTGGTATTGGATAACCCCAGATCAGACCCTTGGCATTGTTTGGAAGTAGAGGGTCACTGGAGGTATTTTGTGGGCAGGATATTAGCAGAACTACAAATCTAAGTATTACTTTACCTAGACTATTGGCCATCTGATGTTTTCTTTCTGCAGCAAATTGTCTAAATTGGCCAAGTCCTTCAGTTTCTTCACTATGAATTAGTCATAGTTTTCTTGCATTGCAAGGTCCTTTAAAACAAAGAGGGTAGAATCTGCTGTCACTGAATTATTCTGTTTGCCAATCAATACAGGCTTTGCAGTATTGGTGATTACAGAGAAGATATGTAACCTTCAGAGCTCCAATCCAAATCAATTTATTTAAGCATCCATTCATGGATTATGACCGATGATGCTCTTTTTCAAGATGATGATTTAAAATGAGCAGGTCATGTGTCATTCTCTAAATTGCTTCCACCGGCAACTATGGAAAAGTTCTCTTAAATGGCAGCTCATACCATCCTCAATTTGTATTGTAATTGCAGTTACATTTTCTATTTGACCAGTTCACATTAAATGGAGCTACGTTATCCTTAAACAAGGAATTTATAGCGTGAGTTCCCAACTATGCCAAGTCGTTGGCCCAGGGTTAGGCGTAGTGCTGTTATTGGAAACAAAAACCTTGTCAAAAAACAAAGCATGCTGTTTAAAATCAAAAGAATGAAATTGTGCTGTAAATTCTCTCGTTCAATATGTTTATTGAGATTTACAATAATAATGAAATATAACAATGTTTCAACTTGTACATAAGATACAAAAATATTAAATACAATGTCATACATTTGATGTTACAATCTCCATTAAATCATAAAAGAACTAGAATAAAAAAATTATATATATAATATAAAATATATATATATATATATATATATATATATATATATATATATATATATATATATATATATATATATTCTAAAAAAACACAAAAGGATCTAGATTAAATGCGATCTATCCAAAAGAGAATCTAAGATCCGTAAAGAGAAAAATAAAAATATAATTCCCTCAATGATCTGTATATCAATTGAATCATGCCTCCAGACCACTCGTCCACCCAAATGGGATCAAACTGAACGAATGGGGGCATGGTCATAAGAAGATCAATTATTCATTACTAAAATAGAGAAAAAGTTTAGCAAATCTTGGAGGGAATAAGGTGAGCAAACAACAACTCGTGTTCTACTTTTGTGTAGAGTAAAAAAAATATGTATCTATAAGAGGTGGAGATGTAGGGAAATTAAACAATGTATGACTCTAATTACAAAGATGGTAAATGATCTCGTATATGAGAATAATAAGATAAAAAGAAGAAGAGAAAGGGAAAGACTAAGAAGAAATGCTACTAATAGAACCAGAAGTAGGAACAATATGGGCTTGCTCTCAATAAAATTTTTTGCTAAGTGCCAAAAGTAAGCTAAAATTATTTGGGATAAAATCTCACATATAAGCTAGTAGAAAGTTAAGATTAAACCCCAGCTAAACATTTTTCAATAGGCTTGGGCACAGTAAAAAAAAAAAAACTTCTGGCAAGTATTTATTGCTGTTCGTTGCTCCATTGATAAGATTTTCACCCCTCTTTCTGCTACTGAGCAGTTACCGTATAGCCCTTCCCTACTACAGTATGTCCAGACCTTTTTGTCCCTGAATTCACATGGCCCTTCATTTGGGTACCACTTAACACAGAGTTGAGCCCCTTTCAGCCACAGCCTGCCATAGACTTTAACAGGCTACTTGCATCTGGGGTTGGACGCTGCACCTGTCCCTCCTGGATGCACTAAAACATCGGGAGGAACTCACTTCAGCATTACGGACCCATGTTGTAGCGGTCCTGTGATTGGTTACCATTATGTGAATGGGAGTTATTGGTTTTCTACACGTCCTCATGATTTTCCTTATGATGGCCTAGTTCCACTTAAGACGTATTGACACAACACAGTTTTTTTAGATCTCGTTCTTTGTAGCTAAAAGCATACAAAGATAACCCTGCAAACATGATCAACCCTACTCTTCCAAAAGTGTGAGAGAGAAACAATAGGCGCAAAGGCAGTGCAGTATTAAAGCAAACACTTTATTAAAACATAGTGAATTGCACTCACAAGAGGAAGTAGAAGCAAAGGTGAAAGTGACCACATCCACAGCATTGGGGCTCCGTGTCTGACCATGAGGGAAGCTGACAGGTGACCGCCAAAGAGATGGTGTTGGATGACAGGTGTCGCTATATGGAAGCCAGGACTCATCCATCTGATCGTAAAGCAGCTGCAATGACAGGGAACTTTGCCCTCTGCCTGATGCCGATGTCACTCTAGGAGCATGCAGAATTGATGAATGTGTTTCCAGGCGTATCTGCGGCAGATACACCTGGAAACCCATTCAATGACTGTGCATGCTGCTAGAGTGACGTTGGCACCAGGCGGAGGAGGACGTTCCCTGTCATCGCAGCCACTTTCTGATCGGATGGATGAGATTCAGAATACTTTTACTCCCAAAGGGAAATGACCAAAATTTAGGCTTCTATACAGGGACACCCAGCGCCCAACCCCATCTCTTTGGCTGTCACCCATCGGCTTCCCTCATGGTCGGATTCTGAGCCATGGTACTGTGAATCTTGTCCCTTTCCTCTGTCTCCTACTTGCCACTTACTATGTTTTGATAAAGTTTTACTTTTTATTGCTACACTGTGGTGGCCCTTTCACCTGTTTCGCTCTCCCTTTTGTGTGCATCCTAGATGGAAGATCCCCTTCTGATTTGCGGGCTGCAGCGCCCACCAGTATGTGTAGCATTTATTTGTATAGTGTTGGCTACCCACTCAACAGATTCCATTTGTGTATTAACTATATCTTGATTTGTGGTATCACATTTCCTTTTTGAGATTAAGTGGCATACTGCTAGTTTAACATCACACATTAACTTTTGACTGCCTACCTCACTCAGATCTGACTACATAAATGCGGTCTGCTTTTACGTGCATTCAGCTTTGCATTAAAATTAAAAACTTGAAGAGGTTAAAATAAACTACTTTGTGTGTTATAGTTCATTGTTATTTGTAGTTTTATCAGGGGGAAGGGAAAGCAAGTCGTGTGTTCTGGATTATGTAGTAGTGCGGTGGTTTATTTTGGACATGGTTTGCATTTTCTTTTTATAGGTCCATTGGGTTTTTCCTAAGACCACCGCTTCCCTCACCTTTTCTAAAGCTTTGTTGAATAGCTAATTATGATAATGGAATCCTTGCCGATTGTTCTTATCCAAAGTCCTTCAATTAATCATCACTCAGCTCTGTCTGGGAAGTGCTGAGGAAAACTCTCAGCTGCCAACAACAACACTACAGTTTACAGGCGCTCAGACAGGGCCGTGTGGGGGAGAGACATTGCCTGTTAAGTTTGGCCATAACCCAGACATTCATCGCAGCTGACACTTGGACACTTTCTCACCAAAAAATTCAGTTGCTTTGATGCCAGTAGTAAAACTTATTTTTTTTGTTGTGTGACAGACAATGACTGAAAATTCCTAAGTTAAGGAACTTAAGCTTTATCGCTGTAAATTGAGTTGTGCCATGATCTGGTTATATGTCTAGCAATGGCCAAATTTACCCCCAAACCTTCCCTCTACCCATATACCAGCATTCTTTTTTTATTTGTTATTGAACTTGTTCTTGTAACTAGAACCACTACTTGTATAACTAGGCTTCTACATTTCTTGCAATGGAGCTGCTGGGAACTCCGTTCCTACTGAGGTAGATGTACCATCAGAACTACCTCTCCCAGGAGCCCTCTACTCTTAAAGTGATACTAAAGTCTTTGTTTTGTTTATTTGGTTTAAAAAAAAAAACATTTTATACTTACCTGCTCTATGCTGCCGCTCTTGGTCCCTCCCTCCTGCCAAGTGTCCCAACAGCAAGCAGCTTGCTACGGGGGCACCCAAGTTGTAGAGCTGCTCTGTGTGTCCATTCAGACACGGAACCATGGCTCAGCCCCCCGCCCCCCTCTTTCCTCATTGGCTTACTGACTTTCTATTATTTATTTCAGTTACTTGTATAGCACCACCAATTTTTACGCAGCGCTTTACATATACATTGTACATTCACATCAGTCCCTACCCTCAAGGAGCTTACAATGTCTCAGCCAAACCAAGGGAGCCATGACTCTTGTGCAACATCGCTGGATCGAGATGAGTTTCAGGTAAGTATTAGACCCCTTTCACACTGGGGCGCTTTGCAGGCGCTACAACGCTAAAAATATCGCCTGCACAGCACCCTGAAACAGTTGCTGATTTGTCTCCAATGTGAAAGCCAGGACGCTAAGAAAAAATCCTGCTAGCAGCATCTTTGGAGCGGTGTATACACCGCTCCTCCTGCCCATTGAATTAATTGGGGCACCACGGCTATACCGCCGGCAAAGCGCAGAGGCGCTTTTTGGTGGTTTTATTGGCTGCTAGCGGGTGGTAAAACCGCCTGCTAGCGTCTGAATAGTGGCGCAAATCCGATGGTAATGCGCCACTAAATAAAAAGCTACTTTACCGCCGACGCACCTCCCGCCCCAGTGTGAAAGGGGCCTTGGGGTTTGTCTGTAAAGCTCATTTGGCTGTACTTCTCCTGTGGATCACAGAAGTGCAGGTCGTTCTGCACTCCTGTGACCCGTTTTCATCTGACAACCAGCTGACGCCTGCTGTCGGCTGATGTCACAGAGCTGGTCCAGGCTTGGGTAAGATCGTGACAATGAAGTTGGGATCTGCTAACATGCCTGGACTGGCACCCAGCGCCACCTCTCGGCAAGCCGATGAGAGCCTGAGCTGGCCACTCCCAACCCCCCCACAGCTCAGTGCTCCACACGGGGGAGCAGAGAAGAGAGCATGTGACTGACAGTCACCAGCTCTCTGCTTAGGGCGGTCTGAGAACCGAGTAATCAGCAGTGTTGGATCGCTTGGTTCTCAGTGTTAGAGCTGACGGGGGACAGATGTAGCATCCACCTAGGTAAGTACGAATCTGCAAAAAATAAAGTCCATGCTTCTCTTTTAATGCATAAAACCTTTGCATATACCCAGTGAAATGACAGGCCTCAGATGATACAGAGGTGGAACAAATCAGATTGCATAAGCTGTACTTATGTACATACAGCATTTCTGATCTGCAATAGGCTGAGGGCAGGGATTTGATGTAACACACTGCACAACAGAGAGATGAGTGTAATCGGAGATCTGACTCCATCCCTACACAATCTCATAGGGAAACGTGCACAGCTGAGGCTGTCGATATAGACTGGGCTGGAGCTCTCCTCTATTGGCGTCGCCAAAAGTCAGAAATGACTCTTGCAGATAGCAGAGGAATTAAATAGCAGACAGATCTCACACTCTCTGCTCAGGATTGAGGCAAGTCCACACTATAGAATGACCTGCTTTGTTCATCTCTCATGTCAGATGTTTACAACCACTTTAACCCTTTTGCTGTCACTGACATAAAAACTACATTGGTAACGGGGAACGGTAGGGTTTTACACATACACACACCTCTCACTGCAGCCACACGATTGTCGACTGTGTGTGTATCTGACAAGCCAGCTTTCAGAAGAAAACGATCAGGTAGCTTTTGTTTCTTATGTCCTTGTAGTTTAATTTGTCCTTTACTCGGTTTTACTAGTCGTATTTTATCAACCTTGTTAACTGAGAGTTTACAATGGTTTTATTGTTTTCATACTTTCTAACATAGTGGGGCATATTTGATCTTCTATATTGCAGTGTTTATTGACATTCAGCAGCACACTGGACTACTTTACTGTACTATAGTTTCCTCATTTCACCTCAATCATCAAAGCTTTGCTATATAGCACGGTAGGCATTGTGAAATGTGTATATACACTCAGGAATTCAAGGTTTTCACAGATAAGTAAGCATTTACATTATAGATAACTTGGGTTAAATAGGGCCAGTGTACTGGTTAGGTCAGAAGGTTTCACAAATATCAGTGTTTTTGTAAGAATATATTTAAAAGAGAAGTATGGACTTAAAAAAAAACATTTTTAGTGACCTAGGTGAATGCAGCATTGATCCAATGCTGCATCTGTCCCCGTCAGCTCTGCAGTGATTTTATTGAACGTTCAAACGTCACTGATCGCTCAGTTCTCTCATCCTCTCTGAGCAGAGAGCCATGACTGTCAGTCACCCGCTCATTGCTCTACCAATTTAGAGCTCAGTGGAACACTGAGCTGTGGAGGGGGCAGGAGGTACTGGCTCAGGCACTTAGCAGATTGCTGAGAGGCTGAGCCAACTAGCGGTCCAAGCACTTGGATGGATCTTGACCACATGGTCAGGATCCTTTCTCAACCAGTACAGGAAAAATGATGCATGTATATAGCACCATGAGAACCCCTTGGGGACTTTAAGGCAGTTAAGAGACAGGGAATGCAGTTAAAAGGCTGATGCCAATTTATTAGTATATAATTATAAAACAAGGACATGGTCCATAAAACATGAATACAAAATTGCAGAAATTATATAGACACTCGTATACACAAAAAGTTCAAGAGTACCCACAAATGTGGGATATTCCCCAAATAGCAACCCTGAACTGGACTGGCTAAGGGGATCCCATGTCTGAACCAGTACCAGCTCAGTGACGTCAGCAGAACGTCTGTGACCTACAGAAGTATAGCCAAAAGAGCTTTGCCCCTACTTCTCCTTTTTAAAAGTGGAATATATATGGAAAAAAATACAAAATATGTATATGTAAAACTTTTTTTTTGGGTACTTTTCCATGAAAAATGAAGCACCCAAAGAGCCCTCTGTTCCCCCTAAAATAATGAAGACTGACAAAAGTAAATGGCATCAATTAGTATTTATTCCATATTTAATATATTTATATTCCATGTTTAATATATTTATTAAAAACGTTACTTTTTTTTTTCTCAATCGAAATATATTTGACAGTAAAACTAATAAAACTGGCATTGAAAAAAAATGATGGAACCCATAACATAGTATTTTTGTTGCACAAAGTGATATTCTGTGGCTCACAATGAGACTTCTGTACCTGCCAACAGGTAATTTGGCTTTTCTTTTCTGGAGCAAACTGCTCCCCCGCTGTGTCTCTGGTTTCAAGGGTGGCTTCTCCAAACTGCATGTATTACATTTTTTCAATGACGTTTGATAGGATTTGTGATCAGGGCTCTTAGAAGGCCACTTCAGAATAGTCCAGTGTTTAGTTCTTAGCCATTCTTGGGTGCTTTTAGCTGTGCGTTTTGGGCTATTGTCCTGTTGGTGGACTTGAAGTCTGCAGGTCACGGTGGCTTTTCACTGGCCCGCTACACTAAAGTGCAGCTAACCTGCAATTATTTCCAGGTTAGCCGCGCTTTCTAATATGTACCGTGTTTTTTTTTTACACACTTTCAGAAGGAGTACCAAAACTCTTGCTGCATTTGAGGTTAGTGCCCAAAGAGCATAGGGGCAGTGTGAAGCCACCCTTTGAGCTTTCTGACTTTGGGCAGTGTATTTAGCTCCAGCATTCCTTGATGAACTTGAGATTCTATTGTACTCTGCATAGATTCAAGGCACTTTGTGCCAAACACAGCCACCAAAAGAAATAACCAAACCTCCTCCAGGCCCACATCTATGTGTGTTTGTGTATAGCTCTTGACAAAGGCTTGCATACAATAATTGAGGGCTCAGACTGCCCTCTGAGCAGTTAACACTGCTGGCTCTTCATTTTGGAGAGATGCAGAAAGTGGGCTTGCCCACAGTGACACCAATAAGATTCCTGTCAAAGTTCTATATATGAGAAAATAAAGACTTCATAGCAAATGTTTTGCAGGTAGATGTGAAAACAGATGGGAACTTCTGCTTGAAAGCCCCCAAGAGGCCCCTTGTAACGAATTTTAAAATTCAGTCGAAGATACAAAACATTTGCTATTAGTAAATGTTTAGAAGACATTACTGATTGCTTATTACGGTTATTTTTATGGGTATGTAGACCTATGTTTAGATTTTAAAGATTTCCTTTGAAGTGAAGCTTAACGCATAACTGCAGCTCGAGGCAATTCTAGTGCAAGATAATGTGTTTCATTATATGGCTCTGTTATCTTTTAATGCTGAAAAGCAATGTGTGTGGTATAGCAGTTATTCATTCAAAGGTTGACTCTAGCCACCATTATGGTGGAAATGTATGGGCAAGTGATTTGCAGGACACATACGGTTTCTTTGTGGGACACTTTGGTACAGTTGCTGAGGCCCGCTAAAGGATCAGTACATCCAAAACTGATAGTCTAGTTTTTAGTGGGTACTGGAGCAATAAACCATCTATTAATGGTATATCTCTTGGAAAATCTAGTCTTGAAATCTTTAAACTTGAGTTCTCAGACCTTCACACCATGGCTGGTACAAAAACAAACAAAAAAAAAACTCCTTCCTGTTTTTAAAGTGTTTCATTGTTTAAAATTTTAAGAATGCAATTTGAGGCATGGGTTATCCCCAAGATGATTGGGAGGGGGGTAAAAAAAGGTGAAATTGAGCAGAAGTAGAGCCAGGAAATATAGTGAGGCGCTCTTGTTGGTGACAGACTTTACCCATTAAAGAAGTATTGCTTTTGGGTGTACTGACATTTTCATATATACATTATTCTGATTTATTGGGTAAGCGGCAGCTATTATAAAGAGATTGGCAGAGAGGAGTAACAGACACTGAACAGTTGGTAAGGTGGAGTAGTTTGGTAGCAGGACTGAAGGGGGCGGGGGGGGGGGGGGGGGGGGGGGTGTAAAGGTAATCTAATGAAGAGGGAGTTGCAATTGTCAGGTCGAGAGATTACCAGAGTTAGGCCAGCCATACACGGTTTGAATCTCAGATGGTTCAGCAGGAACCAGCTGGGATTCGAACCATTAATGGGCAGGCTGAATGTACCAGGTTGATAGAGTAGAGCTAACGTATCAATATGGCACAACCAGCCTGCTGGATTCTCTTACAATTATCGCTAGCTACTGTTATAGCGACTAGCGATAATCACTGGCTTCCCCTGCCCTCCCCCGCCGAGAGAAGAAAATTACGTGGCAGGAGGGATTCCTGCATCAACATGATCTGTGTTGATAGGGGGAATCAATCTAATTTCTTTCCTGTAACCTACGGTTGCAACAAAGAAATTTGCTTTGTGTATGGCTGGCCTTAATTAGAAGCTTTTTGGTGTCATTGGTTTGGAAGGGGCGTATTTTGGAGATGTTGTGGAGGTTGAGACAGCAAGCTTTGTACAGTGATTGGATGTGGGGCTAAAAGCAGAGTTCAGAGTCCAGGATTTAACCTAGCACGCTGGCATGGGGCACCGGGTTGATAGTTGTGCCATTGATCTGAACGGAGAAGTCAGAAGGGACACATGGAGGAGTAAATATTATTAGCTCAGTTTTGGATAGATTGAGTTTGAGGAAGTGGTGCAGCATCCAGGCTGATATGTCGGTCGGTAAATTAGTGATACGCGAGGAGCCTGATGGAGTGAGCTGAGAGGTAGAGACATTTGGGTGTTGTCAGCGTAGAAATTATATTGAAATATCGGCTGATGAAGGACGGGTTTGCTTTATGGAGCTGAATTTGAGTGAAATAATGCAGCTTCTGTATTTGATGTTTTTTTTTAATAGAGAAGATAGAGGAGACCCTTTGTCAAGTTTTTGTTTTGTCCCCATTGTCTGTTGCTTTCTGTCCTGGTAGTAGTGGATATCAAGATAGGAGGTCTATACAATATGCGCAATAGAACTTTTTAAAGTGTAGAGCGGTTAGAACGTCATGTTTTTATTGCAGGCTGTGTTCACTTTTGCGCGAATCCCCAATGACTGGTCACCGAAACAAGCTGGAAGGTAACATTTTTGCAGTGAAGATAAGTAAACTAGCTGAGCTTCTGAAAACAAAACTAAAACGACTTTACTTAAAACTTTAGTAAGTTTAACATTTCAAGGTCCCCTAAAACATTTTCCTTGAAAAAGAAAGAGCTACATTATCACAAAAGCAAAGCCGCTTTAGAAAATGATTTGTCAGCAAATGTTGGGCTCACCTACATTACACATAGGGGCTCAAGAAGAGGATAAGAATGGGGCGAAACTGAAAGCTAGTGATAAGCAGACACTGTATGACTTCACGACGCAGCTTCGTATTTTCCAAACCAGGTACATTCACTACAGTTATTTGACAGTAGCTTTAAAGACTTGTTTATAATGAAAAACATTACATCATATAGAAATGGATTTCAAAGGCCGTAATGCGCCATGCCACTGTCAGCTGAGCAGCTCTAAACAGGTGGTGGCCTTGGTTTCTTTACTCCAAGGAGTGCTGCAAGACACCAGCCATAATGGCAGCCACAGCGAAGAGCTTTTCCGCTAAAGAAAATGAAGACGGCAATGCACGTTTGTTTTGAAACTGCTAAGTTGCACGGTGATGACATACATTCAAAATTAAAATTACTGCGCGATCATTATTTTTATTTTTTTTTTTATTATTTTTTTATTTATTTTTTTTATTTTTTTGTAATATATTATATTTATTACACTTATTTGTTATGAGTTTCATCTTTAATTTGATGGACTTTTTTATGACACTTATTCTATAAAAATATTTTTCATTACACTTAAAAATCTAGCTATCTATTAATTATTTAATGATGACATACAGTACCTGCTTATCACCAACTTTCAAGTTCACTTCTTTCTTTCACTCATAGACAAGCTCTTTTCAAGCGGTAGTCAAATGAGAAGCATTAGGCTGGGTTCATACTGCTGCGGTGTACGAGATCGGATGTGATTCGCACCGCACTGCAGTGCAAATCGCATGCCATCTGTGTGGGATGCAATTTCAGCCATACAGATATTCGAGTTTGCACATCACACTGCAATATGCAAACTGATTTGGGGGTGTCATTAACTTTTCACTGACACTCCCAGCAGTTCGCATAGGGCAGTGTGAACCGCAGTAGATTCGCAGCGTTCCCGCATCGCAGCAGTGTGAACCCAGCCTAAGACTACCTTACTGTTCCCATAATTGGATTTGTTTTGTCACTCGGGCATAAAAGGAGACCGCTGACGTATGGAACGAATAAAGGCTACACCAATAAAATTAGTATATTTTCACATTCCTTGTGGGTGGTGGGGGGGTTGGGAATTTATCTAAACCCTAGAACAATATTGTAGCTTAATGCCCCATACACACGATTGGATTTTCCGGCAACAAAACCGTGGATTTTTTTGCAAAAGATGTTGACTCAAACTTGTCTTGCATACACACGGTCACACAAATTTTGGCCCAAAATTCCGACCCTGAGAACACGTACAAGACGTACAATGAGCCGAGAAAAAGGAAGTTCTATAGCCAGTGCGGCTCCTTCTGCTTGATTCCGTGGACTTTAGTGCGACAAACTTGTGTACACACGTTCGGAAATTTGAGAAGCTGCTCTCAAACATTTGTGGGCGGAAATTCCGACAGCAAATGTTTGATTGAGCATACACACGGTCGGACTTTCCGACAACAAGCTCACATCCAACATTTATTGTCGGAAAATCTGACCGCGTGTACGGGGCATATCAGTTCTTAGATGTGGTAACTGAATTTAGGCTGATCATACATGGAGCAAATGTCTTTCTTGCTAGGAAATAAATTGGCTTGATATGCCTAATCAACACAGACTGTGTTGATGTGGGAAATCCCTCCTGCTGGGCCATTGTCTTCTCCTGGCGGTAGAGGGCGGAGGAAGCTACCCGCATCGGGAGAAGACAGTGATTATTGCTAGCAGGTATAGCAGTCATAATTGCAGGTAAATCCCAGCATGGTGGTTGTACCCATATTGATCAATCGCTCGATCAACTTGGTACATTCAGCCTGCATGTACACAGTTCAAATCTCAGCTGATTCCTGCTGAACTAGCCAAGATTGGAACCGTGTATGGCCTGCTTTAGATTTCCTTTTTTTCCCAGGCATATTTCCTTTATTTTCACCTGGTGATCCTAGGGTGAAATTTAGGGCCAAATCACACTAGAGCGGTGACTGGCGTTTGTCATTAAACGAGGAGCCACAAGTAATCAATATTTTAAGCATTCTTAACTATTGTACTGTATTGTGAAAAAAAGGTCTAAACACAACTCCAGTTTAAAAACGTTTTAAGTACAGAACAAAAATATTGTACTGTGCAATACAATGATGTACAGTGCGTCGTTCGGGTGGGAAGAACTGGTCGTAAGTCTGAGTGGTCGGTAAATGAGGAGTATCTGTAAATTGTAATAGACTGTCAGTTGCTTCTTTGATGGAATCAACATTACTGCTTTTAAATGTGAAGATTAAAAAAAAAAAAAAAAAAAAAAAAAAAAAAGAAGAGGTCCACCTAAAAAGAAAATATTAAAAGCCAGCAGCTACAAATACTGCAGCTGCTGACTTTTAATAAATGGACACTTACCTGTCCAGGGGTCCAGCGATTTTGGCAGCAGAAGCCGATCAATCGCTCCGCTCTCGGCAGCTGCCGCCACCATCTTTGTTGCGTTGCGGCTTCACTTCCCGGTTCCCTACTGCGCATGTGCGAGTCCTAACTGGTCCTTGCTATCTCCTGGAACCTGTGTGTTTCCCAGGAGACAGCAAAGGGGGTGGGGGGTGGCAAGGGGCATGACTTCCGCCGGAGTCTATTCCTGGAAGTGGGTGCAAATACCTGGAGGGGGGAGGGTTCAGAAAAGCGGAGGTTCCATTTTTGTGTGAACCTCCTCTTTAAGTATTCATCGCACTTTTTTATAGTAGCAATAAGAAAATCCTGTATTTAACCACTTGCCGACTGCTCCACGCCGATATACGTTGGCAAAATGGCAACGGTGGGCAAATGGCCGTACCTGAACGTCCCCTTTAAGAGGCGGGAATAGCAGGTGCCCGTGTGGCGTACAGCGTGACCGTGCTCGATGTCCACTACAGTTAGAATCACTCCCTAGGACACACTTAACCCCTTGTTCGCCCCCTAGTGGTTAAGCACCTCACTGCCAGTGTCATTTACACAGTAATCAGTGGATTTTTATAGCACTGATCGCTGTATAAATGACAGTGGTCTCAATATAGTGTCAAAAGTGTGCGATGTGTCCGCCATAATGTCGCATTCCCGATAAAAATCGCTGATCGCCACCATTACTAATAAAAATGTACAATAAAAATGCCATAAAACTAACCCCTATTTTGTAAATGCTATAACTTTTGCGAAAAAAACAATCAATATACGCTTATTGTGATTTTTATATACCAAAAATATGTAGAAGAACACATATCGGCCTAAGCGGAGGAATTTTTTTTTTTTTTTATATATATTTTTGGGGGATATTTATTATAGCAAGAAGTAAAAAATATTGCTTTTTTTTTTTTTTTTTAAATTGTCGCTTTTTTAATTTTTATTTGTTTATAGCACAAAAAATAACACAGAAGTGATCAAATACTACCAAAAGAAAGCACTATTTGTAAGGGAAAAAAATCATTTTCAATTTTGTTTTGGTGTAACGTTGCACGGCCGCGCAATTGTCAGTTAAAGCAACGCAGTGCCGAATCGCAAAAATTGCTCTGGTCAGGAAGACGGTAAAATCTTCAGGGGCTGAAGCAGTTAAACGTGTAACAAAATAGATTTTTTTTTTTATGCTTTTAGCTGGCATTTTTATAGTCACAAAGTTGTATTCACAAAGAAACGCAAACAGACAGCTTATGTTTTATTCCTATTCATTCTTCGCAGATTCATTTGTAGGGGCTGTCTAATATGCAATATAGATTCTACTGTAAGAAGTACATAGATCATAAACAATGCTTTTGTACTGAATGCATTGATTTGCGATTCCTTTCATTTCAGTATCCCTCAAGTTACAATCGATAAATTAAATTCTAATATCTTTTATAAGCAAATCTAAATTTATCTAACACATGTCCAGCACATCCGGATGGATTTCCTTTTTACATTACTGTGTAGTTATTAGAGCTGCAATATGCCGATAAGGTTTTTTTTTTTTTTTTTGTATTATTTTATATATTAAACAGAGTTAATGCTGCAATGCTACAATATTCTCACATGCAGCTTGAATGATAAAGTAGGATGCCATAATTTTTTATTAAGATGTATGTGTGTGTTTGTATATTTGTATGATTACATTTATGTATGCAAGGGGACGTATAAAGGAAACACTCTTTAATTTTTGAAGTTACTAAATCACAGCTGCAGTGGTCGAGGTGAATCATATTGATTTTCATTCAGCAGTATGTCCATTCATTTTCTGGTGAGAACGTTTTCCAAACCAATATGAATCGGCTAACAAAGTGCATCACGAAAGTTACTGTGTCCAAATTGCAGGTGCAAAATGTCAGGATTTATTTAAGGCAGCATTAAAGCGGTTGTAAACCGCGACTGGTAAAAAAAAAAAAAAAAAAAAAAGTATAATGTGCTAGTATGCTTTGCATACTGGCACGTAATGGAATACTTACCTTACAACAAAGCCCTGCCACGGCGTGCTGTCACCGCTGAGAGGGCTGACCCCCCGAAAATATTAATTTTACCTAACTTATCGGCTTACCTGTGGGTAAAAATTACAAAGCGGACCTTACTACCGCTTTAAAGTGGTT
This sequence comes from Lithobates pipiens, assembly GCF_037356315.1. Classification (NCBI taxonomy): domain Eukaryota; kingdom Metazoa; phylum Chordata; class Amphibia; order Anura; family Ranidae; genus Lithobates; species Lithobates pipiens. The sequence goes on from NW_027507764.1 coordinate 120,199,693, forward strand.
GTGAACACTTTACAACCACTTTTTGCTACGGGTAAGCTTATAGTTAGGCTTACCTGTAGTTAACGTGGATATCTCCTAAACCTGCATGGTTTAGGAGATATCCCCTGATCTGTATTTGCCGACGTCATCTGCACGTGCGCACTTAAGTACAGTACGTGCCGTTGCTTCAATTAGACTGTGCCATTACCTGTGGCTCCCATTCGCATGCGCGGGGGTGACGTCATCATGGCTCCGGTCAATCACATCGCTGGAGCCTGCGGTACCCAGATGTAGAGGGAGCAATGGACTGCTGCAGGGGCTTCAATCTAAGGTAAGTAATACATAATGAGTTAGTATGCTATGCATACCAGCTCATTATGCCTTTTGTCTTTCACGTTTTTTTTGTTTTATTTTTGGGTTTCCAACCACTTTAAACTAAAACCAATAATTTAATATATTGCAGCTTTCCGATTGTTAGATGTGTTGACTGCATCAGTTTTCTTTTCTTTGTTTTTTTTGCCTCTGTTTTCACTTGGTGATCCAGCCAGTAACACACCTTCCATATTAGTGAGTCACAACTCTAGAGGCATGGGCACAGGAGGCACAGCAGACAGCAGCATTGTCAGGATTTGGGGGTGTTAAATATATTTGCAGATTTAGAACCAGACTCCAGCTCACACTTTACAAGCAGTTGCAGCAAACCGCTAAGCAAGAATTTGATCAGTTGGTGTGGGGTATAACTGCCGAGAGTAGGGAAGGTTAAAATGGGGGTTGTCTACAGGTTGATTGCCATCTTCATTGATCCTAACCATGGTGGGGCATAGAAGGTTTTGCAAGAATTTACTTGAGCCATAGTCCTCCTAAGGTTGAGATCCTTTGGTTTAGAAGGAAAATTGTGTTAAGATGGTCATACATGCAACCATTTTGCCTGTCTCCACCCTGAAATGGTCACTGTTCAGCTGAAAACGTTCTGCTCAACTTATTTGATCTTGACATTGAAGTTTGAGTGGTGCCAGCAGGGCCCCCCATGGGTCATATTTTAACCAGTCCAATGTGTATGGCCAGCTTTAGTCTGTATTAAGGTACAGCTGTACGTTAAAGCAGACTTGTCCTTTGCCCATGCTGCTTGCAGATCACTTGAGATTACACTGAAAGATTAACTTACCAAGGCAGTCGAAACTTACACAGGGCTATGCGTGCTCCCTACCACCAGGTGATGCTCGCAGGTCTATTGACTGAAAGGCTCTAAACAATGCATTATGAGGAGGCAAGGGGTGAGAGTTACATGATTGTATACAGCAGGGGCTGTATACGATCAAACAAAAGGCCAATTTACTGTCCTGCAGACTTGGGGTGGGGGGGGCAGGCTGTGGCCATTGGGAGTACAAAATGTCCCAGCATCAGTGGGAATAAACAATCCCCCATCATTGGTGTCAGTGGGAGGAATTGTGCCCCATTGTTGGTGTCTTTGGACCCCATCGTTGGTGTTATTGGGAGAAATTGTGCTCCATCATTAGTGTCATTCGGCCCCATCGTTGGTGTTATTGGGAAAAATTGTGCCCCATCATTAGGTCCCATTGCTGGTGTCATTGTGAGAAATTGTTGGTGTTATTGGGCCCAATTGTTGTTGGTATCCTTGGGAGGAACTGTGCTCCTACGTTGATGTCACTGTTGGGAATTGTGCCCTTTATTCTTGTCAGTGAAAAAAATACCACCCCAGGGGCCACATAAAAGCAAGCAAAGGGTAACAGTTTAAAGTCCACCGACCTACAGTTTAACCAACAGTCTGCCATTTTACTTTTTTATTTTTTTGTCAATGTTAATAAGCTATATTAAGGTGACGGTATGGCCAGTCAGTTCATTTTATTCAGGATAACATCCATAGTATAACACTACAGGATAGTAATTTATCGAGCGGTTATGCTGACACCACTTCAGAATAACTGCAAATAAACACAATTAATTACAGCAGGGAAGAAGTATTTGACCACTAATCATCCATTTGCTTGTTCATTTACAAGTTTCCACTATGATGCCATATGCCAAATGCAATCTCTGAATTGCAGGGCATGAAAGGTGCAGCATTATGATACTATGGATATAAAATAAATTAGCTCTTCAACTAGAAGTTAATTGTCTTTTAATTAACCAATTTCTCAGCGCCAACTAAAAATAAAGGACTAGCTAGGGTAGATTGCATGCTTTTTCAGGAGAGCACAGATTAATCTGATGTATCCTCCTTTAATTTCTCACCAAGGTTCCAAATGCTTTGTCCTGACTCTTGGCTCCGTCTAGTAGATGAAGGCATTAAACGCTATATTAACAAGTTTAAACGCCACAGAACACTCCAAAACTAAACACCATGTAATAGGCATCTCAAAATAATTATGGAAGGAGTTTGGGTTCAGAAGAGAATTTCTCAAACGTGGAATTAGCAGCCTTGTGTTTTCCGTTATTGGAGTAAGGACTGAGATGGACGTTTCGCTAAAATTTACCTTTTAAATGTACAGACCATTCAAATGAATAATCAAGCCTTGAAATGCATTGAAAGAGCATAGCCTTCCTAGTTCAGTTTTTCATCCAGACATTATAGAAATGTACCTGTCCATCCCATTTATTTTATTGGTAATTTTGGTGAGTTTACAGCACACCAGAGAGATTTTGTAACACTGTATAGGCTCGTTGTGTCCTGACCAATGGCACTCTAGGGATCCTGTCACTGGAGAGAATTAGTTTCCCATCCTTAAAATGTGCAGGGAAACGTTCTTGTACAAAATGTTTTATTAACAATATGTACATTATTCAGATAAGAGAACCCAATGGAGGCCATATTAAACGGACAAGGTAAATATATGGACAATAACTCAAGAGGCATCAGAAATACAGCCTAAAGTGCATTAGAAAATAGTCATAAGGGATTCTAAACCAAACAAAAGTCACAAACAGAAGTTTGGTTCTTGATCTTTGGTGCAGTTTCAACATGGCTAAAGCCTTGTACAAACTATTCATGTGTGTGTTTTTTATTTTTATTTTTTTTTCATTCAACCCCGGGTTGAACACAAAAATGTAAAATATGGTCAGCTCCGGTTGGAGCCGCTGTACTAACCATGCGAGGTTAGTTCAGCAATCTCCCCTGCTGAGCTGCTTTGTTCTGACAGGGGAATGACCCCCTGCCAGATCATTCGATCAGAACTCAGCCATTGGCCGTTTTATTTTTTTTTTTTTTTTTGAACCAGCTGTTGTCTCCCGACATTTGACCTATGTGTACCCGGCTTTAGTCAAGAATTCACCCCCAGTTTGCTGATCAGACACAATAAAGGAGCCACCAGGTAGTGATATGTAGGGCTGAAACAACTAATCGATTAATCGACAACTAATCGATTATGAAATTAATCGATTACTATTTTTATAATTGATTAATCGGCCAGTAACATAATGGGTTAAAAAAAACTAAAATGAGCCCTTTATAATTCAAAAATAGCAAATAATCGCTACTGTAAATATTACTTTCATTGTTCTACAGTAAAAAAATGAACCCCTTTCAGTAGTGATTATCTGCTTTTTCTATCATAAAGGGTATGTTACTAAACGTCTTAAACCTGGTTCACATCTATGTGTTTTTTGGTGCTTTTTGCAGAAATGCACTACAGTTCATTTACATGATTTCCTATGGGACAAGTTCACATCTGAAAGGGTCAGGGACTTTTAATGCAAAATAGTCCTTTTATTGGTTCAATATACTTCAATGGAGAAGCTGCAGAAAAGCATGTAATGCATTTTTGCAGCAATTTGTGTTTTTTAATCTGCCCAAAAAAATGCAAAAATGCAAGTTGCAGTAAAATCATGTGTGCAAAAATCAAAACACACAGCAAAAAGCACTGCAGAAACAGTTCAAAAGCGAACTGCATAGGTGTTCACCGAGCCTTGTGCTGGTCACACAGATCAATTTTCAGATGAGAATATTCAGACGAAAAATCTTTGTACATTCGCTGAATGAAACTTGTTTTTAAAATGAACGTAATATCTGAACGAAAACCACATACACTGTATGAAAATTCCTTTGACTAAGAAGTTTTCTATTATTTCTAAATTTTCCCGTCACTGTGGTTGAAAATGAACATCAGTTTGACCCACTTTTTTTTTTTTTTTTTTTTAAAGGTTATTAACCGATTAATCGAAACAATAATCGGCCAACTAATCGATTATGAAAATAATCGTTAGGTGCAGCCCTAGTGATATGTTATATGTACTCTCTCCTGTGTGCACTGTAGCAGAGCCTGATTGTTCTCTAGTGATGATGTTTGGAATTCCCTCTCCTAGTCTGCGCATACCTTTCAACTGATGTATGTAGGTATAGCACACACCCTGTCATGCCCCCTTTAAGGAGAAATATACAAAAATAGTATTGGTTAAGTGCTTTTTTTTTTTTTTTTTTTTTTTACCACTGTTATTCCATTATACTGTCTTTTGAAATTTTATAAATGTAGCAATTTATACATTGGATTAAAGTTTTGGCACTGTGAAACACTTTTTGAAAGATAAAAAGGCATATCATATAAAACTATATGTCAGACCAAAATGAGGGACTAATGAGGAAGAAAGGGACTTTGTTCCAAATCTCTCAAAATCGGGGACAGTTGGGGGCTATGGTCTGAGACATGATGCCAGTTATAATGCCAGTTTTGGTGCCTGGTATTAGTTCAGGGGTTGACAAATTTGCTTGGAATCTAGGAGCCAGCTAAAAAAGTTAGGAGCCGGGTCCGTGACGGCGATCTGGACCTGTCCCTGGCCTGACATGGAGACAAGTGAGGGGAAGATAGCCCCAAGCCCCTCACCTGTCTCCAAGTCATTGCCCCCCATAGCTCTTAGAGGGACATTTTATTTATTTTTTTCAAATGACAATTTTTTTTTTTAATTGCATTTTAGTGTAAATTGAGATGTGAGGTCTCTCTGACCCCAGATCTCATATACAAGAGGACCTGTCATGCTTTTTTCTATTACAAGGGATTTTTACATTCCTTGTAATAGGAACAAAAGTGACACATTTTTTTTTTTTTTTAAAGAACAGTGAAAAAAATAAAAATAAAAGTTAAAATTAAAAAAAAATAGAGACCTCCTCTGTAACTTAAAAAGTGCAACCTGTAGAATTTTTTAAATGTCGCCTATGGAGATTTTAAAGGGTAAAAGTTTGTCGCCATTCGATGAGCGGGCGCAATTTTGAAGCATGACATGTTTGGTATCGATTTACTCTACGCAACATTATGTTTCACAATATTAAAAAAAATTGGGCTAACTTTACTGTTGTCTTATTTTTTTTTTTTTTTATTAAATACATTTTCCCCAAAAAAGTGCGCTTGTAAGTCCGCTGTGCAAATACGGTGTGACAGACAGTATTGCAACGACCACCATTTTATTCTCTAGGGTGTTAGAATAAAATGTATATATAATTTTTAGGGGTTCTGAGTAAAGGGAAGGAAGATAGGCTGGCAGGCAGGGAAAATTAGCATTGCATCCATTAGCATTGCTGGTTGTAATTCCAACGGCCACCACAAGAGGGCGCCAGATTACAGAAGGAACCATAGGATCGTAAAAGGCCTCAAAGCCGGGGGCTAAATTACCGGCCGGCGGCGGCGCGGCCCGACGCGATCGCGCCGGGGGGGGGGCCGCGGAGACAGCATACCCCCAGCTATGCTGCCCCAGGCGCCAGGTCTGGAATTCTAGTCGCAAATGCGACCGGGCGCCCGGGTTTTGTCGAGCCCTGTATTAGTTGCAGTTCAAAATAAATGTTGTTTTTTTTTTTTTTTAAATCAAGTTTAGCTTTCATGGGAGGCCCTTTGATGAGCATTATTTCTACAGTTGGAAGTTGGTGATGAACATCGAACTAGAGGCACATCAATTAGTCAAACTTGCCAACTAAGCACCAAATTACGGCTGATCATGTGTGGTCACAGAACAGTGCTGCTTCTTGTTTGTGAATTGAGCGTGACCTACAGAGACCTTAAGTATTTTCACCTGCCTCCTTTTGAGGTTTTAATGATTAAAACAAAAATTCTGCAGCCCAGTGCTTCTCAATGCCAAACCTCTAGAGAAACAACCATGGCTACATGAAAGACAGGGATTTCAGGGACATGTGTTGGAGGATTGCCAAGGGGCAGCATCCCAAAGAAAATTGTCATCTTGATGGTCTTTTGTCTGTCTCGCCCATGGTTATTCAGAACACAAGGCTCCACAGCTTTCTTGCTCATTTCTGTCCCATCCAGTCTGGGCCTGAGACGTCCAGGATTCTACAGTTGCAAAATAAAAGAGAATCTTCCTTTAGTCATGCTTAAAGACCTCTTTATGTTTATCACCTCAACAAGAAAACCTCCCACTGCTTTAGAACTTTTTTGTGTAAATCAGCCGTTTCTGCTGCAATGGGTTCCTGTCTTCAAAGAGGGGCAAGGTTTCTTTGAGGAGAGGGTGACCGCTCTTTGGGCTGCCTTGATTGGTATTGTTTGGAAAATATGCAACAGATAGCAGGAGCAGATGTCCAGCCTTTTCTCCAGACACTTCAGCCTCTTTTATTTATTTTTTAATGTTCAACGTGCTCCACCGTTACACCAGTTTTTTTTTTTTTAAATTGATTGAAGTGTACATTCACCGGCTTGTCCTTGTTTTACCTTTTGGGTAATTTTATGGACTTTTTCTTACCAAGCTTGTATGAATTTGTAGAGTGAATCTCCGCTGTGTTTAGGGTTCTTCTGTACAGTAGCAGTGGTTTATGGGAAACAGGTGCACTTAACGATGCCATCAATTGCTCTCGCTTACTTCGTGGCTGCTTATTATTACTTTATTATAACAAATAAACAGATGGCGGAGCGTTATAAAGATGTCGTGAGATCGACTTTAATTGACTGTCCTATAAATTGCTAGTGCACTGGGAGAACACGGACTTTAGCTTCTTTAGATTTAAAGCTGATCTACAGGTAGATAAAATTCCACAACAATTAGTGTAGTTTAAGAGAATAGTAGTTCATTAACAGAATAAAATTAAATGTATTTTAAAAGGAGATATTGTGAGTACTGGAATTTTGTGTTTTGTGTAGGCATCCTTTAACTCATGTACAGCATTGCATCCTACTGGGAGAGGAAGAGCAAGCAGTAGAGGCCAATTTGGGCTCTATGGCATGCATATCTACTTACATGGAACATGCCCAAAATGACAAGAGGCGAGATGGCAAAGGAAAAACCTCATTATTGTGTATTTTGTATAATCAACAGTTTAGAGGGATTGGATTGACCCAACAGGCTTGCCCAGGCTGAGCTGTGTCTACAGCGGAGGTTGAAGATGCTGCTATTTTCCCTGCCGAAGGTGCCATGATAACAAAACTGATCGGAATTTAAATATTCAGTGGTAGGTCAAAAAAGATCTATTGTATACTTGGTTAGAACTATATTCTTTAAAAATGCAGGGTCATCTTCCTGGTTTACAGCAAAAATGGGTTCCTATTGGCATGCTTCCAGAACTACATCTCCAAAGATCCCTACATGCATTGTGTTTGCAGGCTCTTGAGAGTCAAAACAACAGTATTGTTTTGCTGGGAAAAATTTGTCAAGTGAAACAGAGGGACTGGAATAGATGAACTTCTGTAGTCCAGCAGGCAGGTCTGACAATGCTGAAAGAGATTTAGGTACAACACGGGTACTGTGTTGGCTCTTAGGAATTTCTTCTGTAGTTGCAGTGTTTTTCAAAGGAATAAAATATGGTGAAATGTACGTGTATTTCAGAGCTATACTGATTTTTATTTTTTTATTTTTATTTTCCCTGATATACACTTTAAGGAAAGCAAGTTCCAACTTGATATTTCAGCAAAGCGACATGTGTTATGGTTTACTTCTAGAAAGCAAGCTTGCTCAATGTTGTTCACTCTGGGAGACTGTTGACTAAACCACACATTCTGGGAAAGCACCCAATGTTTCATGGTTATATATGGTATTTTTTTCCCCAGACAGTGCCCTTTTCAACCTAGGTCCTTCCCCTATAGAGTTTCATTCTCTGAAGGCTTTGAGCAGTATTTCTCTGCTTCCTCGCCTTCTTTCTCACAGACTTGCACCTTCTTTATTTTTTATATAATAACCCGATTTCAACCATGAACATACTTTAGTGTTGTGTTCCTCTCTGGTATAAATGATACTAGAGGGCTTAACATCTGTTTGCATATCCATCATATCAATGTTTATGAAGTGTGGAACAAAAATTATTTGTGATTCCTCTTTCATGATCTGATTATGTACAGTTCTCGATGACGATACACTTTGACAAGTTCCAGCCAGTGTTCTGGATGGATCCACAGCAACATCTGTTGTTGCTCTTGTGGGGCTTTAGTTGTGCAATGTGTTTGGCCAGCTGGGTTAAGGAAATTTCTGATATCTACCATACAATCATTATTTAAAATATGTTTCATTTATATAACAGGGTGAAAGTTCTCCAACTTTTGAAACTTTTTTTATTTTATTTTATGCCTCTGTCATGGCCTTCTGGAATATTTAAAGGCAAATTAAATGGGGTTTCAACATTTTGTGTTTGTGACTGTTCACAGCTTTTTAAATTTAAGATTGTAAATTGTGAATGCTTGTATAAGATATTTACCGAATGTTCTATATCATTTAGGAGGCAGAGGATGCTGTGTTTTCTCGGAAAGCCCAGGGTTTCTTTTCAATGGTCGGCTGTCTACTAACTGAAGCTTCATATTACTTACAGTATATTAGCTGTCTATAACCCGCTATAACCTTAAGCTGGCCCTAGATCAGCCATCCACACATTCAGGAATCCTCCCCGCTGCACTTTTGTATTCTGACAGCGGTTCTGCAGCTGATTGATTACAAATTCTCCAGCAATCCGCTCGAGTAGATCACTAGGTTGACGAATGGGAGCAGCCATAGATGGATTAAAATTCTGCCTGTCCCCACTGAACCGGATAATTTTCAATCCATTTATGACCAGCTTAATTTTGTAGTTTTGTTTATAGTATGCATATATCTTTTATTATCACTTTATTGCAGGGTATACATTAAGTCTATGTTTAAATGAAAGGCAAAAAACCTAACGAGGGGAATATTGTATTTCACACTCCTTCACACAGTTAACGCCAATCTCTCCACCAAAAGACCGAACTATGGTGGGTCACGTGTCATTCTGTAGCCTCTTTGCCAAAAATGACATCACATGACTGGGAGAGTCCTCACGTGGGACCTGCCTAGGAGCGACTGGACCACAGCACATGTGAAGTTGTACATCACCATGGCAATGTAAGCGTCATATCATGCCTGGAATGCGGCGATTGTATGCGCAGAGAAGCGGTGCGGCAAGTAAATTTACAGAAACGCACAGATATGGTTTTTTCCAATTGAATGTGAGGCTATTAATAAATAGTTTCTGCATCTAAACATTTCCCTTAGAATTGATTTTTGATTACAGTTCTACTTCAGTAATGAATGAGTGACTTGGGACATGGAGGTAAGAGGTATGCAGGAAAAGTGCAAGGGATATGAAGATTAATAAAGGTAATATAAGTAGAGAGGTATGTGAAATGACCGTAGATGATTTAGAAAATGACAAATTGTGTTGAGTTGTGTTTTTTATAGGAGTATTGGTTCCGACTATTAAACTTATTTTAATTGCAAAAAATAAAATTTAACTTGCCACCAACGCTTTCAATAGAATATCATTAAGTATTCCTATACCCAACCAAATAAAGGTGGAGCCGCATCCCAAAAGTAGGTGAAACACTTTTAGGTTGAATATATTTTTATCCAGTTATTTTTAAAGAATTTATTTTTCCAATAAAGCAATGAGGGTACAAAAAAAGGGGGGGGGGGGGTGTTAATGTCATCGTCACACCAATAAATGATACAAACATCATAAGTGAAAGCGATAGTCAAAAAGAGTAAACGCAGAGGGATGGGATGGGGAGGAAGGAGGGTAGATAAAAGTAGATACAGTATTCAATAGTATTTCTGCTGAATACTTAGCAATCACAGTGCCTACAATTTGAGTATTTGGTCTGTGGCATCTCTTGTGAGTACATGACACAGGTGGAGAAACCCACCCCGGAGCTGTACAAAAGGGTTCTCAAGTTAATCCGAGGACCTCCTCAAAAGTTTGTCAGAGGAGGAATAGTGAAACCATATATACTATAGTTTGGTGTGTTTTTCCATTGTGTCTTTCGTTTGACTGCGGCTCCTCCGTGAGCATGGTATCCCATCTATGTAGAGGGGGAGTAACTTCAGTTTTCCAAAATTTAGTGATGAGCTGACATGCAGATGATAGAAAAAAAATCTGAGAAGAATCACCTTTTGAAATTTGACAGAGTCCGGGAGGATGGATAGGGCAATTGTAGGGGAAAGGGGTGAGGGATCCAGAAGGGGCAGATGGGACTGCATTCCTACCATATGTATAAGTAGGTTCCTCTCGCTCTGTGACAGCGCCAACATGTATCGGGGGTATTTGGGGAAAATTCTGTTAATTGTGGCCTTGTACCAACGGCAAAGTAGTTTGAAGTTTTTCTCTTGGGTAAAGCTGGAGAACGATGACTTGTGAGTAAAGGTGAAAGAGGTGTTGGTCTACCCAATACATTTTTATAAATTATAATAAAAGATTACAAATTTAAGTTTGCATCAAAATAATAAAAAATGGCATATGTAAGGCTATGAGGCTTGTACACATACATTTACAATAACATCATAAAAGCCAAAACAAAAAAAAAATGTATGAATATTTGAGCCATATAGTTAATACTTCACACAAAGAAAATCATAAACAATCTGGAACTCCAACGTGTTTCAACTTGCAGATAGTATATGTCTTCATCAGGGTTTTTTTTTTTTCACTCTGATTTCTGCAATACGTATATATACATTTTTGTCATATGTGCAAATACAATATCTCAAACTGGTACATTAACAGTGAACAATATTTAATTCATAGAATGACTCGCATCAAAATCTAGTACATCAGACTAAACATCTGTGAGGGTGAGCATCTCCAGGGGGGTGCTCTCCACATAAACCCATAAAAAGCACAAGGGATAAAATGGTACCATAAGCTTTTGTCTCTGTCAAAATCCACAACCATAAGAATAAAGATGTAGGACCAGACAGGTGATCATGAGGGGATTATATAAGCATACACTTTATAAGATGATATAAATCATTACCCAAAATGTAAAAATTAAGGCCACAAAGATGAATGGGATAATGGCAAGAGATAGACATTTCACAAATCCCTAGGTCATGTATATAAAGAGGGTTGCTTTGAGTATACTAAAAATTCCACAAAAAAATAAAAAACACAAAAAGAATCGAACAAAAAGTAGATAGTAACTAAAAATAGGATGTTCTAACCTTTATCCAGAAAATCCAACCACATAACCAACCAAACTCTTACCAGGAGTGTGGACCACAAGCCGCCAGTCACCCCCAGGGTAATGAATGATGAGATCTCCATGATGCCAAATAAAATTTTGTAATCTTTTGTTATAATTTAATTCTGGTTGTTCATGATCAGGATTTTGTGTTTTTATAGTTTGTTGGTATTGTTTGTGTTGGTTATTATCTGGGGTGGTGTTGGCGAAAGTGGTGTATTATTTGTATTTGATAGTTTGCCTGTTTATTTTAATCTGTGTTATTTATTCCATGTTGTATTTTAATTGTAAGGATGTTTTATTTGTAGAGTAGTTTTAATGTTGTTTGAAGTTTAGTGTTACTAAACCCAGTAAAATTAAAATAGTTCATCCACCCTCTCCACAGTGCCCACAGCTTATAAATCATCTTTTTACATTAAAATACTGCCACCTTTTTGGATGATCTGTATACCACGGTTACATGATAAACTGCAGACTTTCTCCACTGATGAAAGTTCAGGTGGGAGGAGATTATCACTACATCCTGTATACACGCCCACATATGTGATGTCAATATCATGTGACCTGGCTAGCTCTGAGAACAAGTACATTTTCTCTCCAGCATAAAACAAACAATTTAGCATGTGCAGGTTAGCTACCCTGCCTATGTTAGTTGGCCTTCTGCAGATAGACAGTGCAGCAGGGGGAGAATCTATGCGTACAGGATAAAACAGACTTTTTACACAATGCAAAGGATTAAAGCGGAGGTCCACCCTAAAATGGACCTCCGCTCATCGGAATCCCCCCCCCTCCGGCGCCACAATTTGCACCTTTCAGGGGGGAGGGGGGTGCAGTTACCTGGATAATCCAGGTAACTGCACCCACTTCCGGGATAGCTGTCTGCGGAAAGGGGCGTAGATTACGCCCCTTTCCGCAACTGCCCGCCCCTTTGCGCAAGTGCCCCGCTGCCTGCTGGGAAACACACAGTTCCCAGAGGCAGCGGGGACTGTCCGGATTGCGCCACGCGGCTCGCGCATGCGCAGTAGGGAACCGGGAAATGAAGCCGAAAGGCTCCATTTCCTGATTCCCATACCCAAGATGGCGGCAGCAGGACCCGACAGACGACCTAGCGATCGGCTTCGGGTGCCGACATCGCGGGCGCGCTGGGTGGGTAAGTGTCACTATTTTAAAAGTCAGCAGCTGCAGTATTTGTAGCTGCTGGCTTTAAAAAAAAAAAAAAAAAACGTGGAGTCCCGGTGGACTCCCGCTTTAACCCATTAAGTTCCACAGTGAGTATCACAAGCATGCTATTCTGCATATACAGATTCATTTTACTGAGTGGGTTTAGTAACACTTGGCTGTTATTGGTAATTTTGTTGTGTTTTTTTTTTTCATGTTGTTCAGTCTATTGATGTGATCTTGTGTTGTCTTTAAGCGTGTCTGTGTCACAATTTTCCTTTGGGATTGATAAAGTATTCTGTATAATTTATCAAAATATATTAGGTGCCCAAAAGTCCAGTTTCCTCCCTTTTTTCTTTCTGTCACTTTTAATAGAAATAGTTATGTATTCCCTTGGTCCATTTAGTGTTTTTGTGGTCGAAAAAATGGTTGAAAGTGCCACTGATTTTCCTAGTGTATGGTAACTGTTAACCAAAAACAAATGCATCATCATTTCTGCCACTATCTTTGATATACAGTAAGTATATGTTGTTGGTCATGGTTTCATGAGTTATTCCACCCTTTTTGCATTTAGATGCTAATAGAAAGTAGTTCATAGCTCTATGTATGATCAGCAATAGAGAAAGAGAGAGGCTATATAGGTGGCAATGCAAATCTGCTGTATACGCCTAGTGTTTCTCCATTGTAGAACCATCTGTGGTGTTATCACCATAGTGTCCTTTCTTTCCTGGCTTCCAGCTTTCGTTGTTTCTCCATCTCACAATATAGATAACTACCAATGTCTGATGTTAAATGAGCTTTGTTTAGAAAGGGAAGACAAATATGCTGGCTTCAAGTGATGTTAGCTTTGGACAGGCCTCGTTCTATCTTGGCGTCATGATTTTGCAACACTTTGGATAAAAATAAACCAGCAAATAGGCAAATGGGTAATTTGGACCTAAAATCAAACCTGTCTTATTTGTCTAATCCGGGTTTGCTTTGACCTAACATTTTCAAACAAGTAAATATTTAGTGAGGAGAATTGTACAGCATAATGTAAAATAGGATGAGCAGATAATCCATAAAATCACGGATGCAAATTCTTTATATGGGTTCTGAGGCTTATTAGGTGAGGTAATTAGTAGAAGGCTGCAGCTCACCTGTCCTCCGTTGACAGTTTGTCAGAAATTGTGTAAATTGGAACTGTCCTTTATTAAAAGCATGGTCTTGTCAATCTCCTAAAAAATGAAAAAACTTGCAACTTTTAAGATCTATTTGGATGCAGAAGCTGAAGTTTTCTGTTCGGGATTGGCCCGTGTTCAGAGTTGCGAGAGGCTTCGCCATACACAAAGTTTCTATTTGTTGAATTGTGACCGTTCTAAAGAGTAGGCATGCCAGCTGGAAGAAAGAGAATTGTCTGTTATGTTTCACAATATTATGTAACAATGATTAGATCTAATGTAGCAACAGTAACAATGCTGACTGATGCAAAATAACAATAATTGCAAATGACTCAAGGCCATAGGAAAACTTGCACTAAATACAATCACTCGAATAAACATTTAGTTGTTGGCTTATTTATTCTGACCCAAGAATTAAATCCATCGTTTTGTATGGAACCCATGCCTATATATTTAAAAATGGTCCAATGTCCTAGTACACAGTATTCCAGCGTCTCACTCTAGAATCCTTTTTATCAGTTTAAGTTTGTAGATGCTGGATTTTAAAAGTTGCAGTCTTACCTTCCATCTTACACAGATGTGCAGACTAATTTCCTATACTAAAATTGTTTAAACTTTAGATTTCAGTGCACATTGTGAGCTCCTCAGTGTGCAATAAAAACTGGTGCAAGTGGAATAGAACCCATTTCATTTCCTAGTTGGATCATGTCTAGTATCATCTAGCCCACGTGTCGACCACAAGGCCCATGGGCTAAATCCAGCCCATCTGGCCATTTAATGTGGCCCTTGCACCTCTTCTACAGCTGCAGCACCCCCCTCATCTCCACCCTTTCTTGCCTCACCAGTAGGCAGCAGAGAGGAGGACAAAACTCCCTACTATTGATCCTGCCCCTCTCTGTGCAGCTGCACCCCTTTGTCTCCACCTCCCCTGGTCTCAGCTTTCAGCAGACTCTGGCAGTTGACTCCAGCTCTCCTCTGGTCCTTCTTCAGGCCCTGCACTTTCTGCTTCTCAGCTCCACCCCCAGCTTCTTCCCAACAGCAGCACAAGGGGTGGGCATGTACTATAATGTTAGGGAGGGTGGGGGAACGAAACTCTTGACATCTGCGTATAATTATGAGAATAATAAAATGTTATGCCACTTGACTGCCAGAGCTGTCTCCAATAAAGTTTCTTGTGGATGATACCAGCAGGGTGTGCCCCATCATCTACTACAGAAGTGTAAGTGTGCTCCATGCCAATCTGCACCTGCCCTTCACAGCTTAAGTCTTAAGTTATGACTAAAACCAGTAATAATTAAAGGCAGAAGCAATTATTTAAAGCAAAGTTCCACCCAAAATTGGAACTTCCTCTTTAAGGACTCCTGATCCCCTGACATGCCACATATGACATGTCATTTTTGAGGGGGACCGGTACCTAGTTTTGCAAGAGCTTCCACTAACTCTCCTGCTCAGTGTCCTGACGCCATAAGTTTCCTCTTCTCCCTCCCTGCAATCTTTTGGGACATGTCACAGGTCCCAGAAGATTGCCTGGCCTCTCATAACACGCACCGTGACTCTCGCATACGCAGTGCACACCTGGCTGTGAAGCCACAAGCTGTCACAGCCGGGTGCCTACACTTGTAATGCCGGCACTGTGGAGAGAAGGAGAGAAGCGAGGCTTTGTGTGACCACATCACTTGACCGTGAGACAGGCGAGTGTCTGTTTATTAAGTTTTTAAAACTTTTAATAAACACAGAAATGGGTGGAACTCCACATTAATATGATAAAGAGTAGATATATTTATATAGTCTTACAGATAAAACTGGGCCTTTGAGGGCAACCATAATGCTGATGCGGCCTGTGATGAAATTGAGTTTGACACCTCTGTTGTAGAGCTGCACGATTCTGGGTAAAATGAGAATCCCGATTTTTTTTTTTTTTTTTTTTTACTTGGAAGATAGATCAGGATTCTCTTGTGATTCTTGTGGTGTAACATCAACTTTACTGTTTTTTTTCATTTTTTTTATTAATGGAAGTTTATTTTTTCCCCAAAAATTGCGCTTGAAAGACCGCTGTGCAAATACAGTGTGACATAAAATATTGCAGCATTCGACATTTTATTCCCTAGGGTCTCTGCTAAAATATAAATAATGTTTGGGGGTTCTAAATAATTTTCTAGCAAAAAATAGTGATGTTAACTTAAGAAACAAGTGTCAGAAAAAGATTTAGGGCTCCTTCACACGGACGTGTCCGTCGTTTGCTCTGCTTTTGGGGAAAAAAAGTCAGCTGGAGCCCACACACGAATTCCAGTCCGCCGGACCAAGCCTGCCGGAAAGTCCGAACGTGTGTATGGCGGCGTAAGGCCTCTTTCACGCGTTCAGGTCTGCCTGTCAGTTTTTTTAGGCTGACCTGAACGGATGCTCCATGGAGCATCGGATGTCAGCGATGACATGTCCGCTGACATCTGACCCGCTCTGATCCGAAAAAGTGTGTGACGGAGGAAAAACCTACCTTTTCCAGCCGTCTGAGAATCGGGTGATGACGGTCTCTACGGACTGTTCTCATCCGATCTGACAGGTCCACCCTGCACAGTGTACAGAGACAGACATGTGCTCTTCCTGCCCAGTGGGGGATCAACGGAGTGAATTTTTTCCCAAAAGTCAGACGGACCTAGAAATAAAACATGTTTCAAATCGGTCTGACGGACTAAAAATCAGGAAACCGTTCGTCTGTTTGCTAGTCCGATGGAGCAAATATGACGCAAGGGCAGCTATTGGCTACTGGCTATTGAACTTCCTTGTTTAGTCCCGTTTACGTCATCACATTCAAAGCGAATGGACTTTCGAATGGACTTAGCCTGGTCATGTGTGGCCAAGTCCGCTCGTTTAGAAAGTCCGTCGTGAAGACCGTTGGACCTAGTCCATCAAAGTCCGGTCATGTGTATGCGGCATTAGACTTTAAGTGGTTAAACGTCCTGCATTTACACGTTGTTAAAAACTTGGCAGACTGCCTGGATTTTTTTCTTTATACACAGATGTATTTTGATACTAAGATGTATTTTGATACCCTGGCTACAATGTTTCATGTTAAAAACTTGGCAGACTGTCCGATGTTTTCTTTTGATAGTTGAATGAGCAGATAAGGCTCTCTACCTGTTATATGAAAGAATCGGCAAACTCTGCAATAGAGATTGTCGGGGGGGGGGGGGGTTGATTCGAAATCACAATTATTTAATGATTAATTGTGCAGCTCTACCCTGTTCTAGCCATTTCTTCCCCAGCCTGACTGTCCCTGGCCTGCCCCCTTTATTCGATTTCAATTCTTTTAATCATCGAAGGTGTCAGCATTATGTGTGGGCATTACCTAGGGCAGTAGAGATGCAAATGCAGCCTGCCTATTAATGCCCACTTCTCCATACTAACATCCCCCATTAAGGCATTTTGATATTTGCAGTATAATTTAGGAGGGTTTGGAAAAAGAGTTACGGGAAGCATGGAGGGTTGAAACCGGGTAAGAAGTTAAGAAGGTGATGGAGTAGAGGTCTGGAGTTCTCCCTCCACTCCCAAATGATCAATTGTATGCAGTTCCTGTGATGGCCCTGGAGTTTTACAAGGGTTGTGAAGGATCATTGAGCAAGATAACCTCCTATTCTGAAATGGATTAGAATTCTAATTAGTAGAACAATTTCTCCAACATTTTGTTGTGCATTCCCATATGAGAGGAGACACGACTCTCCATTATTTAATTTTATTACTAGAATTCTAATTAGTAGAACCATTACTCCTAAATTTGTTTTGTGCTCCCATATGAGAGGAAATTTTATTACTTTTAGCTATCCACAGAGAGATTGTAGTCACGTCAAGTTGCTGCAACACCTTGGGTATGCAACCCTTGGCAGCATTGATCTGGTGATGGAGACAGATTATTTTTGTATATTTTATCTCAGGATAGAGGTGGAGAAGAAAACAATCTGGATTGGTGGGGTTCTGAAAGTTGGTGGCTTTGAGTAGTCATGGTATTTTCAGTATTTCATGTGTATTTAGTTCCACATAGCAGCAGCAAGAAAATTTTGAGCATTTGCCACTGAGAAAGATTGATACTTTGAGAGCTACATTGACATGCTTACTTAGTTTTAGTGTTTAAAAGTTGATGATTTTACAGTTCTGTTTTTCAATATTATTTGGACTTTTGAGTTGGTGTTGTCCAGTTTTGTGATTGCACACTGTGAGTATGAAGTTGATTTTTATGTGTGAACTTTTTGGTATTCAATTGCATTCAAAGGGAGCCATTTGCACACCCAATTTCACTTGGAAAGAGCTGAAATCTGTGAAAAGAATGACTTTGTGAATTTGTTTTTGACTACTTTTGGACCCGTGTGATCTTATTAAACTATGAGGCTGGTAGTGCACATTTAATCCCAAGAGAGGCCTAATAAAATGTCTGCTCGCAGTGTGGGACACTTTTTATCTGAATAAATGTTTCACATTCGACAGTTGTTCACGGAGGACTCTCAGATACATAGCTGGTATTGTGCTTCGGGACAATACTGGTTGGATGGCTTTGAATCCTCGGGGGGTGCTGAATACGACTGTTGCTAGGCAGGATGGAGAGATTACATTAGCAGGACAGGCACTCTCAGTAGGAGAGAAAGTGCTGGAGAAACAAAAAAGGCATTGCTCTCTTAACAGCTTAGAAAAAAAAAAAAAAATGCTGAAACTTCCTGTGGAATACGCTGATAAAACTTCATAGTTACTGTACATGCTGTCAGAACTTTGTTATAGTTCTTTCACCGTGGAAGCGGCAACCCTTCATGTTAGATTATCTGTGTTTTGTGAGGCGGTAGCCACTGGGCATCCAGTAATAGGATTGTACAGATTTATCTGCTTTTCTAGGATTCCTTATTTGTTGTGCTGCTTTCTCGCAGCGGTGAAAATCACAATTTATGTTTGTAATCTATAGACAAGACTGTATGTAGTTTACAAAATTTGGTTTTATTTCTTCTGGTGGCTTTTGTTGTAGTGTTTTTTTTTTTTTGTTTGTTTGTTCGTTTTTTTTCCATTTTGTCTGTGATTTACCTTTCGGTCAAAAAAAAAATAACATTGCAAAAACACCCATATGTCATTTAACCCATGGTAATGGAGAAATAAAGTCTGGCTGTCCAACATGTAGAGATGCCAGATTTGTAAAAAGGTTTACCACTCGGTTATCATATCTGTAAATTCTTTGCCCTAGTGAACATTTGGACACAGATGCCCACGGTAGCCATGTCCACTTCCTTACCTTTAAAGAGGAGCTACATTCTCTTATCCGGAATTGAAATAAAAATATAATCGAGTCCCTTGGCAAGTGCCTCATCTACTATGCCAACAATGTTGCATATCTGTACAGATTTTACTTGCCTAAATTGTTTAGGAGCTTCTGTTCCTGAAAATCTGATGGCGGCCATTGCTTGTGTGGGCATCTGAAGCCTGGCGCCTATTAGAGCTGCACGTTTCTGCTAAAATGAGAATCACGTTTTTTCCAAGAATAAAGATCACGATTCTCGTGGTGTAACATCTTTCGCATTATACAAAAACATTGGGCTAAATTTACTGTTTATTTTTTTTGTTAATTCATTAAAGTGTATTTGTTCCAAAAAAGACCATTGCGCAAATAAATTACAAAAAGTATTGCAAAAGCCACCATCTTATTCTCTAGGGTCTCTGCTAAAAAATATATATATAATGTTTTGTTGTTCCAAATAATTTTCTAGCAAAAATACAGATTTTAACTTGTAAGCAACAAGTGTCAGAAAAAGATTTAGTCTTTAAGGTGGTTAAATTGACCTCATTTTGCAGACTGAAGTTCATTCCTTTGATCTAAATGAACAGAAGATACAATGTTTCTCTTTATCTGCATAAGGATGTTGTGATAAAATTGGCAGGCTGCCTGGATTTTTTTTTTTCAGCTGTCAGAAGTGAGCAGAGAGCTCTCTGTATCGTGATCTCGATTCTTTTAATGATTAATCGTGAAGCTCTAGTGCCTATACATTTTTTGTAGCTGGCTACCCAACATGTACCTAAAAGTCTTGTGCCTGCACAGTGCTCTGTCAGTTTGCACCTGCTGCTGTCATCGCTCTGTGTTCAATACTTACATCTGGCAGCGATTGCCTCATTCACAAATTACGCCCGTCTCCACCTGTAATCATGTAATTTCCACTTTGGAAATAGAACGATGCCAGAAGTGGAGGATGCCGTTGACTCCTGAGATTAATCGTAGATATCCCAGGAGTCAATAGGACATCCTGGATGATGTCAGTTGCTGCAGTGGACTGGCCCAGAAATGGCGGATATATTACATTAAGGTAAAAAAAAAAAGAGAAAAATATCCAACATAGAAGGCAGAGATACTAGAAATTAAATGTGACATGGTTGTTAAGGCAGGCGAAGCTCTGCTTTTTGAAATGAAAGTTCTTCACAAAAAAGCGAAAAGGTGAACTAACACTGTAGACCAGTAGTCATCAACCCTGTCTTCGGGGCCCACTAACAGTCTAGGTTTTATGTATTACCTTGGGAAGATGCAGACTAGAATACTGAAATCACTGAGTAGCAAATGATATCACATGTGATGTATTTCAGTTATCTTGCAAAACTGGCCTCTTGGTGGGCCCTGAGGACAGGGTTGATCAACACTGCTGTAGACCCTCCCTTACCTCCAATGGATGATTGTCTTTCACTGCCCACGCAGTGGGTGCTTGGGTCCAAGAATTTGAAAGCTGTGGTCTCCCTATGGACAGATCATAGAGATTCTGATAGTTAATGTGCTGGCACCTGACCGCTTTGACCAATCGGAATGGCTGTGATCTGTCCCGACATCCCCTAAGGCAAGAAGGGTGATGATTACGGCTTTCAAAACCCTGGACCCCAACACCCCAAAGATAGAAGCTGAATGGTTCCCTTCTCCAGCTGCTCCAGATTCTGGCTGCTCCAATTTTGATATGTTTCCCTCATTCTTTTTAACAGGGATGTTCCAGTCACATGAGTACTCCTGTGTAGGACAATTATAGAGCCATACGCAGGTATTCTGGATATTGGCAAAAAATGGTAATAATTAGGCAAGGCTTTTGCACTGAATCGATAGCAGATAGGGAGTCATGTGATATCATTTAGCCCCATTTGGAGGTTTTTCAAGTTCAAGGCAAGAAAGGTAAATGGATGGGCCTGGTAAAGCCCAAAGCACACAGGACATTTAGTTAAGGTGCGTGAAGCTCTGGCGCTTAGCTGCTAAGGAGGGCACAAGTAGATCATCCAGCCTGGTATTTGGCAGCCTGTCAAATTCTAAGAGGTTAACAGCAGCTGCTATTGGATGGGGCTGGACAGTGGACTAGTGGTAGGCAGTGTGCATCTCCGGAACAAATGCCCAGAACACAAGAAGCCTGCATTTTGGGCCTTCCTCTCTGGGTGCATACTGCCCTAAACACACATGCTTCTAGGTGCCCTGTTCAGGCATGGCAGCTCGATTTCCTTTCATAGAGTTTGATAGGTTGCCTTCAGCAGGGCTTGGACGGTGTTCCCGAGCCCTCTGATTGTAGCTAACAGAACAGAGCCCAATGCATCAGGCTGAGCTCCCAGAAAACATGAAGCCTTTTAAATAACTTTCAAGTATAACTCTATCCAATTAAAAGGAAAAATAAAAAAGGGTTGACCAGAAGAAACCCATGACTCAGACCTGACTGAGGGAACAATTTGTTGAGCTTATTATTGGTTAATTATAAGTTGATAGCTTCTACAGTTTGTGGTTGATTGTGTTCTTGCAATCACTTGGTGATGATGATTAAAATGAACCGACACAAATAATTGGTAACATATTACAGTTTTAGATATTATTACGCAAGCCTTCCTCTGTGCGGACGCAGTCTTATAAAGGCTCCAGTATTATTCAGCAGCACTTAATGAGCAGAAATCTTTAGGAATAAATCACCAAGCTGTATCAGCCCTTTGCAGTCAATCAAGTGATTGGCTGTTTTTGCTACTCATTGGCTGGCTACAGCGCCAGCACTTTGCATTATATAGAGCAGTAAATAACCCGTGCTAATGGAGCAGAAACAACTTGATTTATTTTAAAACCGGGTTTAGCTGAGCACCGTCTCCTTGCCATGGATAACATGCTCCTAATTGGGCTTGTGCTGCAATTTGCATGCCCAAAGTTTTATTAAAAACATCTGTGCTAGGAAGGCATGAAGCCACAATGTTAATTGGGAGCCAGTTTACAGGAAAATGCTTAAAGAAAAAAAAAAGTGTTCCCTTTTTTTTTTTTTTTTTTCCCCTCCTAGGTCTTGTTTTATAATAAAACATGCCAGTGCAGCTATTGATTCTTATAAGTGATATTAAAGTCTTTGTTATTTAAAGCGGAGGTCCACCCTAAAGTGGACCTTCCGCTCATTGGAATCCTCCCCCCCTCCGGCTCCACAATTGTCACCTTTCAGGGGGGAGGGGGGTGCAGGTACCTGTACAGTACAGTTATCTGCACCCACTTCCGGGATAGCTCTCTGCGGAAAGGGGCGTAGATTACGCCCCTTTCCGAAAGTCTCCCGCTGCCTGCTGGGAAACGCACAGATCCCAGAGGCAGCCGGTCCATCCTTATTGCGCAGCGCGACTCGCGCATGCGCAGTAGGGAACCAGGAAATGAAGCCGAAAGGCTCCACTTCCTGAATCCCATACCCAAGATGGCGGCGGCAGCACCCGAGAGACGATCGAGACGGGTAAGGACGGGTAAGTGTCCTTATTTTAAAAGTCAGCAGCTGCAGTATTTGTAGCTGCTGGCTTTTAAAAATAAATAAATAAACGTGGAACTCCCAGCGGACTCCCGCTTTAAAGAAAAAAAAGTATACTTACCTGCTCTGTGCAGTGGTTTTGCACAGAGCAGCCCAGATCCTCCTCTTCTCAGGTACCCTGCCGGAGCTCCTAACACCCCCCTCTTGCTGAGTGCCCCCACAGCAAGCAGCTTGCTATAGGAACACCTCAGCCGAGCCACAGCTCCCTGTGTCCGTTCAGACACAGCGCCACAGCTTGCCCCCTCGTCCCCTCTCTCGTTGTCCTCGGCTCACTGACTTTGATAGCAGCCAGAGCCATTGGCGCATGTTTACAACTACTTTAAGGCCTCGTGCATACTGGACGTAAAAAAAAAAAAAAAAAAGTGATTAAAAAAACAGTAACTTTGCAGTGAGTTTTTCAACGTTTTTGCAATAGCATTTTTAGAAGTTTAAAAAAAAAAATTGTTTTTTATTTTTTTCAATGGATCAAAAACGTGAAATGCGCCACGTTTTTTTTTTTTATTTATTTTTTTAGCGTTTATCAGAGTTTTTGGACGTTAGAGGGTTTTTACAGCTGATAACAGCTTAAAACTCCTCTCAGAGCCCACTAGTTTTTGAGGCTTTTTTTACAGCCTACTGTAAAAACGTCCAGTTTGCTTGAACCAAACATTTTTTATGATATATTTTATACACCTGAAGGGACCAAAATAAGAGCACTTCATTGTCAGGGTTTACATAACTGTTCAGCTGGCAGAAGACCATTAAAGCATTTTTAGGACTCATTTACACATGCAACACCCTCTAAAGAGTGATCTGTGGTGGAACCAATTTAGGAGGTGTTTGACAGCTGGGAGGTGTTATGTTGTCTCCTAACCCCCTGTTTTAACCCTGCAAAGCTTGAACCACTGCTTTGCAACCCGTTGAACTTCATTTTTTCCCAAACACATGCCAGTTTGCAGCTTAAAGAAGTTGTAAACTTCCGGGGGAAAAAAAGAACCCCCCCCCAAAAAAAAACAACCTGCGAGGACAGCTGGGCGGGTGGATGAGGAGGTGAGCACCATGTCCACACATCTCCCCCTAATTTGCCAAGCACACCTTCTCCGTCCAGCTGACAGCCGCCAGCCCAGAAGAGCTGCTCTGCCTGAAAAATCACTTCCGGGGCATTCTGGCCGCCCCGCTGACCTCAGTGGTGTGGTGCCAGGTGACTGGAGCTGTCAGTGACGTGGGGGTGACCTGTGCTCTCCTATCTACGGTGACGTCAAGGCGGATACATATCCTACTGGACATGGGGACTCCTCCCCAGGGCAGGATGTGCTACTTATTGTCACGCTTTTTTTATGGAGGGAGGGGGGTGCAAGTAGCTTGTCTTGCTTAGGGCACAAATTAGGCTAGCACAGGCCCTGGGTGTGTCTCTTCTCTCCAATTGGCTCTCATTGAGCGCTGCAGGATGTAACTTCAGCTCCCCGCCCTCTGCTTATTGAAAGCTCAGACAAGCGGTATGAATTCTATACTTTGGCTGTCGAAGAGAGATGACTGCAGATAAACAGGGACAACTTGAGTAGGGGGATTTGCTTCATTTCCTGATGCTAGTTACCTCACTGGGTATTTGTGAGGGTTTACAACCAATTTTAATCAGGCAGTTGGCTCCTTGATTTGCTATAGAAAAGCCATGAAAGGGGATAAGAATAAGCAGTTTCTGAACGGCAAGCAGCCATAATGCTGATAAATTGATGAAGACTTCAGTGCAGGAGCAAGGTCAGGGCTGCTGTTCACCATTATGTAAATATATCCGTCACTGTAGTACTGATATTTCTTCAGCAATAAACAGGAAATCCAATACAATGGGTTCTGTTTTGTTTACAGGCATTCGTGTGAAAATGTCAGTGCTATTTCAGCATGAGTTGTCACACTCGCCATGGAGTACAGACTACTTTCAGACGTAAGGTTATGTCATTATTCTAGAGGCTCACAAACCTATTTCCGTCAATGACTTTGAAAGTATACACCAGTTCAATAATGATATCTATAAAGGTGGAATGTGTGGTTTTGTTAAGCAAGCCGGTCTTTATTGTTTATGGCTTATCTTAGGATCAGCTCACATTTTAGGCCTATTCATAGAAAAATTAAGAACATTTCTCAGTTTACTCTTTTCCCACAGCAGTGTAGGTAGACAGATCTTCATTCATATGAAGCTGCCAACAATACAAGTTTTAAATTATTAGGTTTTCCTAAATCAAGTGCTTCAATGTTTACATTAAGCATATTTCCTTGGTGACCTCTTCGTATGCAAGACTTCCCAGTACATGTAATGCTGACCCTCCATAATTGAAAGAATTGAAATCTAATCCATGAAAGGGAAGGCTAGGGACCATAAAGTTGGGGAGGAAAGGGCTAGATCAGGTGTCCCCAAACTTTTCAGTTTGTTAACCACATTTTTTGTTTTAGAAATATTTGCGAACCCCCCCATACATCGGAGTCCCCCACCTGTACATCAGGCACCCATCAGAGTTCCCCTGTACAGTAGAGTCCTTTATCAAATTTCCCCCTGTCCATGAGGGTCCCCAGCAGAGTACCCCCCTCCCCCCTTATATCAGTGTCCTTCATATATAAGGGGCACTAGTAGACTTCCTCCATATAGCAGGGTCCTCATCAAAGTTCCCCTGTACATTAGTTGTCCACCTTCCCCTAGACATCAGGGTGGGTTCCCATCAAAGTTCCCCTGTACATCAGAGTTGTTCACCTTCCCCCCCCCCCCCCGATTACCAGAGCTCTCCTCCCCGTACTGCAGGGCCCCCATCGCTGCCCCCTGTTCATCAGGGTGCCCATCGGAGTGTCCCTGCTCTGAAAATTGGAAGTGGGCTGTGGATGTTGGGAAGAAACAGAGGCCATAGGCTGATCTGTGTGGGAGGCCACTAACCCTAGCTGTGGGCTGGATAAAATCGTGCAGTGCGGATTTGGCCTGTAGGCCATAGTTTGGAGATCCTGGCTAGAATGAGGCTCGATGTTCTACCAGAAAAGGAGGTGCACTCTATCTGACTTGTCACAGCTTCTAATTTGTAAGAAGCTTATGGGAACATTTTTATTGATATGAATGTTCAGGTGACGGGGTCTCTTCTCTATGTACCCGTTCTCAAGACCAAAGGGCCAGTTAACAGTCCTTCAGACATTAGGAGAGCCAGACTGGTCAGTGGGAGTAGAATTTCCCCATCATTGGTTTTAGTTGAAAGAATTGTTGCCCTATTGCTGGTATCAGTTGTAATAATAGTGCCTTATTGTTGATAACAGTTGGAAGAATAGCACCCCATCATCTGTGTCAATGGGAGAAATAGCACTGGTTTCAACAGGAGGAATGGTGCCTCATCATTAGGGTCAGTTGGGGATAAAACAGTGCTCCAAGGGCTGGATTGAGGCAAGCAAAGGGCCACATCCGGTCCCAGGGCTGCAGTTTGGAAACCACTGCTGAAGATGATCGGAACAAATGAAGATATTGGTTCTCATGGAGCATGTGTACGCACCACTATCTGACATGCCTCTAAAGCCTTGTACACACGGTCGGAGAATGCGTCGGAATGTGTCCTATCGGACCGTGTTGTCGGATAATCTGACTGTGTGTGGTATGCTTCGGACTGATTCCGTCTGACCCAATTTTCCAACTTGCTGGAAATATTTCCCGACCAACTGGTTCGATCGGACATACTCCGATCATGTGTAGGGAATTTTGATCGGACCAAGTGCCACGCATGCTCAGATCAAATTCCTACATCAAAGCTGTTGGCTACTAGCCTGAATGTAGTCCCATCGTAACGAAATTATGTCATCACGTTCTGAAAGATTGGATTTTTCGACAACTTAGTCCGACCGTGTGTATGCAACAGTTTCAGACAAGATCCGACGGACAAAATCCGACGGATTTGGTTGTCGAAATCTCCCGACCGTGTTTACAGGGGCTAAGACTTACCCAATCAGATTAGGTTAGAAGGCCTTGTCCAGTCAGTATCGTCTTTCCTGAACCATGCCAGTGCTTTTGTCCTGTGCACTTCCCCCAGACCTCTGCTCTGAGCTTAGCATTCATGTTTATGAAAATGCAGGTTGTCAGAGGTGCTCGAGACCGGTCGGGTTGTGTCTATACAACTGCCTTCTTTGTCTGTGGGTGCGTTTAGAGTTTGGAAAGTTAACCACTGCGTCTGTTTTATGTGCTTCTGTTTTCTTCACAAAGAATATTTACTTTTTTCTTCACAAAGAATATTTACTTTTTCTTCAATGGATTGTGATTTGTGCCAGAAAATCTGTAAAAATTGGATTTATACTTAGCGATGTTCTATAAAACAATCTGATTCAGAGCTAGACAATGCTTTTCCCTAGCAGAGTATTTGTGAAGCGTATAAAATGAAAAGTCTGCTTGAGCGCGGAGCGCTACATAGAAGACCTATTGAATGGCGTGCTGTGGGTAGAGGTGAGCGAGCCATTAGGAGGAATACCAACGTGTTCATTTTATAAAACATGCATACATATTCATAATGGCTTGTTTTATTCCCTGGCACATGCTATTTGTTTTAATATTGATTTCTTTGCAAGCTTCTTGGCAAACGTCCTACTTCCCAAGTAGGAAGGATGGCAGTTTAATTAATAACTGTGTTTTGGAGAGATAAGGCAAATTGGATATGGCTTTGTAAGTGTTTGCCAGGTTATGTAATCTCATATATTTGCATGTGGTTTATGTAAATCAACGTCAATCACTGCTGATCATATACATTTTACCGTGTTTTCACTTGCACAAGATGTAGAGCTCTGGGATGATTTAATTTGTTAGACTAGAAGTATTTTCCTATATTGAAAAACGTGTTTATTTAAGGGGTTTGCAATGGGAAGAATACATATTTCTATTAGGCTTAAAGAGGAAGTAAAGGCAGTTAAAAAAAAAAAAAAAAAAAAAAGAAAAAAGCAACCTGCAAGGCAAAGGCATAATGAGCTAGTATGCATAGCATACTAGCTCATTATGAATAACTCGCCTGAGAACGAAGCGGTCCTGTCTTCATGTTCGCCGCTGTCATGTATCCCGGAGTGACTTCCGGGTCTCGCTGCTCCGGCGCTGTGATTCGCCGGAGCCGTGATGATGTCACTCCCACGCATGCACACTGGAGCCGTCACGAGCGGCATATCACCACGATCTGCGGCCTGCCCAGTGCGCCTGCGCGCCGCTGTCTACGACGCATGCGCCGTAGACGGCGGTGGCTGTCTTTTTGTAAATATCTCCTAAACCGTATAGGTTTAGGAGCTATTTCTTGGACATACAGGAAGCCTTAATCTAGGCTTACCTGTAGGTTAAAGTGGTTTGTAAGGGTTTACAACCACTTTTTAATGTACACGGGACTTTTTTTTTCAACCTCTCCTGGAAGATTTAACTTGACAGATAGTAACCCGCGTTTAAAACGTCAGTTTTGCCACGTTTACATGCTGCGCTTGAGTTTAGAAGCATTCAAAAAAATATATATTTTATTTTTTTACAAAATGGACAAAAATGAAACGCCTGTAAACGAAACGCGCCTAAACACGAGTTACCCTGTTTAGCCATGTTTGGAGTTGGAACTTCGGCGTCTGAACTAATTTTTTTGCATTCAAAGACAAGCCTATAAACGCAACCGCCTTAAAATGACCTTAAACGAACCTGTGTACATGTACACATAAGATAACATTGGAATTATCGGTGTGAACACAGGCATTCTGTACAGAATCAGACCTGCTTCGTTTTAGTGATCTGCAAGGGGAAACTTCCGAAGAAAAGTCTGTGGTCACTGACTGATTTTTGTACCATTACATTCAATTAATATTTTGTGTAGCCCTTTGGCAATGTTGGGGGCCACATTTGAGGCTCTCTGTCAATTAAGCTGATTACTACGGGTCTAAAAAACACATGTATACTACCCAATGCATTCGTTGTCCATCACACTGTGTGTATATGACCAATATATATAAGAAGCCATATTGAGAGCTTTGGCTACTACTGAGGCATAATAGTGTAATTAGAGTAATATTAAAGGGATGAAGGCAGTTAAACAAAAAACAAGCATGTCATACCCACAGAGCAGCCCCTAGTCTCCTCTTCTTGGGTCCCCTGCTGGTGCTCCTTGCTCCTCCCTCCTGTTGAGTGCCTCCAGAACAAGACATTGGTAATGGGGGTACCCAAGCAAGCTCGTTCCCCAGCTGCTGCTCTGCGCATCCATTCACACACAGAGCTGCAGCTCGACCCTGCCCCCTCTCTCTCTGTATTGGCTAACTTGCTGTGTTTGAGAGCAGCTGGAGCCAATGGCTTTCACTGCTGTCTCAGCCAGTGAGGTGTGAGAGTCCCTGGAGAGCTGAGGCTCTCGTGCACATCACTGGATCACAATGGGGCTCAGTTAAGCATGGGGGGGGGGGCAGCTGCACAGAGAGGGTAAAAAAAAAAAAACCTTGAGCCTTTACAACCACTTTAAACCTTCAGTGTTTGGGTGCTTTTTTCTACTGACTTATTCACTTACTAAGTACACAGCTTCTTCATGCTATTCCCTCTTCCTCCCCTTCTCTTCTCTAAGCTAACAGACTGGCCTGAGACTGCACTGTCCACTGTTCACGCTTTCCTGTGACATTCAGGGAAGCAATACTGAGAGGGCGGGAGCCAGCAGCATTAAAAGTTGCAAGTGCTGGGGTAAGAATTTTAACAAATCGTTTTACTGGGGAATGTTTTTTTTATTGTTCTCAATGTGTTAAACTAAAAAAAAAAACTCTGAGGGTTCACACTGGTGCTTTGTGGTTTGAGTGCAGCGTGATTGGTATCAGCATTTCACACGCGGTTCCCATTGACTTCTATTAGATTTTGTGTTTTCTGAAAGCACATCAACGATGCAACATGCATGGTTCAATACTACCTGAAGTGGTAGCAATACAGCTAATATTGCAATCCATCCAAATATGAATTACTACCAAATCAAAATGGAGCAAGGTAAAAGCAGCAGCAGGTCTTGGTAACATTAACAGGAAAAGATGCAAACACAATTCACACAACTCTAAAATGTCCTACAGAAAAGCCAACCCATAATGGTAGACCAGAGTAAGATGCATTGGGTCCTAGCCAAATAAATATGTATCTGAGAAATGAGAGTACAAGTGAAGGGGGAGAGGAAAATATCCTGCCAGGTGGCCACTTCCACAGTGATATCAATAAAAACCCAACAGATGCTCTAAACCTCCCCCAATCTATCTGGAACGAAATAAAACCTTTTGTCTAAACCTGAGCTTCAAACCAGATTGGCTCGAAAGTGTGTGGAGGTTTCTGAATGAGTTGGTAGGGATTGGTCATTGGCCCATTCACAGGTATCTCCTACCAACATCATTCAGAAACCTCCACACATCTAACTATAAAGGATGGACCATAAGACCTATTCCCAATGTATCAGTGGTGCCAAACCTGATCTTCTCTGCCAACCGGTGAAAGGGTGGTACACATATTGTGATATCCCTGGTTACTTTTCTATATGAAAACCAATGGATGTCCCGCTCATACATAGAATTTCCAACATAAATGGAGCATCACCGTATTTTTTCATCCCAAGCTCTAAAAGCAGTATCATAACATACGATTGTACAGCTGAATGCAAATAAGCCCATAAATGTTCTGATAAATGTTAAATTAAGTGTGCCTGAATGTTTTATTCAACATTTATAGAAAAATAAAGCCAGCTTATATAAATGTATTTCCCTGGCAGCAGACAACATGGTGGTGTTAAGTGAACCATTTGTGATCTCAGTAACAGCAAATGCTTCTTCTCCAGCATTTTCTATCAATCAAATCTCCGGTACTCATGCATGGAGAGGATATTAAAACATGGTAATTTTCTGTCTGTGCCTAGGTGTTAAGAAGAAATGCGGAATGAAAGCTAATGTGCATTGTAATGGTCGGCGGTGTTCTGATCACGCTCAGCTGGTGGTTTCTGAATTGCATGTGCAGGTTTTTTGAGGTCAGCGTACAAAGATCATTCAAGCCTGATTCCTTTTTAACTGGACTTTGTCTGGAAAATAAACATGCCCAGCGCTTGTTTTCTAGTCGACGGCCAGCGCAGACAGGAGAGGGCCGAGTCAGCAAGCCAATGCATCCAGAAAGACCCTGAACTCATTCACTGCCAAACCATGGAAGGCCTTTTTTATGTGTAGACAAGTGCATATTTAAAGTTGAACTCCAGGCGTATCTTCGGTCTAGCACAGTTAGAGAGGCTCCCCTCCTGTACTGAAAGTGCTTACTCTGGATTCACTGCACACTGTGAGTTTCTCACAATGTGCATTAGAAGCTGCAACAAGTCACTTAAGAGCCTGCTTCATTTTTTGGCTGGAGGACATCCAGCATCTTCTAGATCTTTCCTACTCAGTCCCTGACCTAACCCTTTCATTCGCTGGATTTCAGTCCTTTTCAATCATGAAGGCTCAGCATTACATGCGGGTGTGTTGCCTAGGGTGGTCTTCCTAGGAGCACCCTCCAGACTGATACCCACCCATTGAGGCACCCACCCAGGCCACTGCTTGCATTAAGGGTTGAGGACTCTAGAGAGGGGAATACTGAGAGGTTTTCAGGAACCTACAGTATGTACAGCACCTGCCTGCATTGCATAGCAAAGCACAGAGACCCATTGATGACATCACCAGGTCTAAAATGAAGTTTGTAATGGAAAGTTTTTAGTTTTTTTCTTTTTCTTAAATGTGATTAGCATGCTAATATGAAGAGATGGTAGGGACCAGCAGGCATGTACTGGCCATTGGGACTATAGGGAGTTTCCCAGGGGGCCGATGGCTCAGTGGGCCGATTTCAGTGACAAAGTAATGGCTGCACGGCTTGCCCTCAACTTCATACAGTGATATGAAACAGATGAGAAAAATACAGAGGAGAATAAGTGAAACAATAGAAGAGGTTAGTGAGGACTCCTTATGTTATGCTACATATGTTTTTTTTGCACAATTACGTATAGTTTTATATACTGTTTTTGTGCTTGTTTGCAAAATTAAAGTGGGCTTTTCTGGATGAAGTCCAGGGCCAAATTTTTGTCCCAGTCCAGCCCTGGGGACCAGGCATTTAATAAATGTCCACTTTAGTATTCTCATCACAAGAAAGGGTGGACCAGTAATTGTAAAATTCAGGAGCAAGCCAATAACGTTGTTAAAGCCAGGTAGTTCTTCCAAGTAAGACATTAACAAGTGCTCTGCTATTAGACTGTGGTATAAATAATGACTTGGTCTACATAAACCCAAGAACAGAAATATAATATAATGCAGCTTATTAGTGCTAGCTGTGGTGGCTGCATTATTTTCCTATTTAGACTTGGCTGGTGATCCTGCCAATGAAACACTTCCTGTTCTAGGGTGACAACACTCATTGTACTGTATCTGTATCTAGGATGGGTTACGGGACACCCCTCTCTCTCCCATTCTCTGAGGGCCAGGCATTCTGTAGTCCACAGAGGTAGCTGAGAACAGTCTGCATAGGTGGAGAGCAGAAGCATTTATCAGCTCCCAAGATTTTTGGTAGGATCAACAGACCAAAAGGAGCAAATAAGAGAAGTTGTTAAAGCCCAGATACTTACCTGGGACCTATATTGATCCAATGCTGTGTCTGTCTGCAGGGGCCCTGGTCTCTGTTACTCTCCTCTCAGGACACAGGGGCAGCAGCCAGAACCGTTGGCTCCTGCTGCTGTCACTCAAACTTTGTAAAGAGGGACTGGAGAGCATGGGCCAAGCCACGCTGTGTGCCTATGGATATGC
The DNA here is from genome assembly GCF_037356315.1 of Lithobates pipiens. Taxonomy (NCBI): domain Eukaryota; kingdom Metazoa; phylum Chordata; class Amphibia; order Anura; family Ranidae; genus Lithobates; species Lithobates pipiens. The sequence continues at coordinate 120,231,943 of NW_027507764.1, forward strand.
ACAACCCGGCTTGGGAGCAAGCTTGCAGATGTGCCCCCATAGCAAGTGGCTTGCTATTGGGGGGATATACACAAGAGAAGCCAAGAAGGCTGGCGGGGGACCCCTGAAAAGTAGGTGTGACTGCTTTGTGCAAAACCATTGTACAGAACAGGGGCAAGTATAACATATTTATATTTTTTGGGGGGGGGGAGAGGAGACGCCCTTGCAACCACTTTAAGGGCTTATGTACACTGGGTTCATCCCCTGGTTCCTCATGAACTAACTGAAATTCACTCCATAAGTGACCCTGTCTGCAACCTCCCAACCGACATCCTTGAGTTGAAAAACTCAACCAGCTAGGTTGAAAATTGGTGGCCAAACCGCTCCCGCATCCAATCAGATTTAGGCACTGTTTGGGTATTTTAAAAGCTGGCAGTGCCCAAAGGCAAAAAGGATAAAATCTGCATGTATGGCCAGCTTTACTATACATGACTGTAACATGAGCATTTTGAGCTCATAAACAAATGGGAGTAGAATTCTGGTTGGGTTCTCAGACCCCGTGTGCCTTTAGAGCAGTTGTACTTCCTACATCCCCTATATTGCTCCCCTAATACATATGAAGCTGTTGTCCATAGCAACAAATCAGACACTGTCTTCTATTTTCCAACATGAGATCGAACACTAACTTGGTGGACTATGGCAGCATTGACTGAACCGTCGCTTCTCCAGTAGCGTTTGTTCATCTCGGGTTTTCTTGTGAAAGTGAAAGTTTCTGCTATTCAGATGTGGTATTGTGGTGCAACCATTCTGTGAAACTGTTAAAACAACCACCTCAAAGTCAAATGTATACCTTTTCAAGATTTTTTTGTAAAAGGTGTGTATCTTTACCCACTTTTTATTGGAAGATACCGATCTAGATCTTGCCAGCACCTTCAAAAACTGGACGTACACCTTACTGACACCTTCAAAAACTTGACCTACACCTTACAGGCACCTTTAGAAACTAGATCTACACCTTACTGGTACCTTCAAAAACTAGATCTACAACTTACCGGTACCTTCAAAAACTAGATATACAATTTATGCCCTGTACACACGACCGGTTTTCCGCTGAAACTGTCTTGCGTACACACCATCACAAAGTCTGACTGCCAGGAGCGCGGTGACGTTCATCACGTACGACGGGACTAGAAAAAGGAAGATCAATAGCCAGTAGCCAATGGCTTCCATTTCGTACTTGCTTCAGAGCATGCGTCATTTTTGGTCCGTCGGAACAGCATACAGAACAAAATGGTTCCTTATATTGCCCCTTATCAGTTCCTCCTGTCCATTTTAATTCCTACACTCACCTCTCCACTTTATAGATGGTTGTTACACAGACTACCCTTTAAACATGTCTGCCTTTGACCAACTACATTACGCAGGGGATTGATGGAAATAGTAGTGTATAAAAATATAAAGAAAAAGATAACATTGTGCTGCCTTTTTTAGCCTTCACGAAGTGACAAGGACACTGCATTTCTGACCAGATCAGGAATTTTCTGTACATGCAAAACGATATTGAAAACAGAAAACGAATGCATCTGCCACATCTAAGAAATGGTTAAGCTGCAGTATAAAAGATTTTTGTTTTGGAGTTTTAGATACTCTTTAAATGTCCTTTTCCATTGCAAATACTGTCACACATTGTTTCAATACAGAGAGATCCTATATTTGTAAGAGAATTGCCATAGTGCGCATGATATAACAATTGATGGGAATCTTTAGTCTTGAGATAAGTGCAGAGCAATTCACGTTAATATTGATTCCTAGTAATTGATCTTTCTAGTTCTGCAGTTCCAAGCGTTTCATTTTTTTTTTTTTTTTCCCCCAATTCCCAAACGACTTGAGTTTGCAATGTTCAAAATCAATAGAAAAAGTGCTCGAACTAATTATGTTACTTTGTGTCGTTTCCCAAAGGTTTTTATGTGATCTGCCTCATATGTGCTGTTAGATGCACTGCATGTAAATGGTTCCTGGGGGGAAAAGTGTGTAAAACAAACAAAAAAAAAAAAGTATATTTGTGTCAGGATTCAACCTATTTTGCATTAGATGGTATAGGTGTCTAGGAGTCTTGGAAGTATGAACCTGGCATGGTTTGAACAAAGATACTGTAGGGCCGTGGAGCAAAACAAACTGTTAGCACAGCATAGAAGTTATGCTAAAAGTACATTAAATTGGACTTGTCAATTTAGGGTTATCTGTTCAAATCCCAATTATGGCACTACTTGCATGGAGTTTGCATGTTCTCCCTGTGCTTGCTTGGGTTTCCTCCCATACTCTTAAGACATGCTGATAGGTTAAATGGCTCCTGTCTAAATTGGCTCTAGTATATGCATGTATGAATGTGAGATGGGGACCTTAGATGGTAAGCTTATTGAGGCTCTGTATATGAAAAGTGCTGCTATATATATTTATATTACCAAAAGTATTGGGGTGCTTGCCGTTACACACACACACACACACACACACACACACACACACACACACACACACACACACACACACACACACACACACACACACACACACACACGAACTTTAATGGCATCCCTGTCTCAGTCCGGAGGGTTCAATATTGAGTTGGCTCACCCTATAACAGCTTCAACTCTTCTGGAAAGGCTGTCCACAAGGTTTAGGCGTGTGTCTATGGGAATGTTTGACCATTCTTCCAGAAGCACATATATATGAATATATAATATATATATCGTATTGGCGTATGACACGCACCCCAAGTTTAAATGCCCATCAATGCAGCCTTGTCAGTGACATTGCAGCCTTGTCAGTGTTACTGCAGTTTTTAAATATGGTGCCGCCGAAATGCACAGAGTCGGTCCTGTGTATCTCGGCTCCTCTCGCAGTCCCGCCCTATGATGGACATAACACAGGTCCAATAGCAGACTGGACGTGACTTTGAGCAGAGCCAAAGCCGAGCGCCACCAAAATACACAGAGCCGAGTGTACTCGGCTCCTCTCGGCTCTGCTCACAGTCACTGTGTTATGTCCATCATAGGGTGGGACTGGGTGAGACTGTGGAGTGGAGCGGAGCCAAGCTTAATGTGCATTTCGGCGACGCTCGCTCCTCCGCTCACAATCAGCGGGGGATCGGTGTATAACACGCACCCACGATTTTCCCCTGATTTTAAGGGAAAAAATTTCAATTCAATCCAGTGATTTCCCCCAGTACTTTTTATTCTGCTAATAGATGTACTCAATGTGATGACCAGCATCATTAACTTGCTTTCTCAGAGCCCAGGTCATCCTGGGCCCCCACCCTACGTGTTATTTGATATTGGCAAGCCTTTTGGCAGCACGTTAACTGATTGGCTCCTTGTGTTGCTCCTTTCTCTCATACTCTAGCCCTGCTGTACAGGAAAAGTAAGCAGCTGATACCAGGTCAACTGGAGGTACTTACTTGTACAGTATTTAAAAAAAAATGTAATGATTTATTAAGCAGAATGGATTGAATCAAAAATATCATCCATACTCTCCTCTATGCTGCAGCATTGGTGTCATACTGCAGCTCTAAGGCTGGATGCACACCTATGCATTTTTAGTGCATTTTGCAGATTTGCACTACAGTCCAGTTAGCATTGTTTCCTATGGAACAAATTCTGTAGTGCAAATCTGCAAAATGCAAAAAGCACTAAAACTGCATAGGTGTGAATCCAGCCTAAGACTGAAAACTGAGCAATCACATGACTGCTGATCGCTCAGTGAAGTCACCGGCTGCTTATTACTAGAATAGCTCCTAAACCATGCACGTGTAGCTGTTCATTTAACCTACAGTTTATTTATAGACTTACCCATAGGTAAAAAACAAACAAAAAAAACGAGAGTTTACTTTAAGTTCATACTAGTTAATGTGTAATTGTAACACTTGCAGGTATTTATTACCTCTCACAGGGATCCCAGTACTCTCTGACAATTCCAGCATGTGTGCTTTGTGTTTGTAGAAAGCTTCAGTGTGAACTTTGCAAAAGCTTAATGCAAGGGTGTTACTAACGGCTGGTGTACACACGCTTCAGATTCTGGAGCTAGTCAAGCACATCACGTTTTAGGAGATGTGCTTTTCAGATGTTTTTTGTGAGGCACATGCAATACGTTTACAGGACATTCAAACTGCATCCCTGCTGACTTGTGAAAATAAAAATAAAAAAATACCTGTAACGGCATTAGTGGATGAACGGGACAAAGACTTCCTTATGATACAAATGACACATCTGTCCCTATTCATCCCCATTACATGGTAAATGTTTACATTTGTAGTTTACAGAAAAAAGATGAAATTCTTTTTTGCTATTTTAAGATCAACCGGTATCTTCTGTACTTGCAAAAATGTTTCTTAACCTGAAAAATAAAAACCAATGCAGCCGCCACATCAAAGGACTGGGAAGCTGTAATATATTACCAGCAGCTGCCTAACTACCCAGACGATCTTTCAAACACCATCACTGCTTGGCCAATCATTTCTCACCCGCCTGAGATGATTTTCAAATCTACTTTCGACAAGCCAGATCTAGGTGAAAGAGCTGCCCACGCTTTGAGTTTTGGCTGATTCGGTAGCTTGATGTTTGGTCATCTTAAAGGAATAGTGGTTGTTTACTTAAGCCTAGTACACATAGACCGAATGTCGGGTGACATCGGCCTGTTCCATAAAAAAAACAGCTGGCATTCAGCCCTGTGCATGGCAGCCAGTCCTACAGACCGTGCATGCTGGAAAACCAGCGGCTAACTGGCTCCCAATCTCTCAGCAGGGGCCGCCCCCCTGTCAGAACACAATCACTAAGCAGGGGAGATTGCTGTAACATTAGATTGTTAGTACAGCGGCTCCAACCTGAGCTGCCAGGTTTTTTTTTTTGTTCAATCTGCTGGGGGAATCTCTAATTAGCTTAGTAAACAAGCTGATGTATTCACTTTCAGTACCCAATCATCTGCAAAGAAACTTAGTGGTTGTAAAGGCACAAGGTTTTTTTGCTTTCATGCGTTCCATGCATGAAAGTAAAAAAAACCTTCTCTGTGCAGCAGCCCCCCTAATACTTACCTGAGCCCCATCTTGATCCAGCGATGTCCAGGAGAGCCTTGCTTCTCGGGGTACTCACATTCCTAATTTGCTTTTGATAACCATTGATTCCTGCGGCTGTCAGTCGCAGCCAGTGAGCCAATCAGGGGAAGGGGCCGAGCCACATCTCCATGTGTGAATGGACATACAGAGCAGCAGCTCAGCTTGGTTGCCCACATAGCAAGCTGCTTGCTGTGGGGGCACCCAGCAGGAGGGGAGGGGCCAAGAGCGCTGGCATTGGACCCGAGCAGAGGAGGGAGGAGGATCGGGGTGCTCTTGTAAAACCACTTCACAGAGCAGGTAAAGTGTTTTCTTGTATTTTTTATTTAATTTTAAATAAAGACTTTAATATCACTTTAAATCTGAAGGCATTTTATTTTTTGCATGTTTATTAGGTCCACTTGGTTTGATGTATGCATATGTGATCTCCAAAGAGTCTTTGGGGTTGCAGTACGTCGCTGTAGTAGCTCTACATACAGTGAAAACTCTGATCATTGGGGTTCTGTTGAGCAGCTTCCCTTCTGCACTCTGGCTATAACATGTTGCTAACTTTACCCCTGACATTCATAGACTATTGCCGGCCATACACGGTTCGAATTTCGTAAGAATTTTCTTTCTAAAATCGTATCTAAGAATTTTCGTATGAATTTCGCACCATTAGTGGGCTGCAGCAACAGCCGATTTTCGTGCGGAAATAAAATTTGAGGAATCGGACATGTTGGAAATTTTTAGAAAAACAAACGATTTTCTAATCAATGATGGGAGAATCGTGCGAGAAACGTAATAAGAAAAGAAAATGTACGGAGATAAAAGAAAATGTATGGAGATAAAAGAAAATTTACGGAGAGAAAAGAAGATTCCCAGCCAAGAAAATTCTTTTCTGTAGCAACATGAGGTGAAATTGAAGGCTTTGTCGGCCGAATTTCGAAAATCAATGGTGGCATCATCGGATCACAAAAAAAACGAATTTTCTGATTTTGAAAAGAAAATTCGTTCGAAATTCGACCGTGTATGGCCTGCATATCTTGTATGTTTCTTTTTGTTTTTTTTTTTTGTTTGTTTTTTTTACGTGTACAAGGAGTTTTTTGATTGGACAAGGTCAGGAGAGGAGGTGTGGTGAATATCTTGATGATCACTTTGTTTAACCAGAGAACAGCTTGTATTGAAAAAATAAATACAAGGTGTTCTATGAATCGCAGAAGCGTGCAGCAAGCAATCCCCTGGGGTCCATGTGGAGAGGGGAAGCCGCTCACACAGCACCCAGAATATTTGGTCTCGCACTGTATGTAGCGTGGGCGCCTATGGTGATTTACAATGGCCCTTGTATGTGGCCAAACTGGCTCAGTACAAGTATGCAACAAAATATAATTCCTGGAGGATAAATTTCATAAAATGGGGTTTTCGTGCACAACTCCAAATCTTTTAAAGTGATTATAAACTTTTAGTAGTCGCTTCTTCTTCAGACAACCCAGTTGTGTTCAGGCTTCCCATTCTGCCTGTTTTAGGCTTTATATGGCTAGCACAAGGCTCATTTTATGCCAATATGGTACAGGAATTTGGCGTTCTGTTGGAGCGTTTACCCCCCCTCATACCTTAACTACATTATAAAACGCCTTTAACTTTTATAGCTCTACATGCAAATGTTATTATAAGCTTTTTATATGAACCACCGTGTTATTTATGTGGCAACCCCTAATTCCATGCAGTGTACTTTTTTACTATCTCCATGTATTGACTTGCTTTGACAGCAGTAAAATGCACGAGCTCCCTCTACAGCACAAAAGGGAAATGATGTTGGCATTTTCAATGCACATTAAAATGTATGACTGTCATTAGACTTTTTCTAAAGAAATTCAGATGCTTCCAGTTATTGACGCCAATTTTCGTAGTAATTGTTCACAAATGAAATGAGTAGCACTGTATTTTGATTGTCCAATGGCTGCTATTGGCAGTTGACAATGGAGAGCTTTATAAACTTTCGGGCAATTTGCATTGCAACATATGGTCTTTATTGCAGTAGTTTCCAGACTGCTGTTATGGGAAACATTAAGTGGACAGCAGTGGGGTAATAAAACAATGTAAGTTCTGTGTTCAATTCCTGGGGGACTGCAAACATTAGCTAGTGTGTGTGCATATAGGTTTTTTTAAATTGCTTTATTTTCATTTGTATTTGTAAATGTTGTGCTGGTATATAAGCACATTTTTATTTTAATACAGTAAAAAAGTTTTTTTTTTTTTTCAATTTTATCTTGTGCTTTTTAACTGACCGTGAGTCTGGATCAATCCTGAGGTTTGGGGGTGAATGGAGAGTACAGCTGTGGCCAAAAGTTTTGAAAATTACACAAATATTCATTTTCACAAAGTCTGCTGCTTCAGTGTTTTTAGATCTTTTTGTCAGAAGTTACTATGGTATACTGAAATATAATTGCAAGCATTTCATAAGTGTCAATGGCTTTTATTGACCATTACGTTAAGTTTATGCAAAGAGTCAATATTTGCAGTGTTGACCCTTCTTTTTCAAAACCTCTGCAATTCTCCCTGGCATGCTGTCAATCAACTTCTGGGCCACATCCTGACTGATGGCAGCCCATTCTTGCATAATCCATACTTGGAGTTTTTCAGAATTTGTGGGGTTTTTTGTTCACCCGCCTGTTGAGGATTGACCAAAAGTTCTCAATGGGATTAGGGCATGGGGCATTTCCTGGCTATGGACCCAAAATTTCGATGTATTTTTCCTAAGCCACTGTGTTAGCACATATATCTTATGGCAAGGCGTTCCATCATGCTGTAAAAGGCATTGTTCCTCACCAAACTGTTTTCGGATGGTTGGGAGAAGTTGCTCTCGGAGGATGTGTTTTTACCATTCTTTATACATGGCTGTGTTCTTAGGCAAAATTGTGAATGAGCCCACTCCCTTGGCTGAGAAGCAAACCTACACGTGAATAGGCTTGTGCAATTCGTTTCATAACAAATCGAAATTCGGCTGAATTTTGCATCTTTCGGACATTCTAATGCATCCGAAAGTCCGAATAAAAAAATAACGAATTACAACGAATACGAAAGAACTATAACGAATGAATTCGAACGAATTCGACATGATTCGGTAATTCTTTAAAGATCTAATGAAACAAAAGGTCAGCTCAAAGTAAATCTTATAGTCCAATCAGCTAATTAATTTTGTGCCGGAGGATGGATTACTGGCAAAGTGCACTCCTGAGAACTGAGTTAGAAGGGTGTTGTATTGTATTTGAGCCTAGGAGAAGAGACGTTGTCATTGTGTGTGTTTAAAAGATTCAATAAACAAGCGACTTTCCAAACTACGAATCATTATCACGAATGTCTATACATACATACATAGCGAATTTCAACGAATACGAACACATGAATTCGACACTCTACGAATAATAACGAATCATCCGAAAACGTATTAACGTAACATAACGAATATAACAGAACGAAATTATGTATTTTACGAATGACAATGAACCGAAACCAAACAAAATTTTCCATTGTGCACAAGTCTACACGTGAATAGTCTCAGGATGCTTTACTGTTGTCATATCACAGAACTGATGGTAGTGCTCAACTTTTCTTCTCCGGACAAGGTTTTTCTCTGGATGCCCCAAACAATTGGGATTCATCAGAGAAAATGACTTTACCCTAGACCTCAGCAGTCCAATCCCCATACTTTTTGCAGAATATCAGTCTGAATATCCCTGATGTTTTTCCTGGAGGGAAGTGGCTTTTTTGCTGCCCTTCTTGACACCAGGCCATCCTCCAAAAGTCTTCACCTCACTATGCATGCAGATGCACTCACACCTGCCTGGTGCCATTCATGAGCAAGCTCTGCACTGGTAGTGACCCGATCCCACAGCTGAATCAACTGTAGGAGACGGTCCTGGGATTTACTGGACTTTCTTGGGTTCCCCAAAGCCTTTTTCCACAAATGAAGTAGAAATGTTTTTTATGGTATTAAGTTAATTTTCATGGCAAAGAGGGACTTTGCATTTAATTGCAATTCATCTGATCACTCTTCAGAATATTCACTGAGTATATGCAAATTGTTGTCATAAAAACACGATAGGGTAGCAGGCTCTGTGAAAATTAATATATGTGTCATTCTGAAAACTTTTGACCATGGCTGTACAGGGAAATTTGGGGAAAAACAACTTCTCTTTCTAGACTATAGTGCACTTTGCTGAAGTGAACTAAGTGACACAACACCTAATCATAGGCTTCATGTCATTTGATTGCAGAGTAGCTCACTTCTGCCCTCCTGTGTGGCTCGAGTCTCTTGGTTGATTGCAGGGTCTTGCTGAAGGCCCCCTCCCAATATCTATGTTTATGCTGTATCGTTGCCTACAGCAAGGATGAAAGAATGTGACCTGGGTAATTGACAGCAATGGAAAGCTGCGTAAACAGTGCAAAAATGGTCATTAATGAGTAAAACGCACGTTTCAAGCTGTGATGTAAACCTTCAGCAGTTTTCTGAGAATGTTTCTATATTTTGCCTACACAAAGCCCATTAATGGTATACCTTTACCTCCCAAGAAAACTCATTTCCACTCTGTGGCATTGTTCTTGGATTTTATTCGCCCTTTCACATTGCTTTTAATATTTTGCATACATTGCCTGCTAAAGCTATCTAATTCGTTTTTTCATAATGGTTTGACTTCTGAACCAACAGACTTGTTGATTATTTTGGAAGAACATCATCTAGTCTAGACTATTTTTTGTAGAGAAGTATGGGTGTCTTTATGGTTGATATCTTAAATGTCTTTAAGTAAAGTGATTGAATAAAGCTGCATTATTGGGTAATATATATTTGGCTATACACTAGTAGATTTTTCAAAGAAAATTATTCTATAAACATTCAGTGAATATGGTTCAGGAGTAATTCAAAACTTTTATTTCAACGTTCAATTTTTGAATTAATGTAATTTTCCAGAACACAATTCACATTCAGGGTTAGAAATTCATTCATTGAAAACATTTCCATCCTGCTCTTTTGAATTTTATCGTCTCTGGGGTTGAAAATGAACATTGATTTGACCCCACTAACGACTAGAAAATCAAATGCTCAGAAGTGCCTGCAGGTGGCCAGGTCTGTACGCCGTATGGACCTAATTTCTCCCTTTCCTATAAGCTCATGGTCACTTCAATGACCTTTTAACTTTTATAGCAAGACTCTGCTGAACAATTCTATAACTCTGATCAGCGGATTACAACCTGCTGATCAGTTATTAACCTCGAATGTGTCCACCTCCCCCACCCATGCTGCGGTTTCCCTGTCCCCTGTCTCTCCACCTCCCGCCGCTCCCTTTCACCTTAAACTGCACCCCCCACTCTCCTTTCCTATCCCCTTCACCCCCCTTCTCCCCCCCACACCCGATCCCCTGCAGCTACTATCATAAGCCGGCATCCCTCCTCTTCCACTCCCGCCGGAATATTCACCCCCCTCCTTACTGCCCCCAAATCGCTGCTCAGAGTGGCATCCCTCCTTCCCCTCCCGTCGCCTGCAGCTTCTGCCTGCACTAAGCTCCAGCTGTCATGCTGGGGAGCGGTGGGGGGGTGAAGTTGTGACTTGGGAGGGCTTGGTAAACATGTGTTTACCAGCCCCATCCCTGTGGTACAGTGGACATAGGCAGCGATCGCTCCTGTGTCCACTGACAGCTGATAAATGGTAAACTTCAAGTGTTACTATGTATCAGACTGTCATTTTATGAATGAAGGAGGAATCTCAGATTCCTTATTCATTCAAATAAAGTGCTGCAGAGAAAGGGACTAGCTTCAGCCCCTTTCTTTATCTTAAAAAAAAAAAAAAAAAAGGGATATTGGGGTCTCTTTAGACCTCTGATATTTCTTTGGTGAAGAAGACCCCCCTCCACCCCCACAAAAGAAAAAAGTAACTGTAAAAAACGTAAAAAGTAACTTTTTTATTTAACAAAAAAATAAGACTCCGTGGTGGCTGGTGATAAACTTTTTTTTTTGGGGAGGTGGCAAACAACCCCCCCACCCCCCGAGGTCAGCCTGCACTCAGCATCTCCACGATGATGTGATGGTTCCCCCCCTCCCCGCACTCACTCCTCACCCCTCCACGGCTTCCTCAGTTTCTCCTCCTGGCCGACCCATCCAGATTGTCCAGGAGGAGAAGCTGGAAGTTCATAGCGAATATTAATTTGCTATTGTCACAAGTGGGTTGGTTCAGGGTGCAATGCTCTGCGCTCCGAGCCCAACCTTTTTTCAAGCCAATTAGAGCCTCAGGTTCTAATCATGTGGCTTGAAAAAAAACAAAAAACTCGCAGGGGGGCAGAACCCTTAAAGGACAGGCCGCTTCTGGTAAGACCCCTTTTACATGGAGCAGACTCTGTCAAGCAGAGCTGCCTGCTCAGCAGGGCATCTGTCTGCTGATCTCCTCTGCTGAACAGGTGGATGACAGGTCCACGTCCTTTTCGCTGATGCAAAGTGGACACAGCCTATTGTTCCCTATGGGGCGGTCCATTTCCGATCTGCTAGATGAATGTCTGCATGCATGTCCCTGAGCTCACACTGTCTGCGTTCGGGGTCGTGTACCCACGCGGATGTTAGATTGATAACAGCAGCTATGCCGGTGCAGCCCTTGCATCCCAATTGACATAAATAGACTGCCTGTACGGCGATGCAGGGAACACCTGTGCATCCCCATGCCGGAAAACATGGCGCCCGTGGACATTCACATTAGTATGCCACATGAACGATGCTTAAGTGGTAATTTAGCAGGAATTTTGTACGTTTTGTTGTGTTTATGTGCACTATTAATGATTTTGATGTATTTTTTTGTGAAAATGGCGATATGATGAACATTTGCGCAATTATTGTGGTGCCAAAAAAACCTGTAGCACCTTTTTTATTCTACTGGTCATGTGCTTTCAGAAAATGTCTAGTTTGAGGGGATCTTTTCAAATTCTGAAAGCTGTAAGTAAAAAATGGTGACCTCAAGATTTTTTTTTTAGAGTAAATTGTTTTTATTTATAGTTTTCCCCATTTCACAAAAAAGTGCAATTTAAATTGTACAAATATTTTTGTTATTTTTTAACTCAATACAGTTTTAACTTTTATATTTACTAGTAATTTTGCAGGAATTTTGTACATTTTGCCATGTATGAATTCACTATTAATGATTTTAGTGTATTTTTAGCAAAATATTCTTTTAATAAACATTTGCACAAATATTGCAGTGCCTTAATCAGTAGCACCTTCTTTTTATTCTACTGGCCATGTGCTTTCAGAAAATATATGGTTTGGGGGGTTAACAAACTCTAAAAGCTGTAAGGGAACAATGTAAACCTTCAGATTTTTAGAGACATGGTTATTTACATTTTTTGCGTACGTTCAGTTTTCACCATTTTACAAAAAGACATAATTTATCCACTTGCGGACCAGCCGCCGCAGATTTACTGCAGCAGGTTGGCTCAGCTGTGCGAAATCACGTTATACTACGTGATCTCACGGGGCTTACATAGCAGGCGTGTGCCCGCCGCGAGCTCCGTGAGTTGGATCGCGGGTCCCACAGACTCCATGTCCGCGGGGATACCCGCGATCATCTCACGGAGAGGAAGAACGGGAAGATGCTAATGTAAACAAGCATCTCCTCGTTCTGCCTAGACACTGTCACTGATCAGCACTCCCTGTGATCTGGAGCATGATCAGTGATGTGTCACACACAGCCCCCCCCTCCCCCCCACAGTTAGAATCACTCCCTAGGACGCATTTAACCCCTAAAGCCCAACCTAGTCTTAATCACTTCACTGCCAGTCACATTTACACAGTAATCATTGCATTTTTTTTTTTTTTTGACAAAAATATGTAGAATACGTATCGGCCTAAACTGAGGAAAAAAATGCTTACCAGTCGGTAAACCGTGTATTCCAATTGGAAAGGAACTATTAGAAATTCCAATTGAATTGGACCAGATTAATTATTTTTCTTTGTACTGTTGAATGATAGTTTTTGAGCAAAAGGTTGCCAAAACAGTGAAGCTCATGATCCATCGATAATTATCATTGTGTATGTCAAGCATAATGGCTGTATGTATAGCTACAGTTATAAGAGTAGCTTTGTGCTTTCTTCTATTCTATACTCAAGTCGCTCCGACTTGCAAAAAGGTTCCTGTACTATCTTTTGGGACGACTTCAGGCGACTTGCATTGACTTCTATACACAAGTCATTTTGCAAACCGCTGCTGAAGTTGGATTCAGGTCACCTGAGGCAGTCCCGCTGCAAGTCATGCTGCCTCAGTGTGAACCGACTCTGAGGATGGGATTTTCTTGCCGTGTGAAGGCTGTTACTGAGCACTACAAATGGAAAACATTTAATTCATTTTTAATATTCAAAGCAAACTTGCCCATCCATCCATGTCTCCATGATTTATTTTGTTGAGAAATCACTTTGAAAAACACCCCCTAGCACTTCTGACCGTAGCCGTCTTGAGTAAGGGCAGATGATTCATGTAGCATTCACTTTCTGGAATCCATCTGCCCTTAGCTTAGGCATGCAGATGAGAGGGGGTGCTTAGCTGAGAGAGCCCCTCCCACCTGCCTCCAGAGGAAAAAAAAGCGCCCAAGAAAACTCTTGGGATGTATGACATCATTTTGGCATAGGCCAGAAATCTGTAAACCGCTAAAGAAATGTAAAAAAAAAACAAAAAAACTAGCGTGCACAATCTGATGCAGCTCTTCAAAGAAACCAATCGGATTTCAGGTTTTATTGTCAAAGCTTAATTGAACAAGCTGAAGTTAGAAACTGGCTACCATACACAGCTGCACCAGTTTTGCACTCTCCAGTTTTAGTAAATCAACTCCAAAGTGTATATCTTCCTATATATTTACTAATGCTAGCAGCATAAGGATTTAAAATAGTTGATGTTTACTGAGATAGTTTATTTCCGCTTTGCAGACTATGACCCACTGTGTTGGACCAATGATCGTATGAGCTACCTTTCTATAGTTGGGTAGAACCATGGAGTTCACCTTGTACATAAGATTGTTGGCCATGTTGGGAAAAAGTCAGATGGAGCCCACACACGATCAGATTTTCCACCAAGAAGATCTGATCGCACATTTTCCATCGGAAAGTGCGACCGTGTGTACAGGGCATTATACTTACCTGTTCCTACTCCACCATTATCTTCGCTGTACAGCCTCGATCTTCTTTTCAAAAATCTACCTGTTGGGTTCTGCTCTTCATACGCCTGTCTCTGTTCAGAAGAAAACGCCGTCCACCAACATGATGCAGCGGTAAGGGCAGAATCCAGCCATATTAGCAACTAAACAATACATATTCATAGATTTAAACCCTGCATTCACTACATCTGGTCTCCCACAGTACACAGAAATTGAAAATATGGAAATTATTATTTTATTAAATATAAACTGCTAAATACCTGGTCTCATCAGCAGTATATAGCAGTCTTGTGACTTCTATCAGTGTCCAGCTAAGCACTGGTTAAAGCTTGTGGGAGGAGTTTACAATCTTTTCTGACTTTCCCATGAGGCTGCATGACCCCTGACCCTCTGTCTAGACAGTGCTGACTAGCCCTGTGCCAATCACATGCACCCTCTCAAAAAAAAAAAAATACACACCAAACTGAGCATGTGCAGAGCGCCCCCAAGGCTCTCTTCTATCAGCAGATGGATTGGGGACAGTAAAAAGGAGGATCAAAAAATACAGGATCAAACAGCCCTTTTACACAATGCAGACGATTAACCCCTTGGGTTCCACAGTGAGTATAACACGCATGCTTTACTGCATATACAGACTGATTTTACGGTTGTGGGTTTAGTAACACTTTAAGTTACTATTAACCCTTATGAACTCATCAACAGCATTAGAGTCGAGGGGTCAATAGGTCAAAGGAGAGTCTTTAACAAAGTACTAGGGAGACGTTTTTCCAGGACCAAAATTGAAACCCTCCACCCACTGCTGTGCTTGTAGACTTCAATTTACAGATGTGGCTGCCCCCATTAGGAATACTGAACATGGACGGCATCATGGAATTGATATTGCTGATAACCAGGATGTGCCATTCATGATGGTGATTTCTATGAAGAGCCAACTGGTGTAAATGGAACTGTAGATGGCGAGAAGTAGAAGGACAAAGGTGTATAATAAGCAGTTATTCTTGCAGGTAGGGCATACTTGAGGTGCATTGGAAGATCTTGGGTGACTTTGGTAATATTGTATTGGGAAGACAAACAGCTATAAATATTAATATTTCAATGGAACAACTGTGACAATAAATTCTTTGCACAGTTTTTTGCAGGCATTGTCCACCAATAATGGCCTTTACTAAAGACCACTTTTGTGTATTTGGGAGATACTGGTATTCCTTTTTTTACGTTTTTAGTTTGCCTTGCTATCGAAGAACACTTCTTTTCATGTATATTTTGCATTGTTAAGACATCCTAATCTGCACAGGGTGAGTCTAGAGTCGCCTTAATAAATGTAGGGGTGTGTTCAGCATATCACTGTTTGGTATTATAATATCGGCAATCTATGAGGCGGAGAAAACTAACTTCACATTCAGGACACAAGAAGTAATAAGCTAGCGATGCACCATATGAGATCTTCGCAGTCAACTAAATGCATTTTAATGCTCATTTTCTCTGAGAGGGGCCTTTTATAGATCATATAAATTATACACAGTTGGTTTCCTGTTATCCTGAATTTATCTTTTTAGAGTTTTTCCTTTCTAAATACTTCCTACTATGTAGTAATGCTGTATTCAATGTAGAAGATATTTTTCAAAAACTAGCTATTTTACTGTTGTGTTCGCCTTTCAATGCAAATGGATATTACATTCTACCCAAGACTGTTATCTCTGATGGACTAAATCATTTATATCCTATATGTTGTCTTCTTTTACATGGGGCTTTCAGCTGGAGATTTCTATGCCAGATACCCCAGCACTGCCCATGCCACTGCACTCATTCTACATTAGAGATCTCACTTTGCCCACTGCATTCTTTTGATCTCTTGTAAAATCCCATAGGGTATGCAAAACCTCTTATGGTGGCTCTGTAACATGGCCAGCTTGGTCCTATAATCCCGTCTTTGTGAAATACCCTTAGAGTTAGAAGGAAGTTGTGGGCAGTCAAACTTTTGGGCATCAACCCAGATCAGAAATATTCACTTTCGATGGCTGGACCCCTTCATGTACAGTTCTGAAGAACATTTTGGTACAATTATTCTGTTTTATAAATTCAATTTCTAAGCTCTGAGAATTCTAATTCTAGAAATATTAGTGTGTTGGACTTCTCATACAAAGCATACACCAATCTTTTGAGAGCTGTGCCACGGTTGTTTTACAGGCTGTGTGCTGGTCACTACTTTTTCTTTAAATAAGCTGATGATTTGTGTAAGTTCTCATCTGTGTATCGATGTGTATTGTAGATTCACAAATGGCAAAAAAAGCTAATTCAAGAGACCATGTTTGCTGTCCAGAGCTTTTTTTATTTTTATTTTTAAGATAAGAAAAGGATCTCTAAGATTATTTATTTTCACACAGGCTCTGGGCACAATGAAGAGGATCCCAGAGAGTGCATCTATTACAACGTCAATTGGGAGACAGAGAAGACAAACCAGAGTGGTGTGGAAAGGTGTGATGGAGAGAAGGACAAGCGGCTTCATTGCTATGCATCTTGGAGGAATAATTCTGGCTTCATTGAACTTGTGAAGAAAGGCTGTTGGTTAGATGATTTCAACTGCTATGACCGGTAAGCTACAAGCAAACCTGAATAAAAGCTGCTAGCAGAGGCGGGCTGACAACACTTAGACCCCCCCAGACCCCGCCCATGACCCACCCCTGGCCTCGCACCCACAAAGTACAACAGAGAGTCTGTTAGAAAGCGTCCCCTCCGGGCCCCATTAGAGACTACAAAGGAGTATAATGGGACCTGGAGGGAGCCTCTTTCTAACAGAGTGTACAGTGAACACCTTCATTCACTCTGGTCCTCATGGGACCCCCTCCTTGGGCTATGACTCTCACCCCTGTAAAGTACACACTCCTGACCCCTGCACCCTGTGAATTACATACTCCTGACCCTTGCACCCTGTACATTCTATACTCCTGCCTAGGGTTGTCCCGATACCACTTTAAGACCAAGTACAAATACCAGTACTTTTTTTTCCAAGTACTCGCCGATGCCGATTACCGATACTTTTTTTTTTTTTTAATGTCATGTGATAGTGGCACTAATATGCAGCACTGATGACGCGTGGACCGTGTGAGTCATGTGTTTTTTCCAATTTTATTTTTTACAATTATTTATTTATTTGGGGGGGGGGGGGGGTGTGATGTGTCAGTGTATTTTTTATTTTGTTTTTACAATTTAACCTTTTCACTATTTATTACAATTTTTGTTGGTTTTTTTCTTTTTCTTTTTTTTCTTTATTAGCCCTGTGGGGTGGTGAGATGGGTGAGTAGGTGAGATATCGGGGGCCTTAACATCTCCCTTATGAGACAGGGAAAGGGACTGAGGACAGAGATTTCACAGTCCTTCTCTGCAGCCTCAGCTGCACTAAAGATGAATGGACAGGCAATAGCGGCTCCTCTCCATTCAAAAACTGAAGCATGGTAAACACAGTTTACCATGCTCAGTGACAGTTATGAATGAACACTTAGTGATCACTAACTGTGCATTCGGAAAAGGAAGGATTAGAATTACATTTTTACAGACTCCTTCCTCCGCTCTCCATCCTGACAGATCGAGAATGGAGGGGACCAAGGAGTACGGAAGTCGACTAAAGGAGGATATGGGGGATAGTCATATATCTCCCTGTATAGATTTTAATAAAGCAGCTGAACGCCATGGGAGGGAGAGGAGGAGAAGCAGCTGTCAGCTGCTTTATGGAAATCTATACAGGGAGATCCATGATTGTACCTCCTCCCCAGTGCCGCACAGATCACCCCTGACTATCCAGGTATCAGATTAAGCATCAGAGCATTTGCCTGAGTACAAGTACTTGGACAAATTCTCGGTTTCGGCATTGATTCTAGTATCGGTATCAGGACAACCCTACTCCTGACCCCTGCACGCTGTATGTTGCATACTCCTGACGACTGCACCCTCTACATTACATACTCCTGACCCTTGGACCCTGTACATTGCACACTCCTGAAGCCTGAACTCTGTACATTACATACTCCTGAACTTGATGGGGTGGGGAGGTCACATTCGGTGTACAGTGAAGGGTGGAGGAGTGTTCAGGGGGGAGGGGGGCAGTAACAATGATAGCCTGAGCCATCATTTCACCCCCCACCCCCGATATTTAGCTGAAGTAGCCCTGTGTAGTCAGAGGGGGAGCAGTATGTTACAATTGGGGTTCTTGTGTATGATTGTGAGGTGCATTCTATGCATTGATGGTGGGGGGGCACTTGATGACTGATATACCTCCTGTGAAGAGCGATCAAGCACAGTCTGGGAAGATTTCGGACTATCTGTACATTATTCTCTGATTCCCCCCAATCACTCACCGCTCACCCTCACCGTTCACCTTCTTCACTCTCTCCTCCTTCTGTATAAACTGCACACGTCTCCATGGAGACCGACAACAATCGCCACAGCAACGTCCACAGCCAATACTGGGCCTGCTGCCAGGGGTGTTCCTAAAGCATTTGGCACCTGGGGTGGATCCTATATCTGGCACCCCCTTACATCCAAGTCTGCAGAATTTCCACTTACACTGTAAGGGGGGAGCTCTGTGGACTCTACTGTAAAGGTGAACCCTTATTTAAGGGGGGATTTGATGTAAGAGGTGATCTGGGAATCCTGTTTTAAGGGGCAGTGCTGTGGACTCTGTTGTAAAGGGGAACTTTGATGTAAGGGGGTCTCTGCACCCCAAAGCCCCCCCCCCACGCGTGAAAGTCTGCTTACCCCAGGATGGAGGCTCAGGCAAAGACGCCTACACAGTGTGGGCGGGGCAGTCCCAGGAGAAGAGGGGCGGGAGAAAGAGGAGCAGATGAGCTCACTCTCCTCTCGTGTCTGTGTGGAGAGAGGAGGGAGTGTCAACGCTAGCTCTGAGGCTGAGCTGTGTGTGAGCGAGACACAGCTCAGCCCTGCAGCCATCAACCTCGTAGGAGACACAGGCATGGCTGCACAGTGGTAGGTGAGCAGCGGCTGAGACCTGCGTTAACCGTGCCCAGGCAGTGGTCATCGCTTACCTCCTGCTGTGCTGCCTGGGCACTGGGGTCCGGCCAGGTCAAAAATGATAGTCGTCGTGGTCCCGTGGTCGCAAGTGTTTTGTCCCTGGCCTGGACCAAGAGTTACAGCTGCCGGCCCCCCTTTCACGGCCGGGCCCTATACTCAAGTCGCTCCGACTTAGAAAAGGGTTCCTGTACTATCTTTTGGGACGACTTCAGGTGACTTCCATTGACTTCTATACACAAGTCATTTTGCAAACCGCTGCTGAAGTTGGATTCAGGTCACCTGAGGCAGTCTCGCTGCAAGTCATGCTGCCTCAGTGTGAACCGACTCTGAGGATGGGATTTTCTTGCCGTGTGAAGGCTGTTACTGAGCACTACAAATGGAAAACATTTAATTCATTTTTAATATTCAAAGCAAACTTGCCCATCCATCCATGTCTCCATGATTTATTTGGTTGAGAAATCACTTTGAAAAACACTCCCTAGCACTTCTGACTGTAGCCATCTTGAGTAAGGGCAGATGATTCATGTAGCATTCACTTTCTGGAATCCATCTGCCCTTAGCTTAGGCATGCAGATGAGAGGGGGTGCTTAGCTGAGAGAGCCCCTCCCACCTGCCTCCAGAGGAAAAAAAGCGCCCAAGAAAACTCTTGATGTATGACATCATTTTGGCATAGGCCAGAAATCTGTAAACCGCTAAAGAAATGTAAAAAAAAAATGATAGTCGTCGTGGTCCCGTGGCCGCAAGTGTTTTGTCCCTGGCTTGGGCCAAGAGTTACAACTGCCGACCCCCCTTTCACGGCCGGGCCCTCGGGCGACGGCCGAGTCAACCGTCCGGTCAGTCCGCCCCTGGTTTCTATTAAATATTCCAAGAGCATTGACTGTCCCATTTAAGTGTACCCACCCAAATTAAATCTTTTCTATATATAGAACACAAAGTAAGGCAACTCAAGAACTATTTCAGTTTTGGACTGATGGTGGGGGGAAATAAGGTTGTTGAATTACCCACAAATTCCTTTTCATCTCCCCATCTGATCATAACACTTAACAGAAATTGTTAAACCATTTACATAAGCCCCTTCCTCTAAAGAAATCAAAGGAGCTTACAGTCTACAACCCATACTACACAAACACTCATGCACACTTGAACTAGGGTCTAGAAGAAAGCCAGTTAACCAAACACCAACACTCAAACTGCAGCTTTGTGTCCATAGTGAAAGCCAACGCATATTTGCCAGCACACCGTGGATCATCCAATATCGTATACCACAACTTTTTTGCAGGAAGATCGCATCACAAGAAGCAAGTACAATGTTTCGGAGCTGCACAGGACCCCTTAGTCAGGTATGTGATCATCATATGCCTGGCGAAGGCGTCCTGTTCGACTTTGAAATGTTGGACTTGGTCTTTTGTGACGTGATCTTTCTGCAATAACCGTTTTGGACAATATGATGATCCACGGTGTGCTGCCGAATTTTTGTGTTTCATGACAAGCCCAGTTTCCAGCTGGTAATTGCTACAGCACCAGCTACTGATAAGCCTATGTCCAGGAACATGTGTGATGGGAATATGGACTTAGTGAGAGCCAAACCCAGAACCTAAGCATTGCAAGGAGGGTGCTAACCATTTAACAGACTTCTAATGAGAGAAATATGGGACCGATGCCATGATGTTAGCCTTGAGAACTGGCTATCATATTTTGGTTCAAAAAACCTGCACTGATGCCTGAATCCACCTGCTTTTTCCAGAGCCTATGCCAAAAACAATAACCTCTAATGTGACCCAGCTGCAAGTATCAATCCATGTAAATAATATGCGGAATAAATTATTTTAAAAAATGAACGGCGAAAATAAACGCATGTGTAAACAATGTAAGTGCAAAATGATGCTTGTGGAAACAAAAAAGCAAATAATATTATGTGCCTTTAAAAATATCAACAAATTTCACCAACACAATGTACACACAATTCACAGTCCCAATAAACAATCTTCACTTCTTTTACATAGTTACAAAATAGAGGTCGAAAAAAGACACAAGTCCATCAAGTCCAACCTATGTGGGTGATTTACATGTCAGTATCACTCTGTATATCCCTGTATGTTGCGGTCGTTCAGGTGCTTCTCTAATAGTTTCTTGAAACTACCGATGCTCCTCGCTGAGACCACCACCTGTGGATGGGAATTCTACATCCTCACCGCTCTTACAGTACGGAACCCTCTACTTAGTTTAAGTTTGAACCTCTTTTCTTCTAATTTTAATGAGTGGCCACGAGTCTTGTTAAATTCCCTTTGCAAAAAAGTTTTATCCCTATTGTGGGGTCACCAGTACGGTATTTGTAAATTTAAATCATATTGTCTCTTTCCTCATAACTAATATCCTCCAGACCCTTTATTAGCTTTGTTGCCCTTCTTTTACTCGCTCCATTTCCAGTACATCCTTCCTGAGGACTGGTGCCCAGAACTGGACAGAATACTCTAGGTGCAGCCGGACCAGAGTCTTGTAGAGCTGGAGAATTATCGTTTTATCTCTGGAAATAATCCCCTTTTTAATGCATGCCAATATTCTGTCTGCTTTGTTAGCAGCAGCTGGGTATTGCATGCCATTGCGGAGCCCATCATCTACTAGGACCCCCACGTCCTTTTCCATCCTCGATTTCCCCCCCCCCCCCGGTGTATAGATTGGATTTGTATTTTTGCCACCCAAATGCATTATTTTAAATTTTTCTACATTGAATCTCATTTGCCATGTAGTTGCCCACTCCATTATTTTGTTCAGATCTTCTTGCAAGGTTTCCACATCTTGCAGAGAAGCTATTGCCCTGCTTAGCTTAGTATCGCTCGCAAATACAGAGATTGAACTGTTTACCCCACCCTCCAGGTCGTTTATGAACAAATTAAACAGGATTGGTTCCAGCACAGAACCTTGGGGGACCCCACTACCCACCCCTGACCATTCGGGCTACTCCCCATTTATCATCACCCTCTGAACTCTCTCTTGTAGCCAGTTTTCAATCCATGTACTCACCCTATGGTCACTGCCAACGGACCTTCTTTTGTACAGTAAACATTTATGGGGAACTGTGTCAAATGCTTTTGTAAAATCCAGATACACCATGTCTACGGGCCTTCCTTTATCTAGATGGCAACTCACCTCCTCATAGAAGGTTAATAGATTGGTTTGGCAAGAACGATTCTTCCTGAATCCATACTGATTACTGCTAATGATATCGTTTTCATTGCTAAAATCTTGTGTATAGTGCCTTATCCCCTCCAAGAGTTTACATACTATTGATATTAGGCTAACTGGTCTGCAATTCCAGGGGTACATTTTGGGCCCTTTTTAGATATTGGTGCTACATTGGCTTTTCTCCAATCAGCTGGTACTATTCCAGTCAGTAGACTGTCAGTAAAAATTAGGAACAATGGTCTGGCAGTTACTTAACTGAGTTCCCGAAGTACTCTCGAGTGCAAGCCACCTGATCCCGGTGATTTATTAATGTTAAGTTTCCCAAGTCTAATTTTAATTCTGTCCCCTGTTAACCATGGAGGTGCTTCCTGTGATGTGTCATGAGCATAAACACTGCGGTTTTGGTTACAGAAGCCCTCCCATTCCCTTGTGAAGTCTGAGGAGAAGAATAAATTCAATACCTTCACCATCCTTTGTAACCAGATGTCCTTCCTCATTCTTTCTGGGGCCAATATGATGGATGTTGGACACGTTTGGGACCAAAACCCTTTTCTCCATCATATTGCCTATCATGGGAGGTTCATAGATGTCATGATCTGGGATGGATCCCCCCAGTCGTCGGTCACTGAATTTGTCCAATTGTGTAACAATAATTAATTTGGTCTTTCATTTACACATATATGCAGTTAACCCTCCCTTGTGTTTCTGGATCTGGAGCACAGCTCAGAAGGATCCAACTACACCAGTAAGAACCACTTCAAACCAACTGGCGGGAATTCTTGCCGCATTCCTCACAAGCTGCCACCACCCAACATGGATTAAAAAATCCCTAAGGGGCAATTCGCACTGCAATGCAGAGTGGCTGGAGCGATTCGCCGCTCTGCTTTGCCTGCTGCGTTAGGGGGCAGTGTAGTGAGCGATCCATTGTACTGCTTCCTTTTTTTTAATTAATTAATTAATTTTTTTGTATGGGCTTTATTTGAAGTGTACAAAATATACTGCGCTGCCTGACGTTGCAGTGGGATTCGATAAACTGCAATAAAATGCAGCATGTTTCTATCACAGCATGCTGGAGTGCAGCACTAAAATCCTAAAAAATGTATTCCTGGATAAAGGGTATCCCTAAAATCTGGTAGAAGCCTACTCCTACTGTCTGAACAAACCCAATGGAGAAAAGATTGACAGACAGGCAAATCAGGAGATTTGATCCGATTTCACAGTCAATACCTCCAAATAAAAAAAAATATTTTCCAGAGAAACATTGGTTAATTTTGCTGCATGATCCACACCTACAAGCTACCATTCCTCATAAACCAAAATTCTCATGCAGGGAGGCCCCTAGTTTTAAGGGCAAGATAGCATGTAGCAAAGTCACTCTTCCTCCCAAATCTACTGTGGTACTTGGTGACCTATTCAGTAACCTCACTGGAAAGTACAAATGCAGGAAATTGAAATATTGTACCTGCAAGCACATAAGATAAAGCTTCACAGCAAACCGGAAAACCTACAGTACATCATCTACGACTTTTGAAACTGATCCTCTCCGTTAGACCCCTTTCACACCACACCGCCCATTGCGTCGGCGGTAAAACGCCGCTATTTTTAGCAGCGTTTTACCGCCGGATTTGCGGCGCATTAAAAGCTTAAAGGGTAAAAGCGCCCCGCTAGCGGCCGCAAAAGGGTTAAAACCACCGGCAATACGCCGAAATAACGGCGTTTTGCCGGCGGTATTACAGCGCTGCCCCATTGATTTCAATGGGGAGCAGCGGTGGAGGAGCGGTAAACACACCGCTCCTTCGCCGCTCCAAAGAAGCTGCTGGCAGGACTTTTTTCTGACGTCCTGCCAGCGCACCGCTGGACTACACACAATGGTGCAGCTTCTTTAGGGCGGATTGCAGGCGCTATTTCTAACACTATAGCGCCTGCAAAACGCCCTGGTGTGAAAGGGGTGTTATAGTTTAGTTTATTCTACAAAGAGGAGAGGGGTGGTATGGTTGACCAATGGGCTGGGCATACATCCCAAAAATACAGTAGAGTGGAGAAGGAACCCCCCTTACAGGATTTTAATGGCCCAAGTAATAGTACACAAAAAGTATGTAAAAGGAGTATACAAAATTTATTGAAATGTAAAAAATTAAAATTTGAATCAATAGGTGGCTATAAACATCTGCTTTGCATAGTAGCAAAAAAACAGACAGACAAAGCTCTAGAGAGAGGTCCAGGGACTACCGTGATAGGGTCACCACAGCAAAACGCATGGACCACACCCGACTCTTTTCAGGAAACTTTCTTCAGGGGTGTGTAGAGTAATTTTGTTTCTATATGTTGCCAAGATAAATGCAAGTACATGTCACATCCAAAGAGTGATTTTATAGAAACCAGACAGCCATGTCCCAACAACGATCTGATTGGTGCAACCAGAGGCCTCCAGATAGGAACAGCAATGAGCAACCAGTGAGACCAGCATAGGATAAAACACAGCCACAAGGGGCATGGATACTTGGAAGGGCTTCTTATAAAACTGAGGAAATCCCCATGCTCTATTTAAACATCCCCATGCTCTATTTAAACATGAGCAAGGATGAGTGTAAAGAGTATATATAGCAAGATATAGCAAAGAGTTTTTGTACATTTTATTTTGACATATATACAGCAAATAAGTGTGTATGTAAATGCATAGACAGGGACCACAGTATATAATATATACCGTCCATATGGATGCTGCTAAAAGCCAAACGCAAGTGCTGCTGGAATTGATGTCCAGAGCAGATGAAAAACTTGGTATTGAAGGTTGAAAGGTAGAGTAAAGGATAGTGAGATAAGATATGTCTATGGATCAATGAATGAATAATAAGGGGGCAGTAAACCCCTAAATAAAAACAAATGTTACCTGGTCCCCTGGCTTTCACACCTGGACCGCTAAGTCTGCTGAATTTCCCCCCATGCAGTACCACCATAGGGACCTGCCATAAGTGCATTTTGTCTTCACCTATGTTAATTACCACTTTTCTATAAATTTTCTATTACTCCTCCTATTGCTGCACTTATTTTGGTATCCTCTGGTGTCCCCATGGTTCTACGGGTATATCCAGCATACAAGCCTGGTGTATATGTAAGTCCTGGACTGAATCTTTGGTTTTCTGTTGCACCGAAACCACTACCATCAGAGGATTGCCCAATTTGATGAGCAGGGTTTTAACTGTACATGTGAGTTTCCAATTTCTTTCTCCACAATAACTGTGCTATTTTACCACACTTGGATCACATCCTCTCTTGTCCCCAGTGGTGCTGCACTAGGTGTCCTGAGGCCAGCAAGAGTTTCCCAGGATCCCAGCTTGAACTATATAGCCTAAATAACTCTATTGCTGACCTTATTGTACTCCTGGAGCCAACATGCGCTCCAGTGGCTGGATGTGATGTCAAATTAAACTTTCTGCCCCCATGTGTTTCGTCATCAACCGGATATCCTCAGGAAGTGGACTCACAGCCATTTTCTCCCTTATTTGTATATTACATCACAATTCGGTGGGCTGGTTTATATTAACATTAACATTTAAATAAAAAAAAAAACTATTCAATATCAACCTTCTTTTTGACAGTTGTAGGCTCCATAACACTGAATAAGTATGTATAACTTTCTTCCATGTCAAAGAATAAAAATCATCGAAGCCATTAAATTAGCATGGCAGCCAAGAAATTGGCATTTTAGGAAGTAGAATTCAATAGTGGAAACCCCGTTGTTTTTTGTAAAAGGTTTCCTTTAATCACTTTGTGAAAAATATTAAACATGTTAAAGCATAATTAAATTGCTACTCGAGGAGTTTCTGTAATTGCAGCTCTTGTATATAAACCCCAGGCAGGAATACTGTTGCAATAGAATCATTTATTTAGCAACAATTTTACCCTTTTTTGAACTGTGACTTATCCTTAGTTAGCAAGGATGGTAAAACATTTTCTAAAATACATTTTTCAAGTGGAAACCCCGGAATGTTCCCACTTATTATTTTGTGAGGTTGTCCCCCCCCCCCCCCCAGTGATTTGCATCCTTTTTTCCATGTAATAATTTTTTCTGCTTCTCTTCCATCTATGCTGTGATATACATGACTTAATCAATATATATCTATGTGTCTGGCACCCATATACCCGACAGTCGTCCTCCAGTCCCTATCACATAAACATGACATATTCTTGTCGAGTGAGGATTTTTCAGTAAAATTACATTGTCATTCTGTGCACTCGAGGACACATTCATACAGTTTATTAGACACTGCCTTAATTTATACTAGCTCGACTTCCGATGTTCAACTACACGTATAAAAATGAATCAAGCTGCTGTACACTGCAATCAGGCAGAGGGACAGGCTCAAATTTTACCCAGTTTTGATCACTCACTATATATTCAGAGCAGGGGACTTGTGCCGCCATCGATGGCAATGGGGAATGCTCAGAAAAGCTTTACATGTTAAAATATGTCCTACTCTGTGCACAATGAACAATTAGTGGAGTATAGGTAAAATGTGTTAAATCTTTTATTATCCACATAGCCTTAGGCTTCTTGTACATGTGCTCAAGTCCCACAGAGATTGACATCAGTTACACTCATCCTATTTGCAGATATATACATATATTTCCAAATTGCTTTTTGATATACCACATCCGTTATCATAGTGATCTTAAATCGGGAGGGTCAGTTTTTATATTGACACCTCAGAAGGCTCTATTGTGTGATACTGAAATGCAATTCAATGGGCTCATTTGCAGTTTTGGAAAAAGTGTCTGTGTGTCCTGTAGCATAAGTGATTCACCCTGCATTCTACACTTACTAATTACAGCCTCCATCATGGCTTGTGTGCTGATGGAATGGACATGTAGTCAGGTCTGCCTTATTCTGGCTGCTGTGAGACAGACCAGCCTAACTATCTGCATGATTCAGACATAGGCTGGAATAATTGATTCCAAAACCCAGGCACATGCTTGGGGGTGCAGGACCTATGTTAAGAGGCATAGAGATGCCAATTTTTTTAATTTATTTTTTAATCTTAAAGTATAGGACACAGGCTCATTTAAATATTGACATTGGGATAAATGCTGCCATGTTCAGGTGCGGAGACTGGCAAACAAAGTTGTTAGGACAGCACACATATCATCCCTCTCACTCCAAGCAATCCCATTTTTTGACAGTGTCCTTGGGTGATAGATGACTTCTCTTTCTACTGAGCTGGCCTGTAACCTGGACTCTGCGTTTGGCACTCTCCCTCAACATAGTAGTTAAACACAGTTTAGTTTGCTGAAGAGTGCTCTACAGGTCCAGGACACTTGGGTTTGATTTGGCATGAGGTTACTGGGTCTTAGTGGCCTATTCAAGGTGGTGATATTTGCTCAGTTTCATGCCAGGTGTCTGCAGCTTACTGCATAGGAGAAGCTCCCTCAGTTGTTTGACAAGCCCATGTGCTTATGTTTCAAGGCCAGGATATCTCAGACCTGGTGACTGACCAGCACAGTGCTTGAGTCATTTCTTCCATTACCTAGAGGTGTCCTAAGGATGGAAACAATCCAAAAGGACTTTGCCATCAAGGGAGTCCAGACTTGCCATCAACATTCTTAAACTAAGGGTCATTAGCCTATCCCTGCTGCATTTGACCAATTAGCTTTTGGATTGACCAACGAGGGTTCAGTTGGACCACCTCATAGACGCGGTCAGTTATCAGGAAGGCACCTTTTAGCCTTGGTGCCTTTTGAGAAGTGGACCTAATTCTGGCTTGACCAAGACCTTGTCCTCAATTCCCATTTTAGGAGTAGATAATTGACAGGTGAACTTTCTTGGTCATTCTGGATTATGTGATCAGTTTTGGCTGATATATGCCTTCCCACCCCTACAGATTCATGCAGGATTGAGATTGATTGCATTCTAGTGATCTTGGTGGCACCAAATTGGCCCAGAAGAATCAACCAACCAGGAATGCTTTCTCCAGGGCCGGTCTACTGCCCTGCTTCAAATTTGCTGGCTTTAATGCCTTGGCAGTTGAAACTTGAAACCCGAGTCCTGAGAGAGCAAGGTCTTTCTGAATCCATTTTTTTTTTTTGCTGCTTAAGGGTTAAAAACACAATCTTTTGCTTGGAAGGCGTACTTTGCATGGTGAGAGGCACAGAACATTTGGGCAATATGCTGTGGGAGTATCCTGTCCTCTTTCCAATCTGGGCTGGAGTAGCATTTGACTTTGAGCACCCTGAAGGATCAAGTCTTGACATTGACCATTCTGTTTTAGAGATAGCTGGCTACTCATTAATGTGGTCCTGGTGACTTTTTAGAAGCCTCTCTTCTAGTCTATTTTGGATATTTCATTGGCTAACGTTGCTCATAGGGTGTCTTGTTTGTAATGTTTTACCAAGTGTATGTACAAGCCTCAGCCATAAGGTGCTCCTGCCCGTTCTTTGACTGGGGAACCTGATTCCCTGGTTTTGGGCACGTTACCTTTGTTTGCTGTGTTGCCCACCTCTCAGCTGTATTGTGACCTTATTTATAAAATAAGTACATGTACAGGACACCCTGGAAACCCTCCCCTCTGTCATCACGTTTTCCTGTGATTGCTGGATGTGGGAGGAGTTACATGGGCTGTCCTCACAACATTATTTGCCAGTTTCCTCACCTAAAGATAGAAGCACATAAACCCAAGATTTAAAAGTCTGTTGTGCCCTGAAATGTACTCCAAAAATGATTTCACAAATGTATAGGTAAGTCAAAAAGCCATTCAATTTATTTAGCAAGGCGTTCCATGGCCACCCATAACTAATTGCATGGTTTTCATTTAAATTAGTTATAGCAAACCTTTCTAAATTTAAGCAGTTTTCCAGAGTGACAAAAGCATGTAAAAAGTATTCCACAATAAATCCCATTTAACTCTTCACAGTGCAGGTTGGCTGCGCTTTAAGAAGTCCTGTATGTGAAATAATACAAAGAAAATGAAAAAAAGGGGAAAAAAGTCCTGTATGCTGCATCTTTGGTGGTGGCATCGGTAGTGAGAAATTGCACCTTATGTTTGTAAGGTCTTCAACACCTCAAAGAGTTTCTAAGCTTAAAGTGGCATTCCACCCCCCCCCCCCCCCAAACTAAAAATGCAAAGTACACATACTGGAGCTGCTGACTTTTAATATTAGGACACCTGCCCGTTCTGGAATCCAGAGATATCGGCACCCCAGTCAATGTTTCTATATCGGCCTGCAGGTGCTGCCGCTGCTGTTCATTGTATGGGAGACGGGCATTGAAGCCTTTCGGCTTCACGGTTGGTTACCTACTGTGCGGGTGTGAAGCGCGATGCGCTTTTTGAATGGCCCGGCGGCGGGGGAAGGAGGAGGGGCACCAAACTTCTGAGTGATCGTGCCACAACGAGACCTTCCGGAAGTGGGGACGGGTACCTGTCAAAAGCAGCTACCCACTCCCCCCGAAAGGTGCCAAATGTGCCACCAGAAGGTGGGGAAGCAGATAAGTGGAGCTTCCACTTTTGGGTGGAACTCCGCTTTAAGCAGGGTATACGTGCACAGTTTTTTCTTTTGATTTGTTTTTATTCAACCAGTGGGTTGAAGGAAAAAAAAACTGACGGATCCCTGCCTCTACAAAGCAATGTGGATGCAGGGGTCTCTCCTGCCACACTATTGTATTCTGACAGCAGAGATTCCCTCAGTGATGCAGGCCTTGCAACCACTGGTTGGAACGCTGGTTTTCCAGCAGAACTGTTCAACAGAAGCCGGTTGTTAGACCAGCTTCTGTTGAACAGACAGCAGACAGATGTCCCGAAATTCAGTGTGTGTACCCAGCTTTACTGGAAGACACAAGACAGCTGGTACAAGCAATTTTGGGTCAAGTGTTCTTGTGATCCTTTTTAGATTAACGTTACCAGGAAATATCAATCGTAGAGAAAATAGTTATTGTTTATGGAACGATCGTTTTGATTAATTGGTCACAGTCTTGGAAAGCGGTCTCATGTGTATAAAAAAAGTATGGCTTGGGTTCTTGTTACTGGCATGTGTTATTCATTCCATAATTTCTGCATCAGCTCATTCTTTTTGGCAGTCTTGATACACCCATGTGTCTTCTTATTTTGTCTTCAGACCGCAGTGTGTAGCAAAAGAAGAGAACCCGCAAGTGTTTTTCTGCTGCTGTGATGGGAACTATTGTAACGAGAAGTTTACTCATTTGCCTGATGTTGGTAAGTGTCTAGTTAAAAAAAAAGAATGCCTTCTTATAAATTCTATAAGTTATTCTGGAATGTTAATTCAGTTGCTGCTGGTATGTTGCAGTGGACCTCGTAGGAAATCTCCAGTGTACTTTTTACCTCCATACTAGTAGAATAATCATTTTTATGCATTTAATTTTGAAAGCTCTTCCCACCCAAACGTGATATTTCAGTTCCAGGTGTAGGATCCTATCCAAAATCATCTGCTGTCTTCTGAAATTGTGTACATTTCTGTGGAATTCTGTGCAGTTCATCATTCTTGGGCCTGATTGTAATTTTTTTGGTATTTCTGCCCACCCCAGGGATTTTGCCATAATATATAATGAAAAGCCTGGCAAGGAGAAGGAAACACCTTCATAATTGCCATTGACCTGAGAACTGCAGTTCTGAAACCGGCAACTCGACTTCTATGTAATGCAGCAAAAACATATTCCTGGTGTGTGTGCCTAAACCAACTCTTTGATTGAGATATATATATATATATATATATATATATAAAGTGTAATAAATATATAAAAAGTGTAATAAATATATATATATATATATATATATATATATATAATATTACACTTTTTTTTCACTTAATTGGCTAAATTCTACATTGATGCAAAACCTAGAGCAGCTCACACATTATTTGTTGCCCGCTGTATGAATCTGCAGCAAGTAACCTAAAATAGGATCCCAATGTGACTGACAGGTGATAAAACAGACGCTAATAAAATAAAACCTATTTCTTGTCTATAATAATAATCCTTGGCAACTTCTTGATTTTTTTTTTTTTTTTTAAGTTATTTTTTTAAAAGAAAATGCATTACTTAAAAAGTAGTTGTTTCAGGTGGCTTCACTTCCTGATTCCCTTACCAAAGATGGCAGCGGCAGCACCCAAGAGCCAAGGGACAGATCGGCTTCGGGTGCCGACATTGTGGGCACCCTGGACAGGTACACGCTGCAGTGTTTGTAGCTGCTGACTTTTAAAAAAAAAAGGACGGAACTCTGCTTTAAACAGCCATATGGACCAATGTCTGGGTTCAGCTTAGTCTGTTTTTTTTTTTATGCTAAGGAGCAGAACAGTTAAAATGGTACTGCTCAAACCCCTCATTCACTTGCTCCAACTGGATGTTATACTGCTTCCAGGGGCTGGTCAGGATGAACACAGGCTCGTCAAGCTCTTTCAGGACTAAAATAAAATGGCACCTGGCCACACTTTGTCTATGCACACGGACAATCGCTAAAGTAATAAAATGTCTTCAGCTTGGTTCCCCCTCCCCAGGTTATTTTACCCAATCTCTCTACCTCTACAATTAAGCCCAAAATAGCGTAAAACACATGGGTGGGGACCAAGGTAAGCTGTTTTATTAATTTTGTGATTGTGTGCCTAGACAGAGTGCAGCTGGGTGTTTTACCATGCAGGCTAATGCATTCACTCAAATAGCCTAGTGACAACTGCATTAATGTCACTGCACAGCAATGCATTGTGTTGTGCTGCCTTGCATGACATGTGGTGGCATCCAGTGGTGTGCAAAAAAATACAGACATGCTGCATTTTCCGCACTGCACTACACTACACACCTTTTTTCCAGTGCAAAAAAATGAAGGTCAGCCCTAAAAATATTTTATATTGTGTAGAATAAAACAGGATGTGTGAAACCCACACGGGCAGACATGAGCAAATCCGAAATTATGGCAGCATGATTGCCCCAATGAAAAATCCTCAGATATATGAAGGCTCTTTGGGTAAGCTGTTGAGCTGCAGGAATGTTGCTGGATCACTGTAACACCACCCTCATATAAGCTCTCAGAACACAAGCTCAGGAACCAGGCCAAGGAACTGGTGCTGACTTGGCCCACCAGGTTCCACATAGAAGTAAAAATGGCACTTTAGGGTGGACTGTCCCTTTAAACCACAAAGATTATTGCATTGGATATAAATATATAATTCTACAAGTTTCTAGCTGGTGTTATTGGTAAGGCTTTGTGTGGCCTCAAAGCGGTAGTATACTCTGCCTTGTGATGTTTACCTACAGGTAAGCTTAGAAGAATGCTTACCTGTAGGTAAAATGAATATCTCCTAAATGTGCATTGTTTATGAGATATTCACTTGTTTGGCAGCCAGTGACATAACTGGTGCATGCACAGTGCGCTCTAAATATGCCGTTAAAACTGAACTATGTTCCACGGCCATTACTCCCATGCACCACTCCCATTCAAGCGGCCGGAGCCATCAAACCCGGAAGGAAAATCGGGTGAAGATGGAAGCACGGTCAGCGGTGACAACTTGCCTCAAGGGCTTAATTTTTCAGGCAAGTCTATAATAATGTGCTAGTATGCAGGGCTGGACTTACCATTGGACTTGACTGGGCTCGAGCCCATGGGCCTCGCCCAATAGGGGGCCCCACCGAGATACATAGCGGAGTGTACTCAGCTCGGCTCCACTCACAGTCACGCCCAGTCCCGCCCAATGGTAAGTCCAGCCCTGCCCTGGACAGGAACTGGGCGTGACTGTGAGCCGAGCTGAGTACACTCGGCTTATCTCAGACTGCGAGAGGACCCAAGACCCACCTAGAGAACCCAAGAGCTGCCGAGATACACAGGACTCTGTATCTCGGCGGTGCCATTTTTAAACTTCAAGACTGCAATGAATAGGCTGCAAATGGACACTGATAAGGCTGCAAATGGACACTGATAAGGCTGCATTGATGGACATTTAAATATACGTTTTTTTCTTAAAATTCCCTCCTAAACTTGGGGTGCGTGTTATACGCTGATAAATACGGTAATGTATAGAAGGTTGGGCCTGAAAGTGACTCAAGCCCAGGGGCCCCCACCACCCTAAGTCCTGCCCTGCTAGTATGCGATCTATACTAACACATTATGCCATTAACTTGCTGGGGGACCATTTTTTTTAAAACTTTACTACCACGTTAAAGAGAGAAAAAAAAATTTGGATGTAAAGAAAACAATGACATTCCCATTTATGAGAATAAAATGCTGTGGTGGTGAACTGTTTCATGCAAAAAAATAAAAATAAAATAACTACCTATACACTGTACGAGAAACGACCATTTTGAAAAAAAAACAAATAGGGAAAATGAACTCCTATTAAATAACTAGGACAGTTTAGGGATTTTACTTTATTATCGTAAATTTAGAATATGAAACTACTTAGGGAAAGATCGAAAAAAAAAATTTTTGTTTTTTTTGTAATCTGTGTTACAAAGGACATATTATAAATAGTGCTTCGTAGGTTGATAACTGCAATAGTTAATACAAATGAACAAAGGAAAGGAGGGGAAGGTGGCAACAGTAGGGAAGTCTCAGAAAAATTGTAGCATCCAGATGGATTTTTAGGTGCATTAGCCACCTGGCACTTGGCACTTGTCCAACCCTGCACAGGGAACAATAGCTGTGTGTGCATTTAGGAATTTGCTTTCCAAGCAGGACTTGTATGAAAGAGACCCCCAAAAAAGGTCAGAAAAAAGCAGTGCATACTGCATTTTTACCTAAGGCTTATGTGCCATCTATTCCATAGAAGCTCATACAAGTATACACAGCTGGCCATGAAAAAAAATAACGACATCAGAGCGCAACAATGAGGTTTAGAGGGCAGTAGTAAACCACTTAAATTACCATCTACTGTAGCCATGAACGTGCAAGATGACTTCTGTTTGGTTGTTGTGGGTCATTGCACTATTTCATATTTCAATTCACATTATGAAATAAAGCCCTTATTGAATATGACTAAAGAGGCATTACTACTTCCAAACCTGTCACACAGCCTTGTACTCTGGTGACAAATGTACAAGTAAAGTCTACTCTTGATGCTTGGAAAAAGAATAAGCAATTCCAAATATTGGGCAGTTATTTAAAAAATCTGGACTTTCCTTATAAATATATTGAGCAGATCCCCTTTTTTGCTATCCTCCTAGTTGGGGGGGGGGGGGGGGGGGTATCCATTTACATTAAGGTAATACAAATGGTCCATGTAAAATTTGTTTTAAATAACAAACATGTTATACTTACCTGCTTGGTGCAATTATTTCGAACAGAGCAGCACCCACATACACTATATTGGCAGAAGTATTGGGACACCTGCCTTCACACATACATCAAATTTAATGGTACCCCTGTCTTGGTTCAATATTGAGTTGGCCTACCCTTTGCAGCTATAACAGCTTCACTCTTCTGGGAAGACTGTCCACAAGGTTTAGGAGTGCGTCTATGGGATTGTTTGACCATTCTTCCAGAAGCGCATTTGTAAGGTCAGGCCCTGATGTTAAATGAGAAGGCCGGTTGTGCAGGCTCCGCTCCAATTTATCCCAAAGGTGTTCTATCAGGTTAAAGTCAGGGCTCTATGTAGGCCAGTCAAGTTCTCCCACCCCAAATGCGCTCATCCATGTCTTTATGGACCCTGATTTGTGTACTGATCCAAATCATTTGGTGGAACAGTGATTTCGATGTGGGGTTGGGCTTGGCCCCTTAGTTCCAGTGAAGGGAACTCTTAAGGGGTCAGCGTATCAAGACATGTTGGACAATTTCATGTTCCCAACTTTGTGGCAACAGTTTGGGGATGGCCCCTTCCTGTTCCAACATGACTGCGCACCAATGCACAAAGCAAGGTCCATAAAGATGAGCGAGTTTGGGGTGGAAGAACTTGACTGGCCTGCACAGAGTCCTGATCTCAACCCGGTAGAACACTATTGGGATGAATTGGAGCAGAAACTGTGAGCCAGGCCTTCTGATCCAAAATCAGTGCCTGACCTCACAAATACTCTTCTGGAAGAATGGTCAAACATTCCCATAGACACACTCCTCAACCTTGTGGACAGCCTTCCCAGAAGAGTTGAAGCTGTTATAGCTGTAAAGTGTGGGCCAACTTAATATTGAACCCTACAGACTGAGACTGGGATGCCATTACAGTTCATATGCGTGTAAAGGCAGGTGTTCCAATACTTTTGGTAATCTAGTGTATGTCTACGCTTCTGAATTAGCCCCTGACACCTGCTCCCACTTTCTGAATACTGGTTGGAACACCTATTTTCCTCCGAGCTTTGAGCGGCGCTCCAAGTCCACACGTAATCACAGGGGTCATCAAGCAGCCACCACTACCAACCCATAGGAGTGGGAAGGACAGCTAGGGATGCTGAGAGTCAAAGACCCTTTTATATC
This sequence comes from Lithobates pipiens, assembly GCF_037356315.1. NCBI lineage: Eukaryota > Metazoa > Chordata > Amphibia > Anura > Ranidae > Lithobates > Lithobates pipiens. The sequence continues at coordinate 120,267,789 of NW_027507764.1, forward strand.
TGCAACTTTGCTGAGTGTTGCTTCAACTTCAGACACACCTACTGCCATTTACAAACCTGGTGGCGGTAATGCAATAGCAGAAATGGACTTTAAAATTGTATTTAGCCTTTTATATGTTGAATTGATACTTTAGAGGTTCAGTATATGTCGATAGAGACTTAGCAAGAAAGAGAGCGCACAACTTTTAAGGTAAAAATGACAGTTTGTTATATAGCTTCGGCAGCCAATATCTAATGGATCTTCTGGATATTTTGATTAGCGTTTTTCACTGAAGGCAATTCCTGCTTATGCATTATTTTGTCATATAAACAGTTTAAATTGCACAGGCTTATATAAAGGCCAAAATGGCACCCTCTATTGCGTGTGGGTGACAGATATGGTTTAATTCACATCCTGCCTGGAAGAAAAGTTTCCTTGGTGCATTCCCTTTAAATTTCCTGAAAGGAAAAAAAAAAATAGTGAACAGATGGCACCTTGTCACCAAAGAAAAGCCATTCAATCATTAACTTTTCTATACAGAATCCAAGAGGCTTTCATTATACACGGTGCTGGGGATAGCTCCACATCAGCATTTCTCACACTGCGCCCACAGTGAAAGTGACCTTAACCAAACAAAGGAAAATCACTTCCATTCAGAGTCCCAGTAATGCAGAAGACCACAACCTTTATCTTGAAATATAGGAACAGGTTTAGCAAACTTTATTTTTTAAATGTTTACCATGTAAGAAGAAAATTGATTTGGACTGTTGGGTGCAATCAAATTATCTTTTTGTTTTTTTGTTTTTTCTTGAAAATCCGTCTGAAATGTGGGTTTCTTGTTAGCTGTGGAATAGATACAAAACTGTCCATTTTGTCAAAATAACAAAAGGTTAAAACGTTTAATGGCTAACTGCAGTGGAAATTATAGCAAGCTTTTAAGGCACAAAGCTCCTTCTCCTGGCTGACAAATAATCTTCACAAGAAAAGTCAATTTTAAAACACCTTGTTCTTATTTGTGAATGTACGTTGATGTTTCATGGCAGAACCACTGCATTTCACATTAAGTTCTCTCCTGTGATTGATATTTACTTGAGCTGTAAGCAGTAAGACACTGAGTAGGACTATCATGATGTGTAAAGTGCAGTAATCCATAGGCACCATTATAAACCATACCGTGAAGGATGACCTTAAACAAAAATGGCAGATCGCTGCCATTACTAATGAAAAGTAATAAAAATGCCATAAAACTATCCCCTATTTTGAGTGTCAGCGCCCCCCCTTTCTTTTACTGCCAAGACCCTCCTTTCGGTGCCCTCTTCATTGCCATAGCCATACCTTTCCTGGCATAGCAATGATGCAAAACCATACTGTTCTCTTTGCTTCTCTATCTTACGGTCTCTGCTATACACACCCACCTGTGCCCTACAACGCCACCTATACTGCATTGTACCCTTAGCAGGTACTACACCGTAGCTCTCTATTAGGGACCTGCACAGCAGTGGCCCCCATACATCTTTTTTTTATTTTTTTTCAGTTGATCTTTTCCAACATTGTTAACACAGAAAATTTTTCGTAACTTATAAAAACCATTGTTTAAACATATATTAAACATATATTAAAGAACAAATGAAGAAGTGATGAAGTACAAGTTATTATCATTGTTCTTGGTAATAAACAAGCATAAGGGCTGCATGAGGAAGAGTCCATCTACTCTTTGATGATTCTTGGTAGCTCACCATTATTGCATTGCTCCTATATATGGTGCACGCTGCACTTTTGTGCTACTTTGAGTTTAGCTGAGTTAATTGCAGGTAAAAAAAATATGCATTTATTATTATTTTTGTTTAGGAACCTGTACAGAATTGAACCCATAATCAGCAGATTGTGAGTGTAATGCCACAGTCCTACTGTTTGTCTGCTCGTACGTCTGATATGGGCAGGCAGTTACACTCTGACAAGAAGCTCAATGAATTACTAGAGCGCTCAACAGCTCCCTGATCATTGAGAACTACAAGCCGACAGCCGATAGGCTCTCAGGACTTGTATTTTTCCCATTCATTGAATGCTGTGAACGGATGACATGGATGGAGCCCTATACAACCACGTTTTCTTTAGATTGTGGCAGCGAGTGAGAGGAGAAGATCCGCCACTCACTGTGAAAGTGGGGACTCGGGGTGGGGGAATTGTAGGTGTCGTGAATTTGTAAAATGTTACATGTTACACCTCGAATATGGGCATAACATGTTACAAAAGGTGAACTTATCCTTAAAAATTGACTGGGGATTAATTTCTCTTATCTCAGTGATGGACAATATTGTTGAACTAAAGACTGGTTAGCATACAGAATGGCAGCTTTCACAGTTTTGCACTTTTGATCATGGCTCACTAGGTCCTACGCTTGTAATTTGTAAAATATGTCTATGGGAGTAGAGTAAATAAATCCGCCATTCTTTAACCAGGGTTCCGTAGAACCCTATGGTTGCTCCAACGGTTGCCAGTAATTCCTTGATCTATGGTGGCTTGACCTCCCATTTTATGATGCCGACATAGTTCTGAGTCCAGTGCCATTTGACAAAGACATCTGCATTACACCAGTAATTGTTTTAGCTGTGTGTAAAGAGGGCATTCTCACCCCCGCTGTAGGGGGGCAGTCTATTCACTGGCCACGAATTTAAGAGGCAATTTTCCCATTGACCCCCGATTGTATTGGCATTTTCAAGGGTTTCACAAGACCTGATAATTATTTCAAGGGTTCCTCTGGATTAAAAAGGTTGAGAGGCTGATATAAATACAAATATATCGAAGTGATCCAGGGAAACTGTGCTGATTTCAAATACCCAGTTTTAGGAAGTTTATAAAAAAAATAATCTTATTCTTTGAACGTGATTGGCTTAAAGAAGTCTCCTGTTGATTAGAAGCTTACCTGCTGGTCTGTTGAGTCAATGCCATTATCTTTGCTTGAGAAAAGAAACACTGACCGGTTCTCAAGAAAATCAGATCTTTATGGCTGTTATTGTCACTTGCACTTTGTCCCCCTCAGGGTCAGGAGCAGAAGATGTGTAGGGTGGGACTTTGTTTAGGCAAGCACACGTTCTCTGGAACGGCTTAAGAAAAATACTTAGCAAATCATCCTCGCTATCCACAGAAACTTTTCATAGTGGCCAGCACTCTGACTAGCATTGTAAAAGCAGTTTTCATTGTTCACTTAACCTTCAACAAATCTCTGTCTCTCTCCCTCTTTGAATACAAGCAATTTTGTGCCACCATGGTAAGGGTGAGTTTGGGGTTGTCAGATGATTTACTTTCCAGACCCTCCATACCCTGGAAAACTTGCATTACATTGTTTTGTGCCTTCTATGGATGCAAGGTCCCATGTGTTGGTCTCCTGCCAGAGACTCAATGCAGACATAAATCAGAAGAGCACAGATTCCTATTAAGACCCAGCACACTCATTCCCTGGGGAGCTTGTTCTGTCCATTGCAGCAGATCACTCAGTGTAAGTGCCAATGTGCTGAGCCTTGTAATCTGGACATTGTTGAAAATATGGAGTAAATGACCTTTACCAGTAGTCTGGACATTTTTGAAAATACTGAGTAGGTGACCTTTAACAGCAGTTAAAAATTGCAACAAAATAAAAAAAAAACATATTTGGCTACAGTAACTGAAGATGGATATGAAACAGTTGTGTAAAGACCACATGTTGCCAATGTAATAGCAATTTTGTATTCCAAATTGTTTGTTTTGTTATGTTTGCATGAAAAAAAAATGATTAAAAAGTAATTGGTAATTGGTTACAGTTGTATTTGTTTTTCCAAAATGTATTTTATTTGAAATAACCCATTGTTAGAGTGCTTCTGAAAGTGCCTGTTGGCCAATAATTGCAGCCTTTCTCATTTTATTTTTACAGTTTTTTCAGGTTTCAGGCAACCCCAGCTAAAATTATTTTATTTACCGCTCACGATACAAAATAAATCTGTAGGTTGTAGATATAGTAACAAAATAAGGAAAAATAGTGGTTTATTTTAAACTTCAAATGTTTTTTTTTTTAAGTTTTATTTATTGTTTTTTTAACATAAACGATACATACCCAAGACCCAAGGGGTCACACAAAAAAAATAAAATAAAACTATTTACATCTCTTCAGCATTGACTCAGGGAAAAAATAAAAATAAAAAAATAAAATAATAATAATAATAAGGCCACCTTTTCTCAACAACAGTCAATGGTACATTCACTTATGTCAGATAATTACATACATGTTAAAAAGCCCCTCTCAGGTGCATACTATTATGTATCACTCAATCCGCAACCGTGGTTTCACTATTCATCCAACTGCCCCACACCTTATCAAATTTTTGTGGTATGCCCCTGCTACTGTATGTAGCCTTGTATAAGGGTGCAGTCTTATTAACCAAACCTTTCAAATGTGTTTAAAAAAAACATGCTCTATACACCAGAGTTATTTTCAGTAATAATTCATTTAAAGGAGAAGTTAACCTTTCTAAAAAAAAAAAAAAAAGAGTGTTTCTCGTACAAGCAAGCAGTTACTGAATGACAGTAAGCATCAATGAACAACCTAGAGTGCTTATCAGTGCCCTGGTAGTTCATTGTGAACTACAAGCCATCAGCCGCAATGGCTGACTGTAGTTGTAATTCCCTCATTCACAGTACTTTGCGAATAAATGAGGTGGCTGGGAGGGCAGAGCCCCACACTTCCACTTTTTTAAAATTGTGACATTGGTTGTGGAAAGAAGATCCCTGGCCCGCTGTCACTATTAGAAGGGGGATTGGGGAGAGGCTGCAAGAAGGGGGAACAGCCTAAAAACATAACATTCCCAAAGGTGAACTTATGCTTTAACCACTTGTGGACTGCTGCACGCCGATATACGTCGGCACAATGGCAGCAGTAGGCAAATAGGCGTACCTATATGTCCCCTTTAAGAGGTGGGGATAGCATGTCTGGCGTTCGTGTCACGGAGCCGCCGAACAGGGAAGTGCCTATATACACAAGGAATTTCCCCGTTCTGCCTAGCTTCATGACAGAGATCACTGCTCTCTGTCTTTGGGAGCAGTGATCGCTGTCATGTGCTTTGAAGCCCACCCTCCCACGGTTAGAATCACTCTTAACCCCTTCAACGCCCCCTAGTGGTTAACCCATTCCCTGCCAGTGTCATTTACACAGTAATCAGTGTATTTTTATAGCACTGATCGCTGTATAAATGACAATGGTCCCAAAAAAGTGTCAAATGTGTCCGTCATATCGCAGTCCTGATGAAAATGGCAGATCGCCGCCATTACTAATAAAAAATTATAAAAATGCCATGAAACTATCCCTATTTTGTAGACGCTATAACTTTTGCGCAAACCAATCAATATATACTTATTGCAATTTTTTTATTTAACCAAAAATATGTAGAATACATATCGGCCTAAAAATAGTTTTTTTTATATATTTTTGAGGGATATAAATTCAAAATAGTCACTCTTTGTTTATGGCAAAAAATAAATAAAAACCGTAGAGGTTATCAAATACCACCAAAAGAAAGCTCTATTTGTGGGGAAAACATTGCACAAACGCACGTCAGTTAAAGTGAAACAGTGCCAAATCGCAAAAATTGCTCTGGTCAGGAAGGGGGTTAAATCTTCCGGGGCTGAAGCGGTTAAACTAACTCCTTTTACACGGATAGTTAGTGGGAAAGGGTCCCCTTACATTGGTGGTTAGTGGGACGAGGCCCCTCTTGGATAACACATTGCTGGTCAGTGGGAGAAGGGGACTCCTTTCATTGGTCAGCACGGTAGTGTCTCCTTGACAGTGGGCACAAAAAACCCTTTACACTGATGGGTAGTGGAAAGAATGCCCCCTGCCTCTTACTGAGGGCTAAAAAGCACATTGGTGTCAGTGGTTTCTTAAAGATTAGCAAAGATGTTACAGTGATTTCACCCTACTGAGTCTGGAGAGGGACTTTGGCGCTGGATCTAAGGCAACATCCAACATGAGATGAATCCTCCACTGCTCAAGGACCACAATAAACCTCTCGATGGACCTTCTAAAAACATACGGGCCGCACTATTACAGTCTTCATTGTTTCAGTAAAACTTTACTTCATTGGTGTCCGCTGCCCATCATATACAGTTTGCCTGACTCTTTTCCTGAAATAGGACTTAATTGTAGCGGTGGCAATAACAGCTTGATGGCTTTTTTTTTCCAATATAGACCTCAGTTTAGCTACTCTAAGCATCCGTTTTATAAAAAAAAAAAAGTAATATTTAATTTTTTTAAACAACAATTATAAATACATGTTTTATATGCATCTTTTAATATTTTATCTTTTCAGAAACATTTGATCCAAAGACTCAGCAGCCTGTGTCAGTCTTGAACATTCTGGTGTATTCCCTGCTTCCCATTGCTGGCCTGTCTATGGCCATTCTCCTGGCGTTCTGGATGTATCGCCACCGCAAACCTCCCTATGGTCATGTTGACATTAATGAGGTAAGTGTGTCTCGCAGGAAGGTCAGACACCCTTGTGACAATATGAACCTGTTCATGGCAGTGGGGTCTACATCTGTTTCATGTAGAGTCTTGGAAGGAATGGAAAGCAAAGGTTGTTATAATATTCTATGATTCTAATTGAAGATCAGATAGAAGAGAACATTATTTATATCCAAGCTACTGTCTAAGTGGATTTTTTTTTTCTTCAATATCTAGCAACACATCTGCTGTGATCTTGGATTTCCAGCAATTCACAATGGCTGATCGGTGTAGAACAGTTTAGTATAGCCAAACTGAACCCTGATTGGAAAGTATTTGTTGGAGTATATTATTGCCGTGTTTGCAGTTCATAAATTCCATAGTTTATTTATTGTCCTATAGGGGTGGCATGTACCCAGCAAGGAATATATTTTTTCGCAGTCCCTCAACATATGTATTTTTAATTCATCATGCAATAAATGGAAATGAATATGCAATACTAAGAGGTCTGGCTGCTTATCTATTAATAATGGTGGTGATAAAAACGGTTAGGTGTATGTATCCAGGGTGCTAACTCCTCAAAACACCTTCAGGCTCGGTTCACGCTGCCGTAACCTTAGTTGCCCAAGTCACACGACTTACGGTGAGACCTGGTGGCGATGTGAGGCACAAGTCTGATAGAAGTCACCTTGAAGTAGTACAGGGGACTAACATGGGATTTCGCATGTCATGCAACTTGGGTTCTCACAAGGTCGTGGTAGTGTGAACCAAGCCTCAAGCGATTTTAAACCCAAAACCAGAAATATAATATATCGCAGCTTGCCAATCCTTAGATGAGGTGGCTGCATCTGCTTTCTTTTTTTTTTATATGCTTTTTCCCTGACCAATAACATTTCTCCGGTGTTAGTGTGCCCCCGCTCTGGATGAAGACAACAGCATTGTCAGTCTGGGGGGAGGGGAGTATTCGATGTACCACCAGACTTGAATACACTAACAAATTGAAGCCAAACTCCAGCTCCCACTTTAGACCTGATGCTTACTGGGCATTTTTACAGCTGCTGTTTTGGGCGTTTGCGTTTTTTTTTAAAGCCAGTAAACTTCCCAGAATGTTGTCCAAGCACACATAGGTTTCTGTCAGTGTTTTTTTTTTTTTTTTTTTTTTTTTTTTATTTTGACAGGGTGTTTTCAGGCTTTGAGAAAAAAACAGAACCAGTGCATTTGAAGAAGTAGTGAAAAATGTGGCTATCCGGCATTTCTGAGCGTTTTTTAACCTGAAGCTTTTGTAGGAACATAGTTTTTCTAAAAAATTGAAAACACGCTAATGCAAAATTGCTGCAAAGCACGGCATTCTACAGCTGGCGTTACTAGCGTTTTTATCATGTTTAGTTTACATGAGGCCTTATAATCAGTTACAGTAAACCGATTTTTTCATTTAGGGACTAAGGTTTCACAATAAATAAAAGCTGATCATTGTGAGCACCCTGTCAATGTTAAATGGTTTGATTTGTCGCATCCCTGTAAACAAATTCATCTGGAAAAGAGCTTTTTTCTTTAAAAAAAAAACAGTCTTACTGGGTGGAATAACCAGATGAAAATAAAGGAAAGCAAACATACACAAGAAAATCAATCCACAATACAAAATAGTGATTGCAGCACACATGTGAGGTGTAGCAGCAATAATTCTAGCACCACAGCTCCCATTTAAAGGGGTTGTAAGGTCTCATGGTTTTTCACCTTAATACATCTTATAGGTGAAAAGCCTTCTGTACTGCAGCACCCCCCAGACCTCCCCCCCCCCCCTTTTTTTTTATTTTCTGAGTTCAATCTGATCCAGGGATGTGCAGCTGTCTATCTCCTCATTGGACAGATTGCTAGCTGCAGGAGCCAGGGATGGGGGGTGGGGCAGAGCCCCGCTGTCTGTGCCAATGGACACAGCCTGCATGAGTGCCCCAAGGGAAAGCAGCTTTCCATGGGGGGGCACCCAATGAAGAGGAGGGACCTGGAGTGCCAGTGGGGGGGGGGGGGGGACCCCAGATGAAGAGGTTCTGGGCTGCTCTGTGAAAAACCATTCCACAGCGGGTAAGTATAGGCATGTTTTTATTTATTTATTTAATTTTTTTAAATCAAAATTTTACAACCAGTTTAACTCTTAACTGGTAACCTGTGAAGGCTTTTAAAGCATTGCCGAAAAAGATTTTTAGGTACTGTTGTTGTGCTATTTCATGGGTGTGCACAATTTCAAATCTTAACATGTTTGGTATCGATTTGCTTGGCACAACATGATCTTTTATATTTTGCCAAAAAATGTGGGTCTTATCTTGGGTTTGTGCACTAAAATGCATTTAAATGTGTTTATTTTCTTGAAAATTTACATTTAATAAATGGCTGCACATACATTGTTGTGCAATGTAAAAAATTGCAGCAGCCACCATTTCCTCACCAACCTCTGCTTTCTGAAAATATCTAATGTTTTGAGGGTTCTAAGTAATTTTATATAAAAAAAATGCTGACCTGAACGTGTATGTGAAAAATTTCAAAATTGCCCCGATAGGCAAGTGGTTAATGTGCTCATGACAAGGTCGTGCAGGTTTGGGCTTGTGTCAAAGGGCATGTGCCATGCAAAATAACTTATCAGCTGACAAGATTACTTGTATTTTATATTGATTAGGCCTCATGTGGAGTGGGGAAACCAGAGAGCTGGTAGAGGGATAACGTGTTCCAGGAGATGGAGAAATCCGGCAGGTGAACGGAATTGCTATACATGTTGCCAGACTTTTAGCATCAAAGCCAAATATTTATGCCATGAATTAGATAGAAGCAGTTATAACTTGAATCTATATGCACATACAGTATCTGCAGCCCAAGATTAACAACATTGACCAATCCATATTTTTCATATCCAAGCAGATATTTTCTTAAAAGTCACCTGTGCCTGATATTAAAGTATAATCTGCTCATAAGAAGATCATGCATACCATAAAGGAGTTGTTGAGGTGTTTGGTGGCTTTATTTACATTATACTCTGAGACCATCTCCACTCTTATCCATAGAAAAAAGGAGTGTGTCATTCGCTGCATGACTTTGTAGCCATACATCCGCTAAGTCTTGGAGGTGAGATAACATCTTGATTTCACCTAGGATAAGTAGATCTCTTAAAAGTTACCTTTCTGTTCTAGATAAGTCAGTGACTACCTGTCTACACTTCAGTATGAAAGAAAGTTTGCTTAACCTGCAGACTTGTGCGTAGAAGTGGCAAACCATCATTGTTGAGCTCCAGGCCCAAGCGTGTATTGATAGTTTCCCAGAATTCATTGAATACATGTTACCGTATATACTCGAGTATAAGCCGAGATTTTCAGCCTCTTTTTTGAGGCTGAAAGTGCCCCCCTCGGCTTATACTCGAGTCATCGCTGTCTGCCCGCTCGATCAGCGTGTCGAGCAGACAGACAGCGGCCATTCTATAATTCAAAAGCCGCGCCTCCGGCTCCGCCTTCACCTGTGATAGGCGGAACACTGAATTTCCCAGCAGCCTGTGTTCCGCCTATCACGGACATCGTATCATCCTCGTACTACGGACGAGGATGATACGATGTCCGTGATAGGCGGAACACAGGCTGCTGGGAAATTCAGTGTTCCGCCTATCACAGGCGAAGGCGGAGGCGCGGCTTTTGAATTTTACAATGGCCGCCGAGGCGCCGACGAAGAGGGCACGGGACGGAGGCAAGGCAAGGCACGGCACGGCACGGGACGGAGGCAAGGCAAGGCACGCCACGGGACGGAGGCAAGGCACGGCACGGGACGGAGGCAAGGAGGCAAGGCACGGGACGGAGGCTCGGGACAAAGGCTCGGGACACAGGTAGGCTGGACACACACACACACACACACACACACACACACACACACACACACACACACACACACACACACACACACACACACACACACACACACACACACACGGATGGATGGAGACACACACACACACAGGGATGGATGGATACACACACACACAGGGATGGATGGATGGATGGAGACACACACACACAGGGATGGATGGATGGAGACACACACACACAGGGATGGATGGATGGATGGAGACACACACACACAGGGATGGATGGATGGATGGACACACACACACACAGGGATGGATGGACGGACACACAGGGATGGACGGACACACAGGGATGGACGGACACACAGGGATGGACGGACACACACACAGGGATGGACAGGCATGTCTCACCCTCGGCTTATACACGAGTCAATAAGTTTGCCAGTTTTTTTGGGGGTAAATTGGGGGCCTCGGCTTATATTCGGGTCGGCCTATACTCGAGTATATACGGTAAATGCATAAGCCGTCTATAGTGCTGAGATGTCACGGCACCTTTATTCAGTCGCTGTCCTTTTATCGCAGTAGCTGCAGCCACATAGTTCCTTTTTGTATTCTTTTCTTCATGTAGCAAGTCCAGGCATGACGCCTTTAGTTACTTACAAAGTAAAACTATCAAAAATAAACTGCGCTTGTGATGAACAAAAAACATAAATTGCAGCTGCAACAATCAAGTGAGATATCACAAAAATGAAATAGGTGAACAAGTATGCTGTGCTTAAATGAAATAAACAGTTAATACATTATATAAACAAGCGAGTCCAAGAGTCACAAACGTGACACAATAGTGAAAGTTTGAATGTTGTGTCGCCAACTTCTTACACCTTGTACGACCACCATCAAAAAAAATAGGATGTGCACTTATGAAAGGGCGTTGACCACCTAGTACGGGGAGTCAACATAGGCTTGTATGTCTGTAAAGAGGTCCACTCAACAGAAATTTCAAGCCACCACCGGGGAGGACATCAGGTTTATTTTACTCCAAGCGTGGCATCAGGTCATATACCCCAAATGAGAGACAAATGCCACAATAGTGTAAAACCTATTTTACCAGGATTTAATGAAGGTAATGCACTTGCGTGAAAAGAGGATTAAAATGGCATGCTCCAGAAGAAGTCCGATTAGCGATTGAACTGGTTGTAAGCAATTGTAAAGGTAAACTTAAAAAAAAAAACAAACATGTCTAATCTTACCTGCTCTGTACAATAGAATTGCACAGAGCAGCCACAAACTTCCTCTTTTCGGGTCCCCTGCCGGTGCTCCTGGCCCCTCCCCTCTGTCCAGTGACCCCATGGGAAGCCACTTCTCATGGGGGCACTAGTGCATGCTCGCACCCAAGCCCTGCTGCTGCATCTATTGGCACAGAGAGCAGGACTTGACCCTACCCCCTTCTTCCTTGTCACTGGCTTTGATTATCAGTGCCGGAAGCCAATGGCTTCTGGTGCCCCAGCAAAGCCAGCAAGACCTGGAAGTGAAGAGAGAAAAGAGATGCAGACGTGCACGGCACTGCATCAAATAAGGGCCTAGGTAAGTAAGGGGGGGGGGGGGTGTGGAGGGATGCTGACCTCTAAAAAAAAAAACATTTTTTTACCTTAATGAAAGAATGCAAAATGTTATTTATTTATTTATGTATGTTATTTATTTTATTCTGGCCATCGGAGTACATTTACCCGTTGATGCTTCTACAGGCATTTTTTGCAGGAGTCCTTCTCATTTACATTGGACCTGTGGCCTGGCTAGAGACATTCTAGAAATTGCATATTATAAACAAGCAGTAAATACATCCTCTAAGTTCACCGCAGAAGAATTTAAGTCTTTCAAGTAGTTCTCTCAGCAGCTCTGCTCCCGGAGCTCCTGCTCTGGTTACGGCCCCTTTCACACTGCGGCGACTTCAAAGTTGTGTGATTTTGACGTGAGTTCAGGGAATGCCTCTGTAAACTTGAAGTTTATGGACCTCAACTGGCATGAAAGTTCGATCAAAGTAGTACAGGGACTACTTTGAATTCGGCACAACTTGAAGTCACACATATATGAATGGTTTTCATTGGAAATCATGGGGAACGACTTGTCATGCGACTTGTGCAACTTGTCCTGTGACTTGGGACTGCAAAGTGTGAAAGCAGCCTACATCTTAGCCCTTGTACACACGGTCAGACATTCCGACGGAAAATGTCCGATCGGACCATGTTGTCGGATCATCTGACCGTGTGTGGGCTTCATCCGATTTTTCCCGTCGGAATGTCCAACCAACAAAGTTTGAGAGCTGGATATAAAAATTTTCTGACATGATCCGATCGGACTTTGTCTGATCGTTTGTAGAGAATTCAGATCGGGCAAAGTGCCACGCATGCTCAGATCAAATTCCTAGACTAAAGCTATTGGCTACTAGCCTGAACGTAGTCCCGTCGTAACGAAATTACGTCATCACGTTCCGAACGGTCGGATTTTCCGACAACTTTGTCCGACCGTGTGTATGCAACACCAGTTTCGGACAAAATCCGACTGATTTTGTTGTCGGAATGTCTGACCGTGTGTACAAGGGCTTAGATTGGAAGACTGCTGAGTCCCTTCTGAGAAGGAGAACTGGGTGAGCTTATCTGCTGAGAGAACCACTTGTAGGACTTCTGCTGTGAACTTTGAGGTTGAGTTGCACCGCCATGCTTGCAGATGCAGGGATTTATGATGGTTTTTATTACTGCTTGTAGGGAATATGTAAATACTTGCACAGGCTTTAGTCACGTAAATCCCACTGCTTCAGCAAGAACTTGATTCACGTCAAAATGTTTGTGTAAAGTGCTTTAATCTGTGTATAGCCTATCAACAAAGCCTGACTCAGGCAGTTGTCTGGGGTAAAAAAAAAAAAAAATGTCCACAATGACATTGTAATATGTTATCTCTGAGTTTATTGTCCTTTTTTTAAAGCTCATATAATAACATTATTGATTTTCATTCATCTAGATATATGCTAATACTTTCTGTGAGCTAGTGCTAGCTTCTCTTTTATCAGCCAAGCCTTCATCTCCAGGAGCGGTGAATCAATACGAGATTCTTATTTTCTTGCGCCCAAACCATCTCCTGACATTAAATGTAATTTAAGAGCACGTTTTGTGAAATCGCTACATGGCTGTTTTTGAGTAAATGGATCACGATTACTATGCCTTTAATTCCAAAGTGCTAATTGACTATAAAATGTTACATGCTTTATATCGAGAGCTTTATGGCCTGACTGCGGCAGGGGCCTGTGTAAGTAGAAGCACTTCATCAAACAGGTCTCGCCATAACTGACATGATTTGCAGAGGGCCTAGCTGCTTCAGTAAGCTTGCCAAAACAATTAAATGAATACCCCACTTTCATGCTGTATGTGCACCATTCCATTCTATGTTTTCTTAGTTTCCATAGCAACAGTGTAGGCCAGTTAAAAATATTTAATTCAATAGAACTCCATCCTAATCAGTCACATTCCGGTGAAGTCTTCATTCTTTGAAACCTTAAAATACATTTTTTCTTAGTTGTATTTTTTTCGGTGTGTATGGTTGGACTAATGAAGGCTTCGTGACTTAAAAATCACAAAAGTATAAGGTCATTGCAGGTCGTGTATTTGTGCAACTTAAGCTAATTAACAACTTGTAGAAACTGAGGTTAGTTGAAGCTTATGCTGCTTATAAAAGATCAATGGTGTTTTTGTCTATCTCTGTAGGATCCAGGGCCACCTCCGCCATCTCCATTAGTTGGACTCAAGCCCCTGCAGTTATTGGAACTCAAGGCAAGGGGCCGATTCGGCTGTGTTTGGAAGGCAAGGCTGATGAATGAATATGTAGCTGTGAAAATCTTTCCCATTCAGGTAAGATGGGTGTCATAATTCATCTTTTTATCATTAACGTGTGTTGCTTTAAATATATATATATATATATCAATCATACATTACTCTCAAATGACAGGTGAAACCTACAGATTAGATGCTCCTGATTTTTTCCCTATTTTAACATCATCATCAACTCAAATGACTAGTGACGGCTGGTGCTCAATATTTTGGGGGCGGACGAGAAGGCAGAAATCAACTATTTCATTTAATTAAATAATTTATGAGGGCGTGTTTAAGGGCAGGGTAGTGGTCGGGTGGGGAAAGTCAACATAAGCTAGTAGCTCAGGACTTGAAATATATAGATATAGCAGCAAGGTGGCTCTCCTGTGCAGAATCACATACCTGTATGCAATTCTGCACTTCCAGGTCTGGGGCCCGCACGTGCGCTGTCAGCGGCTCTCCTGTGCAGAATCACGTAGCTGTATGTGATTCTGCACTTCCAGGTCTGGGGCCTGCACGCACGCTGACGGTGGCGACACGCTTCCGCTGTGATTGGACACAGTGGGAGCCAATCAGTGGGTCCTGCGGACCTGACGTCTGCCAGGACCCACCAATCGTTCCATAGAGAAGCAGACTGGCAACCTGCCTATGTAAACAAGGCAGATTGTCGTTCTATGAGAAGGGGACGTAGTGATCCTGTGTTTCTGCTAAGCAGGAACATGGATCTCTGCCTTCTCACAGTACAAGCATATCTCCCATAATAACCACTCCCTAGGTACACATTTAACCCTTTGATCACCCCAATGTTAGCCCCTTCCCTGCAAGTGTCAGTACAGTGCAAATTTTAGCACTGATCACTGTATAAGTGTCATTGGTCCCCAAAAAAGTGTCAGGTGTTCAATTTGTCTGGCGCAATGTCGCAGTCCCTCTATAAGTCCCTGTTCGCCACCATTACTAGGGGAGAAAAATCTGCAAAGCTGTCTTTTTTTTTATGGGGGCACCCGTGCAGGCTCACTCCTCAGTCCTGCGGCTGTGTCCAGTGACACAGACAGCAAGATTCCCCCCCCCCCCCCCCCCGTGTCACAGGATTTGATTGACAGTAGCAGGAGCCAATGGATATATGAGTGCTTTGGATTACAAGCACGTTTCCAGAACAAATTATGCTCTCAATCCAAGGTTTTACTGTATAATGTTGCTTACTGGAAGAAAACAGTAACTGTATCTGACCCAGGAGTTATTTTGCTGATGCAATTTTACATATACTCCATAATAAAGCTCATGCATACCTGAGCTCAGGGCCACCCATGTTTGTTTTTGGCTGCAACATACCACACAACATAAAGCCCACATTCACTTTTGTAGCACATGAATGCACTCAAAAATGTGCCGCTCTTGCAGTGCCCCAAACAAATACCGCTATGCAAATATGACTATGCAAAGCTTAAAGATTAAACAGATGCATTCGCTGCTTTGCCGTGTTTGTCGTGTGTAGGGAAGCCATGGAAGTAAATGGGTTGCCCTATGTATAAAGTGCGACAATGCGTGAAAACACGTAAATTACAGTAATGTGAATTGGGGCTAATATGCTCGCTCTTCATGTAAAAATAAATATATAAATATATATTCTTTCTGCATGCTTTTGTTGTATTTTATGTTTTAGGATCAGGGACTCTGAGTTATGTAGAAAGGTGGCTCTGAAAATGAGCGGTGCTGGTGTCAAGTTGTTGCCTGAAGCTGATTGCAGTTGACACCTTGACTTCAGCTTTGCTTATTGCCTGAAGAAAGCAGAGTGCAGAGTTGCTAGCAGGTTGAAGGTCATATGAGCAGCATAGAAAGCAATGAGGGCCATTAGTTAGGAAAGCAAGTTCCTCCTCCTCCCCCAGAAGGGGAAAAACACAAGCTTTGCAGGAAACATACATGCTAGACAAATGGTGGGCAAACGGTTGAGAACCTCCTAGTCATTCCTGACTGCTAAACAGCTACACATTATTTGTTTGCTGAGTTTTCTTTATTTTATTTAGTTTTTTGTTTTTGTTGGAACTTGCTATGAGAAGATAATTACTTTATCTGTTCACTACCAAACCCAAAAAACAACAACATTTAAGCATGCCCATCAATGAGCTGTACTATAA
Organism: Lithobates pipiens; assembly: GCF_037356315.1. Lineage (NCBI taxonomy): Eukaryota > Metazoa > Chordata > Amphibia > Anura > Ranidae > Lithobates > Lithobates pipiens. The sequence continues at coordinate 120,284,064 of NW_027507764.1, forward strand.
TGTATTATTCAACCAAGAGAGGTGTGCTCTAGTTTCTTGTCACCTAGATAGCAGCTAGAGCTGCACGATTCTGGCGAAAATGAGAATCATGATTTTTTTGCTTAGAATAAAAAGATCACGATTCTCGCAACGTAAAATCTTTCACATTATACAAAAAAAATTGGGTTAACTTTACTGGTTAGTTTTTTTTTAATTCATTAAAGTAATTTTTTCCAAAAAAAAAATGCATTTCAAAGACCGCTGTGCAAATATAGTGTGACTTATTGCAACAACCACCGTTTTATTCTCTAGGGTCTTTTCTAAAAAATAATGTTTGGGGGTTCAAAGTAATTTTCTAGCAAAAAAAATTATTTTAACTTAAAACCAACAAATGTCAGAAAAAGGTTTAGTTTTTAAGTGGTTAAACTTAATTCATTTGCACACCGAAGTCTATTCCATTGACAAATTGTTACAATGTTTACACTTAGTTCAACTGATAAAGAATGTTCTGATTGTTGACAGTTTTTATCTTCCTTTCTTTTGACGGCTGTGGCTTCAGAAGAGCAGAGAGTATTCTTTGCCTAGCAAGAATCGTGAAACACTTTTATCAAGATCGCAACGGGGAAAAAATTGCGATAACAGTTCTTGACCATTAATCGTGCAGCTCTAATAGGAGCTTTGAAAAGTGCTTAGTACTGCATTGGATTCTGTCTGCTACCACACTTACAGTGTGTGGTTTATTTTTTATACTGACAAGCTCTGCACTTACCAAGTTCTCCCTGCAAAAGTCCATATCATTTAAAACCAATAGGAATCCAGTTTGCCATAATCCTTGTAATAGGTAGTAGACTTTTTTTTTATTCCATCCACGTTCTAAAAATCAAAGCACACTATTAAAATACAAACTGTTTATGGGAGCTGTTTTGCATGCTGAAGGAATTGTATTTCTGGCCACCAAGTCCTGGGACTTTCGCAGCCCTGTCAGAGCGGAGAGCCAGTCAGATGACCTTGCTGCTCTCTACGGAGCCTGTGATTGGATAGTGATGGGGCAGAAAAGGATTGATGATTTTATCACTCTGCTCCCTCCTGTCTACACATTCCTTGTCAGCGCCTGACTGGTCCTAAGTGCTGCCCTTCCCTTTCTTAGTCCAACTGCTTACATTTAAAGTGTATTTTCACTTTTGCTGTCAAATTTGTGAAAACACATGTGGAGGAAGTATACAGGCACATTATAAATAGAAGATGCTTCCATGGTTCTGGTGAACTTGTTACAGGGCTCACGCTCTCAAAGAGCTTGAGAAAGGGGTGCTGTGGCCTCTGTATGGACTACCATGCATGCTCTGAAACGCGTTGCGTCATTTCCCCCTGGTGATCCACTTCCGGCAGGTGCTGCATGTCACGCTGAGCTCCAACACTTGCAGACTGCCATCAAGTCCTCCCACCCTGGCCCCGTGGGTCTGACCTCTGGTAGTCTTTGCTGACAGCTCCCTGAAATATTTTTCAAAACTCTCACAGCACACAGTTTGAGAATCCCTGTTTTAGATCAAAGGAAAGAACTTCGGTCTGTAAATGAGGGCAGTTTAACCACTTAAAGACTAAACCTTTTTCTGACATTTGTTGCTTAAAATGTTAAAATTTGTATTTTTTGCTGGACCTGCCAAATATATGTATGTGTGTGTGTGTATATTTATTTATATATATAATATAATCTCCTAGATTGTAAGCTCTAACAAGCAGCACCCTCTGATTCTCCCTGTCTTGAATTGTATTGTGTTGTAATGTCTGCCCTAATGTTGTAAAGCGCTGCGTAAACTGTTGGCGCTATATAAATCCTGTATAATAAATATATATATATACACAAATAATATTATATCTATCTTTCTAGAGATGGATCGATCTATATATCTATATATATATATATATATATATATATATATATAGATATATATAGATCTATCTCTAGATAGATGTACAGATATAAAGATATATATATATATATATATATATATATATATATATATATATATATATATATATATATATATATATACAGATATAATATATATATATATGTATATTATATAGATATCTATATATATGTGTGTGTGTGTGTATATGTATATATGTATATGTGTATGTATGTATATATATATATATATATATATATATATATATATATATATATATATATATATATATATATATATATATATTTATTTTTATCAGAGAATAAAATGGAAGTTGTTGCAATATTTTATGTCAGTGTATTTGCGCAGCGATCTTTCAAAAGGAATTTTTAGGGAGAAAATGCACTTCAATGAATAAAAAATAAATAAAAAAAACACGTTAGCCCTATTTTTTTAGATATAATGTGAAAAAATGTATTTGTTATGCTAAGAATTCTGATTTTTATTCTAAGCAAAAAAAAAATTTCTGTTACTTTGTGTTTATTGATGGAGTTCTGCTGTAGTATTTGTAGAATGTGCAGTGTTTGGGAGTGGGGCAGAAGATCACGGTAATAATGTGCTTGGTGATTTACAGCTCCTGCCAGCTGTTTACAGAGGTAGCTTTCACATGTGTTTCTTCTCAGCCACACCAGGGAGGAGAGGTGAGGGAGCTGCTTTATGTCAGGTCTAACATGGCTCAGGTCTGGGTGTATGATTTGTTTTCTGCTGATTTCCCAGTGCTGGCCATCTCATGTAGTCTTTTTGTTACTCTGTAGAGAAAAATGCATGCAGATTGCTACATAAAAACGCCATCATTGCTCAAGTGAAACTTCTTGCTTCATACTCCAGAGCAGCCTTTTTCAACCAGGATCCCAGGCATCCTGGGGTGCCTTTGGTTTTCTTTAGGGGTGCCTTTATAAAAATATTGCACAGCAATTTGCACAGTAGCAGTACATGTATATTCTTTCTGTACAAAGGGGGCAAAAAAAACAAATGTTTTATTGTGTTTCCTATGCTGGGTGAATGCAAATTTCCTATGGTTTTTCATGGATTTAGGCCTGATGTACACTGCTGCTGGTAAACGGATGTTTAGGAGCAGTTGGGCGTTCTTTTTTCAGCTGCCCCTGAACTCTCCTCTGTTATCGTATCAGTACATGTACAGAGGGTCGTTTCTAGGCAGTTGAGTTTAGAAGCATTTTTTGATTGCCAAGTGCCTATAACGGCTTGTAAACACGTGTAAAAGCAGTAAGTAGCGTTCAGCTGTGTTTCATTTACAGGCGTTTAATTTTTGGCTATTTAAAAAAAAAAGCTTCTAAACGCAAATGCAACTAAACGCAGCATGTAAACACAGCAAAACTGACATTTTAAATGGTTACTATCTGTCAAGTTAAATCATTCAGGAGAGGTTGTAAAAACGTCCCATGTACATGACGCACAAGGATCCATTCACAGGGGGTGCAGGGGGCTGTGTGTCCCCTGCAGGTCCATGAGACAAAAAAGGTCCTATGCGCCACACATCATTACAAGACCCTGTGATATGTGAAATGACAGCCTCAGCCTGGGTCCCAGCCAAGCCACAACTCCCTCCAGTTTAAAGCGGTAGAAAACCTCTGGCAATGTCATAATGTGCACATCTCATACTAGCACATTATGTGAAACTTACCTTAGACCGAAGTCCTCCAGTGGTGCACTGTCACCACTGAAGGCGCTTCCATCTTCACCTGGTCTTCCTTCTGGGTTTGTGGACTCCGGCTTTGTGAGTGGCCAGGTCTGCAATGACGTCACTCCCATGCATGCGTTTACTGCACAGGACTCTATAGGAACAACAGGGTATTTCGTTCCTTCAGGGCACATGCGCCAATGACGTTACCAGCTGCATCTACAGTAAATATCTCCTAAACAGTGCACTTTTAGAAGATATTTGCATTACCTATAGGTAAGCCTTATTATAGGCTTGCCTATAGGTAAAATTCATGCATGGGAGTTTACTCCCACTTTATAGGTAAGCCTTATTATAGGCTTGCCTATAGGTAAAATTCATGCATGGGAGTTTACTCCCACTTTAATCATGATTAAGTTCTCAGGGCACATGAAACACGTAGGAGGGGGCATGGCTTGGCTGGGCCCCAGGCTGAGGCGGTCATTTCACACATCCACAGGGTCTTGCAGTGAGGTGCGGTGCATAGGACCTTTTTCGTCTCCTGTATCATTGGAGCTGGGGTGAGCTCTGTCTTTGCACACACTGCCAGCGGTGTACTAAAGGAGAGGACCCTATTTGTTGTCTGGTCCCTGCAGATCCATGTTTTCCTTGCATGGGCATGCACAGGCCTTATTGGAAAATGTTCATTGGATTCACGTTATTAATGCTGTACAAATGTTTTTCATTGATTTAGAACAGGGGTGCCCAACCGGTGGCCTGGGGGCCACATGTGGCCCACTGAGCCCTCTGAAGTGGCCTGTAATCTCCTGCTCTGGGATGGCGAGTCAGCAAACCCAGAACACAGGTCTGCCATCCCAGGGCATGAATGTTGTGAATGAAGCTGATGGTAGAGGAAGCAAGCGGCTGTGGAGCAGAGCCGTATAAGCCTATGCTTCCTGTATAGTGCCGAGTCCTGACACAGGCGGATTGATACCAAATGCACTCTGCCTTTGACAGCAACAGCCAGCGATACCTGGATAAGTCTGTTACTAAAGTAAGTTTATTGCTAAAATAGCAGTGTATATATGGGCATATCTGTTCTTCAGTGGTTACTGGCCTGCTTTCAAACTGATACGCAGGGGCAGCGCAGTGCACCTGCTGGTTACCTGCACTGAGCCATAGTCTTCTGTTATTAACTGCAGGTTTGGTGCACTTTCAAAAAAAGCACCACACATGCAGGATATAATAGCAGTCTATGACAAAGTACAGCTAGCCTGGAGGAAATTCACAGGGGGCATTGCTCTGCACTCGCTGTGCAAGTAAACAGCAGCACATCAGTGTGAAAGCAGCCTTGGGCCCCTTTAATGCGATCGGACCCTCCAGTCACCTCTAAGGAGCGGCAGATGTAAACAGGCTTGTGTCCATTTACACCGTCTACCTCCAATCTGATAAAAAAAATAATAAAAAGAGTAGAATGGGCTGTGTCTGTGTCCGCTGTGCATATGCAGAGTGAACACAGACCTGCTATCCACCTGCTCCGCTCATTGTGGCCCACGGCCGGTTACCAAGTCTGATTTAGAATGCATAATACCACCTTTGGCCACAAAATGGGGTAAGGTATCATAGAAACTGTGCTCAGCACCATCTAGTGGCCAAATGTGGTGTTTGTTTCAAGGATGCATTCACTGCGTGCCCTGTGCAGGTCCATGTTTCCCGGGACAGGGGTGCACAGGTGTTGCGTTCATTCCCATGCCAGCACTCCATAGAACTCCACTTGGACATGCGGCTGCATGCACAATTTGACACATGGATGAGGGTCCCTGAACTCACCTTGTATGTGTTAGGGAGACGTCCACCCCTGTCATATTAGCACTAAGCAGCTGTGTCCCTGCAGCTACGCGTTTCAGTAGACTTCTGTGGACTGCCAGCATGTAGATGCATGCAACATCTGTGTACCCCTGTCCCAGGACAACATGGAGCTGCACAGGGCACGAAGTGGATACATTCTTATACCAAAATTCTAAGTCTATTAGATGGTGCTGAGTGCCATTTCTATTATACTTTGCTGCATTTTGTGGCCAAATGTGGCATTTCACATTATCAATGAAAAACATTTGTACAGCACTAATAACAATCGTTTTTCACCCTTTAACCTAGAAGGAATTTACATGCCCCTTTACTGGGCAAATTTGTATGCAAATTTCATTATAAATCTACACCATAAAGTCACTTTTTCTAATTAGTGAATGGCGCAGACCCTACACATGCCAATAAGGTCTTTTGCACTTGGACGCAATCATTTATTGATTTATATATACAGGACCTTGCTGCTTGCAGTTCTGTTTTGTAAAGACCTTGTGAATACTCACATATACATGCTTAAAAGTCTTCTTTGTCGTCTTATAACTACCATTGCTTCAAGTTATGCATATATATGCATATGTCACTTGTCTGTATGCATAAATTACCATCGAAAACATTTCTGTTTTTTTTTTTTTTTTTCTGAATGCATCTCTGCATTGTGGATTTTTTTCTGAATGCATCTCTGCATTGTGGATTTTTATGTGCATTGTCCCATAGATGACAACGCACCCGTGTATGATCCATTTAAAAAATAAAAATAAAAATCCAAATGGGAGCAAACACTGTATTTATTTTCAGCCATATGCAAGAGGGCTAATAGAATTATCATTCATATCTTCTGACCTTCTATACGTCTCTTCTGCTACAGGTTCATCCACTTCTACCAGCCATGAAATATATTAATTCTATAAATCTGTCAATTCTTAGAAGCAAGCACTTCATAGTCTGACTTGCATATTTATATTTTCCATGTCTGTTAAGTACACATGGCATTACCCAGAAGCACTTTTCTTTTTTTAGAGCGAAATTTGCATACATATTCAGATATCTCCCCTACCTGTACTTTATTTTGTAAAGTATCTTTTACCTTGAAGTATATGCAAACACTATCTGAATGACATTTAGTTTGCTAAAGCCCTGTGGATAATAAACATGTGCATTTTTTAAATGGCATAATTGTTTTCACCGTTTTTCATCATGTATTGCATCTCAGCACTGCTCTCACGTAGCCTCATTTTAACCTCTTACAGGACAGGTTTGCTTGCTGTTTTAAGTACCTAAAATTTGACTTGGTAGAGGCCTATTGCAGCCTCTTGTACAGTAGAGCTCAGACTTTGGGAGAAAGAAGCAACATGATGAACCAATCAGGTGTGCTCCATAGTTCATGTGTTCACAGTGTACATACTAGAGCTGCACGATTCTGGCTAAAATGAGAATCACTATTTTTTTTGCTGAGAATAAAGATCACGATTCTTGTGATGTAATATCTGTCACATTATACAAAAAAAGTGGGCTAACTTTACTGTTTTTTTTTTATTTATTGAAGTGTATTTTTTCTCAAAAAATTGCATTGCATTACAGTGAATATATAATAATTAAATATTGAAACCATTTTATTCCCTAGGGTCTCTGCTAAAAAAAAACGTATGTTTGAGGGCTCCAAGTAATTTTCTAGCAAAAAATATTTTAATATTTTGATCATTTTAATGCGGCACGATCCCACGAGCTGTCGTAGCTATAAGTCAGCTTGCAGGATCGGGATAGCAGGCACGCGCACGCCTGCTGCACAGCGGAGGGGGCAATGCTTGTGGCCAATGGTCGCAATGACCGCCGGCCACGAGCGATCGCGGGCACGAGTGGCAGAACAGGGATGAGTGTTTGTAATCACACACTCATCCCTCTTCTGTTCTGAGAGGTGTGACAGATCTTGACTTCCTATTAGCTAGGAAACGTGATCCGTCACTTCCTCTAGGTCAGTCCCCTCCCCCTACAGTTAGAAACATACACAGGGAACACAGTTAACCCCTTGATCGCCCCCTGGTGTTAACCCCTTCCCTGCCACTGGCATTTTTACAGTAATCGGTACATTTTTATAGCACTGATCACTGTATAAATGCCAATGGTCCCAAAAATGTGTCCGATGTGTCCGACATAATGTCGCAGTCCCGCTAAAAATCGCAGATTGCCGCCATTACTAGTAAAAAATTTAGTAATAAAAATGCCATAAAACTATCCCCTATTTTGTAGACGCTATAACTTTTGCGCAAACCAATTATTGCGTTTTTTGTTTTTGTTTCTTTTTTTTACCAAAAATATGTAGAAGAATATATATCTGCCTAAACTGAAGAAAAAAATGGCCTGGTCATTCAGCAGCCAAATCTTCCAGGGGCTGAAGTGTTTAAGTGGTTAAACCTCCCTCATTTACTGACCGTAGTTCATTCCTTTGATCTAAGAACAAAAAGTTACAATGTTTATAGTTCTCTACCAGCGCTGAAAATGTTGTGAAAAACTTGACAGTTAAGTGAGCAGAGAACTCTCTACACTTGTTACATGAATGAATCAGGAAATTCTGTATAGAGATTGTGAGGGGAGTTGAATCGAGATCATGATTTTTTTAACGATTAATCATGCAGCTCTAGTACATACTGATAGGAGGAGAGAGTAAGGTGAAAAAAGATATGCTCCATTAGTCTGCTGCTCTTCCGTTCATTGTCCAGTCACTGGCTAATGGTGCGACAAGATAAGTAAGTATTAACTGCAGAAGAAAACAAAAAAAATCAGTCCTCTATTCTGTGGGCCTTCCTTACCTTTATCCGCCCTTTTCCCAACATGTATGAATATGTGGGTTGAATTGATATTGATTACTTTATTTTTGAGACTGGGAACCACTTTTATGTTCATGTATCCCTGAAGAAGAAAAGCATATTTTCGAAACGCGTCAAGTACTTATCTTCTATCCCATGTGATCTTTTATGTGTCCCCAGATCTGAATCGCAGGGACAAAGAGGACCACAATAACTACATGCCAGTGGTTGATACACTGCTATGTACTTTGTTGGATTCATTTTGTGAACACAGCCAAACTGTATTGGTTTTTACGAGTTTTTCCAAACTTTTAAATAATGTTTAAAAAAACATTGTGATTTTATACTTTCACACAGTCTATGCTTATGTTGCCTTTAAAGTCCCATATCATGGGGGTTCGTTCTTCACAGTTAAATAGGGATTGTGGCAACTACCTATGTGAATCTTGCTTCTGGCTTGCGCATTATCCGGGCCTTGAGGCACTATTCCTCCCACTGAAACGTGACTCTATTCAGCCAACTAACACCAACAATGGGGCACCATTTCTCCCACTGGCACCAACAATAGGACACTTCCTCCCAATGATGGGGCACTACATCTCCCAATGATACCAATAATGGGGCACTGTTCCTCCCCCTAATACCAAATGTGGCAATGTTTGCTGCCACTGATGCCAGAGAAACTTCCGCTCCCACTAGGCACAGCCCGGCCCCCCTAAAGCTTGAAGAAAAATAAACTTCCCCTTTGTATATAAAGTTTGGAGACCCCTGTGTGCTAGACAAAGCTGTGGTTGAGGCAGAGCTGGGTAGATCTTAGAATTGGATGGACAGAAATACAAATACTTTTGGTAGGTTAAAAAGCTCTCTTGTATGTATTAATTTTTTGTATGTGGAATTCAGCTTTAACATTTGTTTTTCAGCTTAAAACTTTCTGACGATATTTGGACGCTTGCAGCATTTTCTAGCTCATTATTAAAGTGTGCACTACATGCTCTGTCTTTGGTTGGTAAAGTTAGTCCTTGAAATTCAAACTTTCATCAGAAGTGTCTTCTTTTCGTCGTTGCTGATGAATTTTCCAGTACAATTGATGTACTGCAGGAAAAGCGTGTGAGACCTTAAGAAAGCGGTTTGGTAACTTCCCAGCAAGAAGTCTGCTTTTCCTAATTGCAAGACGTTTAGATTCCTAGCTCCTGGTGATTTGAACATTAATCTGTGTGACACTGCAATCCCCAGGACTTCCTTAATTTTATTTTCATTACTGAGCCACTGTACTTTGAGCTCCAGGGACTGGCTCTTTTCAACTATTGTGTTGAGCAGGCAGAAAATTTCAGCCCAGTGGAGACGACAAACTCTCCAGGGTCAGGCTCGCATAAAAATCCGCAGCTTATGTACATTGTGTTTTAGAATAAAGAAACTACTTATTGCTATAATACAAATACATGGCCATTTTCCACGGATTTAGACAACAAAGAAAACATTGAAATGTTTAGTAATGAAAATTGGGACTGAAAAGGCGACTTGGAATTCTACAAATGAGTTATTACGTATTTGAATTTTCATTTATTCAGATCTAAGAAGTGGAGATTTATTAATACTCCATCTCCCCCTCCTTTTTCTGCTCTCATTGCTTCTGCTGTTCCTTATTCCACATAAAGAAAATCCCAAAATATAGAATTGTTATGCCGTATCAGCATTATATAACTAATTGTGTAGATAGTGCTTTGGTTAAAGAGTCCTGAAATCGTTTTGCGAATTGTTTTCATGATAAATTTTGCATACATTTGCTTTAGCGCTGATGTATATAAAAAGGCCTATTTCTTAAGCTAGAGTAAAGAAGAACAAATAGTCACCAAGCTACAAATTCTAGAAAACTTCGCTCCTCCTTTTTTTTTTTTTCCATTCTCTTTTACCCTGACTGCTAGTTTGTCTTGAAAAAAACTAGCAGTCAAGGTAACGGTACCGTTTGTAATGGTATGCATTGGTTGTATACATTTTGAAGCCTATGTGTATAATCCTTAGGCTTCTTTCTTATGGGGGTGGTAAAAACAGGCAGTTGGGCCTCAGTGGATTCTTGATCGAACTAAATCCTTCTATACAGCCAGAGGGGGCTGCTGCAGCTGAAATCCCTCCCACCAGATTTAAATTTTGTGCAGCATGTTGAGTTGACTGGTGGCACCGCAATTCAAAGTCGGTCATTCAATGATTACATACCACAATTGCAAGTCAAATGGATGGCTCGTGTTTGTGCAGAATTAATCCCATTGATATAGGGCCTTGAAAAAGTATTCATTCCCCTTGACATTTTCCACATTTTGTCATGTTACAAACAAACGCGTAAATATATTTTATTGAGATTTTATGTTATAGACCAACACAAATTGGCACATAATTGTGAAGCGGAAGGAACATAATAAATGGGTTCCAAATTTCCAAAAATTTCTAAATATGTGAAAAGTGTGGCGTGCATTTTTATTTAGCCCCCTTTACTCTGATACCCCTAACTAAAATCTAGTGGAACCAATTGCCTTCAGAAGTCATCTAATTAGAAAATAGAGTCCACCTGTGTGCAATTTAATCTTGTATAGCTGTTCTGTAAAGTCCTCAGAGATTTGATAGAGAACCTCAGTAACAGCTTCATGAAGGCCAAGGAACACACCAGAAAGGTCAGGGATAAAGTTGTGGAGTTGTGGAGAAGTTTAAAGCAGTGTTAAATTATAAAAAAAAATCCCAAGCTTTGAATATCTCACAGAGTACTGTTCAATCCATCATCTGAAAATAGAAAGAGTATGGCACAACTGCACACCTACCAAGACACGGCCGTCCACCTAAACCGAAAGACCGGCCAAGGAAAGTATTAGTCAGAGAAGCAGCCAAGAGGTCCATGGTAACTCTGGCGGAGCTGCAGAGATTAGCAGCTCAGGTGAGAGAATCTATCCACAGCACAACTATTAGTCATGCAAGCCACAAGTCTGGCCTTTTTATGGAAGTGTGGCAAGAAGAAAGCCATTGCTGAAAGCCATAAGGAGTCCCATTTGAACTTTGGGGGAAGCCATGTGGGGGACACAGCTAACATATGGAAGAAGGTGCTCTGGTCAGATGATACCAAAATTGAACAAAACGCTATGTGTGGCAGAAAATTAACACTGAACATCACCCTGAAAACGCCATCCACTGTGAAAAATGATGGTGGCAGCATCATGTTGTGGGGATACTTTTCTTCAGCAGGGACAAGGAAGCTAGTCAGAGTTGATGGGAAGATGGATGGAGCCAGATACAGAGCAATCCTAGAACAAAACCTGTTAGTCTGCAAAAGACTTGAGACTGGGGTGGAGGTTCACCTTCCAGCAGGACAATGACCCTTAACATACAGCCAAAGCTACAATGGAATGGTTTCGATATTCACGTGTTAGAATGGCCCATTCAAAGTCCAGACCTAAAACCAATTGAGAATCTGTGGCAAGATGTGCAAATTGCTGTTCAGACACTCTCCATCCAATCTGACAGAGCTTGAGCTACTTTGCAAAGAAGAATGAGCAAAAATGTCACTCCAGATGTGCAAAGCTGCTAGAGACATCCCCAAAAAGGCTTGCAGCTGTAATTGCAGCGAAAGGTGGTTCTACAAAGTATTGACCTGGGGGGGGGGGGGGGGGGGCTGTATGATGTGCCACTTTGTGTTGGTCTATCACATAAAATCCCAACATTTACATTTTTGGTAGTAACATGACAAAATGTGGAAAATTTAAAGGGTTAGGAATACTTTTTCAAGGCACTGTAATTACAGGGAAAAAAAACAGGCATTCAGGAGGTGGCATGATTGCCCCCTGAATACCTGATAAGTGACTATGCTATGCATTTCATTCTTGATTATTCTATCCATTGCTTAGAACACACGGCAAAATGCACCAAAGTCACCAAGGCCTTGAATCTGTCATGAGAGAAATAAATGTGTAAGCACTGTTGCGCTCCTGAAAATCCTAGTAGCAGGCTGTCATGTTAATCATTTGAGTCCTTTCTAAATCTAATGTGAGGATAGACCTTCTGAACTGCATACATGCCACCTGATCAACACGATGACCAGTTAATCAACATTTCGAGCGAGTGCACCAGCAATAGAAACTGCTATTTTTCTCCTAATATGAGTGTCACACAATAAGGTTTCCAACTAATATCCACATCTAATCACTGTCCAAAGCTTGCTGCCTCAAGCTACGCAACATCTTCAAAATACGCCCCTTCCTAACCAATGATACCACAAACCTCCTAGTTCACTCCCTGGTCATCTCTCGCCTCAATTTCCGCAACACCCCTCATTGGCTTACCTCTGCATAGGCTATCCCCTCTTCAGTCTATCGTGAATGCTGCTGCCATACTCATCCACCTTACCAACTGTTCAGTGTCTGCCACCCCTCTCTGCCAATCCCTCCACTGGCTTCCACTCACCCAACAAATTAAAAATACTAAAAACAACTTCAAAACCCATCCTCTTATTCCTCCCAAGACCACCTGCTCCCTTGCCCCCTTGTTACCTCCTCCCATACTTGCCTCCAGGACTTTTCCAGAGCCTCTTCCACCCTATGGAATTCCCTACCCCAATCTGTCAGATTGTCCCATACTGTGTCTAATTTTAGATGATCCCTAAAACCGCATCTCCCTAGAAAAGCATATCTTGCTCCCTATCTAATAACTTTATTTTTATTTTTTTCTCCATCAGCTCATCCCCCACAGTTATTACCTTTTTGTATCACTTGACCCTCCCTTTTTAGATTGTAAGCTCTAACCAGCAGGACCCGCAGATTCCTCGTGTATTTAATTGTATTGTAACTGTACTGTCTGCCCTTACATTGTGAAGCAATGCACAAACTTGTTGGTGCTATATAAATAAGTATAATAATAATATCTTAAAGATTATCAAATCAATTTGCAAACCAGGTGAATATATTATACTTTGATTTGCTTGAATATATTCATGCAGACATGTCCAAAGAACCATACAAATCAGGATGCTATTGTCTGGTCTTGAATTAAGTAATATAAATGACAGATTTTTAGGCATGTAAAATATCAGCAAATAAGCCTTCTTTAGGAACCTTACCATGTACTACATCTGTTCCTGAACTCCTCTTGGCCCTTCTGATTAAATATCCCTAGGCTTAGTCCTTGAACTCTGCTGAAGGATTTCCTTGTAATCTAAAACAGAGAGAAATTCAGAAGCAGGGTACTTTTACTGTAAACACTAGGTCATGTTGGAGGATGTTCAAAAGCTTTAGTTCTAGAGCCAACCGTGGTGTTATGATGTCCTAGGAGATATGTCTCAAAATAAGACACTCATTAGTCGTCGTAACAAGGAAAATACTCCATGCAGTAATACATATGGCTGTTCATATTTTGCTGAAGGTGTTACTTTAATGCAAATTGCAGGACATGGGCACATTGTGACATAATTAGACAAATAGCCTTTTTAAATGTACAGTTTTGTTTTGTCTGCATGACATTACTACCCAAGAATTCGAGAGGCAGAAGGGATACGCTAATTTGGAGAAAAATCACTTGATTTTTCTGCTTTCATTACCATTAAAATTGAAGTCTCCCGTCCATGGCATTGTGTGCGCTAAACACTGTACAGACTAAGCTGTGACCCTCACTTGGCTCCTCACCAGCACACACACAGGAGGTGAAAGCTGGCAGTGCCCTGTAAATCAGTAATCGAGCACTCCCATTGTACACCGTTCTGTTCTGAGGGCTCATTCGCATTCGGATCAGGAAAATTCACCATTGATTCCTTTTGTAAGGTTCTCTAGTTCTAAGTTAAATAAAATAACAGCAATGGAAATTTGGGTAGGAACCTAATTTTCTCCACTCACTAAAAGGCTCTTCGAAGAAGGGGCTAAGAAGAAAAAAATTATACAAAAAAAGTTACAAGAACAATTCTGTAGAAGTGTACAAACCCGATCTTTGTAGCCAAAGAAAAGCTTGATTGGGTTTGTGCTCATTAAGTCAAGATTGTGTTCTAATGCTGAAAATATTTTGAAAGCTCAGTGCTGAAGAAGTTTGATGTGCAATGTGCTGTTTAGTTGCTTGAAACGTGCTGTTTTTTTCCCTTTTTGAGTAATTTGTTTTACAGTTCGTTATCGAACAAGTAACTGAAAAGAAAAGCCGTAATAACTTTGAAAAAAAGCAAAGCAACATTGACACTGTATAGTAGACCCACTTAAGTACCTTTTCTAGAACTGCCATCCCATCCATCATTGGAACTGTAACGCACATGCACAATACCTCTTGCGTCCCGCATTGCTGTGCCTGAGCTATTTGTCGCCAGGCCCAAGCATTGCCAATTTGGGTTGGGTGATTTTTAGGGGCTTCAGAAGGGGTTTGGGGTGGCACGGCTGCTCATGCTTTTATTCACAATAGAAAACCTATCAAATGTTTGAAAAAAATTACCATTTGAAGGAAAAAAATAAAGTAATATTGAAATTGTTGGCAGTAACATGCCTCAAAAACGTTGGAACAGGACCATGTTTACCATGGTGTAGCATCCCCTCTTCTTTTAACAACTCTCTGTAAACGCCAGGGAACCGAGGAGACCAGTTGCTGAAGTTTTGGGAGAGAAATATTGGCCCATTCTTGCCTAATATAGGATTCTAACTGTTCAATAGCCCTGGGTTGTCTTTGTCGTATATTTTGTTTCAAGATGTACCAAATGTTTTCAGTTGTTAAAAGGTCTGGACTGCAGGCAGGCCAGTTAACCTCCAGTATTCTTCTACTACAAAGCCATGTAGTTGTCATAGATGCAGTACAAGGTTTAGCATTATCCTGCCAAAATATGCAAGGCCTTAAAAACACATCCTCTGGATGGGAGCATATGCTGCTCTAAACCCTGGATATACCTTTCAGCATTGAATTGTGCCTTTTCAGATGTGCAAACTGCCCGTTCCATAAGCATTAATGCATCCCATACCTTCAGAGATGCAGGCTTTTGAACTGAGCACTGATAACAAGCTGGAAGGTCCCTCTCCTCTTTAATCTGGAGGACACAATGTCTATGGTTGCCAAAAAAGAATGTCAAATTTCAATTTCTGATGTTCCATTTCAACTTTGAGCTGTGGCACAGAGAAAGATGGTGGTGTTTCCTGATTTAGTTCAGATATGGTTTCTTTGATAGGAGATACCTTGCATAGAGACAAGGATTTTTTAAAAAGTGTTCTTGAGCCCATGCAGTGATGTCCATCACGACATCATGCCTGATTTAATGTAGTGCTATCTGAGGGCCCAAAGATCACTGGCATCCTATATTGTGTTTCTGCCTTGTCTCTTGCTCACAGAGATTTCTCAGAATATTTTGATATTATTGTACTGTAGATATATTTTAAGTCTTTGCAATTTTATGTTGAGTAACATTATTCTGAAATTGTTTGACAATTTTTAGATACAGCTTTTCACAGATTGGTGAACCTTTGCCCAGCTTTACTTCTGAGGCACGCTGGCTCTCTAAGATGCTTTTTTTATACCCAATCATGTTGCTAACTTGTTGTCAATTAACATAATTAGTTGCAAAATGTTCTTCTAGCACTTCCTTGTTAGTATCAGCTTTTTGTTACCCTGCCTCAACTTTTTTCAGTGTGTTTGTGCCATTCATTTCAAAATGACCTTATTTCTTTCTTAAAATGGTACATTTTCTCATTTTAAGCATTTGATATGTTTTCTATTGGGGAAAAAGATGGATTCATGAGATTTGCATTCTGCATTTATGTAGATTTTGCACAGTGCTACAACTTTTTTGGAATTGGGTAGTAGTGTCAATGTTTGTCTGGTTTTTAAAAACATATTAGGATTTACTTTAATGGCGATTATTATTTTTTATTTTTTTTCACCAGTGATTTATACATATAATGACATTGTTTCTAAGAAATGTTAATGACCACCTAGATAAAGGTCACCCCATAACCCTTTTCTAAAATAGGGTAAGAGTCATGTCCTTGCTTCCATTACTCTGCATATTATTGCCCTCTGTGATCTCATACTGATAAAAAATCATATGAATGCACTTAAGAAATGCAATGTTTATCTTTTTGAAGACTGTAGCTAATGCAAATTATTATATTTTGTAATGAAAGCTGTAGACCAGCATCTTTCAAATTCTATTCGCAAGGATCCAAAATGCCAACTCAGTTTCTGTTAGATTTTATGTTGATGGCATATTGCTAACGTCCACATGCTTGTGAATTAGAGTATCAAAGTGTTGTGACCAAGAATCATGGCGGTGGCATTTTCTGGGAGATTCTGCAGGTCCATTGTCTATATTCCGGAAGTAAGATTGGTACCTGTCCATGGCTGCCATTATTCACTGTCTCATTGACAACAGCTTGTTTTTCACGTTCTTATATTAAAATATATTAAAACATGTTTTATTTTATTTATTGTATTTTTAGGATAAGCAGTCCTGGCAGAGTGAGAGAGAAATCTTTACCACCCCTGGCATGAAACATGAAAACCTCTTGCAATTTATTGGGGCTGAGAAGAGAGGGACAAACCTGGAAATGGAGCTGTGGCTAATCACTTCTTTCCATGAAAAGGTAGAATTTCCTGTTAAGCCAGGCACCTGCTGGTAAATTCTTGGCTGTATGTATCATCAGGGGCCATAATTAATACTGACAAAGCTTATAACCAATATTCACTGTTTTATTTCGTTTGATGTAGATGTTGACTCACCTTCAAACATTCCATAAAGTCAAACTAAAGGAAAAACTTTTTTTCTCATTTTGGATTGAGTTATGGAGGGTTATAACACCACACACATTTTTTTTGCCATATATGTCCTGTTGGGGGAGATTTCCCTTCACTTTCTGTTCCACAGGCAAAATAGGAAGTAAGAGTAGATCCCTCAAACGTGAATGAATTCCTGGGGTCACCAGCTGTGACCATTGGAAGATTTAACCTCTCTTCTTGTTCTGGTAAGAACCCAATTTTGGGATTTTCTTTAAAGTGTAAGTCCAGGCCAAACCTAACTAATGCTAAACCTGTTCTCTGCCACATTCTAAACCTAATCTGTCTTACCTGCTGTAAAATTGCCGTACTTACCTATTCTTCAGCTGTTCCAGTCCAGTTCTGTGTGCAGAAGAGGACTGACAACAGCTGGGAAGTGACGTCACCCATAGACTTACTATGGGGCTTCCATTGTCGGCTGCCTCTTCTGCACCCGCCTCCACACTGAAGCCACGCAGACATCTGATGCTGGGACCAGACTGGATCGGCTGCAGAATAGGCAAGTATAACGATTTTTGCTTTGCATGGTTAGATAGATTAGGTTTAGAATGTGGCAGAGAACAGGTTTAGCATGAACTTCCACTTTAACATTTATTCTCAATGAGAATGATAAGCAGGGCAAACATAAAGGGTGAATCTCTCTAACAGGGACAGAGACAGCAGTGAAAACCTGACATTTGTTCTAATCCCTCTCCACCACTTTCCAGAATTATTAAAGAAGTCTTGCCTTTAGTTATAAGTTAAAGCGGAACTCTGCGCTAAAAATATTAACATTTCTGATACTGTACTAGCCAAGTAAGGTGGCCCTAAATTATGTATGATGTGTGTGGATGGCTGCTGCATAGTATAAAAATCCTATCTCTTTCTCCTCACCCATTCATTAAAAAAACTTGTATCGTTTTCATAGAATACAAGGCATTCTGTGAATTGAGAGGGGAGAGGAGGGGCAGGTTTTACAACATGATCTCTCCTCCAATCACAGTTCTTTTTCAACCTCATTTTTTCAGGCCAAGCAATCTAATAAAAGTGGCAGTTACATGGATAGGGACAAAAAATATAATGCTGCCCAGGTTGTTTTTATGATCAGCTTTTGTTCAGTATGGTTAAAACGGTAGTAAAGTCCCAAATAAATAAATGTGGCTCCCTGGCCAGTTTGTCAGAATGTGCTAGCACTAGTACATTATGATAGACTTACTTTAAAATGAGGACCTCCAGGTGCGCACTGTCGGCACTTGCACCTAGTCTGGTCTTCCTTCTGGGTTGACGTTCTTAGGTCATTTGAATGGCCAGGCAATGATAATGTCATTCCTGCGCATGCGCACCAAAGTTGCGGCACATCACTTTCGATGGACGGCATACTCCAGTGTGCCATCCATTCAGACCACAGTGCCTGTTTACATCGTGATCAGCCGTGATTGGTCATGGCTGATCATGTGGTAAAGAGTCTCCTAGATCGGAGTTGTGGTGTGTGAGCAGTTTGCCTAGATCGGAGTTGTGGTGTGTGAGACTGACACACCGCAACAACGTTTGCCGTGATGCACGCCCCAGGAGCTCGCAACGGCATAATATCCTGGCAACGTCATATGATGTCCGGTCAGGATATTTTAAACCACTTTGCCACCGTCATTTTGCTATATGGTGGGTGGCAAGTGGTTAAAAAAAAAGCCAGAGTTAGTAGTTTTCCATTTCCTTTTATATACGGTAAGATCTTGGAAATTCACCGTTTGGTGACTATAAGTTTCTGAAAAGGAAATGCCATAGGAATTGTTTCCCATTTCCTTACGAAAGCTACAGAATGATTCCTGTGATCTTGCCCATACTATCAATTTTGAAGTGTGACATGTTTGGTATCAAATCAATAATGTTTGGAGGTTCTAAGTAATTTTCTAGCAAAAAAAAAAATGTGTTTAAGTGGTTAAAATTTTTTTGTGAAAAATAGCCCATCAGCGGACCAACCCATAGAGGAGTATAAGCATATTACCTCTCTAAAAATTATAACATTTTTAATCCTAAAATCACTAACGTTTTGTTGAGGTGTTCAAGTCTTTGGTTAAGCAAGATTTGGACAAACTGGATGTTCATCCAAGTAGGTGGAAAATGGATCTAGAAAGAGGCCTAGAGATGTTAGAAAATGTCAGAAACCATGAAATCAGACTGAGACAGTAGTACAGTTAAATCACACTTGTTTAATAATAAAAATAAATGGAACAAATGTAGTCAAAACATATCCAGAGTTCAGGAACCAGAATGCATAGTCAGACAAGCCAAACGTCAGGGAGCCAGAGATGAGCGTAGTAAAGCGTATCTCTCTGTGGAGAGATAGGAGCTGGCAATTGGCCGATAGCTGAGCGGCCAGCTCAGAGAAGAGGGGGCTGAGCCCAGCCCTGACAGAAAAGAAGGGCATAGTGATCAGATCAGCTGATGGGGGGGGGGGGGGGGGGGGGTGTCTAGTCATTTTAAATCTGATTATTTGGAAGGATTGAATAGATTAGTGGGGGATAGCGAGACCTATGAAAACCTGAAGGGAAATCCTACGAACAAATTTAGAGACAAATTGAAAAAGCTAATTAGAGGAGCACATAAGGATGGAATATTAAACAAAAAAAGAGGCAAGATACCTTATCCCAGTTGCACCTAAAGTTCCGGTTATTTACCGGAACTTATACCCAAAGTGCATAAGAATCCATGTTGCACTTTATTTTATCATCATATGAGCACTAAGCACTTTAATGATTTTTACAGATTTTTTTTATATTATATATTGAGTATAGTATACTGATTTATATGGTATCGGTCACTATATCAATGAATTGTTCAGATTAATATATTCTGCTAGCGCTGTTTCTTATTTTTCTTTCACTGATTAAGGGTATAGCACCTTTTCACAGCTGCAGTTTTGTATTCATTATTGGAGCACCTTAGCGCAAGTTTTGTTTAATTTTATTATGACCTTCTTTAGCCCTTTCCAGCTCACCTAGCGTAATTGCCTGTCTCCTGGAATCTCCTCCATGCTCTTGAGACTGTGCTGGAAGACACAGGAAACTTTCTGGCAATGGCACATATTGATGTGCCATCCCGGAGGAGTTGGACTGCCTGTGTAACCCCTACAGGCAGTCCCCGAGTTACAAACATCATGACGTCACTGCCAAACGCTTACGCTCCACGCTGGTCCGGAATACCTCCTCCCAGTCATCCCACACCCGGAATACCTCCACCCAGCCATCCCACAGTGCCAGATACATCACACACTGCAGTCCGGAATTGCCACAAGAGCCCCAAATAACACAACTGCATGCCCATAAGCGCCTGGAGCATCACATCACTGCACAAGCTATAGCTGCACTTAAAAATGTACTGTTCCGACTTGCAAACAAATTTGACTTAAGAACAAACCTACATTCCCTATTTTGTTCGTAACCCAGGGACTGCCTGTATAGGGTCCAGGTATTTCCTCATGCTACCAGTAGCGACACTGACCCTAGCCAAAACTAGTGACAAACAGTCCAAAAAGCGTAATAGGCGGAAAAAGTTAGTGGCCTTAACCTGTAATACCATTCCTGTTTTGGAGGTCGTCTCATTGTTGCCCATCTATTGTACCGTTGTTAATTTCATTAACACCAAAGCATCTAAACCTGACTAACAAACCCCTCTGCTACTTAACTGACCAGATCAATATCCCAGGCATTTAATTGACTTGATGCTATACACTGATTTAAAAGTGTTCCGTTCGTTTTTTTTTTTTTGCAGTGTACATGTCTTCACCTGGGTCATGCTTACATGTTTAGTTTTAACAGTTTGGTCTTTCTATAGATGACTGATCAGCCAATGTATAAATATCCTGTAAAGGAGTGAACGCTGTTTCACAAAACATGTGGAGATTTAGAGATGTATGGCATGGCTTGCTCATCCTCCTTTTTGGTCTATATATGTTGTTTCATAGTATTGTTTAGCATTATGAATCGCCAATCTATGTACCATTGGGAACATGTTTTTATGCTATATGTATTGAATAATACATATAAATTATATCGAACTGTTTTTGTGAATGGCGTAACTCTTTAAAATTTCCATGGGCACTGTAATTGTATTAGTTCAAGTTTTGGGGACTGAGCTATGCCCCACTCATGAACATAAGCCAATATTCATAATTGGTTTTGTTCACACTACAACGTTGCCTTAATGTGGATTGCATGTACATTGCACACAAATGCAAACATATACTGCAATTTTTTGCAACACTTCAGAGCCCACCTGAAGTCACTGACCATTTCTGCACCACAGCAGAGCTGGGCTGCTTAGACAGGAATAAAATCTCACTTGACGCTTTAACCAATTTGTTGATTATTAAAGTATACTTAAAGTGTTATTAAACCCACAACAGTAAAATCAGTCTGTATATGCAGTAAAGCATGCTTGTTATACTCATTGTGGAACCTAAGGGTTTAATCCTCTGCATTGTGTAAAAAGGCTGTTTGATCCTGTATGCACAGATCCTCCCCTTCTGCCACTGTCCTTAATCTCCTGATAAGACAGCCTTTGGAGTCACTCTGCACATGCTTAGTTTGGTGTATATTGCTAGAGTTTTTTTTTTTTTTTTTCTTGAGAGGGTGTATGTGATCCGCACAGGGCCAATCTGGGCAGAGGGTCAGGGGTTCTGCAGTCAGAGGTCTTGCAGCCTTATAGGATAGCCAGAGTGGAATGGCAACTCCTACAAGCTTTATCCAGACGCTGATAGAAGTCACAAGTCTGCTATATACTGCTGATGAGAAAAGGTACTTATCAGTTTATATTTACTAAAATAATTGGATTTCCATGTTCTGTGTACTGTGGGAGACCAGATATAGTGAATGCAGGGTCCTGGGTTTAGTAACACTTTAAGATCACTTGTCCGCCTACGTCTACCCTTATCCACAGGATAAGTAACACTGCTGCATGATTTTACTGCAGAATGAACAGTGTTGTCACCATGTTCAACAAACTTGAAAAATAACATCTACTGGCAGGATCAACAAGTAATAGAACGGTTGCTCAGAAATGCTACAACTGTTGTGGTAACATTAGTGACTACGTCATGTCATTTTTTATTTTTTTTCCCCAGACTTCCACTTCAATGTCCACTTATAATTCTGATGTACAGAAAGATATAAGAAGTATACATTTTGGATTATTGTTTATGTTTATCTGACAGACGTTTTTCTATAATTCACATTTTTCATGTTTTCTGTTTGCCTTACCATATGTTCAGGATTATGTATGTAGGTTCTCCCATCATTGAATTTTTTTATCATGACAGTGATGGGGGACCAACTGCTGAGATTACAGGATAAGCCACCGCCTGAGCAAACTGATAAAATGAGCAATAATCACAGTGCACTACCACTTAGTGGGTAGCACAAGCCACATATGTAATGAGCAAGCATTTCTGCTCTTTTCTACATATGTAGCTTAGAAACTGTACATAGAAAATAATGCTTTTTTTCCCCTAAGACGTTAACGTATGCTGAGAGGAAAGTATTTACATTTGATTGATCACATTAATAGACGGTGTATTCCCTATGAGAAATCCTAACTCAAATCTACAGCCTGTAAGGCACGCACAAGTGGAAACCGAATAGGATCAACCATCCGCCTTATAAATTCTATTAACCTCATCAATTCTATGATAGTAACTATGAATGTTCATTAGCCGAATGAACAAACTTTGGTTCGGGTATAGCTGTATTTTAATAAATCGCACACTTAAGGCAGCCTTGCCTCTCTTCTCCCATGTTTAATGTATAGCGGGGAACACACAGACACTGTTGGACTGCAGAACAAGAACAATGGATACATCAACTCTGAGAAACGTGCCTAAAAATCCTGCTTTATAATTGGATATAGAGAAAACCAGAATGGTAAATCTGTACGGATAAAAAAAAAAAAATATATAGCATTTTTATAAACCAATGTTATCTATTCTGTTTAAAAAAAATTCCCAGCCTCATCTCCTCCTTCATGATCTGCACCTCTGTATTCTGTGTACCTTTTATAAATTTATATGGTACGGCTTCCGAAAAGTGGCATGAGATTTAAAACACCGTATGGAGATTCTAGAAGTAACTGTGACATCTAGTGGCCAGATTGATATTGCCGTTTCTGCTACTAAGCAATGGAACGGAGCACTTCACACGTTTTACCGCGTTAGGGATAATTGAACTTAATTTAAAATGTCCAGTCTTAAAAAAAAAAAAAAAAAAATTCATATGACTTCCCATTGTGTTTTTGCTCCAGGGCTCTCTGACCGACTACCTAAAAGGAAACGTCATAAACTGGAACGAATTATGCCACATTGCGGAGTCTATGGCACGAGGGCTGGCATACCTTCATGAAGACGTGCCTCGTTGTAAAGGCGAAGGGCACAAGCCTGCCATTGCTCACAGGTATGAATGAATCCTAGTTCTTCAACATGTATCAGAATGTAAACCTCTTGCAAGTCATGGGGCTCAAATCTACCTCCAAAGGGGACAGCTTTATGTCTGTGAAAATAAACCAAAAATTTTCCTTTTTTTTTTTTTTTTTTTTATTTCTTTTTGGTAGTCAGCATGGTTTTTGCAGATACATCCCCTGTGCTAGAGTCACCAGATGTTGCTGGGAGCCACCAGCACGGTAACGGTGGCAGCCAGGGTCTCTCCTGTGCCTGATTTCAGCAGAAAAGGTCTCCTGCAGATTTCACAGGTGTTGTTAATTAGCCCGGGCTGACAGCCAATAAGCCAGTGCTAAAAAGCTGTGGCTAGCTGCAGTGGAGAAAGAAAGGCAGCCCTGCAAAGCTGGAAGGACAAACTGGTTTCATCCCCTCACTATTCAGTGATGGCCGGCCAGCGAGCGCCATTTCCTTCCTAAACATTTAAAGTGCAAATTAAGTTGTGCCGCAGGAGACGTTTACAAGTGGTGCATGCTGGCTACAAAAGGACTCATTTTTAAAGTCCTTATGAGTCATTCTCCGTTATCTCACAAAACAAGACAGCACAAAAGCACTGACACAGACTGTTATCAACTATTAAATTCCTCTGTCCAGAGTACCAGTTTGTGCCAATTTAAAAGAAAAAAAAAGAAAAAATAACTACTTCATGCAGCTGTTGGTAAATCAACTGCAGATTCGTTCACAACTAACAAAAGCACAACAGAAGGACAAAACTGGACTTTAAATGTGCCTTTGAGTCCACACTTGATTTATATTAAAACTAAACAAATTTTATTAGATTACATGTTAAAAAAAAGACATACACATGACAAAATGTCATATACTATACTATAAGATATCAATATCAAGAAATAAATCACAGAAAAAAAAGTGTATATATATAATTACAAGATAACATTCACATTTATATTTACAGTGAGGGAAAAAAGTATTTGATCCCCTGCTAATTTTGTATGTTTGCCCACTGACAAAGCAATGATTAGTCTATAATTTTAACCACTTCCCAACCGGCGCACGGCGATGTACGTCGGCAGAATGGCACGGACAGGCATATGGGCGTATAGGTTGCGTCCCTTTAAGAATGCCGCCATGCCTTTGCGTGCAGGACCCCCGTGAGTCTGGTCGCGGGTCCCGCGGACTCTATTGCCGCAGGGATACCCGCGATCGTCTCACGGAGAGGCTGAACAGGGAGATGCGGAAGTAAACAGCATCTCCCCGTTCTGCCTAGCAACAAGTGACAGTGATCTCTGTTCCCTGTGATTGGAGCAGAGATCAGCGTTCACGAACACACAGCCACGCCCCCCCACAGTAACACGCCCCTAGGACACACTTAACCTCTACACTGCCACCCCCTGGCTAACCCCTTCACTGTCATTTACACAGGAATCACTGCATTTGTATAGCACTGCTGTATAAATGACAATGGTCCCAAAAATGTCCTATGTGTCCGCCATAATGTCGCAATAAAAATCGCTGCTCGCCGCCATTACTAGTAAAAAAAAAAATTAATAAAAATGCCATAAAACTATCCCCTATTTTGTAAACGCTATAAATTTTGCACAAACTAATCAATCGCTTATTGCGACATTTTTTGTAAAAAAAATAAATGTAGAATACGTATCGGCCTAAACTGAGGAAAAAAAATGTTTGTTTTTTTTATATATATTTTTGGGGGATATTTATTATAGCAAAATGTAAAAAGATTTTTTTCAAAATTGACTCTCTTTTTTTGTTTATAGCGCAAAAAATAAAAACCGCAGGGGTGATCAAATACCACCAAAAGAAATCTCTATTTGTGGGGAAAAAAAGGACGTCAATTTTGTTTGGGAGCCACGTCGCACGGCCACGCAATTGTCAGTTAAAGCGACGCAGTGCCGAATCGTAAAAAGTGGTCTGGCCTTAAGCCAGCAAAATGGTCCAGTCTGAAAGTGGTTAATGCTAGATTTATTTTAAGTGAGAGACAGAATAACAAGAATATTTCAAAAAAGTTATACATTGAAATGCATTTTAATGTGTGAAATAAGTATTTGATCCCTTATCAATCAGAACGATTTCTGGCTCCCAATTGTCTTCTATACAGGGAGCCTGTATAAAAGATACCTGTCCACAGAAGCAATCAATTAGATTCCAATTTCTCCCCTATAGCCAAGACCAAAAAGCTGTCTAAGGATGTCAGGGGTAAGATTGTAGATCTACACAAGGCTGGAATGTGCTATGAGGCCATCGCCAAGCAGCTTGGTGAGAGGGTGACAACAGTTGGTGCGATTATTCGCAAATGGAAGAAACCCAAAATAACTGTCAATCTCCCTTGGTCTGGGGCTCCATGCCAGATCTCACCTTGTGGAGTTTCAGTGATCATGAGACTGGTGAGGAATCAGCCCAGAACTACACGGCAGAATCTTGTCAATGATCTCAAGGCAGCTGGGAACATAGTCACCAAGAAAACAATTGGTAACACACTACGCCGTGAAGGACTGAAATCCTGCAGGGCCGCAAGGTCCCCCTGCTCAAGAAAGCACATGTACAGGCCCATCTGAAGTTTGTTAATGAACATCTGAATGATTCAATGGCGAAGTGGGTGAAAGTGTTGTGGTCAGATGAGACCAAAATTGAGCTCTTTGGCATCAACGCAACTGGCTGTGTTTGGGGGAGGAGGAATGCTGCCTATGACCCTAAGAACACCATCTCCACTGTCAAACATGGAGGTGAAAACATCATACTTTGCGTGTGTTTTTCTGCTATGGGGACAGGACAACTTCACCGCATCATAGGGACAATAGACGGGGCCATGCACCATCAAATCTTGAGTGAGAACCTCCTTCCCTCAGCCAGGGCATTGAAAATGGGTCACGGATGGGTATTCCAGCA
Organism: Lithobates pipiens; assembly: GCF_037356315.1. Taxonomy (NCBI): domain Eukaryota; kingdom Metazoa; phylum Chordata; class Amphibia; order Anura; family Ranidae; genus Lithobates; species Lithobates pipiens. Next base: position 120,310,383 of record NW_027507764.1, read on the forward strand.
CGACAATGACCCAAAACACATGGACAAGGCAACAAAGGAGTGGCCCAAGAAGAAGCACATTAAGGTCCTGGAGTGGCCCAGCTAGTCTCCAGACCTTAATCCCATAGAAAATACGGGAGCTGAAAGTTTGAGTTACCAAATGTTAGCCTCGAAACTTTAATGACTGAGTGGGACAAAATTCCCATTGAGATGTGTACAAACCTGGTGGCCAACTACAAGGAATGTCTGACCTGTGTGATTGCTAACAAGGGTTTTGCCACCAAATACTAAGTCATGTTTTGCAGAGGGGTCAAATACTTATTTTGCTAATTTAAAATGCAAATCAATTTATAACTGTTTTGAAATGCGTTTTTCTGGATTTTTTGTTGTTGTTCTGTCTCACTGTTAAAATAAACCTAACATTAAAATGACAGACTAATCATTTCTTTGTCAGTGGGCAAATGTACAAAATCCGCAGGGGATCAAATACTTTTTTTCCCTCACCGTAAGTAACATTTTGATAAGATGGTTCACTCAAGCAAAAAAATGATTTTTTTTTGTTTGTTTTTTGTCAAAATGGTACTTGTATCTAAATGCAAATGTTATCTTGTTTTATATATATATATATATACACATACATACATTTTTTTATGATGTATTTCTTTTTGTTATATATTTTTAGTCCGAGCTATATAAACAGTACCCAATTTATGTGGTCCTGAAGAAGCAGGGAATCCTGGGAAACAGACCAGCAGACTATCAAATTACTGACCAACTGAATTAAAAAAATATATACTTGCTTCATCTTCCCAATCTGTACTGTATGGTATACAATGTGATGTTTTAATGTCTTTTTTAACATGTATTCTAATAAAATTTGGTAAGTTCTCAAAGGAATCACAAAGGCACATTTGAAGTCCTGATTTGTCCTTCTGTTGTGCTTTTGTTAAAGTGGTTGTTAACCCACTTTAATAAAATGCTCCTATCCCCTCTTGAAAATTACAATAAGTACCCCTGTGCCTGTGTTATATAATAAATATGCTTATCTGTACCGCTAACACATCGGCTCACGGCGCTCAGGTGCCTCATCTCTCCTCCCTCTTTACCGGCTGACAGGTCCATCGGGGGGGCAATGCCACTGATGTTAGAGAGAATAGGAGCATTTTATACTTAATATGAGGGCGGACCTAAAATGAGCAGACAGGCGGGGAGGGAGGGGGAGGGCACAGGAACAGAGAGGAGACAGATAGCAGGCTGCGGATGATGGAGGCACGTAAACTGACCAAGGTGTCAGGACTCAGCAGCCATGATACACCGTGGTCAGTTTACAAAGGGGAGCATATAGCCAGGCAGGATCAGACAGGTATTTTTAGGTGTTACAGGGGTCCAAATGATACAGCACAAGCACTTTGATGTAAAACATGCTTTAACCGCTTGATGACCAGCCGACGTCATTAAACTGCAGCAGGTTGGCAAGGCTGTGTGAATTGCCATAGGTGTACATTGGCTGCTTTAGGAGCCATAGGGGTCACAGCGCAATGCTGGAGCTGATGCATGTGGCCGGCGGCTGCTATGTCCACCGACCACCCGTGATCACTCCACAGAGAGCCAGAACGGGGATCTGTGTATATAAACAAACAGATCCCCATTCTGACAGGGAAGTAGAGAAAGATCTGCTGTTCCTAGTGATCGGGAACAGCTATCTCTCGACTCCTCCAATCAGCCCCTAGTTAGAAACACCTTCCTAGGGAACACTTAACCCCTTGATTGCCCCCTGGTGTTAACCCCTTCCCTGCCAGTGACATTTCTACAGTAATCAGTGGATCAAATGTCACTGGTCCCAAAAAAAGTGTCAAAAAATCTGTCCGCCGCAATGTTGCAGTACTGCTAAAAATTCCAGATCGCTGCCATTACTAGTAAAAATAAATAAATAATAAAAATGCCATAAATCTATCCCCTATTTTGTAGACGCTATAACTTTTGCGCAAACCAATCAATAGCAAGCCTTTTGTGATGGGGCTCGCTCCTTTGAATGGACATTGTCCATTCACACACATTCAGCCGTAGCACAGAGCTCTGAAGAATCGGCACGCGTATTCCATTTCTTCAAAGCTTTTTTTTTTTTTTTTGTAATTATAAGCTTACCTGTAGGTACAAGTGTCCAATGGAAGTTGATTAGGACTTTAAAACCTACATATATTTAAAATTGAGGACAAGGGACATTACTTCCCTTCAGTAAGATGTGTTCCCTTTGTGCTGTGTCCTTGTTCAACAGCAATCTCCTGGGTTAATAGAATTAAGGGAGTTGTCCAGCTCCTCCGTTCACAAAAGCTGTACTATAGCTCCTATGAATGAAACAAGATCTGTGAATAGAGGAAAAGGGGATGGTTAAAAGGTCCATCCTCTACATTCATATATTATGTTTCATTCATAGGAGCTGTGATACGGCCTCTGTGAATGGATCTTCACCTTCAGGGGAGACTTCCCTCCTCTCCACCTCCCTCCCCTCCACTGTTGATCACAATCATCATGGTGGCATGAGATCTCAGCGGGACAATGCTGGATTGGCGAGTATAAGAAATGTGCTGCCCAGTAAGCGTGGGGCTGTTGAGGGATAAAGGTGGCCAAAGAGCCTCTACAATGTGGTATTAAACTGGTTTTACCACTTGTACCTACAATCAAGCCTATAGTAAGGCATACCTGTAGGAACTGTGAATATCTCCTAAACTTGTACAGTTCATGCATCCGGTGACTTAAAGAGCCAGTAAACCCTGGTAGGTTTTACTTCCTCTTTATTTCCCTGCAAAGGTAAAACATAATGGGCTACTATGCATCACATAGTAGCCCATTATGTGTCACGTACCTGAAACCGAAGCTTTCGCTGTCGCTGTTGTCCCCACGAGAAGGGAGCTTTCGTCTTCGCCCCTCTTCCTTCTGGGGCTGCGAACTCTGGCACTGTGACTGGCCGGAGTCGCGTAACGTCACTTCCACGCATTCACGCGGGAGCCGCCAGTCACGGCATGACCCCTATTAGAAACGGCACGATGTACCCATTCTAAAGTGCGCATGCATGGCTTCTTTGTAAATATCTCCCAAACCGTGGAGGTTTAGGAGTTGTTTCAAGCACCTACAGGTAAGCCTTAATATAGGCTTACCTGGAGATAAAAGTGGTTGTACAGGGTGTACAACCACTTTAACCGGCACATGTGCTCTGAAGGTCTGGCATACAGTGCGAACCTTTAGAGCCCGTGCCGTAAATGGCGGCTCCCGCACGCATGCACCGGAGGACATGAACATGGAAGGAAGATCGGGGCAATATGTCAGCCCTCTCAGTGGTGACAGCACAGCGCTGGAGGGCTTTGTTTTAAGGTAAGTCTCATCAGTATACATCGCATACTAGCACATTATGACACTGCCTTACAGAGGAATTCTTTCTTTTCTTTTTTTTTTTTTTTCAACAACTGTGGTTTACTACCGCTTTAAGTTCCATTTGAAGCAATACAGTTTTGTATTTGTTTTGTTGTTGTTTTTTTGTATGTAGTGTCAGTTTTCTGCATGTTCAGTATAAATATGCAGTATTTGCATTTTTTTATCTTTTAAAATAATTTTTATTAAACAATTAGTCACACTGCACAGATAAGCTGAATGTTTTTGCAAGCATTTTTTTGATTTAGACGTTTTTTTTGAGTGCACACGTCTGTTCACAAAGAACATTACAAAGGTTATCACTCTCTAAAATACTGCTAAATTCAAGATGGCAATAAATGTGTTTCAGTGATGTGTGTGTTAATGTATGCAGGTAGGAATAGTGTGTGGTAGTGATAAAATAATGCTTTGTAATATAAAATGATTCATGACAAAATAAGGCTTTCAGCAGTTACAGTATACCTGTTGACTTCACGTGAAAGCATAAAGACTCCATATCTTAGAAATATTGTTAGTCAATTAAATATTTTTAGGAGAAAACTTTAATGAGATAAAATAACTCCCCTATCCTCTTTATATAATACTCTTTATCTACAGAGAGGCATCTCTGCTGTCCTGTAGACCCATTACAGGCTTGTTAGTGGTCTTAATTCCAGAATCTTTGTGTGGTCTCCTGGTTACCTGATTCATACTGAATGTCCGTTTTCTTTCAAACTACGGTAGTGACATCAATTTAGTGACCACGTGCAGCCCAGGCTAATGACAAAATACTCCTAACTATTAGCCCGTTATTTATTAGCCAGGGCTTGAAAGATGCATTCTTGTACCTTGTAAGTGAAAGAAATGTGTTTCTCATTTACACAAGCCTGGAGTCTTCTAAGGAGACAGCATGGACAACTCACAGCAGGGAGAGTTGCCATTTCGTGTTGCAGCTTACCTATTATCCAAAATATAAATGTGCTGATGGCCCCTCAGTAATGGCCCTGCCAGTGCAGATGGACCAAGTCTCAAGCTGAGTGAAACTGATTTGCTCTGACTAATATGCTCACTACCAAAGAGTTATGTGGCAAATGAGATGCTTCTTCTATTTCATGGCTTTCGGTGGGAGCATTACAGTCATCTGAATGGCTTCCTGTTTGTCACCTAGAAGACTCGTACCAGAGTCTGGCCTTATATTCCTATCAGCAATAGTTTATTTTCACCCCTCATTTGTGCTGTTTGCAGGATTTTAATAAAAGTGGAAGATTGCAGGAAACAATAGATATACTACTCAATCAAATAGTGCAAGGCACAAAGGGCTATATTGAAAGAGCAGTAACCCTTTATAGCCAAGCCATTTGCTGCAATCAGAATTTGTATAAAATTGATTGAGTGCTAAAATGCTAGATATATATATATATATATATATATATATATATATATATATATATATATATATATATATATATATATATTTTTTTAGCATGTTCTTATCAGTTTTATAAAAAAAAATAAGACGCTGCTGAAATTTGACTGCTTTCTTCTTCATTACTTTGGAAAGATTTGTTTCTATTTCGTCTTTCTCAAATTATTAAAGTGAACCCATCCTAGCCCAAACAGTACCTACTGTAGGAGTGCAGGCACCAAAGGAAGTCTGTTTATCATCCCATCAATCCATTCGGAAACCCCTTGGATCCTAGGCTAAAGTTATACGCAATGCTTTATCACAACCAGGTTGAAATAATCCCGGTCCCTCCTTGTTCTGAGCCCCACACCACTATTAAGAAGTTTAATTTTGGGAACCTGTACTGCCCACTGAGTAGAGCTCATTCTGGCCAAAATGAGAATCACAATTTTTTTTACTTTGAATAAAAAGATCGTGATTCTCTCATGATTCTCGTGGTGTAAAATCTTTCACATTATACACAAAAAACTTTCACAAAAATTTTTACTGGGTAGATTTTTATTTAAATTCATTAAAGTGTAGTTCTTTCCCATAAAATAACATTTGAACGACTGCTGTGCAAACGCAGTGTGACATAAAATATTGCAATAACCACCATTATTATTATTATTACTACTACAAAAAAAATATATATAAGTGAAATATGGTGGAGATTCAATGATGTTTTGGGGTTGTTTTGCTGCCTCTGGCACTGGGTGCCTTGAATGTGTGCAAGGCATCATGAAATCTGAGGATTACCAAAGGATTTTTGGTCGCACTGTAGAGCCCAGTGTCAGAAAGCTGGGTTTGCGTCTGAGATCTTGAGTCTTCAGGCAGGACAATGACACCAAATATATGACAAAAAGCACCCAGCAATGGATGGCAACAAAGCGCTGGAGAGTTCTAAAGTGGCCAGCAATGAGTCCAGAACTAAATCCCATTGAACACCTGTGGAGAGATCTTAAAATTGCTATTGGGAAAAGGCACCCTTCCAATAAAAGAGACCTGGAGCAGTTTGCAAAGGAAGAGTGGTCCAAAATTCCGGATGAGAGGTGCAAGAAGCTTCTTGAATGGTTATAGGAAGCGACTGATTTCATTTTTTTTTTTCCAAAGGGTGTGAAACCAAATATTAAGTTAAGGGTGCCAAGACTTTTGGTCAGCCCATTTTTGGAATTTTATGTGACATTATGTCCAATTTGCCTTTTTCCCATCCTTTTTTTGTTTTGTTCCAATACACCCAAAGGGAATAAACGTGTACAGCAAAACATGTGTTATTGCAACACTTTTCTGTGAGAAATACTTGATTTTCTGGAAAAAATTCTGGGGTGCCAACAATTTCGGCCATGACTGTGTGTGTATGTATGTGTGTGTGTGTGTGTATATATATATATATATATATATATATATATATATATATATATATATTATACTACGCATACTAGGTGTGCAGAGTGGCCACCCTGCCTCAGTATATCTATGGCGGGCGGTCCGCAAGTGGTTAATATTTTTCCTACCACCCCCACTGCTGCCCAGAACCCTACCAGTCAACTACAGCAGGGGTTCTCAACCTCAGGCCTCAAGTAACCCCCAACGCGCAATGTTTTTAGGTTTTCCTTTACTTTGCACAGCTGATTTAAATCACATTCAATGACATGGTATTGATAAAAGCTATTTTATCTAAGGGAAGTTCCCAAAACATGTTGGGGGTACTTGAACACTGAGGTTGAGAACCACTGAGCTACAGGAATACAATCAGACAGTGTTGCTTGGCTTTTTCTTACTGTAGCCTCAAACCAACATTTTCTATGGTTTTCCAAGACAAAACTATATCTGCATGTTTCAGCTTATAGTTTAAATTCTTGGCCTTCTGAAGGTGGGCCATCATGTTTCTCTGGGGAAACAAAAGCCCAAACAGTTCTGCAATCAGAGCTACTAGTGAGCAGTGTTGCCATAACTGATCCTCATAGTCTTCAAGTTGACAGGCCCTTGCCGATCGGTAGAGTCTGGCATGTCTGTTGGACTTCCACTTTTATAGTAACAATAGAAAACCATTTTTTAAGAGAAAACAAGAAAGGTAATTTTGTGAACTGCTTTTTGTATTCAGGAAGCATTGCAATTGTGTTAAAATCAGCAGTTTTAATGAATATACCTAATTTCAGACTCAATCATTTTCTCCAATCCCTTGAAATCAGATTGTGTTCCCTGTATATGGGTTAAGGTTCTAAAACACCTTGCTTTTAATCAAGGATGGTTGAGTGGCTAATATTTAGTCCTTGTATTGTTGGGGTTCTTGCTTAAATCCTATATTACCCTACCGAGTATGCATGTTCCTGATGTATTTGTGGGGGGGGGGGGGGGGGGGGGCGTTTAATCCACTGGTTTTCTTTCCACAGTCAAAAAGCAAGCTTACAAGTAGACTAGTTTGCTTTCATCCAAATTAGCCCAGCTTTTGTGTGCCTGTGTGTAATGCCTAGTACACTTGATCAGAAAGTCGGACAAAAAAATACAGATTTCAAAGCGATCGTTCAATATTCTGATCTAATTAGTACACAGCTTTAGAAAAACCAATCACGACAGTTCATGCAAAATTATTCAAATCAAAAATCACGGAACATTTTATTTTCCTTTTAATCAGTATAGTATTTATCCGCAAAATACCGAAGATCAAGACCACGCATGCTCAGAAACAAAATAATACATTACAGTACAATACATTATAACACTTCCCAAGTTGTGTTCTGTCGTATGAGAATTTTAATAACTTGACCTTAACCAATAACCTATTGGTTTTCAATATGAAAACAAAAAACTAACAAATGATCATTTGTTCAATATTCTCATTGTGTGTAAGAGGCTTATGCCTGTGGTAGGGATTGTAAGCTCCTTTTGTAGAACTGGAATCATGTGAAGAGTTTAGTATTCTTTGTAAACAACTGTAGTACTTACCAGCACTATATAAATAAAATACATTAATAAATGTAAAGGGTAAAAGCACAAAATTACAGCTTTACAGTCCATGCAGTAGCCATGAAATGTTTGGCGGTGTGGAACTTTAAAGGCAATGGATTCTACTATAAACGCGAGGCAATGAGCCAATTAAAATGATTCACTTTTTAACTCAGGGAAATCACTGGTGCTTGGCACTAAGTGAAATGAATCGTGAAATTCCAATAATTACATTTTTTGTTTGTCAAACTATTCATATTTATAAAGGGGAAAAGCATACAGTAAAGCCTTCGCAGATATGTTAATAGATGTGGACACAGCTGAAAGAACTTGACATATGCAAATCTAAAAGAGAAAAAATAATAATAATTCAGCCATGTATTATTCAACACACACGCAAAATAATGTTTAGTGTAGTGTATTTAAATAGAATGAATGAACAAGCATTACAGTCTTACAACCAAATTTAAAATCTTCTAAATTAAGCCTATTTTACTATAACATTAACTGTACTTCTCGGTCAATGCTATTTTCTTTTTGATTATTTTGATTATTTTTTGGGGTTTTGACCTTCAGCAATTAGTGGCATATTTCTTATGACTGGATATTGCTTAGTTTCAGGGTTTTAAGGTTAGTCATAGTAAGGATCAACAATACTGACAGCTGATCACATGGTAAGGGACCGGGGACGGCCTCACGGAAATTCAGGTCCACGCTGTAGCTGTCATTCGGCTATAGTGTGGTTAAAATCCAGTAATACACTGCCTCGCTCTGCGCATGCTCAGTTGCTCTCAATTTTTAGGCACTGTAGAGTTTGTAGAGTCTGATCTGATGACAGCCTTAAAACTGATTTAAACCCCCCCTTTCCTTTACAGCCAAGGACGTTGCTTCTGTTTAATCTGCAACTGCCATGGGGCTGCACATGTGCTCTGTTATGACTTCAGGCATTTGATGGTTTGACAGTTTGGATGAGAACACATTAGCAATTCCGGAATTCCAGGAATGTAACTTTTTTTTTTTAACCATTAAATTGATGGGTTTAGTTCCACTTTATAACTTAACTGCTGTTCAGGGGCTCTGGGCTTCAACAAAATGGCAGCCTCCAGCAAGTACAGGGGCCATGCTGGAGGCAATTTACAACACACACTAATTTTGGTAGCATAATTATTAATGCGAAATGTGTGTTCCTTGCTAAAGAACATTATTTTTTATCAAGTTATTGAGCTGTTATGGGTAACATTCAGCTTTAACCACTTCCCATCCCGCCCATAGTCATATGACGTCCGCAGAGGGGATCGCTTATCGCGGGCGGGCATCATATGACATCATCCTCTTCCCGCTGGCATAGGGGTGTGCCGCATCACCAAGGAGCTAATGCACGTGCCCAGCGGCCACGATGTTTGCTGGGCACCTGCGATCCCTCGTGACAGAACAGGAACGTGGATCTGTGTGTGTAAACACACAGATCCACATCCTGTCAGGGGAGAGGAGACAGAGCGTGTATTCCTACCCTGTTTCCCCAAAAATAAAACCTAGCGTGATTGTCAGTGATGGCTGCAATGTAAACCCTACCCCCCAAATAAGCCCTACCCTGCAAATAAGACCTACAAAGACTTTAACTAGGGCTTATTTGGTAGGGTAGGGCTTATATTGCAGCCAACACCGACAATCACGCCAGGTCTTATTTTTGGGGAAACAGGGTAGTATATAGGAACACCAATCGGTCTTCTCCTCCAGTCAGTCCCATCCCCCCACAGTTAAAACACACAGTAAGGGAGCACATTTAACCCCTTGATCGCCCCCTAGTGTTAACCCCTTCCCTGCCAGTGACATTTATACAGTAATCAGTGGCTATTTATAGCATTGATCACTGTATAAATGTCAATGTTTTAAAAAAAAGTGTCAAGTGTCCGATCTGTCTGCCGCAATGTCGCAGTCACCGCCATTACTAGTAAAAAAAAATCCATAAATAACCTATTTTGTAGGCGCTATAACTTTTGTGCAAACCAATCAATATACACTTATTGTGTGCTTTTTTTTTTTTTACCAAAAATATGTAGAAGAATACATATTGGCCAAAACTGAGGAAAAAATTAATTTGGGTACAGTGTTGCATGAACACGCAATTGTCATTAAAGTGTGACAGAGCTGCAAGCTGAAAATTGGCCTGGGAAGGAAGGGGGTGAAAGTGCCCTGTATGAAGTGGTTAATGCTTTCCTGAGACCAATCTCGATCCAGCTCTGTGCCTGAAAGCAGTGGCGTGCTCCCTCTCTCCTCACGAGACATGGAGCCTTTGGCTCTTACTGCTTCCATTACAGCCTGTCAAGAGGGAGTGGGGGAGAGGCCGCTCTGTGCTGTGTGCATAAATGGACACACAGAGTCTTGGGATCGAGCCCACATCAGTGCCCCTATAGAAAGCAGCTTGCTATGATGGTATTGTAAAGAGTGGAAGGGCCTGGAGCACTGATGGGATCCCCAGAAAAGGATGATCGTGCTTCTGTGTGCAAAACCATTGCAAAGAGCAGGCAAATATAATATGTATGTATGTTTTTCTTTTTAATTCCTTTACAATCACTTTAAATGTCTATACCAGGTAAGATTAAGGCTTGCTATACATTATACAATGTTCTTGTACAATTTTCCTTTAGTTTAACCAAAACCATATAACGTTAGGTCAAACCTAAACACTTTCAATTTGTATGCAATCAGGCAGGCCCTTGCTCTACATAGTTGAATGTAAATCTGAAGGAAATTGAACAAGAAAATTGTGTGATGTATGGCCAGCTTAAGGATGTTAAGTCTGGAACGCATCATCTGGTATGATCTGTAGATTTAAGTTGTGAATAAGATATTATTTTGGACAATGGCTGTGGGATGCAGAATTATTGGCTAAGCACATCCTTTGGAGCTGGCGGAGAGATCTTTTAGGCAAAGAAGCCATATAATAATATACTAGCCCTTAGACCATGGGTGCTCAGCCTGTTGCCCTCCAGCTGTTGCAGAACTACAAGTCCCATCATGGCTTTGCAAGGAGCCATGCTTGCAACTGTCAGTGGCTTGTAGTTCCGAAACAGCTGGAGGGCCACAGACCGAGCACTCATGCCTTTAGACCTCTGTTCACATGGTACTATTGGCAAAACTTCTCTTTTGATATTCAATAGCCTTAACAGTCCACTTAATCAGGAAAAAAAAGATTTGCCATTTGCACTCTAGAGGGGATTTTTAAGGGAAGACTTGCATCTATTTCCAGAGATGATTTCTAATTTGTTGCTACTTGTTTAATGTGAAGAATTCTGGCCAGAGAGGTGATCAAAAAGTGGGTCTTTCCTTACAAATCTATAATTCACATGACTCAATCAGGCGCACTGTATGTGTGCTTTATAAGAGCTTTATCGAATTAGATTATTATGTATAGTAGAACTTGGAAGGGATTGCCTGCTTCTGATTGTGATTTAAGTGCAGTACTAGAATCACTGAAGAAATGTAATCAAGCCAGGTAGCTGCACTCTATACTGTACTGTTGGCCAGTTGACTCTAGACAGGCTGAATTGAAACGAAAGCACAGAAAGGGTAAACGAAGAAAGCAGTAAGGGGTTGTATTTACAAAGTTGTGTGGTGCCCAGGGCCGGACTTACTATTGGGCTTGACTGGGCTCAAGCCCAGGGGCCCCGCCCAATAGGGGGCCCCGCAGCCCTGCCAAGATACATAGCTGAACCTGTCACTCAGAGGGACACTGTCAGCTGCTAGGAGATTTGGAACAGCGAGAGAAGCGGGGGCGGGGCTGTGCTGTGAACAGTAGGCTGAGGGGCTGAGGAAATATGTAACAGCGAGGGCTGGAGGAGCAAGTCTGTGTATTGTGCAGCAGACGGAGTGTAACTCCCCTCCCCCTCTCCAGCCCGCCACATTTGACTACACAGATGCTGAATGGGGGAGCTGGGAGGGAGATACCCAGCACCTGAAGCCCCAGGAGGACATAGCAGAGGAAGGTATGACTATAGGAAGATCCTGCAGCACTGAGCACACATCATTCTGGCTGAATGGGAAGAAGATGGTGGGGAGCCCTGCACAGTCACATGCAATGCTGGCCGGACAGTGTCTTCCAGAAATGTGTCTTTAGACAGTGCAAAGTTACTGATCAGCCCCTCCCTCTGTAATCTTTGTTTTTTCTTTATAGCTGCACACTGTGATCAGATTTCTGGAAGACCCTGCAGCCCCCCAGCTTTGTGTATTCAGTGAGGGGTCACACTTGGCTGATTGTTAACCATTTCAGCTCAGCTATTTAGCCAGAGCTCTCTATGTGCTGCACAGTTTGATGTTTTTGTGAAGGATTTTGTGCTGATTCAGGCTAGAAGTTTCACAGACCCATTAACTGTTTACTGTCCTCCACTAATCCTGACCAGATCAATGTTTGTAAGAAAAATGTTCTTTTGGAAATGAAATGTGCTGCTGCCTTGTCACTTGGTTGCACTTTTCAAAGAAGAATTACTGACTTGATCTTGCAGAACCGGTTTAAATAGAGTGTCACAGTCCTGCAATACTATATATATGTACACTGAGTTCAACCATATCAGCAGTCTCTGACCATCTCTTGTACCGTGTCTGCAGTCTCTGACCATCCCATGTACCGTGTCTGCAGTCTCTGACCATCCCATGTACCGTGTCTGCAGGCTCTGACCATCTCTTGTACCGTGTCTGCAGTCTCTGATCATCTCTTGTACCGTGTCTGCAGTCTCTGATCATCTCTCTTACCGTGTCTGCAGTCTCTGACCATCCCATGTATCGTGTCTGCAGTCTCTGACCATCCCATGTACCGTGTCTGCAGTCTCTGACCATCCCATGTACCGTGTCTGCAGTCTCTGACCATCCCATGTACCGTGTCTGCAGTCTCTGACCATCCCATGTACCGTGTCTGCAGGCTCTGACCATCTCTTGTACCGTGTCTGCAGGCTCTGACCATCTCTTGTACCGTGTCTGCAGGCTCTGACCATCTCTTGTACCGTGTCTGCAGTCTCTGACCATCTCTTGTACCGTGTCTGTAGTCTCTGACCATCTCTTGTACCGTGTCTGCAGTCTCTGATCCTCTCTTGTTCCCTGTCTGCAGTCTCTGATCCTCTCTTGTTCCCTGTCTGCAGTCTCTGATCCTCTCTTGTTCTTGCTCTTGAGTGATATGAGGTGTATATGTGTGACATAGGCTGCATATGAGTGACATTATACACACATACACAGAAAATGTTCACACATATATTAATGTGTCATGTGGGGGGTCTTGTTGCGTCACCTCCCTGAAATTAGTTTTTGCAGGTTGGGATTAGGGATGAGCTCCGGCGTGTTCATACACTCTATGTGCAGAGCCCGCCAGGAAGTCAGCGCAACGCAGCACACATCGGGGCAATGTCTCACTGCCTGTGATTCGCGCAGCGCTGCACCAACTTCCTGGCGGGCTCTGCACGGGGAGTGTGCGAACACGCTGGAGCTCATCCCTAGTTGGGATGTCTGTGACTGTGAGCCGAGCCAAGTATACTCGGCTACTCTCGGCTCCGCTTGGGACTGCGAGCAGACCCGAGAGCCGCAAAGATACACAGGACTCTGTATCTCTGCGGCGCCATTTTTAAACTTCAAGACTGCAATGACGACAAGGCTGCAAATTACACTGACAAGGCTGCATTGATGGGCATATAAATGTAAGTTTTTTTTCTCAAACTTCCCTCCTAAACTTTGGGCGTGTGTTATACGCCAGTGTGTGTTATACGGTAATGTATAGCAGGTAGGGCCCGAAAGTGGCTCAAGCCCAGGGGCCCCCGACCACCCTAAGTCCTGCCCTGTTGGTGCCAGTTATATTCGTAGTAATTGCTGTAACAATCTTAATGGCTAGTAACACATACATTACTTTGTAAATTGATCTTAAATGTATTTAAAAGTATACTTTAAAGCAGAACTAAAGCTAGCTTTTAGAAGACTGCAAGTAAGCAGCTCTTTATTGCAGAAGAGACATGCTAGGTCTCTTCTACAAAAATACACAACTATCTGCCTGCTTACAATTTTCTATTGAATGTACCCTGAACTGTGCATGTACAGCTCATTGAGCATTCCCAGCACACTGTGGCTGTGCCAGAACGACTTACCCCCCCATGCACATTTCCCCACTGGATAATCAAGAGGCCGAAAACCCAACACCCAGGAAGAAGATGACAGCAGCTGGCGAGCGATGTAACTAACGCTTCACTGAAAGATGGAGGGGTGGGCATATTGAGGATTTTAGTTCCGCTTTAAGGGCTTCCTGTAACAGTTATTGATATGATTAATTCCATTTTATTACCTACAATCAGGGCTATTAGTATCCATAGTTACAAAAACAGCCATCATTCATGACCACGTTCTGCTCAAGGGGTGAGATTTCAACACTGCCTTAAATGACACAAAAAAAGTAGAGCTCTTCTTTGGGATCTTAATACAGGTTACACTTGACTTTTAAGTTTGTAAATATCTAGTATATATTTTTGCTGACTTTTTTTTGTATTCTGTTCTGTTTCTTAGCTGATTCTGTCTTAACTTAATTTTTTATTTATTTTTTCCTCCTACAGAGATTTTAAAAGTAAGAACGTATTGTTGAAAAATGACCTGACGGCAATTTTGGCAGATTTCGGGTTAGCTGTACGATTTGAACCTGGAAAACCTCCTGGTGATACTCATGGGCAGGCAAGTATTCTCCTAATTTCTTAAAGTGTATCTAAAGCCAGTTTTTTTTTTTGGGGGGGGGTTCCCTGTTTTAAATACAGCTGGCAAGGGTTGGAACCACTGTCGGGTTTCATTTGCGTTCTATGTTTTTACTAGGGATATTTACACTCAATTCGTCCTGATGACTAGTGTCACTGGGACTGAAAATAAAAAAAAATCTAAAATTTGGGGTTGTAGGGTTGCAGGAATAGTAATGGTGGAAAATCTTCCAATGAGGGCATTTTTTCTGGATGATTTTGCTCACTTTGGAGAGATCTCCTCTAACTTCCTGTTGTATCTCAAGACAGGAAGGAATTTCTTCCCAATGGGACAAATATTGAAAGGGGTTTTAACTATGACTTAGTCTAGCCGTGCCTAAAAGAAAAAAAAAGAAAGTTTTGGCTTTAGATGTGCAAACTATACTTACCTGAGCCCCCCCCCCCCTCTATCCAGCAACGTACATGAGCAGCTCTCCTGGGTTGGTCTCTCCTCATTGACTCACACAGCAGTGGCAGCCCTTGGCTCCAGCTGCTGTTATTAACAGCCAGTGAGCCAATGAGAGGAGAGTGGGGGGCAGTGGTCAAGTCACGCTGTGTGTGAATGGATAATGTCTGTTTACAGGAGTGTGGTTTGGGAGCGAGCCTGCTTCAGTGCACCAATAGCAGGAGGCTTGCTATGGGGGCAGTCCACAGAGTGGAGGAACCAGGACTGCCAGCGGGAGACCCAAAAAGAAGCGGATTAGGACTGCTCTGTGCAAAACCATTACACAGAGCAGATAAGTAAAACATGTGCCGGCGTATAACATGCACCCCACGTTTAGGAGGGAATTTAAAAGAAAAAAACTTTTAGGAAGGAAGTTTAAGGAAAAAAACTTGCATTTAAATGCCCATCAATGCATCCTTATCAGTGTCATTTGCAGCCTTGCATTGCAGCCTTGTCAGTCATTTGCAGCCTTGTCAGTTGATTGCAGCCTTGTCAGTTGATTGCAGCCTTGTCAGTCGTTTGCAGGCTTGTCAGTGTCTTTGCCATTTTAAAAATGGCGCCGCTGAGATACAGAGCGGATCTACCCAAGAACGGCCGAAAATACCTGAAAGCCGCCGAGAGTGGCATAGAAGGTTAGGAACGGCGGGGGATCAGCGTATAACACGCACCCCTGATTTCCCCCTGATTTTAGGGGGAAATAAGTGCGTGTTATAGGCCGATAAATACAGTGTTTGCTATACTAAAAAGATTTCCTTTTACTTCCTGTTGCATCTACAGTACAGAAAGTAAAGGGAAATCTCCCCATGACAAATGGGGGGGAGGTCTTGGCTGTTTATGTGCTTTATTTTTTAACTTTCACTAGATGTATTTTTCCAATCCATTTCCTATGCAATGTGATGGAAAACTTTGCCATATTTTATCTAGGTTGGAACGAGGAGGTATATGGCTCCAGAGGTGCTAGAAGGAGCAATAAACTTCCAGCGAGATGCCTTTCTCAGGATAGACATGTACGCCATGGGGCTCGTTCTGTGGGAGATTGTAGCTAGATGTACAGCTGTCGATGGTAAGTTTTTAATGCCCCTAGAGATATCTTAGGCTAACATTTGCTTACAAGATGTTGTGGCATACATTGTATATGACTTACTGAAACTGGAGAGTGCAAAATCTGGTGCAGCTCTGCATAGAAACCAATCGGCTTCCATGTTTTTTTTTTATCAATGCTTAATTGAACAAACTGAAGTTATCAGCTGATTGGCTACCATACACAGCTGCACCAGATTTTGCACTCTCTGGCTTTATTAAATCTACCCCAAAGTGTCACTAAGCCCACATTCAAACTGAGGGCAGATTTGGAATCGTGCAAATTCAGCTGAACTCACACGATTTCAAACCGGCATTTCAGTGCGAGTTCGGGGGCGTTTTGATAGACATCTGTGTGGGTTCATGGACAGATGTCTGTTGAAATCAAGCCCAAAGTCTCCAAAAGTAGTGCAGAAACTACTTGAGAATTGGTTTGGCACCGTAAAATTGGCATTGCACCGATTTAGACGGTGCCATTGCCAGAAAATAGGCTCTGATTTGGCATGCAATTTGACATGTCAAATCACATGCCAAATTGGACAATGTGAACGTGGGCTAATGGCAAAAATGTGGTTTTTTTAGTTTGGGATTGAGTGGAGAGGCATTAGAACATCTGTCTGTTTTTATTGCTGCCTGTGACTTGTTGGGGAGATTCAAGGCTCGGTGCATACTGCTGCAACACCAACGTGATTCGACTCTCCCTGTGACTTTGCCTTGCAGCTTCCTTACCACTTGGATGGTATTTAGGACTTGTAAAAAGTCTGAAATCCACCCAAGTCGGACCAAAGTAGTGCAGGAACCTTTTCTAAAGTCAGAGTGACTTGTGTAGTATCAGTTAAGACGCCTCTCATAGGAAAACATTACATTTGACATGTCATGCAACTTACGGTCTCACAAGTCGGAGCAGTGTGAACCAAACCTAGATCCAAAATCCTCTGAATACAGAAAAAGGCACATTTTCTTTTTCACCTAGTCAGAGAATTATGTAAATAATAAAATGATTCGGTTAGGGTGAAAGGTCAGATTTGTGTCAAAATCATATTTTGTATGTAAGGATTAAAGAAAAAACAAAAAACTTGGTGTTTTAGGCTAGGTTCACACTATTGCGATGCGGGAACGCCGCGAATCCGCGGCGTTTTCCCGCATCGCTCACCTCCCGCCGGCAGTTCACACTGCCCTATGCGGACGGCTGGGGGTGTCAATGTTATGTTAATGACACCCCCAGATCCGTCGGCATATCGCAGTGCGATCTGCCGACTCGCACAGGAATCGGATCGCATGGTGTGAACCCCCATGCGATCCGATTCCGTTGCGGACCCAAAAAAGGGTCCTGTGCGAGTTTGCTGCGGGACAGCTGCGAGTTCAGCCATACTATCTGTATGGCTGAACTCGCAGTGCTACGGAGATCGGATGTGATTTGCTGTGCGAATCGCATCCGGTTCTCCCCCCGCAGCGGTGTGAACCCAGCCTTAGTGTGTTTAGGTGGGATGAAAAAAACAGCCCTACTAAAACAAAACGCAAATATACACGCGTGATATCGCCGCAAACAGCATTAGTAGGAGAATTTTATTTTGTTTTGTTTTTGGTGGGGGGTCATGGTAATGGCAAGAGATGTATACAGCCAAAGTTTAAAAAAGATATTGATATGTACAACTTTACTAACGTGTCAACGTTGAAAAACTGCATTCAAGCATAAAGATTTTTATTTTTTTGCCTTCAGGCATTAAGGGGATAAAAAAAGAAAAAAATTGCCTCGAAGCAGACAGAGGGATAAAGAGTAAAGTTTATTTCCTAGCTGGAGTTCAGATTTAAGGCAAGAAGACTTGTCTCGGTGTTCCTCCTTAGAAATGTTCTCGACTCTTCTACTGGTCTTTTAGTGTAATACTGCTTCTGCCACGTATTGTACATTATTTTCAATAATAATTAATACATGTGTTTTAATATGTCTGCCTTATCTGCATTGATATAAGTATAAAGAAAAGTAGATAAAATACAAATATCTCTCATGAATTTTTACATTCTAAAATTCACAGTTTAATAAATTGTTATTAAAGCTAAAATGTCACCATAAAAAAGAGCAAAAGTTCTTTTATAGCTTTAGTAAGCCCACCTACCTGTAATAAAGTACCGTATTTATCGGTGTATAACACACGCTGGCGTATAACACGCACCCCAAGATTAGGGGGGAATTTTAAAAAAACTTTTAGGAGGGAAGTTTAGGAAGGAAAAAAACTTACATTTAAATGCCGTATCAGTGTCCATTGCAGTATTTTCATTGCAGCATTGTCAGTGCAGCCTTGCCCCCAGTGTCCATCGCTTGGACGATTTAAAATTGGTGGGGGGGGCGCAGGGCCCCCTTTCCCCAAAGCACCCCCCCATGTTGAGGGCACGCGGCCTGGTATGGCTCAGGAGGGTGGGGGCAGCTCGCTCATCCCCACCCCCTTTCCTGACCGGCCGGGCTGCATGCTCGGATAAGGGTCTGCTATGGACCTTGGGGGAACCCCCACGCCGTTTTTTCGACGTAGGGCTTCCCCTTTAAGTCCATACCAGGTGACGGGGCTCGCGAGGTGTCAATCTCTCCGATGGAGGCAGTGACATTGACTTCCTGCGCTAGTCCCATCTACCTGGAGTCACATTCAAAATGAACAGACTTTTCTCCGTGTGTGGGCAAGTCTGTTAATTTCAAAAGTCCGGCGGACTAGCACACAGACGGGGGGATTGTCTGCTGGACTGCCGAGTCCAGCAGACAATTTTGAGTCAAAACTTCTTTCTAAGTCCGCCGGACTTTTGGAAAGAAAAAGTCAGCCGGAGCCCACACACAGGCGGATTGTCTGGCGGACACAGGTCCGCCGGATAGTCCGATCGTTTGTTCGCGGCATTAGTGTACTTAGAAGTTATTTGATGAAAATAAACTATTATCACTTTTAATTCCCAAAGCAATCTTAATTTACAGAATTTACTTAGCGCTGTACTTCTTTTTTTTCTATTTTTTTTTTTTTTTTTTTTATGGCTGAACTTCAGTTTTAAGCATAAAAAAAAATCTGGGTTTGTGTGGGGCCTGTTTATTGAGTATATGTTACTGCTTCATTTTCCAGGGCCCGTTGATGAGTATATGTTACCATTTGAAGAAGAGATCGGTCAGCATCCTTCTTTAGAAGACTTACAGGAAGTAGTGGTGCACAAGAAGATGCGCCCTGTATTTAAAGACCACTGGTTAAAACATCCAGTAAGTGCCACTTAATTTTATTTCATTAAAATATTCTCAGCCTACTTTGGCTTTATCAACAAAAACAAATTTATCTTCCCTCTGTTCTCATTTTATGTTTCAATCATTTTTATTGTTTTCAGAATTACGGTAAAACATAACATAATACAAAAAAGAGTGCAGAAGTTTTCAATGATGACATGCATTAAGGGTAAAGAGTTTAAGACAGGAATCCATGGAAGACCACAATTGGGTGTCAGGAACTGACCCAAAGTAGATAACTATGAGAAAACTTGTATTGCAAAACATGCGCGGTTATAGTCCAAAAAGAGGCCAGGCAACCAATGAGCCTTTCATCAGTCCAACCTTGTACATTCAATGAAGGAGCAAGCAAGACAGGGTTTCAGGCATGCATGCGCCCCGCTCGCCCTACTCCCTTGTGATTGGACACAGCGGGAGTTCACCTGCAGATCCTGGCCAAAGATTCATGCCTGGCACCTGCTGATCTGCAGTATCGAATCACAGCCTAGAGCCCTGTGTTGATAAACAACATAGGGCTCTATACAGAAGGAAGAACTGCTTTGTTTCTTTTCCTTGTAAAGCAGGGAAAATAAACAAATCTGTGTATTAGAAAATAGCATGAAGTTAACACATTAACAATTGTTAGGCACACAATTAACCCCTTGATTGCCCATAGATGTTAACCCCTTCCCAGCCAGTGTTGTTAGCACAGTGACTGTGTATATTAGCAGTGATCACTGTAATGCATCGCTGCTGATATCAGTGGTAGTTATTTCCCACAAAGTGTCGGTGTTGGATTTCCCACCACGCTATGATAGTCCTACTATAAGTTGCTAATTTCTGCCATTAATAGTATTAAAAAAATAATAATAATAATTCCAATATATAGCTCATAGTTTGTAGACGCTATAACTTTTACGCAAACCAATTAATGTACATTTATTATTTTTTCTTGTTTTTTTTCTTTACCAAAGACATGTAGCAGAATACATTTTGGTCTAAATTTATGAGGAAATATTTTTTAAAACTATTTTTTTTTTAAATATTTTTTATTGGATAGGTTTTATAGCAGAAAGTAAAAAAAAAAAAAAAAAAAAAAAAGTTATTATCTTTTTTTTCATTTATATCATTTAAAAAAAGATTCAGTAGTGATCAAATACCACCAAAAAATATAAATTTAGTTTGGGTACAGTGTTACATGTCCCGCAATTGACAGTTAAATTAGTTCAGTGCTGAATAGCAAAATATAGGTTGGTCGTGAAGGGGGCAAAATTTTCCGGCGCTCATGTAGTAAAGATAAAAAAAGCATGAAATCAATATTTGCATATTGAGTCTATGTTGGTGACCCAAAGAGTAGACGTAAGAGAGCCTGCATTAATCAGGCAGCAATAATTTTAGATGAAAAGGTCAGCGATAGCAGCCTCCGTGTTTTTCTTAAGAGAATAACTTTAATAAGGTCTGTGGATTCCTTAAATTTTCTACTAATGTCTACATTGGTACTAAACTGGCAGTGATACCAGGCTACATTAGGCCAGGTTCTACATGAAAATGAAATTGTGTGTTGAGTTGTCTTTATCCTGACTAGAGAAAGTTTATACATAAATGATGCACCAGTGTTGGAAGAGTCTTCACAAAGATGGATTTTGGGTGCTATGGGCAACATTGATAATTTTGCTTCTATTGTCACAGATCTGTCCAAATGGTGTAACTTTTTTGATTGACATGCTATAGATATGAAGCATTTACTGTAACCCTTTATTTTGTCAGGGTTTGGCTCAGTTATGTGTCACAATTGAAGAGTGCTGGGACCATGATGCAGAAGCGCGGCTGTCTGCAGGCTGTGTGGAGGAACGCATTTCTCAAATCCGAAAATCAGTGAATGGCACTACCTCGGACTGCCTTGTATCCATTGTTACATCTGTCACCAATGTGGACTTGCCGCCCAAAGAGTCCAGTATCTGAGTCATTGTTGCTTTCGTCTTTCCAGACTCAAGGTTCAAAACAGCAGAAAAATTATGAAAAACACTTCTATATAAAAATATAAAAAAGGAAAAAAAATGCATCCACACACACACACACACACGAACGCAGCTGCTATTTTAACTTGACTTTTTTATTATTATGGGTTTTTGTTGAATTTTTTTTTTTTTTTTTCGAATTTTTATTTTGTTTCTCGTTGGGATGGGTTGGATCAATTTTACCAGCACGTTGTTCTATTGTGTACATATATATAAATATATGAATATTAAAAAATCAAAAACTGTAAAAAAACAAAAAGAAAAAAAAACAAAATGAACATCTCAGCAAGCATTCAGGTGCCGACTTATGAATGCAAAAAGGTGAAGGTACTTCAGAACCTCAGTAAACTCCTTTTTAGGTAATATATTGGTTTCTCTTATGTGTGAGGTTCTCGGGAGAGGACCCATTGGAGACCACCTACAAAATGCTGCAAACTTTGTAGTAAGCTAAAGACTGTTACATAAGATACACCTTCCACAAACAGGATTTCCTCTCAACAACCGTGATCACCTTCTATTCTTACCTTCTGGACCTAGCTCTCCAAAAATTGTCTGTTGTGTCTTTTACGGATCTAACGGGTGTCTTTGTAACATGTAGAGAAACTCAAAACCGAATGTTCTCTCATTTTGAGAGCTAAATATTTCAGAGGTTCTTTGTGTGGGCAGGGCAGATGGTGGTTGCACATTGCAGCATTTGGCAAATGGTTTATTGCTATGAAGCTACTCCTCAGGTAAAATTATTTAAAGGGGGAAGGATGCTTTTTCAGAGCAGAGCGTTGCCATACAAAACCAGGACAGAGAAAGGAAGACCTTAATAGTCTCATGGTGTGGTTTAGTATAACCTAAGAATGATGATCTTGCAGTGCTTCGGCTATGGAGAATGTTCATGTTCTAACTAGTGGCTGTGGAAGGATGTGGGGGGGGGGGGGGGGCATTACATCTCCATAGTTTTAGCTTGCACAGACCTGATCTACAAAGTCCATATAGGCAATTAAGAACACCGATATACTGGAAATGTATTTTTTCATGTTCAGGAAATGTCAGCTGCCTTGTTAGATAACCAGGTGACTCCACACTAGCATCAACGGGTCATGAGCTTGGCAACCATTAAAAGCTTTAAACAAAAACAGTCTGTTCACGTGATGCATGTAAACATCCTTTTTACCTGCATTGGTGTTGCTGTAAGGTATTCCTTCTCTGTACCTTGGAATTTTAAAACCTAGCTTGGTGCATATTCAGATCCCACTAGATTTGCCATAACCTTGCTCAAGTCAGTGAATGTTTCTGATGCTGCTGATTCAATACTTGGATACATTTTTCATCTGCAAAACAAGCAATGTTTTTTTAGTTTTAGTTTTTTTTGTTTTTGTTTTTTAATAAACGCATTCAATTTACGTGGCTTCCAAGGTAGACCTCTTCAAGTGTTGGGTAACTGCACAGTTTACGCATTGTGTCGTATCCAATACATGATGGAGTTCAATTACAAAAGAAAAAGTAGATAAAATTTCAAAAAATGTCATGACCATAGACCACCTCAAACCAGAAATACCTCAGAATTTTGTACTTGTATAAGTTTATTATATATTTTTAGTTGTGTTGTCTTGTAGTAAGTATATTTTAATGTAAGTTGGCTTTTCTGACAAGGGAATTTAAAAAAAAAATAAAAGGAAAAAAAAATAATTTTCAGAATCTCTTAGGAAGTGCTACCTTTTTGTTTTTATAAGAGCACCATTGTAAATAATTGTATAAATTTGTAGATGAACTGCCTAAATAAGATAATTTGGTATCATTCATACATTTGTAATGGCTGTTTGGCCATGTATAGTTTTATCTGACAGTAAGCCTTTTCTTTTTCTGTCATTCCTATTCTGGATTTTCTTTGTCTGCAGAGTGACATTTAAAAGACTTGCAGTTGGTAGTTTCCTACCATGCTTTCCATGTAAAAAAAAAAATTTGTGAGGAAAGGAAGGGATTGGGCGTTAATATGGTTATTATGATTATCTAAATGTAAGCTACATATATTCTTTTATGTGTTTGTTAATGTGCCTTTATTCACAAATACTGTTAACAAAGACTATTTAGTCTTTTTCTTTAATTGCACCTTGGATATCCATTTTTTTTTTTTTTTATTAGGAAAGGCTTACTGTCATCTCTCAATTATGTCAAAGTGAACTTTGCAGCTGTTCTGTTTTTCCTTCCCTAATTAAAAAAAAAAGCAAATCTCAGAAGCTTTAATGTCCTAAGTACAAGTGCCATATTTGATTTGATAGCCTTCTACTAAGATGTATGTCTTTTTAGACAGTATGATCATGTGATTAGAATGTTGTTGCAAAAATGGCACATTATGTGCCTGACTTTTTTTTTTTTATTGCCAATTTTAGCATTATTTTAGAAGTTTTTATATTATGTTGTCAGTACTACACAACCAAACCTGGAATATATGAAAAATAACCAGAATCTGTATGTGGGATTTTATTGTACAATCTGTACAAACCCTTTTTTTCTGTAGGGAATAAATTGTTACATTACTGTAACATAAGTTATGTTATGTGTTTAGTGGAACAAAAATCTTTTTTTTTTTTATTACAACATGTTGTGTTCATGAGGGTGAATACATCAACTCTATGCTTCATTCTGAAGAATTTCATGTGGGGGGAAAAAATACTTTTCATTTTTTTTAGGTAACCAAAATAATCTTTTACTTAAATGCAGAACACAATTTTACAAAGTGTTGCATGAAGATTTGCTTTTGAAGTATTGCTTTCAGCAGTTAAATTAGCTTAGCCGTAGGGAAATGTTCACAAATATGTGTGTGTGTGTGTGTGTGTGTGTGTGTGTGTATGTATATATATATATATATATATATATATATATATATATATATATACATATCTATCTCATACACATTTTAAACATCCCATGAACATTACCTGACATTCACTTTTTAAGCAATGTAACTAGGATGTAAATATCCATTTGTTGGTCATTAAACATTTAACATAACTTTTGTATATTTTTTTAGATTAAATCAGTTTGACATGTAACCTAAATATAACAGAATTTGTCTATGAAAAATACCTAAAGAAAGCATTGCTACGTTTTTCAAGGTCTTACAGAAGTGAAACTCTTCCAAAACCAAAGGTTGATAAATTTAGGGAGACTATAAGAATGATTCAGTTTCAAAGAGACAACGAGAAATATGCAGACGTACATTGAGAGTTGATTGTGAATATATTACAGTACTAGCAAACAAAATGTCAAAATAATTAATATGCTTGTCAAATCAGAGAATAATATAACAAAATAGAAACAAGTCTTTATAATTTTGGTGTTTTTTTGTTTTTTTTTTATAGACACCAAGTAATATCTAGACATTACATGCCAATCCATGTAATAAGGCAAAAGTAAATTATAATGATGTTATTTTGAAACGTATTTCATAAAGGAAGAGTAACTGTGAAAATGTGAATATATGTGGAAAATATTAAAGTACTTCACACTTTTAATTATGTGTATTATGGTTGGTATATGGATGTACTTTTTTCCACAGATATGTAAATTCCAATAGTTTGGACTTTTTTAAATCCACTCTCAAAATTTACAGTCTGCATTCCTGTAACTTTTAAAATTGTTTCCTAAAAAAAAAAAAAATGCCAATCTGAAAACCTAGCGACTTGATATGTATAATAAATAGAAATGGGGAAAGTTAGCAATAATTTTACACTAAAATATGATAGTAGATGTTTGTATTATTCAGATGCAATAGCGAAGTTTTCTGTTAGAACCTTGAAAAATTTTGTAGCAATTTTTTTTTAAACGTAACAGTGATGGTCGTTCTGTTAATTATTCTATTTATGTGCATACCTTTTTATTATGGTCATCTATTTTCTATTAACAACAATTCTGTTAACATTTGTGCATTCTGTATATCTCATGGATTATGATAAGACCTCAAATCTTTTGTAATTTCCTCTGTGATGGAACACTTTTTTAAATGTTTTAAAGCTAAACAAGAATATGTTTGTGCCTTTGTTTCACTAGGGAGGAACAAAACAGCTGTGCAAAGCTTCATAATTTGACTCATCATTTACCTACATTTTATTTTCTAATGGTCTTGTAATTATTGTTCTGACTCTTGGGATTCAGTGACTTTTTTAAACCAATTACCTCATAGCTCCCGTTAAACAGTATTGCATTACGGATATCCCATTTAAATAGATGAGGACCTTTTGTGTGGATTTCTGAAATTTGAAAAATGTGTTAAAAGATTTTTTTTTCTTTTTTTTTACAAAAAAGCTAAATTAGAACTTTCCCTCCCCAGATCCAAAGTATAGATTCCGGATGGCATCCTGTGGGCTGTCAGTTGATTTATTTCATAGTATACATTTTTACAACCCTGACTAATTTGTTAAGCTTAATGGCAAATATCTTGTTTCTTCATTTTCTTGGTTTAAATTTGTACATGGCTAATTTAAAATAAAGAAAAGAGAAAGCAGGTTGTGAATCAGGTAATGCAAATATAAAGTCACCCAGAAATGTATGGAGAGATATGTTTTTTTGTTAGAAAATGCTTAATTTATTTACATAAAAAATAATTAATTACATCCCCCAAGTGACTTTACTATGTGCCAAAAAATAAATATAGGAAATACTATTTAAAATTTTAGTATTTTTTTTTTCAGATTTGTCCTGATTTAAAAAAAAAAAAAAATCATGTTTAAGCCATACATGGGTCGAATTTCAAAATAATTTTCTGTAGCAACATGAGGTGAAATTAAAGGCTTGGTTGGTCAAATTTCGAAAATCAATTGTGGCACCATCGGATCAATAAAGGCTCAAAATTTCTGATTTTGAAAACAAAATTTGTTCGGAATTCGACCACGTATGGCCAGCCTTAATTTGTTTTAAATCCCCCAAAAAATCCAAAAAAGAATCTGTTGCTTTTGTTTACAGTAAGAAAAGCTAAATACTAGCTGGTAGAAAATGCATTCCTTAAGAACTCTCTAGCTTTTTTTAATGCGCATTATATTTCAGGTATATTTCCACACAGGTTGTTAAACTTTTAAGGATAGTCCATGCCTTGCTTATGCTTACCATGCCAATCTTTGATATAAAGAGTCAGAGCCCATTACTCACATATGTTATTTTGAGAAAGGAATGGGTGAGATGAATTTACGTCCATTTTATTTTTCAGTGAAAAGGAACTTCTTTAGTAATATTTCTGTAAATCCGACGGAAAAGAAAAGTTGGCTTTGTCAGTGTTTGAGTATGTGTCAAACGTTTGTGTACATAGTGGTTCTTAGATTCTTATTTTGAAGAATCTGGTCCAAGGGTATTGTAATGTCTCCAATCATGGAGAAGCATAGTAAGATGC
Source organism: Lithobates pipiens (assembly GCF_037356315.1). NCBI lineage: Eukaryota > Metazoa > Chordata > Amphibia > Anura > Ranidae > Lithobates > Lithobates pipiens. The sequence continues at coordinate 120,337,052 of NW_027507764.1, forward strand.
AATTAATCACCTTGAAGTATCAATTTCAAAAGCTATTTGTTTGGATAAAATTTAATCACTGGCGTCTTAACTGTAACTATTTTCTCAATCTGCACAATGCCGTTTTCAAAGAAAAACTTAAGCTTTAATTCATGTTGTTCCTATAGTTAAACCTAGCTACACGTGCATTTCTTTTTTTTAGTGCTAGGAGATTGAAAAATCAAAGTATGTTCTGTCCACTGGGGAGGTTTTATCCAAACCTTTTTTCTGAAAATGAAAATATAATTTTAAAAGACCAAATACTAAATTCCCGGGGTCTCTTTATATATTACATTTTATTGAAATTTTAGAACAGGGATATACAACAAAACCACACATCGTGGAAACAAAGAAACCGGGCACTATAAGAACAGTACCAGCCTACATCAAAAAAAGGAAGAGGAAAAAACACACACACATACACGCACACACACACGCACACACACACTTGTCCATACGGAACATGCACAGTTCACGAACCTCCATCAGGAGGCAGATATACAGCTACTCTGGCGTGATGACATCTCCTTCAACCATATGAGCTAATACATTTAAAAAAAAAATACATAGTTTGTATACTTTATTCTCTACATGTTTGCTTAATTGATGACTTTTACTATAGGAACATCATGCATTATGGGTTTCTAGTTTTTTCTTAAATTCTGTAAGGTCATCTGTGTACAAATTGCATGTTCAGTGAAAGTCTAGGTTGACCTTTGTGTTGATCTTCAAAGTTTATCAGGAATCCTATTTTTTTTTTTTTTTTTTTGAGATTGTAAGAATTAATTGTTATTTAATTTTTGGGAAAGGGGACACATTTCTGAATGTATCATTTAGAATTAATTTAAACACAACTGTCTTATGAACATGTATAATATGCTGACAGTAGGATCCTCCAAATATTTCTTTTTTATTAACTTGTTAAATACTTCAAGGAAAAAGTGTATGCTGTTAACATTCTTTGTACAAAGATTTTTTAAATCTGTTTTTACAGAAGAAAAAAAAGAATACTTTTGTTTTTGGTAACTGTACTAAGCAGCTTGGTGGGAAGTTTTGATGATGGTCAATGTGTTTTTTTTTTTTTCTTTTTTCTTTTTTTTTTTGTATTTAGTCCCAATTCATAAAGTACCATTTGAATACAATGCAAAGTGAAATCATGTGTGTTATATTTCACAATTGTAGCTATAATTATATGTAGCAGAGATAGCTTGTACTACTGATTTAACAATCATTATTCTAAAATATCCTGTTTAAAGAATATATATATAAATATAAGTATACACTTATATATACAGTTGAGCCTGTTGCTGTAACCCATTTGAATTGATGGACTTTGAGGGACATATTTATTTATTCTACTATGTGTTTAAATAGATATGTCCATCAGTAAAACATGTGTTTATTACATTGCAGGTAAATAATTAAGGTGGTTTTAAGAGAACAATGTATCATAGTTGATAATTTGCTGTGAAGCTTTGTCCCCTTTTACTGTAGTCTGTTTAGAAGAGAAATGTATCAGGTTTGAGATTAGACATTGTGAAGTTCTGGTTTGACTGCTTTATTTTTCACTGGGTGCCAGGATAAATTGTCATGAATGTAGTATTTGCCCTGTGAGAAGCAGTCAGACCATAACCAATATGAGGACTTTTTAGAAAGGACTATTTCAAGTTTATCTTTTTTTGTATATGAAATTGAACAATAAATTACAGGTAAAAAATGATCTGGTGGTGTTGGTTTGTTTTGCATTATATAGTATACTGACACACAATTATTTAAATAGGACCTTTTACTTTTGTTGCCTATAAGACTGTATACCCTGGCAAAGTATTTCGATTATTTTTGTGCATCCCTTTGTCTTGTTTAGCCCCATTCACAGGGGCAGAATGTTGGATGACATTGGACGGTTCAATAAACACTGGCTCACATTTGGGCCCGTGTGTAAGGCAACCGACCGGCTCCCAATCAGCGCACTCAGCCAATGGCTGAGAGCGCTGATCAGAGTGTTCTGGTGGGGGGGGGGGGCATCTCCCTGTCAGAACACAACAGATCAGCGGGGGGATATTGCTGTGCCGGCTCCCAATCAGCACTGTCAGCCAATGACTGAGAGCGCTGATCAGAGTGTTCTGGTGGGGGGGCCATCTCCCTGTCAGAACACAACAGATCAGCGGGGGGAGATTGCTGTACTAATATCAGATCATCAGTACAGCGGCTCTGACTGGAGCTGACAGTTTTTTTTCCCTTCAACCTGCTGGGTGTACCAGGCTTAACACAGTCCTGGCATAGCGTATGCAAATGCAGCTGGCTTCCTAAACATTGGCCACGTTCTGGTTCCTAGTAGTCAAGTGACATTACCTGCCTGGAGCCAATTTGCTGACAGTCCCTTCACAACGACGGTGTTTGCATACTGTATGCTAGGATTTTAACTACTATGTTTTCTTCAGCTCTTGAAATAAAGTGGCAGCAGGTACCCATATACAGTATTATTCCAAAAGTGTGATCCATACTGGTGTACTATAAATATGAACATTCATATATTTGAAAAGTGCAGGGATTGTCCAAATGTGCATTAGTTATGCTTGTGGATGGAGGAGAGCGTGACTGCAGATGCCCCTAGTAGTTTACTCCCAAGCAGCATCAGGTGCTTGTTACATGGTCTACTTCTTGCATTGTAGTGCCACATAATGATTCTGTTTTACTGCTCCCTCTCAAAAATGTGAGCCCTAGTTGAATCACTGACAAATTTGTCCTTATGTTGTTGTTCTCTTACAGTCCATATCTAATCTGTCACTGTCGAATTCAACACAAAGGTCTTCCATTGAACCACACAGCAGAATGTTCCAGTATCGCTTTACATTTTTCATAAATTATCTGATAACAAATGCACATGCCTCTACATACTGGAGGAGCCTGATTAATGGACATTCCATTCACATTAATTTGTTATGGGTGAAATATAGGAGTTGTCATTGCAGACTTCCATCTAAAAATGTACACCTTTGGAATCATACCCAGACCCCCATTGTGGGCCAGCCTGTAATGTTTTCCTTGGGCACTGTGTCTTGTGTTTGGGGCTCGCCTTATTAAATGGAGCAGCCAGTGAGTCAACCACAGGGTGCTATATAAGGACCATGGTCTATCCTTATGGCACCCAAACCCTGAAGAAACCTTTGGGAGTATGAGAATTGTGACAGGTGGAGCTGATGGCAGATGGGACCATCATCATGGACAGGGTAAGACCCTGTTTTTCTATATACCAGTTCCTGGCTACACGTGTATACCATATCCTTCTTATACAAGACATACCACAGTGTACACAAGTGGTCTGGAAAGCCGAGGTTGTTCGTGTTCTCTTCAGAAGCTCAGGAGCACTTGGGACAAACAGAAGAGATTCTGTGGCAGGCACTGAAATAACTCCCAAGTACCCTTCAGGTTGATAGCTCCCTTTTCTCAGAGCAGGATCTTAAACTTCTCCAGACCCAGAAAACACGCCCCCCCCCCCCCCCCTCTCCAAAGCATTGGATACTAACACCTGTACTAACACCTGTAAATATGCCTCTGACGCTCCACTGCCCAATTTATCTTCAGAAATTACAGTCCAAACTGCCTCACTCACTTCCACTTGCAGAATGTAAGGGGGGCACAGACTTTTTAGCAGAGACTGGAGATGATTTTTTACTGCCAGTATGTCGTCGTGGAGCTTCACATGCTGGATACTGTGGGCTCATTGGTTGAAGCAATGCATTCTAGTGTCTGGGTAGATAAACTTAGTGCTGCCCATACTACCCTCCGTGCTGCAATATCTGTCCGTCAGTTCTAAGACATGACTGCCGATTGCAGAGAGCAATGACAGTCAATCACTGCTCTTCCCAGTTTGCATACTGGAGCACTGGGCTAGGGAGAGGGCTGTAGCTGGTGACTCTCAGCTGTGCACTGAAAGGTGGAGCCAACTGTCAATCCAACAGCAGGATGGATCCTACATACATAGTTGGTAAGGTTGAAAAAGACACAAGTCCATCAAGTCCAACCTGTGTGTGTGTGCGCTTTTATGTCAATATTAAATTGTATACCCCTGTATGTTATGGTCGTTTAGGTGCCTATCTAATAGTTTTTTGAAATTATCTATGCTCCCTGCTGAAACCACTGCTTGTGGAAGAGCGTTCCACATTTTTACCGCTCTTACCGTAAAGAGCCCTCTACGCAGTTTCCGGTTAAATATCTTTTAGTCTAATTTTAGTGGCTGCAAATCTTTTTAAATGTCCCTTCATGGAAATGCTTTATCCTTATTGCAGGGTCACCAGTACGGTGTTTGTACATTGAAATCATATCCCCTGTCAAAGACAGAACCTTGGGGAATCCCACTTTCCATACCGGACCATTCCGGGTACTCCCCATTTATCACTACCCCTCTGAACTCGTCCTTGTAGCCAGTTTTCAGTCCAAGTACTCACCCTTTGGTCCACGCCGACAGACCTTAGTTTGTACAGTAAATGTTTGTGGGGAACTGTATCAAATGCCTTTGCAAAAGCCACATATGCTAGGTCTACCGGCCTTCCTTCATCTAGATGGCAGCTCACCACCTCATAGAAGGTTAATAGATTTGTTTGGCAAGAGCGATTTTTCGTGAATCCATGCTGATTACTGCTAATGATACTGTTTTCAGTACTAAAATCTTGTATATATTCCCTTATCTCTTCCAAGAGCTTGCATACTATTGATGTTAGGCTAACTGGTCTGTATTTCTCAGGGATGTATCTTGCTCCTTTTTTAAAGATTGGTGCTTTTCTCCAATAAGCTGGTACCATTGCAGTCAGTAGACTGTTTGTAAAAATTAGGAACAATAGTCTGGCAATTACTTGACTGAGTTCTTTAAGGACCCTCGAGTGAAAGCCATCTGGTCCCGGTGACTTATTTATGATAAGTTTTTTTTCAAGTCTGCTTCTAATTTTATCCTCTGTTAACCATGAGGGTGCTTAATGATTATATGGTCATGATCTTTCCTAAACCTTGTGCAGCTCTGCTCCTTGAGAAGCTTGTAAATCTATGGTTCCCATCTTACATACATATACTAGAGGCAGTTTAGACAGGAGCCAATGAACCTACCAGTTTGCCTTTCACTCCATACAGGTAGTGTTGTTGTTGGGACTTAAGTCAATGACCTTGAAGCTGCTACGCAAAGGTGCTAACCACTAAGCCACTGTGATGCTTTTTGAAATCCTCCTTTGCCTTAGTTAGCCCAGACCTGCAACCGGCCATTGCCACCTTGATGACTGAACGATTTAGGTAAATTAGGAACTAGGAATTTTCTGTATTTACTATATTTTGTTTTGTTGCATACCAGGTGACCTCTGTCCCCTTATGCATTTTTTTTGCTGATCAAAGTTGGATATTTTCACATAATTTTGAAGAGTGCTTCATTGGATATTCTATCAAGTGTAAATCCAATTTCAGGATTCAAATTTTATATACTTTCCATCAAAACCATGCCATAAAGTATAAGTTCACCTTTCGTAACATGTTACATATTACACCTATATACAGGGTGTATCATGTAACCTGTTATGAATGGAACAGGCCCCTGCTAGCTGTCGCTATTTTTTAACTGTGCCTGCCCTTCTCTCTTCCTGTCAGATTGTATCTTTTTGCCGTATGAACACACAGCTACACGGACAGATCTGCTGGAGACCTACATGGCACCATCTGCTGATCGCTGGTACAATGCTTTACAGGCTCCAAAATAAATAAATAATGCACATTTTTTCAGAGTTGATGGGAAGATGGAGCCAAACACAGGGAAGTCTTAGAAGATGTTAGTCTGCAAAAGACTTGACTGGGGTGGAGGTTCACGCTCCTGCAGGACAACAACCCTAAACATACAGCCAGAGCTACAATGGAATGGTTTAGATTAGGGATCCTCAAACTACGGCCCTCCAGCTGCTGCCAAACTACACATGCCATGAGGTATTGTAAAACTCTGACATTCACAGACATGACTAAGCATGATGGGAATTGTAGTTCCTGAACAACTGGAGGGCCATAGTTTGAAGACCCATGGTTTAGATCAAAGCATATTCATGTGTTAGAATGGCCTAATCAAAGTCCAGGCCTAATCAAAGTCCAGACCTCAGGCCAGTGTTAAGCAATTTTTTGCGCGCAATGGCTGGTGTTGGCGCTTCAATCATCATGGCACCATGGTTGATATGGTGTCAGGGTGATTGAAGCACATTTTTTCTATTGTTACATTCTAATATATAATGAAGTGGTTCAACTCACCATAATACAGAATTTGTGGGAGCCCAGAGTGTGTCACATGCCACATCTCCTGCCACCAGATGCAGCATGTCACTTTCCACCATCACCTGTCACTAGATGCAGCGTGTCACCGTCTCCTGTCACCAGATGCATCTTTTTACTTGCCACCATCACCTGCCACTAGATGTGAATTGTCACTTGCCATGTTGCCTGCCACCAGATGTGGATTATCACTTGCCACCAGATGCGGATTGTCACGTCATCTGCCACCATTTTCAGATTGCCACGTCACCTGCCACCATTTTCAGATTGCCACTTGCCACATCACCTGCTGCCATTTGCAGATTGTCACTTGCCACATCGTCTGCCACCAGATGTGGGCTGTCACTTGCCACCAGATGTATGCTGTCACTTGCCAACTGATGTGGATTGTCATTTGCCATCCCAGCCAGTGCCACCAAAGGTGCACTGTTGCTGCATTGGTGGCGGGCTGGCAGCACTGGTCCATTTAGTAAGGGCAGAAGAGTGGTGATGTGGGGCGGGCAGTGAGAGATGATATAATCTCGCTGCTTCACGCCGCACCTCTGACATTGAAGAGGCCTGCGCTGTGAAGGTGGAAGAGCGCTGATGTGTGGCGGGCAGTGAGAGATAACATCTCTCTGCTCCCTGCCGCACCTCGCTCCCACATTGAAGAGGCCCGACTGTGAGGGCGAAAGAGTGGTGATGTGGAGTGGTCAGACAAAGATAATGTAATCTCTGCTCATCCGCATGCTCGTTTCTCTCCTCTCCTCTCATCTGCAGTCCAAACATCACAGCTGTGGCCCGCTGGTTAGGCAGGGATCCTGCGGCAAGAAACTCTAGGCTGTGGGCCCCAGATTCGGGGCTATAGCCCCAATAGTCACCCTCTAGTGATGCCACTGGGTATGAATTCTTTTTCAAGGCACTGCAACTGGGGTGCCTTCAAGAATAAGAATAAAAAAGACAGAGGCTGTGGCAGGGTTCCTTCTAGTGTAGTGGCTTAACATATTGTTAGATGAAATGTAAGAAGATAAGGTAAAATGCAATGGTGTACTCACTTCTGTAAGGTTGCTGAGCTCCTTAACCACTTCAGCCTCGGAAGATTTGGCTGCTCAATGACCAGGTCATTTTCTGCGATACAGCACTGCGTTATTTTAACTGATAATTGTGCGGTCGTGCGACGCTGTACCCAAACAAAATGTCCTTTTTTTCCCATAAATAAAGCTTTCTTTTGGTGCCATTTGATCACCTCTGCGTTTTTTATTATTTGCGCTATAAACAAAAGAAGAGCGGCAATTTTGAAAAAAAATAAAAAATCTTTTACTTTTTGCTATAATAAATATCCCAAATTTAAAAAACAAAAACCTATAGTTTCCTCAGTTTAGGCTGATATGTATTCTTCTACATATTTTTGTTAAAAAAAATCACAATAAGCGTATATTGATTGGTCTGTGCAAAAGGTACAGTGTCTACAAAATAGGGGATAGATTTATGGAATTTTTATTATTTTTACTAGTAATGGCGGCGATCAGCGATTCTTACCGGGACTGCGATATTGCGGCGGACAAATTGGACACTTGACACGTTTTTGGGACCAGTGCTATAAAAGTGCACCAATTTACTGTATAAATGGCAATGGCAGGGAAGGGTTTAACACAAGGGGTGATCAAGGGGTTAACTGTGCTCCCTAGGTGTGAGAGATCCGTGTTCATACTCAGTATGAACACACGAGGGGAACCACGATATGTGTGTTTACACACACATTCCCGTCCTCGTTCTGTAAAGAGCAATTGCGGGTGCCTGGCAGTCATCGCACCCGCCGAGCACTCGCATCAGCTCCAGGGACATCCTTAAGGCACGCACGCCACCGGAGGCATCTTAAAGAGCCGATGTACAGCTACGATGGCTCACGCAGGGGAGCCAATCCTGCCGCAGTATAACTACGGGGGCTGGTCCAGAAGCAGTTAATGGAGATCAGACAACCTAGAGTGAAAGCCTGCAGGGATTATAACTGTCTCTGTGCAAAGAACGGTCACATTCAGGCTATGTTCACACTATTGCGAATTGGATTTGGGAGATTGTGTTTGCCGGCAACCACGATTTGAGAAAGAGACCCGGGAACAGGGATCTGTCAATGTAAACTGACAGATCCCTGTTCTGACAGCAGGGGGAGAGTGTTATTTGCTGTTCCTAGTGATTATGAACAGCTATCTCTCTCCTGTTCCAGTCAGTCCCATCCCGCCACAGTTAGAAACACCTCCCAGGGAACACATTTAACCCCTTGATCACCCCTAGTGTTAATTCCTTCCCTGCCAGTGACATTTATACAGTAATCAGTGCATTTTTATAGCACTGATCGCTGTATAAATGTCAATTGTCCAAAAATAATTGTCCGATCTGTCTGCCGCAATGTCACATTCACGCTAAAAATCACAGATTACTAGTAAAAAAATAATAATAATAAAAATGCTATAAATCTATCCCCTATTTTGTACACACTATAACTTTTGCACAAACCAATCAACATACACTTATTGCGATTTTTTTTTTTTCCTCAAAAAATATGTAGAAGAATATATATTGGCCTACACTGATGAAGAAAATTGTTGTGTTTTTTTGGAATATTTTTTATAGTAAAAAGTAAAAAATGTTATAAATTTTTTTCAAAATTGTCACTCTTTTTTTGTTTATATAGCGCAAAAAATAAAAACCACAGGGGTGATCAAATGCCACCAAAAGAAAGCTGTGTTTGTGGGAACAAAAGGACATCAAATTTGTTTTAAGTACAGCATTGAGAACAATTGTACCGCGCAATTATCAGTTAAAGCGATGCAGTGCAGTAAAATTGGCCTGGTCATTAACCGCTTCCCGACCGGTGCACGACGATGTATGTTGGCAGAATGGCACGAACAGGCAAATGGGCGTACAGGTACGTCCCTTTGAATTTGCCACCATGTCATCGCGTGCGTGCCGGCGGTGGGGCGCGTGCGCCTGCCAGTCGGGTCCCCCATGAGTCCAACCGCGGGTCCCGTGGACTCAATCGCCGCGGGGATACCCGCAATCGTCTCATGGGGAGGAAGAACGGGGAGATGTGGAAGTAAACAGCATCTCCCCGTTCTGCCTAGCAACAAGTGACACTGATCTCTGCTCACTGTGATTGGAACAGAGATCAGTGATCTGTAACACACAGCCACGCCCCCCAGAGTTAGAAACATGCCCCTAGGACACACTTAACCCCTTTACTGCCAGTGTCATTTACATAGGAATCAGTGCATTTGTATAGCACTGATTGCTGTATAAATGACAATGGTCCCAACAATGTGTCAAAAATGTCCGATGTGTCCACCATATTGTTGCAGTCACAATAAAAATCGCTGCCATCACTAGTAAAAAAAAAAAATATTAATAAAAATGCCATAAAACTATTCCCTATTTTGTAAAAGCTATAACTTTTGCACCAACCAATCAATAATTGCTTATTGTGATTTTTTTTTTTTTTTTTACCAAAAATATGTAGAAGAATACGTATCTGCCTAAACTGAGGAAAAAAAATTTTTTTTTGTATATTTTTTGGGGATATTTATTATAGCAAAAAGAAAAAAAAGAATGCGTTTTTTCAAAATTGTCGCTTTTTTTGTTTATAGAGCAGAAAATAAAAACTGCAGAGTGGATCATATACCACCAAAAGAAAGCTCTATTTGTGGAGGGGGGGGGGGACATCAATTTCATTTGGGAGCCACGTCGCACGTCCGCACAATTGTCAGTTAAAGTGCCGCAGTGCCGAATCGCAAAAAGTGCTTTGGTCTTAAGCCAGCAAAATGGTCCGGTCTGGAAGGGGTTAAAGTGGTGTTCCAGCCGCAAAAAAATTTCTTTAAAAGTCAGCAGCTACAAACACTGTGACTTTTAGCAAGGACACTTACCTGTTCAAAGAGCCTGCGACATCTGCCCCCCTGAGGCCGAGCCATCCATGGGATTGGGTGCAGGTGCCGCAATTCTAACTAAGGGAAACCAGCAGTGGAGCATTTACGGCTTCAGTGCCAGTCTCTGACTGCGCATGCACGAGTCCCGCTGTGCTTTATTAATGGCCAGAAAACGGGGGTGCTTGCCGAAGGAGAGGACATGCCATGCACTTGTACTCCGAATAAGGTACTAAAGGTAATAAAAAAAATTTCAATATCCAAAAACGAGGGGTGGAGAGGTGGTCTTTCGTGTAAGACCACCTCTCAAAAGTGGGTGAAACTCCGCTTTAAGGGGGAAATCTTCCGGGTAAATGGTTAAAATGTAAAGTGTTACCCAGGTTATAATTTAAATAAGCTTACATTAGTTCATTCGTATACTACGACGTAAGTGGCTGTTGGTGTGCAAATTGGGTGAGAAAACTGCCAATAACCACAAGAGGTGATGCCTGATCAAGAAAAGGAAAACAAAAATGGGAATAAGCCACTACTAAAAGGGAAAACCCAGAAAACTAACTACAGACCACCTGGGGAGGTAGGCTGCCTCAAATCCTTTTCTCTTCATGTAGGCAGACTAGATGTTGTTGAGATTAAGGCTCTGTGGGGGCCAAACTATTACTTCCATGACTCTTCTATACAATGAAGATAGTTCTTAATGACATTGGTTTTATGCTTGGGATTGTTGTCCTGCTGCAGAATATATTTTGGGCCATTCACACACCTCCCTAATAGTTTGGCATGATAGATAAGTATCTGCCTGAATTTCTTTGCATTGAGGACACCATTGATTCTGACCAAATCTCCAACTCAATTTGCCGAAATGCAGCCCCAAACTTGCAAGGGGCATCATGCTTCACTGTTACCTGAAAACACTGATTATTGTATTGCTCTCCAGCCCTACAGTGAACAATCTGCCTTTTACTACTGCCAAATAGGGATGGCCAAACTGTTCGCCCGGTGGTCGTTTCGCTGCGAATTTTGAGTGTTCGCAAGTCACCCAATCAGCCGACTATTGCCGCTGTTCGCCCGGCAGACATATGTGTTTACAGTGTGAAAGAACTTTGACCCATGATGACACATCCATCATGGGGTACAGGACAGCCAATTGAGACATCTCAGCACATGGACAAGTGGACATTCCCCCTACCTTATAAATAGACCTGATCTGGCAGCCATTTTACATTCTGTCTTATTTCAGTGTTGGGACAGGACTCTGTGTGGAGCAGGGAGAGACTGTAGTGACACAAATCGCTAGGTATTAGGTCCACAAAAGTCCTTTTAAGGACTGGTGTGGTATAGGTGTAGTACAGTATATAGGGTTGAGTGCTCTGCTGTGCTGGTGATTGCAGCAGCCTGTCTTTTGTCAGTGCAGGGAGGGACAGGACGCTGTGTGCAGCAGGTACATTCAGTTTAATCACTAGCTATTACTATTAGGTCCACAAAGGTCCTTTTAAGGACTGGTATAGGTGTACAGAATATAGGGTTGTACACGTATAATATACTTTCTTCCAAATATAGAAAGAATATTATACTTGACTGCTGCCCTATTCTGCAGCAGTCCTTTATCAGTGTAGGGACTGAGGTACAGTCTGCAAATCACTAGCTACTTGGTCCACAAAGGTCCTTGTAAGGACTGGTATAGGTGTACAATATATAGGGTTGTGGTGCACTGCTGCAGATTGCTGCCCTATTCTGCAGCAGTCCTTTATCAGTAGGGATGAACCGAACACCCCCCGGTTCGGTTCGCACCAGAACTTTCGAACGGACCCCGCGTTCGAAACAAACGTTAGAACCCCATTGAAGTCTATGGGACTCAAACGTTTGAAATGGAAAGTGCTAATTTTAACGGCTAATATGCAAGATACTGTCCTAAAAAGGGTTTGGGGACCTGACTCCTGCCTCGGGGGACATGGGTCAATGCAAAAAAAGGTTTTAAAAACGGCCGTTTTGGCGGGAGCACTGATTTTAATGACGATTAAAGTGAAAAAAAAAAGTGAAATATTCCTTTAAATATGGTGCCTGGGGGGTGTCTGTAGTATGCCTGTGAAGTGCCACGTGTTTCCCGTGTTTAGAACAGTCCCTGCACAAAATGACATTAAACGGAAATAACACCATTTAAAACTGCTTGCGGTTTTAATGTTATATCTGGTTCCTGCAATATGGTTGAAAATCATTGAGAAAAATGGCATGGGTAGCCCTCCCTGCCCATTACCAGCCTATTTGGGTCTTGTACGCATATTAAGGGGAACCCCGTACCCATATTAAAAAAAGGAAATGCGTGTGGCCCCCAGGCCCTATATACTCAGAACAGCAGTATACAAGACAGGGACTGTGTAGGTTTGTTGTGTTAAGTTGAATCTGTTTGTAATTTTCAACTGGTACATTTTTAAAGTGTAGCTCCAGTCAAAAAAATTATTTTTAAGCTTTTTGGAAAACATAGGGAAGGGTTATCACCCCTGTATAATTTGTTTTGTCGTCCATCTTTTTACATCTCACTTGCTGCTGTCTGATGTTTGTAAGTTGGATGTTTGAAAGTAGGGGCCTGCCCTATATGCTCTGCAGAAATGGCGGAACAAGGTGTTGGTTTTGCCACAACATTGTAAGCCCTCAAAGTGACTCTTGGTGGGCGCTGGAGCGCCCTGCTGTGAACGATTATATCAAGAATTGTAATTACATGCCATTGTTGAACAGTGGTATAAAAATTGACCTTTGGTGGTTGTGGTGCTGGTGCCACAACACTATAAGTCCTCACCGTTACTCTGGGTGGGCACAGGAAGGGGCCCTCCTGTGAAATATTATATCAAGAATTGTAATTACATGTCCCTGTTAAACAGGGGCAGAAAAATTGGGCCTTAGGCACAGGTGCCATCACACTGCAACCTCTGCCATATACTCTAGTTTTATTGCAGGAATTAGCCCTGCTGCAAAGCATTGCATCAAAAATTGTACTTAAACGCCCCTGTTAAACAGGGGCAGAAAAATTGGGCCTTAGGCACTGGTGCTGGTGCCACCACACTCCAACCTCTGCCATATACTCTAGTTTTATTGCAGGAATTAGCCCTGCTGCAAAGCATTGCATCAAAAATTGTACTTAAACGCCCCTGTTAAACAGGGGCAGAAAAATTGGGCCTTAGGCACTGGTGCTGGTGCCACCACACTCCAACCTCTGCCATATACTCTAGTTTTATTGCAGGAATTAGCCCTGCTGCAAAGCATTGCATCAAAAATTGTAATTAAACGCCCCTGTTAAACAGGGGCAGAAAAATTGGGCTGCTGGCATCACCCAGAACCAAAAATGTTCTTCCAACATATCAGCGAAGGAGGAAGAGGATAGACAATCAACATAACAGGACAGTCACTCAGCATCAGCATAGGCAGTCTTGAAGGGATGTGGTATTTCAAAAAAAATTATTCGGTTACATCAGCTTCAGGTGCTTGGTAGCTGTGGGTGATCCAAGACTGATTCATCTTGATGAAGGTCAGTCGATCAACTGATTCGGTGGACAGGCGCACCCTGTGATCGGTAATAAAGCCACCAGCAGCACTGAAGGTGCGTTCCGAAAGAACGCTGGATGCAGGACAGGCCAGTAGCTCAATTGCATACTGTGCAAGCTCTGGCCAGTGATCCATCCTCAAGACCCAGTAAGCCAGAGGATTTTCGGTGGGAAAGGTGTCCAAGTCTGACCTTGCCCCTAGGTATTCCTGCACCATGTAAATTAGACGCTGGCGATGGGTGCTGGAACCAATCATACCTTGGGGCTGCGGACTAAAAAATTGTCTGAAAGCATCAGTCAGACGGCCACCTTCTCCACCGCTCCTTCTGACTGATGCCTCAGCAACACGTTGTCCAGGACCAGGAGTTTGTGACCTCCCAGTCTCTGGGAACGCGTTGCACAGAGCTTTCTGCAAGGCCTCCCGGAGATGTCTCATCCTCTGCTCCCTCTGCGATGGCAAGATAAGGTCGGCAACCTTACCCTTGTACCGTGGATCAAGGAGAGTGGCCAGCCAGTAATGGTCCCTCTCCTTGATCCGAAGAATACGAGGATCCTTCCGCAGGCTTTGCAGGATCAGGGAGGCCATGCAGCGTAGGTTAGCTGAGGCATTCGGTCCGGAGTCCTCTGGGTCACTAAGGACAACATGATCCGCAGCTACCTCCTCCCAGCCACGTACAAGTCCACGTGTTTCTTGGGACTGTAAATCATCCCTATAAGACTGCTGATGCTGATGCTGAGTGCCAGCCTCCACCTCCATGCTGACACAATCATCCTCCTCTTCCTCCTCCTCACCCTCTTCCTGTGTGATGGGTGGCACAGCAGGAACACTGTCTGGATAAAGGGGGCCTTGAGAGGCAAGGAAGTCCTCCTCTTCCTGCCTCTGTTCTGCCTCAAGTGCCCTGTCCATTATTCCACGCAGCGTATGCTCCAAGAGGTGGACAAGAGGTACAGTGTCACTGATGCATGCACTGTCACTGCTCACCATCCTTGTGGCCTCCTCAAACGGTGACAGGACAGTGCATGCATCCCTGATCATGCCCCACTGGCGTGGTGAGAAAAAACCAAGCTCCCCTGACCCTGTCCTGGTGCCGTAGTCGCACAGGTACTCATTGATGGCCCTCTGCTGCGTGTGCAGCCGCTGCAGCATGGCCAATGTTGAGTTCCATCTGGTGGGCATGTCACATATAAGGCGGTTCTTGGGCAGGTTCAACTCCTTTTGGAGCTCAGCCAGCCGAGCACAGGCATTAAATGATCGGCGGAAATGCACACAGACTTTCCTGGCCTGCTTCAGGACATCATGTAAGCCGGGGTACCTGCCCAAGAACCGCTGCACCACCAGGTTAAGGACGTGAGCTACACAGGGCACATGGGTCAGTTGTCCCTGTCGGAGGGCGGAGAGAAGGTTGGTGCCATTGTCGCAAACCACCATTCCTGGCTTAAGCTGGCGTGGCGTCAACCACCTCTCGGCCTGCCCCTGCAGAGCTGACAAAACATCCGCCCCAGTGTGGCTCCTGTCCCCCAAACAAACCAGCTCAAGCACGGCATGGCATCGTTTTGCCTGCGTACTTGCGTAGCCCCTGGAACGCCTACGGAGCACCGCTGGTTCTGAGGACAGAGCACTGGAAGAGGCCATGGAGGAAGAAGAAGAGGAGGGGGTGGAGGAGAGAGGTGTGTCACAACCAATAGTAGCATTTTGGAGGCGTGGTGGCGAAACAACCTCCAACACTACTGCACCTTGTCCTGCATCCTTCCCAGCAGCCAGAAGAGTGACCCAATGGGCCGTGAAAGACAGGTAACGTCCCTGTCCATGCCTGCTGGACCATGAGTCAGCGATAATATGCACCTTACCGCTGACCACCCTGTCCAGCGAGGCAAGGACATTGCCTTCCACATGCCGGTAGAGAGCCGGAATCGCCTTCCGTGAGAAAAAGTGGCGTTTAGGGACCTGCCACTGAGGAATCGCACATTGTACAAACTCACGGAAGGGGGCAGAGTCTACCAACTGAAAAGGCAGCAGTTGAAGTGCTAGCAATTTAGCCAAGCTAGCATTCAACCGCTGGGCATGTGGATGGCTGGAAGTAAATTTCTTCCGCCGGTCCAGCAGCTGGGGCAGGGACATTTGCCTGCTATAATCGGATGTGGATGTACCACTAGCAGAGTTCCCGGAAGCACTTGGCTGTGACACACCTAATTCTACACCTTCATTCCTCTCAGAGAAGGTTTCAGAGAGGACTGAAGGTCTAGTGGGGTTGGAGATGCCAGCTGATGAGGAGCAAGGAGAGGTCCGCTTTGTTCTTTGGTGTGGGTCTTTGAGGTACGCTTGCCAACGAGCTGCATGGCAGGTCAACATATGTCTGGTCAAGCATGTGGTGCCCAAGCGGCTGATGTTTTGGCCACGTGAGATACGCTTGAGACATATGTTGCAAATAGCAGCGGTGCAATCTGATGCACTCGTCTCAAAAAAGGCCTACACCAAAGAACTTTTAGAATAACGCGCAGAGGAAGCGCTCTGCGCAGGCGGAGCTCTGCGGTGTGATTCAGTCGGTGTGCTGCCCCTAAGCTGGCCCCCGGAGGGCATCCTGCCTCGTTGGACATGTGCCTCCTCCTCCTCCTCCCTCCTTCCAGGCACCCACGTGGAGTCAGTGCCCTCATCATCCCCTCCCTCTTCATCGCTGTAGCAAACCTGGCAGTATGCTGCAGCTTGTGGAACATGACTGCCAGATTGCTGTGCTTCTTGAGCATCCTCTCTCTCTGCGCTCACGCTACTGCCTTCCTCTAGCTGAGTGTCATCATCAGAGCCCACCAAACACTGGGCATCCTCCTGGAGCATGTACCCAACACTGTGCTCAAAGAGTTCAGGAGACTCCTCAGGAGGACGTGGTGGGTCTAGGGAAGGAGTCACTGATGATGACATTGAGAGGAGGGAAGACGATGCGTTGGCAGCTGCTTTGCTACTACCCTGAGACTGGGTGAGAGAGGATGAGGAGGATGAAGAGGGCTTGGTCATCCACTCTACCAAGTCGTTGGCATGTTGCGGTTCAACATGTCCAGCTGCAGAAAAGAAGGACAAGCATGTCCCATGGCCACGTGCTGATGACAATGCACCGCGTCCACGACCAGCACTGTTGTCTCTAGACACAGAGCCTGCTTGCCCTCTTTTATCGGCTCGCGCCTGTCTGCCTCTCCTTGCTGGCCTTCCAGACATGGTAATGGCCTGAAGGGAGTTGGGTAAAACAGTAGTTGGGTAGTTTATATTGTGCTGGAGGCACACAACACCCACTAACTCCTGCAGATGCCTTTTTTATAGAACAGCAGAGTTAAAGGGGTATATACAGATGTATACTGTGCTGTGCTGGAAGCACACACAACTTCCAATAACTCCTGCAGATGGCAATTGGGCTCAAATAGAGAACAGCTATGTAGGTGGATATAGTGGTATGTACTGGGTACAGAGCACGCAGACAGCACGCACTATCTCCTAACACTACTGACTGCAAGCTCTATTATTAAAGCTAGATCACTAGCTATATAGGTGAGGTGAATATAGTGGTGTATACTGCGGTCAGGGCACAGACAGTAACCACTACACAAGAGCAAGATAGGAAATCAGCCAAAAACAATTGGTGTGTAACTGTGTTGAAGGTACACAGAACACCCACTGCTTCAGATGCTAACACACTACACGAGGCCGCCTCAAAGGCGGCCTTATATAGTGTGGGGCGTGCACTACACAGCCTGAGCTATGATTGGCCACAGGCAGGATGCCTGTGGCCAACCATGGCTCTCCTCGCTGCTGGCGCTGCGATTGGCCAAGCATGCGGGGTCACAGTGCATGCTTGGCCAATCATGAGCCAGCAATGCACTGCGCCATCGCAGTGCATTGTGGGCCACACGAATTTTGCCGCAAACGGCCCAAACGTTCGGAATTCGGCGAACGCCCGAACGACCAATGTTCGAGTCGAACGTACGTTCGACTCGAACACGAAGCTCATCCCTATTTATCAGTGTAGGGACTGTTTGCAAATCACTAGCTACTTGGTCCACAAAGGTCCATGTAAGGACTGGTATAGGTGTACAATATATAGGGTTGTGGTGCACTGCTGCAGATTACTGCCCTATTCTGCAGCAGTCCTTTATCAGTGTAGGGACTGAGGTACAGTTTGCAAATCACTAGCTACTTGGTCCACAAAGGTGGTGTCAGTGCACTCTATCATGGTGCTGGTGTCAGTGCTCTATATCACGGTGCTGGTGTCAGTGCACTCTATCACGGTGCTGGTGATCATCTCCTGCACCCTCCTCATAACTTACCCTGACCTTTCCTCTCCTCCATTGCCTTCATGCGCTCCTGAGTCCTGAATTGTCAAAATTTCACATATAAAAAAAGAATGCTTGTAGTTGTCGATCCCAGATTCACTTCATACATGTGTTATGTCAGTGGCCATGTGGTGGGACTATGTGTGCACAGCTAGTAATTATTTTGTGGCTGGAAATATGACCTGTAGGTTTTTAAAGTTCGCCTGCCATTGAAGTCAATGGGGCCCGCCGCAAACTTTGCGGTTCACGAACTTTCGGCCGCGTTTGCGAAACGTCCCGTCGGAAGTTCGTCCATCTCTACTGCCAAATATTACAAATTTTGACTCATCTGTCCGGAGCACCTGCTGCCATTTTTCTGAACCCCAGTTCCTATGTTTTCGTGCATAGTTGAGTCTAAAGCCGCGTACACACATAGCTGTCTGTCCGACGTACTTAGTCTGGCGGACTTCCCGCCAGACTGTCCGTCGGACTTTCCGAACGGGCTACTTGCCCACACACGGCACTTTTTCAGCGGACTAATACGGCGTACTAAGTCCGCCGTACTATCCGCCCTACTTTTGAAATGAACGGACTCGCTCACACACGCGGAGGAAAGTCCGCTCATTTCGAGTGCGTCTCCAGGTAGGCGGGGCCGGCGAAGGATACGTCGCTGGCCCCGCCGCCTGGTATGGACTTAAAGGGGAACCCCAACGCCGAAAATAATCGGCGTGAGGGTCCCCCCAGGTCCACATCAGACCCTTGTCCGATCACGCTACCCGTCCAGGAAAGGGGGGCGAGCGAGCCCCCCCCCTCCTGAGCCGTACCAGGCCGCGTGCCCTCAACATGGGGGGTGCCTTGGGGAAGGGGGGGCCGCGCGGCCCCCCCACCCCAAAGCACCTTGTCCCAATGTCGATGAGGACAAGGGCCTCTTCCCGACAACCCTGGCCGTTGGTTGTCAGGGTCTGCGGGCGGGGGGCTTATCGGAATCCGGGAGCCCCCTTTAATAAGGGGGCTCCCAGATACCGGCCCCCCACCCTATGTGAATGAGTATGGGGTACAATGTACCCCTACCCATTCACCTGTAAAATAAAGTACAAAAAAAACACAACACACAAGGGTTAAAATAGTTTATTGCACAGCTCCGGGGTCTTCCGTCTTCGGGGGTCTTCTCGCCGGACTCCTCTGCTATCTTCTTGTAGCTCTTTTACTAGCGGAGGAGCCTGGCTTTCTTCCTCGCCGCCGCCCTTCTTCCGACTTTGGGGGTCTTGTCCCCCTCTTCGGTTCTTCTGCCGGGCCACCGCGCCTTCTTCTAGCTCTTTTACAGGCGGTGGCCCGGTCTTCTGCCGCCGCTGCCTTCCGTTCTTCTGTCCTTCTCTTCTTCTTCTTCTTCAGATGTTGCCTCGCCGAGTCCTCCGCTCACAATGACGGGGACCGGGCACGCGGCGACTTATATAGGGACAAGGGGCGGGGTCTTCGGTTGATGTCACATGGGTGAGTCCTCCGCTCACAATGACGGGGACCGGGCATGCGGCGACTTATATAGGGACAAGGGGCGGGGTCTTCGGTTGATGTCACATGGGTTGATGTCACATGGTGACCCCGCCCCCTTACGATGTCACAGTCCCGGATGATGATGGGACTGTCGCCATGTGACATCAACCCATGTGACATCAACCCATGTGACATCAACTGGTACGGCTCAGGAGGGGGGCGCTCGCTCGCATCCCCTTTCCTGGCTGGCCAGGTAGCGTACTCGGACAAGGGTCTGATGTGGACCTGGGGGGACCCCCACACCGATTTTTTTTTGGCGTTGGATTTCCCCTTTAAGTCCATACCAGGCGGCGGGGCCAGCGACGTATCCTTCGCGGGCCCCGCCTACCTGGAGACCCGCTCGAAATGAGCGGACTTTTCTCCGGGCGGGAAAAGTCCATTCATTTCAAAAGTACGGCGGACTGGCATACACACGGCTGGATTGTCCACCGAAATGCGAGTCTGGCGGGAAGATTGGAGTGTAAAACTACTTTCTAAGTCCGCCGTACTTTCGGGTCAAAAAAGTATGCCGGAGGCTACACACGGTGGGATTGTCCGGCGGACTTGAGTTTGCCGGACTTTTCCACCCGCTTGTTTGATCGTGTGTACGCAACATTAGTCTTATTTCATTGGTGGAGGCATGGCTTTTAGGCTGCAGTTCGTCCATGAAGACCTCTTCTGGCCAGATTTCTCCGGACAGTAGATATGTGTACCTGGGTCCCGCTGGTTCATGTTTCAAGTAAGCATGATGTATCTTACATTTGCTGCATTGTTTCCTTGGCTGACCCCTGCATCTATGGTTCTCAGGGTTGCCCAATCTATGGTCCGCAATGCTGAGAAATACAGGCTGGCAATGAAAGTCCCTTTCATTGCCTAGTGCATTGTGTACTTAGGCAAAATATTTTATTTTCTGTGTATTCTTTTGCCTTGCTTCACAGTCCTGGTATAGAGTATGAAAATACAGCTGCCGTTCTAAACATTGGTCTTTTTCTGATTTCTGGTAATAAAGTGATGTAGATCACTGTCAGAAGAGACCGGTGCCCTAAATTATGTTTACTCCAATGAAAAAAAAAAAGGATGTCCAAGAGGCGCTGGGACTTTTGATATGAGTTTACACAAGGTAGTGAGAGGGTAAAAAAAAATTAAGTGCCCACTGGCAAGTCAAGGCTACCCTCCAGTGGGTACTCCAGCAGGTTACCAGAAAAAGACATGCACATACAGAAGGTGCACCAGACAAAAAGATAAGAGTCCAAATTAATTTATTGATATTGTGCATGAGCAGTCACAATAGCCCTGTAACGTGCAGGCTGTCTCCTCCATAACATAGAATGTTCTGTAGTCTTATGTCTTCCAATGAATGGCTATTTCATTTATACAGATGTCCTTGGTGGTCTTCAATGAAAAATCATTTTGGCAAATGTATGTAATTCTAGATCTACCAATCATAGATTTTGCTTAAAGACTTGAATAAAGTATGAATATCCATGCTAACACTGGGTTACTACAGAGTAACCTGTTTGGTTTGCACCAGAACTTCTCAAACAGAGAAGATGTTTATGCAAACTCTATTAAAGTCTATGGGACACAAACATGAACAATCGAAAGTCCTAATTTTAAAGGCCTATATGCAAGTGTTTGCACGTAAAAAGTGTATGGGGACCTGGGGACATGTATCAATGCAAATAAAAATAAAAAATTTAAACAATTGTTTTTAAAGGAGCAGTGATTTTCATAATGCTTAAAGTGAAACAACAAAAATAATTCCTTTAACCACTTTCAGACTGGACCATTTTGCTGGCTTAAGACCAGACCTCTTTTTGCGATTCGGCACTGCGTCGCTTTAACTGACAATTGCGCGGTCCTGCGACATGGCTCCCAAACGAAATTGACGTCCTTTTTGTCCCACAAATAGAGCTTTCTTTTGGTGGTATTTGATCACCTCTGCGGTTTATATTTTTTGCGCTATAAACAAAAATAGAGCGACAATTTTGAAAAAAACGCATTATTTTTTACTTTTTGTTATAATAAATATCCCCCAAAAATATATAAAAAAACTTTTTTTCCCTCAGTTTAGGCCGATATGTATTCTTCTACATATTTTTGGTAAAAAAAATCACAATAAGCAATTATTGATTGGTTTGCGCAAAAGTTATAGCGTTTACAAAATGGGATAGTTTTATGGCATTTTTATTAAATTTTTTTTTTTACTAGTAATGGTGGCGATCAGCGATTTTTATTATGACTGCGACATTATGACGGACACATAGGACATTTTTGACACATTTTTGGGACCATTGTCATTTATACAGCAATCAGTGATATACAAATGCAGTGATTCATGTGTAAATGACAATGGCAGTGAAGGGGTTAACCAGGGGGTGGCGGTGTAGGGGTTAAGTGTTCCTAGGGGCGTGTTACTAACTGTGGGGGGCTGGGCTTTCTGTTAGTGAACACTGATCTCTGCTCCAATCACAGGGAGCAGAGATCAGCGTCACTTGTTGCTAGGCAGAACGGGGAGATGCTGTTTACAATGGCATCTCCCCGTTCAGCCACCCGTGAGACGATCGCAGGGAATCCCCGCAGCGATCGAGTCTGCGAGACCCGCGACCAGAGTCAGGGGGTCCCGACCGGCACGCGACTGTGCCGCCGCCGGCGGCATGCATGCGATGGCAGGGTGGCATATAAAAATGGACGTACCTGTACGCCAATATGCCTGCGCGTGCCATTCTGCCGACGTACATCGGCGTGAAGTCTGGAACTGGTTAAATATCATGCCTGGGGTCCACTTTGCCTGTAGTACTGCATCATATAAAACCTGCTGCAGCAAAACTGATATTTCTAAAGGAAAAAAATTGTACCGTATTTATCGGCGTATAACACGAAATCGGGGGTGCGCGTTATACGCCGATCCCCCACCCTTCCTAACCTTTTCTGCCGCTCTCTGCGGCTTTCAGGTATTTTCGGCCATTCTCTGCGGCTTTCCGCTTTCCTAAAGCCGTCGAGAACGGCCGAATGTGGCTGAAAATAGGCGAGAAGGGCCACAAATAGCCAAGAACGAAAATACCCGAAAGCCACCAAGAACGAGTGCCACCGAGATACACAGGACATCCACTCTGTATCTCGGCTGCGCCATTTTTAAAATGGCAAGGAGACAAGCCTGCAATGGAAGGCTGCAATGCAATGCAAGGCTTCAAATGACTGACAAGGCTGCAATGCAAGGCTGCAAATGACACTGACAAGGCTGCATTGATGGGCATTTAAATGTAAGTTTTTTTTCCTTAAACTTCCCTTCTAAAAGTTTTTTTTCTTTTAAAATTTAAAAATTTAAAATTCCCTAAACTTGGGGTGCGTGTTATACACCGATAAATACAGTAATTTAAACTTGCTCGTGGCTGTAATGTATTGCTGGCAATAGATAAAAAATTAAAAAAACATTGTGGGCCCCCCATACATACCAGGCCCTCTGGCCCAGGAAGGGGGGTGGCAGGATGAACGAGTGTCCCCCCCAAACCAATACCAGGCCACATGCCCTCAACATGGGGGGGTGCTTTGGGGCCGGGGGGCCATGTTGATGGGGAGGAGGGTCTTTTCCTGACAACCGTGGGCTGTGGTTATCGGGGTCTGCGGGCGGGGGGCCATGTTGATGGGGACAAGGGTCTCTTCCTGATAACCCTGGGCTGCGGTTGTCAGGGTCTGCAGGCAGGGGGCTTATCTGAATCTGGAAGCCCCCTTTAACCCCAGATGGAAAACCCCATACCAATTATTATTATTTTTTAAATGCATGGGGTCCCCCCAAAATTCATACCAGACCCTTATCTGAACATGCCGCTTGGCAGGCCAGGAAAGTGGGGGCGGGATGAGCGAGCGTCCCCCTAAACCATACCAGGCCACATGCCCTCAACATGGAGGGTGGGTACTTTGGGGCAGGGGGGCCATGTTGATGGGGACAAGGGTCTCTTCCTGACAACCATGGGCTGTGGTTGTTGGGGCCTGCGGGCAAGGGGCTTATCGGAATCTGGAAGCCCCCTTTAACCCCAGCCTCCCCCCATGTGAACAGGTATTGAGTACTATTGTGCCCATTTATCAAAAAATTTCCTTTATTAAAAAATAGAGTCCCTCTATGTAAATCTACCTTCAATCACTATGCCCGCCGGACTTGAAAAATAGAGGAAAAAAACACTCTGTCTCCTGGGAGGCCTCCCGCCTGCTCTGTGCTTTGATAGTTCTTATGTAGGCAAGGGGTGGGGTCACCTATACTGCATAAGAACTGTCAAAATGCAGAGCGGGCAGATGACGGAAAACCTCCCAGGAGGCGGAGTGTTTTTTTTTTTTCCTATTTTTCGGATCAGACGGGCGTCGTGATTGATGATGGATGTACATTGAGGGACACATTTTTTTTTTTAAATAAAGGACTTCTCTAAAACTGTTTCTTGCATTTATTACTTTTTGACACCTTTTTGGTGAACGGATAGGGGCTGCAATGTACCCGATACCCATTCACATAGGGGGGCGATAGCCCAGGGTTGTCAGGGAGAGGCCATTGTCCCCATCAACATGGGGACAAGCTGTTTTGGTGTGACGGTCTGAGCCCTCCACCACCCAAAAGCACCCACCCCCCCCCCCCAAGTTGAGAGCATGTGGCCTGGTTTGGTTCAGGGGGGGGCCGCTCACTTGTCCCCTTCCCCTTCCTGACCTGCATGCTTGGATAAGGGTCTGGTATGGATTTGGGGGGGGGGGGGGGGCCCAAGCCGTGTTTTTTTTTTTTTTTTTTTTTTTTTTTTTTTTACTTTTGGCTTGAGGTTACCCTTAAAATCTATACCAGACCCTAAGGGCCTGGTATGGATTTCGGGTGGGGGGGCCCCACACAGTTTTTTTACTAATTTTGTCTTGGCGTTCCCTGAGTGGGCAATGTTCAGGCTAAACTTATGCTGTACCCAAACCGTTCACCCATTCCTAGTGGTGCCTAAACACTGTAACCCCTCACAGTCTACAGGCACCTGTCAAACATTAGTGTGGGATGGAAATATGGTGCTTGGGTGCACTATAAACTTTTTTATTTTTTAAAGGTGCAGCAATTGTGAAGACTTTTTTTTTTTTTTTTTGCTGCTGCTGCTGCTGCAAAAAATAAATACAATTAAATGTAAAAAAAAAAACAGTGGTGATACAGAAAGAAGACCACCTGCAAATCAGACGTAGGAACAGTAATTATTAATTATTATTTTTTTTTTTTTTGCTGCTGCTGAAAAAAAAAGAAATTCAAAAATCCAAAAAAGAAACAAATATTTGTAATGCTGTTAATGGGGCAAAAAAAATGAACCACTTCAGCCCGAAAGAATTTATTCCCTTAATGACCAGGCCATTTTTTGCGATACAGCTTTGCTTTACTTTAACTGAGAATTGCGCAGTTGTGCGATGCTGCACCCAAATAACCCCTTCTCGCCGAGCGTACGCAGATGTGCGTACTCGGCTTCCAGGGGGTTATACCGGGCTGATGCCCGCAGCTGCAGGCATCATCCTGGTACTGTTTTTTAGAGCCGGCAATCGGCTTTCCAGCAATAACAACCGATGCGGCTAAAAGCCGCTCGGCTGTTATACCCGAGGAGTGGGAGGGGACATCCCCCCACCTCCCGCCGCTCTTACCGTTCAACTGGAACATTATTATAACTTACGTTCAACTCAAACATCGGGACCATCTCTAAGTTGGAGAAAAACAAACTGTCTCTGTGTTGTTGTTGATCCCCTACAGTACAGGGATCAACATAGTTTATACAATCATGATTTTTGAAAACTTTTGAAGAAAACATTTTTGTAATATATACTGTGTATGTGTATATATATATATATATATATATATATATATATATATAGAGTTTGGTCTGATGTACCATCAGATTTCTACCTTGGGTATGACATCATCATAGATGACATGACTCCTTTAATGGTTTATATTAACCTCAATTTTGGTAAGCTATGTGCTTTATATAGGCAGGAGGTCCTGCATCTTTGCAAATGATTGTTTAATGACATTAAATTAAATTGCCCTCTTCATGTATTTCCACTGGGTGTAATGCAGTCATCTGTTTTATTGGCCTAATCACAGTACTTCCATCTGTCGCCTTAGAAGCTATACACAGATGGTCTATGGAGGTATGCTGTACATGATGGTTTATGTTTATAGCCAGACACACCTGGACATCTTAGATTTAAAACAAGTATTATACGTTATTATCTTTGTTTTGTTAGTGCATATGGATTCTTCCTTTCTCTAGCATGTTTGGTAAGACGTATACAGTATCTCACAAAAGTGAGTACACCCCTCACATTTTTGTAAATATTTTATTATATCTTTTCATGTGACAACACTAAAGAAATGACACTTTGCTACAATGTAAAGTAGTGGAAGTACAGCTTGTAGGACAGTTTAAATTTGTTGTCCCATCAAAATAACTCAACACACAGCCATTAATGTCTAAACCGCTGGCAACAAAAGTGAGTACACCCCTAAGTGAAAATATCCAAATTGGGCCCAATTAGCCATTTTCCCTCCCCAGTGTGATGTGACTCATTGGTGTTACAAGGGGGAGCAGGTGTGTTAAATTTGGTGTTATCACTCTCACACTCTAATGCTGGTCACTGGAAGTTCAATATGGCACCTCATAGCAAAGAACTCTCTGAGGATCTGAAAAAAAGAATTATTGCTCCACATAAAGATGGTCTAGGCTATAAGAAGATTGCCAAGATCCTGAAACTGAGCTGTAGCAAGATGGCCAAAACCATACAGCTGTTCCACTCAGAACAGGCCTCGCCATGGTCGACCAAAGAAGTTGAGTTGCGCGTGCTCAGCGTCATATGCAGAGGTTGTCTTTGGGAAATAGACATATGAGTGCTGTCAGCATTGCTGCAGGGGTGGGGTTGGGGGGGGGGGGGGGGGGTCAGGCTGTCAGTGTTTAGACCATACACCACACACTGCATCAAATTGGTCTGCATGCCTGTCATCCCAGAAGGAAGCCTCTTCTAAAGGTGATGCAAAAGAAAGCCTGCAGTTTGCTGAAGACAAGCAGACTAAGGACATAGATTACTGGAACCATGTACTGTGGTCGGAAGAGACCAAGATAAACTTATTTGGTTCAGATGGTGTCAAGCATGTGTGGCGGCAACCAGGTGAGGAGTACGAAGACAAGTGTTTCATGCCTACAGTCAACCATGGTGGTGGGAGTATCATGATCTGGGGCTGCATGAGTGCTGCCAGCACTGGGGAGCTACAGTTCATTGAGGGAACAATAAATGCCAACTTGTACTGTGACATACTGAAGCAGAGCATGATCCCGTCTCTTTGGAGACTGGGCCACGGGGCAGTATTCCAACACAACGACCCCAAACACACCTCCAAGACGACCACTGCCTTGCTAAAGAAGCTGGGGGTAAAGGTGATGGACTGGCCAAGCATGTCTCCAGACCTAAACCCTTTTGAGCTCTGTGAGGCATCCTCAAATGTAACTTGCAAGGTCTCTAACCTCCACCAGCTCAGTGATCTCATCATGGAGGAGTGGAAGAGGACTCCAGTGGCAACTTGTGACGCTCTGGTGAACTCCATGTCCAAGAGGGTTAAGGCAGTGCTGGAAAATAATGGTAGCCACACAAAATATTGATACTTTGGACCCAATTTGAACATTTTCACTTAGGGGTGTACTAACTTTTGTTGCCAGCGGTTTAGACATTAATAGTGTGTTGAGTTATTTTGAGAGGACAGCAAATATACACTGTTATACAAGCTGTATACTCACTACTTTACATTGTAGCAAAGTGTAACTTCTTCAGTGTTGTCACATGAAAAGATACAGTTGTGCTCATAAGTTTACATACCCTGGCAGAATTTATGATTTCTTGGCCATATTTCAGAAAATATGAATGATAACACAAAAACTTCTTTCACTCATGGTTAGTGTTTGGCTGAAGCCATTTATTATCATTCAACTGTGTTTACTCTTTTTTTAAATCATAATCACAACAGAAACTACCCTAATGGCCTGATCAAAAGTTTACACACCCTGGTGATTTTGGCCTGATAACATGCACACAAGTTGATACAAAGGGATTTGAATGGCTATTAAATGTATCTATCCTCACCTGTGATCTTTTTGCTTGTAATTAGTGTATGTCTGTATAAAAGGTCACTGAGTTTCTGGACTCCTGACAGACCCTTGCATCTCTCATCCAGTGCTGAAGTGATGTTTCTGAATTCTGAGTCATGGGGAAAGCAAAAGAATTGTCAAAGGATCTGCGGGAAAAGGTAGTTGAACTGTATAAAACAGATATCCATGGAATTGAGAATGCCAATCAGCAGTGTTCAAACTCTAATCAAGAAGTGGAAAATGAAGGGTTCTTTTGAAACCAAACCATAGTCAGGTAGACCAACTAAAATTGTTCTGGATGCAAAGAAAAACCCACAAATAACTTCAGGTGAAATACAGGATTCTCTGAAAACATGTGGTGTGGCTGTTTCAAGATGCACAATAAGGAGGCACTTGAAGAAAAATGAACTGCACAGTGGAGTCGCCAGAAGAAAGCCATTACTATGCAAATGCCACAAAGTATCCCGCTTACAATACACCAAACAGCACAGAGACAAACCTCACACCCTATGGCCCAAAGTGATTTGGAGTGATGAAACCAAAATTGAGCTTTTTTGGCTACAACCATGAACACTAGATTTGGAGAGGAGTCATAAATTCTGCCAGGGTATGAAAACTTATGAGCACAACTGTATAATAAAATATTTACAAAAATGTGAGGGGTGCACTCACTTTTTTGAGATACTGTACCTTGTGTCTATAGATTGAAGATGACACAGCCTCTTCACTAGTGCAGCCCACTATATTTATTACAAATTAAAGTCCTCATTCTTCTTCTAGATTGATATCTCAGGTTTGCAAGGTTTCTGGCAAGTTAAATGACAGACAGGCTTCTAACATTTCTTGTAAATGCTAAGAAAAAAATTAAAAATACCAATATCCTCCTAACTGCCGAGGCCTTTACACTACCAAATGCTGGCAGTGGCAGTTATGAGATGCCAAAAATATAAAGCTGCCCTTGCCTGACCTCCTCCTGCAAATGCCCTTTGCCTGGCTATTATACTGACCAACCTGCTTCAATGGCCTGAGCATTTTTGTCTAGAAGAGAGCTGTCCAGCCTTTTGACCTTCCTGGACCACATAAGAATAGCTGACAAGCAGAAAAAGTCAGGCAGATCACAAGTTAGCAATCGACCAAGAAGATAATGTACCTATCTTTTTAATAAAATGTAATTTTTTTTGTAATATTGTTTATTATAAAAATAAAAGAGGGCAACATAAAACTAGTGCGATATTCACCACTGCTTATTATAAACGAATGCATCAATATCTGGTTTGATGGATGTAGACGCAATTCTCATTGAATTTTCAAGGTGCTCATCAGATATTTTACTTCTAATTTTGCCCTTCGTGTGCTTCATCCTTGAAAATAGTTGCTCATAAATATAGGTGAAGACATGTATTGAATTGTATTGTAACTGTACTGTCTGCCTTCATGTTGTATCTAAAGCTTTGCTCAAACTGTTGGCGCTATATAAATCCTGTATAATAACGGGCAGATAAAACCTATAAAATTCCGGTAAAGAGACACTGAAAAATTTTCAGTCTCATGTGTTTTCGCTAAATGTAAATATTTTTTTAAAATAATTTCCCCCCAAAAAAATCTAAATTTCTAAGTAAGTTTACGATTTTGTGTTGGGCCACAGGTTGGACACCACTTGTCTAGAACAAGTATGCAGATCAGAAAAAAAGAATTAAAAATGGAAGTCCTTATTTTTGCATCTCTTGCAGGTGAGTGGCCAAAGTATTAAAGACACCATGTCAGAATGACAGGTAGCCAACTTTCAGAAGGCAAGCTCAACAATGGCAGCCGCTATGTCTCTCTATTGATGAGCTTCTTTTAAGCTTCTTATATGGATTCTCTATAAGGTGAAAAAAAATAAAAATAAATGGAGAATCCATCTGTAAGAGACTTTCCCATTGATTGTCATTGCCTGAAAAACAAATAAATGTATATATATTAGTCTACAATTTATACTTTCTTGTATAACGCAACCACCAGTTTGGTATGCATGTAAATGTGGAGAAAAGCCTAAATTAAGGAATGTAAAATCAAATACATCCCATAATGAATGCTGTTTTTAACTACTAGCCAACCAGTTGTACCATGGCAGGTTGGCACAGCTACGCAAATTGCTTTAGCTGTATGTCACTCCTTTAAGACATCACAGCCACGTGTCTCCGGAGCTAATGCTTGTGTCCGGCAAGCATGATGACCGCCGGGCATCCGCGATCGCTCATGATAGAGCGAGAAGGGGGATCTGTGTGTGTAAACACACAAATCCAGATTCTCTCAGGGGAGAGGAGACCAATCGTGTGTTCATACTAAGTATGAACACGGTCTCCTCCCCTACAGTTAGAACACACCTAGGGAGCACAGTTACCCCCTTAATTGCCCCCTAGTGTTAACCCCTTACCTGCCAGTGACATTTATACAGTAATCCGTGGCTATTTGATCATTGTATAAATGTCAATGGTCCCAAAATAGAGTCAAAAGTGTCTGATTTCTCCGCTGCAATGTCGCGGTCCTGAGAAATTACATAAATCTATCCCCTATTTTGTAAACGCTATAATGTTAGCGCAACCCAATCAATATACGCTTATTGCAATTTTTTTTACCAAAAATATGTAGAAGAATACATATCAGCCTAAATTGTGTAAACTTTTTATTTTTTATTTTAAATTATATATATTTATGTGTGTTGATTACCACAATTAGTCTCTAATAAGTCATTTATGTGATATGTTCAGTAGTACACATTGATATTTGATTCATTGCTTATTGTTTTATTGTGTATGTGGATTTATCACACATGCGCTCTTAGGTTCTATTTTAGTATCACTTAACAGCGCAGCACAATTTTTGTTGTTGATTTCCTTTATGGTTATGGAATAACCTCTCAGTGCCCTGCAGCAGTTTTTAGATTTTCTTTTTCATCACAGTGCGGTAATACTTACTAGACACAAGTGATAAGATTATTTATAAACTCCACATAAGTATTAGCAGGCAAGAAAACAGATAAGGAAACAATTATCGCGGAGCAGCCTCAAGACCCAGATCATTGTCTGCAATCTCTGAGCCCCAAGCATCTATCCACCCTGAACAGGATTTATCAAATTGGCTAGAGCAATTCTGATTAAGGTAGGTGATTCTATACAGAATTTAGAACAGAGCGCCAGGAGGAAACCGTGGGTGGTGCAGCATCTCTCCAATGGAGAAATATCTCCCTGCATGCATAGAATGTGGAATAGCTTAAGAACAGCCTAGTGTATCTGCCCTGAACGTTGGTGCCAAAAATGTTGCGCAACATAAACCTGGAATCCGACTCGAGGGCCAAAGAGGTTATCCGATTGAGTTCATCAAGGATCTCTGACCAGTAGGCAGCAAGGCATGGACAGGACCAGACCATATGGAGAGAGGAGGCAAACTGCAGATCACATCTGGGACAAGGCAACGGGGCCCCCGAATTCAAAATCGTTAATCGTTTTTGTCAAAGGTATTTTCAAATTTTTTTGTAGCGGTGATGGATAGGTGGAAGTATGGGGAGGATAAGGGTTTGTCTATTAACTTGGCAATAGCCAAACCTTCTAAAGGGTCCAATTCTAGAGCAAGAGAGGGTGGGAAGTGTGACGAAGTTGGTAGTAGCGGAACAACATCCACCCCGCTAGTATGTGCGCATCTTTAAGGTCGGGAAAGGATCGCAATTTGCCACCGGAAACATGTTTAATATTCACTTTCCCTCTTCTTGCTCAAACCTGTGGGTCAGGGACTTTATTCAGATGTGGAAGATCTGGTTACCCCATAGGGGGAGATGTGGGGAGAACGTCTCCGGAGAGCTATAACGGGCCTTCGCCCTGTGCCATCCCAAAATAGTATTATACATCAAGTCAGTAATACCGGGGTGGTATTTTGGTCCCCTGAACACCAATTTGCTAAGGGTGGAGTATGATCTCATGATGGCCTCCTCTAGGGTAACCGTTGGGATATCTTTAGGTTGGGAGAACCACCATCTGACCTTTACCATGACTGTCGCCTAGAAGTAAGTCCGAAACTTAGGTAAGGATAGGCCCCATTGAGTGATAGGGAGCTGTATAGTGGAGATAGCCAAACGTGGAGGCCTTCCATTCCACACAAAGGAGGATATAATACCCCGTAGTTTGTTAAAGAAAGAAGCTGGGGGCACCAATAGGGAATTACGAAAGAGGTAGAGAAACTTAGGTAAATATACCATCTTGACAAGGTTCACTCTACCCACTGGGGTAAGGGGGAGAGATCTGTGATGGAACCTATCCCCCACACTCCGCTTGAGTCTTTCAGTCAGTATACCACTTCCTAAGTCCTGGAACATGATGCCAATTGATCTGACTATAGGAACCCACAAGAACTAGACAACACCAGTCTTGGAGTACATCAGGAATAGACTTTTATTTGAGATCTCCCACAAATATATACAGCAGGATGACTAAAACCTAACCTAATTAGCATGAGCTAATCATCTAATCATTGACCCAGACTAGTTGACTGAGAGATAAGACTTTGTAGGGTACGTAGCTCACTGACTGACTATTCAATACACATTACCATATTACCATAAACATCAACACAGGGTTAATTAGCACAGCAACATTGTGTGGAATATTCTTACAAGACAGACTAGACTCATTTACACAACAGACAGGTGGCTGGAGTTGATGACATTAGCATCTAACAGGTTGTGTCCCAACATTGTGATTCAGTCTATTGCTAATATTTCAGGAACAGGAGGGTATCATCTGCATATAGGGATATTTTGTCTACAATCACTCCTACTCAACTGAGGGAGCAGACCTAATACGAACTGCCAGGGTCTCCACTCCATGGCCAGTGCAAACAGGCCCAGGGAGAGTGGGCAACCCTGTCTAGTGCCCTGAGTTAGGAGAAAAGGAGAGGACAATGAATTATTAGTGCGTATTTGAGCTCTAGGGTTATGGTAAAACAATTGAACCCACTTAATAAACCGAGGGCCGAATCCAAACTTGCGTAGGATGGCTCAGAGGTAGTGCCACTCCACCGAATCTAAAGCCTAGCTTCTAGGGAGGCCACCACCTCCCTAGAGAGGTGTGTAAGGAGGCGTCGGATAGTAATGTCAGTTCCCCTACCCAACATAAATCCGGATTGATCCATGTGTACCAGCGCAGTCATCACAGTGTTCAATCGACCGGCCAGGACCTTAGTCAACAGTTTTGCATCCACATTGAGGAGGGATATTGGCCTATATGAGGAACACTGCTCTGGAGTCTTACCAGGCTTGAGAAGCACCACAATAACCGCTTCAGCCATTCAAGGGGGGAGAGATCCCTCCTCTGTGGTTTTTTGGAGCATGAGCCTGAATGTAGGAAGTGGCTCTTCCGCATATGTCTTAAAGAGTTCAGCTGGGAGGCCATCAGGGCTGGTGTCCTACCATTTTGCAGAGAGGCCACCGCCTGGTGGAGCTCTTCCAGTGTAATGGGGCCATCTAATTCTTCTCTAGTGGTAGAAGTCAAGCATGGCAGCTAGACATGTACATTTCGTTTCATTACGAATCAAAATTCGGACGAATTTTCATTATTCGGACATTCGGGTGCATCCGAATTACCGAATGACAATACTAACGAATTCAACCGAATTCGGACGAAATTCGAAAAATGATATTTTGCGTCCTGAATTTGGGGCCACGTATCTCGAGGCCACTTGTAGCTAGAAACCCCATATTTGGTATGCAAACACAGTAGATCTAGCACTACAACATCTCCAAATTTGGGGTTTCTAGCTCCACGTGACCCTGAGTTACGGGGCCCCAAACTCGGGTCGCAAAATGTCAAGCACTTTTCTGCAGCAGAGAATGACATTTTGCGACTTTGGGGCCACGTATCTCGGGGTCACTTAGTGCTAGAAACCCCAAATTTGGTGATTTTATAGTGCTAGTGCTACTGTGTTTGCATACCATATTTGAGGTTCCTAGCTACAAGTGGCCCAGAGATATGTGGCCCCAAATTCGGGTCGCAAAATGGCATTCTCTTCTGCAGAAAAGTACTTGACATATTGTCCATATCTCGGGGTCACTTGGTGCTAGGAACCCCACAACTTGTGGCAGGTGACGTGACAAGTGGACAATCCACAACTTGGTCATGTGGCACTCATGGCCGGTCACGTGGCAGGTGTCATGGCAAGTGGACAATACACAACTTGTGGCAGGTGATGTGGCAAGTGGACAATATACAACTTGTGGCAGGTGACGTGGCAAATGGACAATGACATACAGCATATGTACTTGCTTTGCGATCAACATGTGACTGCAGGCTGCCTCTGGAGAACCCTTTAAATGCATCCCAAGAGATAGACAGAAATATAGAGCGATCCTGGTCCTGCCAGTAGTGCATCACGTCAGATCTATACGGTTCAGAGACCCTCGAATCGGACAATCAGAACCTGGATAAGCGCCACAATCTGTCCCTTGGTGCGGTAGACACATTTAATTTTAAGACAAGAGAAGCATGGTCCGAAATGCCACGAGGTAGGGAGGAGGTGTCCCGAATTCTAGGAAGGACAGAACCCCCAGTATAAGCCAAGTCTATACAAGAGAAGGTTTTGTGCAAGGAGGAATGACAGGTGTAAGCACGCTGATGGGGATAGCGCCATCTCCACACATCTGTCAGATTAGAGGCTTCCACCCAGGCGAACAACTCTGAAGGTGTACCCGCCCCGGTGGAAAGTCTGTCCATCCCATGATCCGGGACCATATTGAAATCCCCAAGAATCACTATATTATTCGCAATTTTGGTGATCAATTGGTAAAGCAGTCTCATGGAGGTGGGGGGGGGGGGGTAAGAACAGCCCCACCACCACCAATCTATCCACCATAGCATGTAATATGACATAGCGGCTATTCAGGTCCAGCTCCAGTGCCATCAGCCTAAATGCGAAAGACTTGTGAATTAAAATTCTGACCCCTGGGGAATAATTGGTATATGAGGAATGATAATGGTGTCCTACCCAGGCTCTCTTAAGATGCAAGAGTTTATACTGCCCACCAAGTGGGTCTCTTGTAGAATGCAAATCTGGGGATGATATGAATTTAGAAATTGAAAAACCAGTCACCTCTTCACAGAGGAGTTCAGGCCCCTGGTGTTCCAAGACACTATGCTACAGTCAGCCATAGGCATTAAGTATTATAGCACTAGGCAGGATTTCCCCGAAGGGGCCTAGGAGCAGAACCCGGACCACCTCGTAAGACAGTGCATGCAAAATATGGTGCCCTGAAATAGAAAGGAATACATCGCTTGTAAAATTAAAATGCAGGAGAAAGGTATAACAAAATAGTCCCAACCCACCCCCCCACCCCCCACCCTGCCAACCCAAGCCCAAACCTTGGGGAGGCTTATTAACCCAACCTAAAACAGAGGCAAACACGCCTTCAAGGGGGTAACGTGTGCAGAACGGCATCCACAGTCTGGCAGTCGGTTAGTACACATTCAGCAATCAATTGGGGACCGGATCATAAATGTGGGTGCAGTCTGCCAGCAGTCACCAAGGGTACAAACTTGAGCAGCGTAGCTGTATAGGGCAACAATTGTGAGAACAGAGGCCATAGGATGGGGGGGAGAAGAGTTTTCTGGCAACGGAAAGCATATAAAATTAGGGAGCTGACCAGTGGCCAGTTTAGAGGAGGTGCAGGCCTATGAGGCACTAAATATCTGTGGCCCATGTAAGCAATCAACCATCAGTAATGCTCAGCATCGAGGTAGGGTGTCAATCCAGGCTGAGGCCTCCTCAGGGGATGTTAAAAACCGTACAGATTTACCGTCTTCCACCCGCAGTCTGGCCGGAAACAGCATGCTGAATTTTATATGTTTGGAGCGGAGCCTGGCTCTCACCGCTTCAAAGGATTTTCATCGCCTCTGTGTTTCCATTGAGTAATCTGGAAAGATCAGGAGTTTGGCATTTTCAAAGCACAATTCACCTTGCGATCTAGCCTCCCTCTTCACCAGGTCATGATCACAAAAGTGGAGCAGCTTAAAGATGAAGGTGCAAGGCGGTGCTCCCTGGGGCCCCTCTCCACAGTAAAAAATGGAGAGAAATGTGCAGAGGGAAGCAATTGTTGCAGTAGACATTAAGAAAAGGTGGTGGGGTCACCACCCCCAGCCCCCTCAGGAAGGCCCACAATGTGCAGACTGTTCCTTCTATTACAGTTTTTGGCATCTTCAGCCCGGGCCTCCAATGCCTCAACCTTAGTCTTTAGGGTGTGCAAATCAGCCCCATGGTCATGTACCGTGTCTTCGGTCTGGGAGACCCTCTGTTCCACCTCAGTAATCTGGCCATGGAAGGAATCAAAGTCTTTCCTGATGAATTCCACATTGGCCTGAATACTGTCCACCTTATCGGTCAGTGTAGTGATCGCTTGCATGACCACTTTGAAATCCGCAGCGGTAGCAAGCAGCCATCCAGGCTCCTCAGCCTGGATTTCCATGCGGGCAAGGGTTCTAGGCAAAGCCGCAGCTGAGGCCTTATCCGCAATGTTAGGTGCTGCGGCCGTATGGTTGGGTTTTGCCTGTTATCTTTGTATCACTGAGGCCGGGGGGACACAAGCTCATTGTTTGGGTCGGGTCTGCATCCGATAAAAGCTGGATCTACAGCCAGTCTTCGGGAGCTCAGACACTACATGTCTGCTCCCAGCGTCACCGCGGACACACCCAGGGCTTTACAGATATTATCTTAATGGAGTTGTAATATTTTTCATTACAGTTGTCCTTTAAAGTAGACCTCTATTGATAACAATATACTGTAGGAGCTGGCATTGGTAATTTATATGTGAAAGTTCTAGGTACCTGGCTGTTATGCTAACCTTTTGGGACATATTTCCTGGGGTGCCAACCCCTGGATCCGCACCTGGAAACATATGCCTTCCAGACTCTATAGTAAATGATCCTGGAAGCCAGCTTCCTGGCATTAATCAAGGTAGATATAACTGAAGGAGACAACCCATGATCCTTCGTTCCTTTAGAATGCGGGTCTCAATAGCCAGACCATTAAATTTAGCTTCTGTAAAGTAGGATGGAATACCAGAACCTGCCCTAGAAGGTCCGGCCGTAATGGCAGAGTCCAAGGAACTCCTAATGCCATATTTATGATCTCGGCAAACCAAGACCTTGTGGGCCACGCTGGGGCCACTAGAATCACCTCCTTTTGTTCCTGCCTGATCCTGCGAAGAAGGCGCGGAAGAAGCCGAACTGGAGGAAATGCATAGATCAGAGAAAACTGATCCCATGGGAAGACTAATGCGTCTGTTCCGCAAGCTAGCGGATCCTTTGTTCTCGACACAAAGTTGTCAACCTTTTTGTTGAATCTAGACGTGAACAGCTCCATGTCTGGAGTACCCCATCTCTGACATATCGCAAGGAAGATGTCAGGGTGAAGAGACCATTCTCCTGGAAATAATTGTTGGCGGCTTAAGTAGTCAGCCTGCCAATTCTCTATCCCGGAAATGAATATGTCCTAAAGGCAAGGGACATTGTGTTCTGCCCAAGACAGAACATGATTCACCTCTCTCTGGGCTGCACGACTCCTTGTGCCCCCCTGGTGATTGATGTAAGCCACAGCCTCGGCATGCTGGACTGAATCCTGACAGGATTGCCCCTCAGTCTGACCATCCAGGTCCTTAGAGCCAGACGAATTGCCCGAATTTCCAGAATGTTGATAGGTAAGGTCCAACCTGGACCACTTCCCCTGGACAGAATCTTCTTCCAGGACTACTCCCCAGCCTAGAAGACTGGCATTCATGGTCACTACTTTCCAGGTGACTGGTAGAAACAACCTTCCTTTTTGAAGGTTGCTGGATATTAAACAGCTGAATTGGAAAATCTAAGGCCTGAACCTTCTTGTTCCAGGCTGAAAGGATTGCGCTTTGTAGCAATCTTGAATGAAACTGTGCGTAAGGGACGGCCTCAAAGGAGGCCACCATCTTTCCCAAAAGTCTCATGCACAACCGAATGGAAGGCTTTTTCTTTGCCCTGATCAGATGGATTAGTTCTACAATGGAACTGATTCTTTTCTGAGGTAAAAATACCTTTTTCTGCCTGGTGTCTATGATTAGACCCAGGTACTGTACTCTCCTTGATGGTTTTAAGGAGGATTTTTCTAGGTTGAGAACCCAGCCTAGAGATTTAAGGTAGCTTACCGTTGCAACCAGACTGCGGTCTAGCCCTGAAACTGAATGATCTACTAAAAGTGGATCGTCTAAGTAGGCTAGAACCGTTATGTCCTGAGCCCTTAATCTGGCTAAAGAAGGAGCCAGAATCTTTGAGAACACCCGTGGAGCTGTGGCTAGACCAAATGGCAGGGCCACAAACTGAAAATTATGATTTTCTACTTCAAAGCGCAGAAACTTTTGGTGAGCGGGAAATATTAGCACATGGAGATAGGCATCCTTGATATCGATTGAAGCCAACAATTCTCCTCCTTGGACGATGGCTACAACTGACCAGATTGACTCAATGTGAAAGGATCGGATATTCAAGTGCTGATTGAGATCTCTGAGATCTAGACTAGGTCTTACTTCCCCGTTTTGTTTCGGAACCGTGAAGCGGTTTGAATAGAAACCTGTGCCCTGTTCTTTTAAGGGAACTTCTGATATAACTGCTTTGGATAGTAGATCCAGTGCTAGAAGGAGGGCCTTTTTCTTCTCTGGATCCTTGGGAACACCTGATCTTAGAAACCGGTGAGCCAAAAAAACTCCGAACTCTAGTTTGTAACCTAGAGAAACAACAGGAACCACCCATCTGTCTTGACATTGCTCCTGCCAGATCCTTGAAAATTGCAGAAGCCTTCCGCCAACCCAAGTGAACGGGGCGCCCCTTAATAAGGAGACTTTAGCACTCTGCTTTGTGGGCTTCTTTTCACAAGATCTCTTCTGACCTTGGTGCTGCCCTTGGGGTTTTTCCCTTGAACCTGGTGGCTGAAGCCGTCGAGACTGCCTAGAGGCTGATGTCCGAATGTCTGAATTTCTTCTTTACTGGTAAAAGAGAGCTTTTGCCATTAGAATATCTTTGTAGATATTTATCCAAATCTTCTCCAAATAGCCGTTCACCATGAAAAGAGAAACTGGCTAGGAGCTTCTTACACAGCGCTTTGGCTGACCAACTCTTCAGCCAAAGAATTCTGAGAGAATGCACTAGTCCAAGCATAAGACTTGAGATCTGAATGGACACATCTCTCATAGCGTCTACTGTAAAACACAGCGCGTCTGCTAAATCAGCCTAATGTTGGGCTGTTCATCAGGCAGAAATTTAACCAGTTGCCGACCGCCGCACGACGATGTACGTCGACAGCATGGCACGGGCAGGCATATTGGCGTACATGTACGTCCCTTGCCTCCCGCGGGTCGGGGGCCCGATCGGGCCCCCGCCCGGTGCCTGCGGCGGTCGGTTTTCGTCCGGGAGCGATCCGGGACGAGGGGGCAGCCATTCATTCATGGCCACCCCCACGCGATCGCTCCCGACGAATAGGAATCCCCCGTGACATCACTTCCTCTCCTGTAATGTAAACACAGGAGAGGAAGTGATGTATTCTCTCCTCCGTGTCGGTATTTTTCGTTCCGACACGGAGGAGAGCGGATCGGTGAGTTGCACCAACACTCTACACACACAGTAGAACATGCCAGGCACACTCACACCCCCCCTTTACCCCCCGATCACCCCCCCAATTACCCCTGCCCCCCAGTCACAGTGACACCAATGTCATTTTTTTTTTTTTTTTTTGCATTGGTGTCATTTGTGACTGTAATAACTGTTAGGGCAGTTAGGGTTAGCCCCCTTTAGTTCTAATGTACCCCCCTAACCCCCCCAATAAAGGTTTAACCCCGTGATCACCCCCCGTCGCCAGTGTCACTAAGGCTGGGTTCACATTGCAGCGGTTTATGAGAACGAATGTGATTCGCACCGCACTGCAGTGCAAATCACATCCGATCTCTGTGCGATTCGAGTTCAGCCATTCGCCGCACCCGCCACACCCGCCGCACCCGCCGCACCCGCCGCAAATTCGCACGGGACCCTTTTTTTGGCCCGCAGCAGAATCGGATCGCATGGGTGTTCACACCATGCGATCCGAGTTTGCAGGTCGCACTGCGATATGCGAACTGATCTGGGGGTGTCAGTAACATTTCACTGACACTCCCAGCAGTCCGCATAGGGCAGTGTGAACTGCCGCCGGGAGGCATGCGATGCGGGAACCCGCCGCGGATTCGCGGCGTTTCCGCATCGCTCCAGTGTGAACCCAGCCTAATAAGCGATCATTTTTCTGATCGCCGTATTAGTGTCACAGGTGACGCTAGTTAGGCAGGTAGGTATTTAGGTTCGCCGCAGCTTTTTATAGCGCCAGGGACCCCCATATACTACCGCATAAAGCCCCCTGATTGCCCCCTAGTTAACCCTTTCACCAGTGATCACCATATAACTGTTACAGGTGACGCTGGTTGGTTAGTTATTTTTTTATAGTTTCAGGGCACCCGCCATTTATTACCTAATAAAGGTTTAACCCCCTGATCACCCGGCGGGTGTCATTTGTGACTAATAACTGTTAGGGCAGTTAGGGTTAGCCCCCTTTAGTTCTAAGGTACCCCCCTAACCCCCCCAATAAAGGTTTAACCCCGTGATCACCCCCCGTCGCCAGTGTCACTAAGGCTGGGTTCACATTGCAGCGGTTTATGAGAACGGATGTGATTCGCACCGCACTGCAGTGCAAATCACATCCGATCTCTGTGCGATTCGAGTTCAGCTATACAGATAGTATGGCTGAATTCGTGTCGCACCCGCCGCAAACTCGCACGGGACCCTTTTTTTGGTCCGCAGCAGAATCGGATCGCATGGGTGTTCACACCATGCGATCCAAGTTTGCAGATCGCACTGCGATATGCGAACTGATCTGGGGGTGTCATTAACATTTCACTGACACTCCCAGCAGTTCGCATAGGGCAGTGTGAACTGCCGCCGGGAGGCATGCGATGCGGGAACCCGCCGCGCATTCGTGGCGTTCCCGCATCGCTCCAGTGTGAACCCAGCCTAATAAGCGATCGTTTTTCTGATCGCTGTATTAGTGTCACAGGTGACGCTAGTTAGGCAGGTAGGTATTTAGGTTCG
The DNA here is from genome assembly GCF_037356315.1 of Lithobates pipiens. Taxonomy (NCBI): domain Eukaryota; kingdom Metazoa; phylum Chordata; class Amphibia; order Anura; family Ranidae; genus Lithobates; species Lithobates pipiens. Next base: position 120,377,890 of record NW_027507764.1, read on the forward strand.
CCGCAGCTTTTTATAGCGCCAGGGACCCCCATATACTACCGCATAAAGCCCCCTGATTGCCCCCTAGTTAACCCTTTCACCAGTGATCACCATATAACTGTTACAGGTGACGCTGGTTGGTTAGTTATTTTTTTATAGTTTCAGGGCACCCGCCATTTATTACCTAGTCTCACTAGTGTACCCCTAAATTTAGGGGTGTCTACTTTCCAAAATGGGGTCATTTGGGGGGGGTTTGTGCCATCTTGGCATTTTATGGCCTTCAAAACTGTAACGCCCTTAGAAAGCCTGAAGGCGGTGCTTGGTTTTCGGGGCCCCGTACGCGGCTAGGCTCCCAAAAAGTCCCACATATGTGGTATCCCCGTACTCAGGAGAAGCAGCAGAATTTATTTTGGGGTGTCATTTCACATATGACCATGGCATGCGTGAGCAATATATCATTTAGTGACAACTTTGTGAAAAAAAAAAAAAGTTTGTAATTTTCCCGCAACTTGTGGCAAAATATAAAATATTCCATGGACTCAACATGCCTCTCAGCAAATAGCTTGGGGTGTCTACTTTCTAAAATGGGGTCATTTGTGGGGGTTTTGTGCCATCTTGGCATTTTATGGCCTTCAAAACTGTAATAGGTAGTGAGAAGTGAACTCAAAAATTTACGCCCTTAGAAAGCCTGAAGGCGGTGCTTGGTTTTCGGGGCCCCGTACGCGGCTAGGCTCCCAAAAAGTCCCACATATGTGGTATCCCCGTACTCAGGAGAAGCAGCAGAATTTATTTTGGGGTGTCATTTCACATATGCCCATGGCATGCATGAGCAATATATCATTTAGTGACAACTTTGTGGAAAAAAAAAAAAAAAAAAAAGTTTGTAATTTTCCCGCAACTTGTGGCAAAATATAAAATATTCCATGAACTCAACATGCCTCTCAGCAAATAGCTTGGGGTGTCTACTTTCTAAAATGGGGTCATTTGTGGGGGTTTTGTGCCATCTTGGCATTTTATGGCCTTCAAAACTGTAATAGGTAGTGAGAAGTGAACTCAAAACTGTAACGCCCTTAGAAAGCCTGAAGGCGGTGCTTGGTTTTCGGGGCCCCGTACGCGGCTAGGCTCCCAAAAAGTCCCACATATGTGGTATCCCCGTACTCAGGAGAAGCAGCAGAATTTATTTTGGGGTGTCATTTCACATATGCCCATGGCATGCGTGAGCAATATATCATTTAGTGACAACTTTGTGAAAAAAAAAAAAAAAAGTTTGTAATTTTCCCGCAACTTGTGGCAAAATATAAAATATTCCATGGACTCAACATGCCTCTCAGCAAATAGCTTGGGGTGTCTACTTTCTAAAATGGGGTCATTTGTGGGGGTTTTGTGCCATCTTGGCATTTTATGGCCTTCAAAACTGTAATAGGTAGTGAGAAGTGAACTCAAAAATTTACGCCCTTAGAAAGCCTGAAGGCGGTGCTTGGTTTTCGGGGCCCCGTACGCGGCTAGGCTCCCAAAAAGTCCCACATATGTGGTATCCCCGTACTCAGGAGAAGCAGCAGAATTTATTTTGGGGTGTCATTTCACATATGCCCATGGCATGCATGAGCAATATATCATTTAGTGACAACTTTGTGAAAAAAAAAAAAAAAAAAAAAAAGTTTGTAATTTTCCCGCAACTTGTGGCAAAATATAAAATATTCCATGAACTCAACATGCCTCTCAGCAAATAGCTTGGGGTGTCTACTTTCTAAAATGGGGTCATTTGTGGGGGTTTTGTGCCATCTTGGCATTTTATGGCCTTCAAAACTGTAATAGGTAGTGAGAAGTGAACTCAAAAATTTACGCCCTTAGAAAGCCTGAAGGCGGTGCTTGGTTTTCGGGGCCCCGTACGCGGCTAGGCTCCCAAAAAGTCCCACATATGTGGTATCCCCGTACTCAGGAGAAGCAGCAGAATTTATTTTGGGGTGTCATTTCACATATGCCCATGGCATGCATGAGCAATATATCATTTAGTGACAACTTTGTGAAAAAAAAAAAAAAAAAAAAAGTTTGTAATTTTCCCGCAACTTGTGGCAAAATATAAAATATTCCATGAACTCAACATGCCTCTCAGCAAATAGCTTGGGGTGTCTACTTTCTAAAATGGGGTCATTTGTGGGGGTTTTGTGCCATCTTGGCATTTTATGGCCTTCAAAACTGTAACGCCCTTAGAAAGCCTGAAGGCGGTGCTTGGTTTTCGGGGCCCCGTACGCGGCTAGGCTCCCAAAAAGTCCCACATATGTGGTATCCCCGTACTCAGGAGAAGCAGCAGAATTTATTTTGGGGTGTCATTTCACATATGCCCATGGCATGCGTGAGCAATATATCATTTAGTGACAACTTTGTGAAAAAAAAAAAAAAAAAAAAAAAGTTTGTAATTTTCCCGCAACTTGTGGCAAAATATAAAATATTCCATGAACTCAACATGCCTCTCAGCAAATAGCTTGGGGTGTCTACTTTCTAAAATGGGGTCATTTGTGGGGGTTTTGTGCCATCTTGACATTTTATGGCCTTCAAAACTGTAATAGGTAGTGAGAAGTGAACTCAAAAATTTACGCCCTTAGAAAGCCTGAAGGCGGTGCTTGGTTTTCGGGGCCCCGTACGCGGCTAGGCTCCCAAAAAGTCCCACATATGTGGTATCCCCGTACTCAGGAGAAGCAGCAGAATTTATTTTGGGGTGTCATTTCACATATGCCCATAGCATGTGTGAGCAATATATCATTTAGTGACAACTTTGTGTAAAAAAAAAAAAAAAAATTTTTTTTTTGTCATTATTCAATCGCTTGAGGCAAAAAAATAAAATATTCAATGGGCTCAACATGCCTCTTATCAATTTCCTTAGGGGGTCTACTTTCCAAAATGGGGTCATTTGGGGGGGTTTTGTACTGCCCTGCCAATTTAGCACCTCAAGAAATGAGATAGGCAGTCGTAAACTAAAAGCTGTGTAAATTCCAGAAAACGTACCTTAGTTTGTAGATGTGACAACTTTTGCGCAAACCAATAAATATACAATTATTGACTTTTTTTTTACCAAAGACATGTGGCTGAATACATTTTGGCCTAAATGTATGACTAAAATTGAGTTTATTGGATTTTTCTAATAACAAAAAGTAGAAAATATCATTTTTTTTCAAAATTTGCGGTCTTTTTACGTTTATATCGCAAAAAATAAAAATCGCAGAGGCAATCAAATACCATCAAAAGAAAGCTCTATTTGTGGGAAGAAAAGGACGCAAATTTTGTTTGGGTACAACATTGCATGACCGCGCAATTACCAGTTAAAGCAGCGCAGTGCCAAAGTGTAAAAAGACCTCTGGTCATTTACCAGCAAAATGGTCCGGTCTGAAAGTGGTTAAGCATCTGCTCAAACTCAAGAACCGGCTGCACTGCTGAACTTGCTAAAGCCATCTGGTTTTTAGAAATGAGCTCCAACCTCTTATCTGCTGTATCCTTTAACATGAGCACATTACCAACTGGACATGTGAGGTTCTTATTCACCAAGGTAATCAAAGCATCAACCGCTGAAACCCCCCATTTCTTATAGAAATCCTCTTCCATAGGATATAGTTTGGAGAATCTCCTAGGCGGATAAAATTGTTTATCCGGATGTTCCCATTCCGCATACATAAGCTTTCTTAGCCATGCATGAATAGGAAAGGCATCCCCAGACCGAGGAGGTTTTAATGACCCTAACTCAGAGATGGTATCATCAAGAGCCTGCTCTGCAGGTAGCAAAAAAGTTGAACGAACCAACTTAGTAAGAGGGTGCACAAGCAAGCTCTCTTGTGGTGATACTTCCTTTCTGTATTAGGATCCTCAGAAGAGGATAAACCAGTATCTTCCAAATCCTTAGGAAGATCTGCCTGATCCCCAGCGTCCTGAACCTCCAAAGGAGGATCTTTAGCACTCGATGGGGATCTGCTATGTTTAACTCCACTCTGGAGGGATAAAATGACATCCAGCTTCTTTTCCAAACCAGCAATGGTAGAAGACAAAACCTCTCGTGTAACATACTCAGGGGCTGAAGCGTCTTGTGCGACTGCAAGTACCCTGAAGGCCCAATCTGACCAGCCGCAACACTCTCAGAGGATGACATTCTTTTGAAAAGGGTTTTAATTTGTTGTGACCCCTTAGGACCCTTAGAAGAGTTCCTGGTCCTTTTGCGACTCATAGCTTACAGCACAAAGCAGAGGCACTACCAGCAAAAGAATGTAAAACTTGCTATTCGATAGTACAAAATAATAAAAACAGTGTAGCGCTTCAATGATAAATGTGGTCAGCATAGATTATAAAAATAAAGACAAAGATCATATGAATATGAATGCCTAAAGGAAAGTCCAACATTGGCCGCACATTCCACTATGTAGCAGGCATGAGGGTAACCGAACCGTCACAGAGGAGGGAAGTTGGACTAGGCGAGTGTATTCATGTAAATCTGCTTGACTGTAAACATCAGGAAAAAGTGGATAAAATACTTCTTACCGACTCAGTTGGACTCATACAGTCATATGACAGTTGAGTCTAGAAGGCTTTAGGTCACAGTCTGGGACCAAGGAGTACAAAGAGGGAGGTCTGTTGAGCTGATGGATGAGCTCCAAACGATTGTAGGCCCTATGATGGATCCTTTCAAATGGAACTTCAAGGTTGTTTGTAGTCAAGCTCAGACGTGGCCCGTTGTACTGATGCTCCAATCTCACCCGAATGGGGAGGGAGATGTTGTAGAGGTTTAAGCCAGAGAAACGGGAAAAAGGAAAAAAGAAAAAAGGCTCCACATGGTGTAGGTCAGACGATATAAAAAATGTTGGTTTATTGAAGTCAAAAAATAATTAATGACTTAGTGATCACATAAAAAGTCTAAAATAGAAATTAAAAGCAATGTAGGGTGCCAACAGCTCGCCCAACGCGTTTCGACATATGTGTCTTCTACAGGGGCATGCCCCTGTAGAAGACACATATGTCGAAACGCGTTGGGCGAGCTGTTGGCACCCTACATTGCTTTTAATTTCTATTTTAGACTTTTTATGTGATCACTAAGTCATTAATTATTTTTTGACTTCAATAAACCAACATTTTTTATATCGTCTGACCTACACCATGTGGAGCCTTTTTTCTTTTTTCCTTTTTCCCGTTTCTCTGGCTTAAACCTCTACAACATCTCCCTCCCCATTCGGGTGAGATTGGAGCATCAGTACAACGGGCCACGTCTGAGCTTGACTACAAACAACCTTGAAGTTCCATTTGAAAGGATCCATCATAGGGCCTACAATCGTTTGGAGCTCATCCATCAGCTCAACAGACCTCCCTCTTTGTACTCCTCGGTCCCAGACTGTGACCTAAAGCCTTCTAGACTCAACTGTCATATGACTGTATGAGTCCAACTGAGTCGGTAAGAAGTATTTTATCCACTTTTTCCTGATGTTTACAGTCAAGCAGATTTACATGAATACACTCGCCTAGTCCAACTTCCCTCCTCTGTGACGGTTCGGTTACCCTCATGCCTGCTACATAGTGGAATGTGCGGCCAATGTTGGACTTTCCTTTAGGCATTCATATTCATATGATCTTTGTCTTTATTTTTATAATCTATGCTGACCACATTTATCATTGAAGCGCTACACTGTTTTTATTATTTTGTTTGTTGAACTTTGTTTGTTTTTGGTGTTGGCTGCTGTTTTTGGCTGTTGTGGCCTTTTTCCACATATACTAAATCGTAGCGCAGTGTTTTCCCCTTAACTGTATTCGATAGTACAGTACAATAACTGCTATTAATCCTAGCTATACAGTACAATGTTGTCAATAGGGAAATGCCTGTGTCACCAAACCTGACCAGCCAACCTCTCTGCTCTGTCCCTCCTCCGCCAGGCAGCAGCTTCTCTCACAGTGCTTAAAACACTTCTTGCACGTGTGGCCGGCATCTGCCACCGTTAGCCACGCCCCCCCATGCGGAATACGCCCCCCCCTTTTCATTTTTCCAAAAGGAGCTGATTTTCCCGTGGGGCGGCGTCCTGCAGCATGGCCCGGGGGAACCCTACACTCTTTCTCAACAAAAAACTTTTTTATTTTTTTTTCAAAAGAGCAAGGCAGTTGGTCTTGCATGCAAATAAGAAAAAACGCCAATCTGGGGGCACAGGAAGAGATCAGACCCCCCCCCCCCCTTTTTCTTACCAGAGGTTCTGAGCTGGCTGAAGGAGAGGAGGGTGAAGGCTTCTGCTGTTTCCAGTGTCAAAATGGTGAGTGCTCGATACAGCCCCCAGTGGTGACACATAGACATGACAACACAATACATAGAACGAGAAATTCCTGATAAAATCTCCCCTAGGTTATCTTCACAGCAGGGTTTTATCAGAGATAAAAAAAAAATCTTCACCCTTCACGGTAGGCTCCAAGACCTTAAAGGAAACCTTCAGGAACCGGGGAATTCACCCTGTCAGTAAAACTCTATGGCCTCACTACCAAAAAGTTCTCAAAGAGAAGCATTCACAAGCAAAACCTAGTTTCTTTAGATTACGAGGCCCGGGTACCATTCATTTAGCCCATTACAAGACATCAGAATGGACCCGGTCAGCATGGCTGGCTCTCATCAAAGGATTACTGCCCGTGGAGCTCAGCGCAGCACATGTTTACTCATGCCCAACACCTTAGACACTGGTGAAAAAACTGAGGACTCCCAGTAATGGGAGGGGTTATATGGGGGAAGTACACACCTTAAAGGGCGTGCCAGTGTCCAGCACCTGACTGTTCGATATAACCCATGTAGTAATTACTATGGCACTGTGTCCCCTGATGTAAGAAAAGAAAATGACATTTCTAAAGGAAAAAAGTAATTTAAAACTACTCGCAGCTGTAATGAATTGTTGGTCCCGGCAATACAAGTAATTGAAGAAAACGGCATGGGATTCCCCCACAGTCCATTACCAGGCCCTTTGGGTCTGGTATGGATATTAAGGGGAACCCGAACCAAAATTAAAAAAAGAAAATTGCGTGGGCATCCTCCTCAAAATCCATACCAGACCCTTCAGGTATTCTATGCATAATATGCATTAAGATAAAAAGCCTTTTGTGTGCAGCAGCCCCCCTAATACTTACCTGAGGTTCATCTTGATCCAGCGATGTTGTGGAGTGTCTCGGCTGCCCGTGACTCCCCTCCTTTAAAGGCTGAGATGCCATTGGCTCCCAATACTGTCAATCATAGTCAGCCAATGAAGAGATAAAGGGGTGGGGCCGAAATGCAGCTCCATATCTGAATGGACACAGGGAGCTGCAGCTCAGGTGCCCCCATAGCAAGCTGTTTTCTGTGGGGGGCACTCAACAGGAAGGAAAGGCCAGGAGTGCCAGTAGAGGACCTGAGAAGAGTAGGATCTGGGCTGTTCTGTGCAAATCCACTGCACAGTGCAGGTAAGTATAACATGTTTGTTATTTTTAAGTAAAAAAAAAAAAAGAGACTTTAGTATCACTTTAAATAATTCCTCTCACTTCCTGTTTGGCTATGGGAAAGGAAGTGAAGGCAAGTCTTCCCAATGGGGGACAGATGGCAAAAAAAAACCTTACAGGAGTTACTGTATAACCTTCCCTAAAATAAAGTTTTGCCTATAGTTCTACCTTAACCACCTCCCGCACTCTTGTTCTGGGACGATGTCATAACGATGCCCCAATCTCACCATGCTTGCAGGCCATGTGCTGCGTCCCTGGGACACGGCGCGACCCCGACCTCTGTAAAGAGCCAATGACACGTCTCTTTACCCATGTGATCAGCTGTGTCCAGTCACAGCTGATCAGATGTAAACAATGAAATGCCGGTTATCAGCTCTCCTCGCCTCACACTCACAGCGTATGAAGAGCTGATCAGCGGCATTTCCTCACAGGGGAGACCTGTACAGATAATCTGTGCCCAGCAGTAATGCAAGTCAGAGCAGCCTTATCAGCGCACATCAGTAAAAGAGAAAAATTTTTTATTTACAACATTTTCTGACAGAAACTAAGAAAAACATTTTTTCTTAAAAAATTTTTTTTTTTTCCTTTTTTAGCAAAAAAATCAAAAACCCAGCAATGATTGAATACCACCAAAAGAAAGCTCTATGTGTGTGAAAAAAATTTATAAAAAGTTAATTTGGGTACAGTGTTGCATGACCATGCAATTGTCATTTAAATTGTGAGAGCGCTAAAAGATGGCCTCGGCAGGAAGAGGGTAAAAGTTCCTGGTATTGAAGCAGTTAAACAATTCTAATGAGAGCAGCGTTCCATATATCCTAATATTGACTTAAACAAACAGCTATTTCTTCACAGCAACAAAAGGTAGGAATCTGTAATGTGTTAACCAGTTGCCGCCTGCCCTTCCGTCATATGACAGCGGGGCGGTGCAGCTCTACAGGGCATGCGCGCGTGCGCACATCGGTGGCGGTGTGTCCCCCCGAGACACAGCGTGTCACCGACAGGGTTGAACAGCCATTGGGCAGGAGTGCCAGTTATGTCACGGCCGATCACAAATGGTACTCCCCTTCTTAAGACGGCGTATGTGCGCAATTGGGAGCGTGCAGCATGGTCATGTTGGTGACGATGTGTTCCCAGGAACACTGCTCATCACCAACAAGGGTACACAGTCAATGGCTGACGGCTGTTTACCAATCACTAAATGTAAACACAGACCGGTTATTAGCTGTTACTGGCTATTCTCTCCTCACACATCGTTTTCAGTGAGTAGAGAAGAGCCAGGAGCAGTGAATATACTGATTTGTGTAGTGTCAGTGTCTACACCAACACCACATAAAAAAGAGAACCTGTCACATCAGCCCCCCCCCCACCCCCCGATTGAAGCTGTCACCCAACAGTCACCACATAAGTGCCCATCAATGCTTATAAAAGTGAACCTGTCACCCATCAGTGCCCATAAAGTGAGCCTGTCACTGTCATAGACTGCCATCAGCAGTGCACCTGTCACCCATCAGTGACCATCGCCTCTCACTCATCAGTCACCCGTCAGTGACCGTCTTCAGTGACCACCCTCATCTGTCACCTATCAGTCCCATAAAGTGTGCCGGTCACCATCAAAGGCTGCCATCAGTGATTGTCACCTGTCACCCATCAGTGACTGTCACCCATCAGTGACCATCACCTGTAACCAGTCAACTATCAGTGAACATCACCTTCTACTCGTCTGTCACCCGTCACACAGCCCATCAGTGACTGTAACCTGCCACTAGGGGTGCAACGGATCATCACCGATCCGTGATCGGAACGGGTCACCCTGCTCGGATCAGCACACACCGCGATCCGCGGTCTCGACCTTAGGAAAGGCCACGGCTTCGGCCTAGCTCCAAAGCAGTGCCCATCTTTCTACATCCAGGCTGTTTACAATGTGATCACTCCGTCAAATGACAGAGCAATCACTTGTAAACAAACCAGCATGATGCCATGACGCCGATTCCTTCCTCCCCTCTCTGTACTGATCTGTAAAGTGGAGGGGAGAGAACGGTGTCAGCAGCGCTGTGGGCTGCATCTGTAGTGCCCACAGCGCTGCTCTGTGACAGCCATCCCTCCATACCCAGCCAATACTCTGAAATACCCTGCCAATACTCTGCAATACCCTGCCAATACCCTGCAATACTCTGCCAATACCCAGCAATACTCTGCCAATACCCTGCCAATACTCTGCCATAACCCGCCAATACACTGCCATAACCCAGCCAATACTCTGCCATAACCCAGCCAATGCCCTGCCATAACCCAGCCAATACCCTGCCAATACCCTGCCACACCCAGCCATACTCTGCCACACCCAGCCATACTCTACACTACCCAGCCATACTCTACACTACCCAGCCATACTCTGCAATACTCTGCGATACCCAGCCATACTCTGCAATACCCAGCCATACTCTGCAATACTCTGCGATACCCAGCCATACTCTGCAATACTCTGCTATACCCAGCCATACTCAGCAAATATTACAGTGGGGGAGATTGTCAATATTACAGTGGGGGAGATTGTCGATATTACAGTGGAGACTATATGGTGCTGGAATTTTTACAGGTTTTTGCAAATTCAATTATTATTTGCTGATCTGAAAAATGATCCGATCCGTGACTCTGATCTGAGGAATGATCCGATCCGTGAGTTTTTTGATCCGTTGCACCCCTACCTGCCACCCATTAGAAAAATGTCAGAAAGAGTTTTTACCAATGAAGAGGCATTCCAGATCCTCTCCATGACTGATAAGAGCAGCAGGGAGTTCTCATCAGTTTCAAATGCCAATTTCCGATTCTGACTCAAACTCAGCATTTGAACTGATTAATTTTACAAGCTTTGAGAGAGAGTAACGGGATATCTGTATGCGTTCTGCATATACGGAGGAAGAGACTCCCAGCTTCACCCCCCTGAGTGCCCGGCCTACATGGGCACAACTGGTAAAATTGTATGGGATCTGGCATACCCACTGTTGAACAAAGGTTACCACATATACCCGGATAACTTCTACACCAGCCTGCCCCCTTTCAAACACCTATACCTCGCAGAAATCCTGGCCTGCGGAACCTCCAGAAAGAATAAGAAGGGCTTCCCACAAGCATTAGTGAAAAAAAAACACAAAGTGGGGAAAGAGCATCTTTGAGATGCAACAGAGTGCTGGCCTTGAGGTGGAAGGATACCAGGAATGTGTACATGATGCCCAACATCCATGATGACACTACAAGTTGAAGTTCAAAGAAGACGAGGTCCCATTGAAAAGCCAATATGTGTACAAGATTAAACGTCTACTAGATAATATCAAAAAGGGCAAAGTGCTACATTGAATAAAATAAATAAAATACAATAAACACACCACAGAGGTGATAGAATCCAAATAAATGAAAATCAAGTGAACTAAGGTAAGTAACTAAAAACGGTCTCTTAAAAAATGACTTATTTGATAAAGTGCATAGAAAATGCTAATTTTTTTAAATAAAACAGTAAAAAAGTAAACGCACTACAGAGTCAATTGAATCCAACCTCCACAGAACCACAACTGCTTCAAATGAGTGCAAAGCCAAAAAAAACTGAATTGATAATAAAGTGCCAAGTGCGTCTTATAAATGTGCAGATAAGTAAACACTCTCCAGAGGTGATATAAGTGAACCACCCTAATAATAAATGATATACAAACAAATAATAAGAAAAAGTATACGTAGATCAGAAAGAGAGTGCCCTCTCCTGATCACATGGAAACAAACTTTGAAATCAAGCAAAAAAAATATATACAGTAGTAAACGCACTACAGAGCCAGCTGTACCATACGTTAAATTAGAATGAATCCGGCCTCTATAGAATAAAAATCCATATTGAAATCCATCAAAGAGAAAAAAATAAAAAGATATAAATATTCAAGTCCATAAGTAAACAGCAGTCTCCTTTAAGTGCAAGTGCTTTGTGCAAACTTGTGCAAATTCAACTGAAGTCTGGATCTCCCAGTGCTTAATCCCGCTGTGATCACACTTTAGTGGGCAGTGGCCCCTTACCTATAGCAAGGAGGAATTTGCGTAAAGGTATATAGATTTCTTTATGTCTTCTCTCCTGGTAAAATCAGTCACCTTCTCCTTTAAATTTTATTCTTATTGCTCCATAGGACCCAATAGATTGATAGAGAGGGAATACCATAGTGTAGTATTTCACAAATAGCACAAAAATTTCATACACAGGGTACTCACACATTAATAGATAGAAAAAATCATTTTTCTAGTAATCAGCAGAAAGTGCATCCACAGCAGGGGCGTACCTAGAGCGTTTGGCACCCGGGGCGGATCCTACACCTGTCACCCCCCCCCCCCCCCAACTTTTAAATGAAAAAACACCCACAACTTTTTCTCATTTTCTCGAGAATATTTATTGTACAAATTTGGAAACGTTCCATCAACTTAAAAAAAAAATTGGAAAATAACTTATTAACTTACTTAAACTTATTTCAATTATTTATAACTTTTACTGAACAGATAATACTGCTTATTTTAAGCAAACAACAGATCCAAACTCCAAAGTGACCGCTCAATCTATATTGAAAGGAGTCATTCACATCCTCTGCCTTCGAGCCTTCAGTTCTGCAAATTCATCAATGACTGCATCAAAGTTAATCGTCTTTGCATATTCGTGTTCGATTGAAAGGATGGCCAGATTTGTCAGCCTTGTCTCACTCATGGTAGAGCGGAAGTAGTTTTTTATTAACTTTAATTTTGAAAAACTTCTTTCACATGAGGCAATGCTCACACAGAGAGTCAAAAAGAATCTAAAACACAGAGACAAGTTAGGCAAAGAGTCACAAAAATCCCATTTAATAATGAACTGCAGGAATTGCAGAACCGTCCATTTCTTTGCCTCTTCAATACTGATCTTGGCAGCTTCCAAATGCCTCCGAAGGCGTTCAATCTCCACATAGATGTCTTCATTCGAGAATTCATCAAAAACCTCAGTCAATTTTGAAGTATAATTGTGTAGATCTTTTTCGGTTGCAGCAACCAGAGTGTTTGGCTGAATAACAGCAAACATTGAGAGGATATTTTCAATTGCCTTAGTGCGAATTTCCAACTCCTGGTAAAAGCGATCAAGGCACTCAAACATAGCCCTTTTAATTTCCTCTGGCAATGTGAGGCCAGCATCCTTTGCCTTCTCTCCTGGCATTGCTTTCCGGAGCTTTACTCGCCCTCTTCTCTCCATTGAAATGCCCATTTCCTCACACATGGTAGTTGCATAATGAATTGCCTTTTCCACAATTTCATTTCGTTGACCTGCAAGAAATGCTTTTAGAGCTTGTAGCTTCACAATGCACTTTTCAAGAGTGAGTCCCACTGTTTGCAAATACTTCTGTGTGATATTAACTTCTCCCAGAACGTCACACCAGAAAGAAAGATAACACAAAAAAGTAAAATCGCATACAGCAGGCAGCAACATCTGAGCAGATCCTCTTGTGTCCACATTTTCTTTGGGATCACACAGCTTTTCAAGGGCTGAAGTAAGTTTTTCAAAATTTGCCCTCACTGACTTCACAGCATCATAATGAGCGCTCCATCTTGTTTGGGAAAGTCTTTTCACTGTCACACCTACATTCTCCATCAGCAATTCCCAACGATGTGTGGAAACTGAAAAGAACGAATACACTTTCTCCAATGTTCCAAAAAAAGTAACACAGGAAGCAACACTTCCAAAAGAGTGCACCCCACAAAGGTTCAGAGAATGGTTTGCACATGGGATAAACAAAGCCTTGGGATTTATCTCTTTTATCTTTGCCTGAACACCACCATGAATCCCTGCCATAGTTGCAGCATTGTCATATCCTTGACCACGGCAAAGGCTTATGTCCAGTCCAGCTTCCTCCAGATGTTGCAGGATATTGTCTGTGAGCTCAGCAGCAGTCTTTCCAGCAATAGGAAAGAAGCCCAAGAATGATTCTTTTACTTCAACATTATCACCTTCAATATGAACATATCTGATCACTTCACACATCTGATCAATGTGTGACACATCAGGGGTACTGTCAAAAAGAATCCCAAAGTACTTGGCTTTCTTGATATCAGCCACTATTTTCTTTTTCACTTGATTCCCCAGAAGACAAATAAATTCATTTTGAATTTTTGGCGAGAAATAAGAGGTCATTCTCTTCCCAGATTCGGTAGAACGTTTCAGCCTTATGAAATGTTCCTTTAAAACTGGATCATAATTTGAAAGCAATTCTGCCAATTCCAGGAAGTTTCCTTTATTTACTGATGACATGATCTCTCTATGACCACGAAAAGGAAGATTCTGGTGAGCCAAAAACAAGGTTATATCCAAGAGGCGATGCAAAATATCCCTCCATTTCTTTTTCTCATTGTCCACTGTTGTTTGGTGGACATGATCAATACATTTTTGTAGCCTCAGTCCTGTTCTCAAGGTCTTCCATTTCTCCAAGCATGTAAGATGCTGTTCAGAAGCTTCATGATCAGATACCTTTGGATTCAGCTTCCACCACAACTGAAACCCGGTAACAAAACTGGATGTTACAGTTAGTTTTTCATCAAGCGCAAAAAGTCTGCAGCAAAAACAAAACAAACTTTCTTTTGATGGAGAGTACACCATCCAGGTTCTAAGAATTTTCTCACCATTTGGAAGAGCCTTATAGAACCATGCAGTGGTGAGCTGTCGACTTTTCCCTTTCGATTTCTCTCCTCGTCTTTCAACAGCACTGAAAGGCCCATCTCTATTTTGGAAAGGTTCACTTCCCCTCTTAATAAGGTCCACTCTTAACTCATCTGGAACTGGAACTGGCCAAGCAGCAACATCAGAATAAACTGATAGTTTATCAGTCTGCTCTGCTTCTTCATCAGAGTCTTGCTGGGGGAGGCTTCTTCTGGCATCTCCTTCCACGACATCACTCTCACTGCTTGAAGATAAGTCGATCTTCTCCAATTCTTGCCTTTTTATATATGAATGCTCTTGAGAAGATACTTCTGGTATTTCTCTCTCTAATTCAAAAGTCTGAATGCCTTCAGCACTTTCTCCTACTGCAGTAGATGTTGAAGGTGTGACATATTTTAAAATGGATCCAGACATTGCCTCAGCTGACTGTTCTTTTGCCTTCTTCATCTTTCGTTGCTGAAACCCACTAGGTCGATTTCGCTTCATATTGGTGTTTTCTGAAAAATATACTTTGATCGTAAGCACAAATACATGTCTCTAAAAAGTCCAGTGCTTCTTCTTCCAAATCTCAACATGTGCAGTTGTGCACCAGCAAACTGTGCATGGTGGACTAGAAAACAACTCCTTCTCTTAATACAAAATCCCATGCACTTTTGGTGCTTATACTCAAATTGTGCACTCTCCAGACCTCCATAACCCTCTTAACTTAATAAGTGGGTCCACAGTAGCTTAAATTTACAATATCCTTCTAAGTGAATTTATACCAAAAAAATTACTTAGAACCCCCAAACATATATATATTTTAAGCAAATGACAGTCATTGCAATATTTTATGTCACTCAATATTTGCGCAGCGGTCTTTCAAACGCAAATTTTGTGTAAAAAAAAAAATACACTTCAAGGAATAAAAAAATAAAAAAATGAAACAGTAAAGTTAGCCCAATTGTTTTGAATAATATGAAAGATAATGTTACGCCGAGTAAATGGATACCAAACATGTCACGCTTTAAAATTGCGTACACTCATGGAATGGCGACAAATGACGGTACTTAAAAATCTCCATAGGCAATGTTTTAAAATTTTTAAAGGGTTGTCTTTCCTTTAAGCAAAGTTGGAAAAGTGGGTGGAACTCCACTTTAAGTTTGGATAGGATCAGAAACTTCCAGCACAGTAGAATGCTGTAGAGCAGGGGGTCTCTAAACTTTCTAAGAAATGGAAGGGTTCACTATCCTTCAGACTTTAGGGGCTGTGGCCAGTGGTGTTAGAAAATGCCCTGGATCAGTGCAGTGGGAGTAAACAGTGCCTCAGGCTTGGTGGTCATTGGGAGTAAAAAAAAAAAAATATGTAGCACCTATGGTTAGTAGGAAAATAAATAGTGCCCCATCAATTGTATTAGTGGGGAGAAAAGTGTCCCATCATTGGTGTCCGTGGAAAGAATAGTTCCTAACATTGGTGTTAGTGGGAGGAATAGTGTCCCATAACTGGTGTCAGTGGGAAGAATAGTGCCTCATAAGTAGTATAAGTGGGAAGAATAGTGCCTCGTAGTTAGTGTGAGTGGAAGAAATGGCACCAAACGTGTCAGTGTGAGGAATAGTGCACCATAATTGATGTCAGTGGGAGGAATAGCACCCATCATTGGTATTAGTGGTAGGAATGCCCCATCGTTAATGTCAGTGGGAAGAAATGTGCCTCATTATTTATGTCAATAGGAGGAATCATGCCCTATTGTTGGTGTCAATGGAAGGAATGGTGATTCATTGTTGGCGTCAGTGAGAGGAATAGTGTCCCAAGAGCCAGATAAAGATGATAAAGATTTTTTTTCCACAAAATTGTCATTGTAATAGGTCATTCCTCTCACATGGCATGTGTATACCACAAATGACACCCCAAAATAAATTCTGCTACTCTTCCTGAGTATTACGATACCACATGTGTGGGACTTTTTCACAGCCTGGCCACTTAGAGAGGTCCAACATGCAGGGAGCGCCATCACGTGTTCTAGGAGCATAAATTACACATCTAAATTGTTGACTAACTATTACACTTTTTAAGGCCCTGGAGCACCAGGACAATGACACGTGACACCGATATGGCACTGATGACACGTGACACTGATGACAGATGCCACTAATATGTGGCACAGATGGCACTTATACGTGGCACTGATGACACGTGGCACTAATACGTGGCACTGATGACAGATGTCACTAATACGTGGCACTTATGACAGATGGCACTAGTACGTGGCACCGATGACATGTGACACTGATGGCAGATGGCACGTGACACTGACAGGTGGCATTGATGACAAATGGCACTGATACGTGGCACTGATGACAGATGGCACTAATATGTGTCACCGATGACACGTGACCCTGATATGGCACTGATGACAGGTGGCACTAATATGGGGCACTGATGACAGATGGCACTAATACGGGCACTGATGACACGTGACACTGATATGGCACTGATGACAGATGTCACTAATACGTGGCACTGATGACAGATGGCACTAATACGGGGCACTGATGACACGTGACACTGATATGGCACTGATGACAGATGGCACTAATACGGGGCACTGATGACACGTGACACTAATATGGCACTGATGACAGATGTCACTAATATGTGGCACTGATGACAGATGGCACTAATATGTGGCACCGATGGCACGTGACACTGATGACAGATGGCACTAATACATGGCACCAATGACACGTGACACTGATGACAGATGGCTCTAATACGTGGCACCAATGACACGTGACACTGATGACAGATGGCACTGATACGTGGCATTGATGACATGTGACACTGATATGGCATGGCACGTGACACTGACAGGTGGCATTGATGACAAATGGCACTGATACTTGGCACTGATGACAGAAGGCACTAATATGTGGCACTGATGACAGCGGCCCTGTCCGCAGCGCGCCGCTGCCACGCCCACCACTATATACATCTTCATCTTTATACACTTTATATTCATCTCTATTTTTGCCAGAGAATTGCAGCAGAATAAGAAAATGGCATGAGCAGATGATGCGTAGGAAAGAGAACAATTTATTCAATAAGAGGGAGAAAAATTTACATTTCCATAAAACATTTAGTTATAATGCCATCCACTATAATTTAGAAAATGCTCGACTTCGTAAAAACTCTGGCCTGAAAATGTGAGATGGCGGTTTAAAATAAACTTGTTTGCCATTTTCAGTGTAAAAGTCACTCTTACCTAGGAGCAGACAGTCACAGTACAGATGCCGACGATGCCTGATGCCTCTACAGAGCCAGATCCGCCTGCTCGCCTGAGTAGTGAGTGAGTCGCTGGGGCTGGCGCTGCTTTCCTCCTACACGCGGAGAGACGGAATCACTCCGCGGCGCCGGGGGGGGGCGGCACTACTAGACGCACGCACGCGCACCACTCACTGTGAATGGCTGGCCTGGCCGTGACGTGACCCGGCCGCACGCACTGTGAATGGCTGGCCGGCCGTGACCCGGCGCTGGTTGGCCTATCAGCAGCACTGTCCGCAGCACGCCGCTGCCACAACTATAATCGTGGAGGGGGGTGCCGGCCTGACACCCCCCCAAGTGTGCATCACCTGGGGCGGGCCGCACCCCCGCCCCCTACTTAGTACGCCTCTGCTCTGGGGGTGGGGATATCATTAGATGTACTGGCAGATTTAGATACATTAAACAAACTCTAGGCAGCGCTTAAGCAGTTACAGCAAACAATTGCCCCCCCTCCAAATTGGTATGAAGGTTTTACAGAAATATAAGCTGATCATTGTAAGCACCCAGTTACTAGTAAATGGCTTGTATACATCTGCTGGAGTTGTTCTTTTGGCAAAAAAAAAAAAAAAGGAAGAGTGAGTATATATATATTTTATATTTATATTTAAATGGCGAGATGAAATATAATAAAATGTTTGATTTTGGGTTAAATACCGTTTTAGGCTTGTCCACACATTACAGCACATACAGTATGTATTGTGTGTATACACTCTATATACACATTCTATATCGGACAGGTATAGACACCATTCTACAACAGTAAGTGCGGGTCCCAGATGGTGATATAGACATTCAATCACACCCATTTATTCAGACTGTGGCACTACAAATTCCAACATGCCCACACAAGCAGTACAGAAGGACTGAGGCGATGAGCACTTACCTGACACAGGTGACTCCGGCACCCACCTGACACCGGGCTGCAATGTATGGAATGTGGCTCGGACTTCCTTGCAGTTGAGGGGTGCCCTCGCTACTACCAGTGCCACCCTGGCGCTGCTTTCCTCCTACACGCGGAGAGACGGAATCACTCCGCGGCGCCGGGGGGGCGGGACTACTATACGCACGCACGCGCACCACTCACTGTGAATGGCTGGCCTGGCCGTGACGTGACCCGGCCGCACGCACTGTGAATGGCTGGCCGGCCGTGACCCGGCGCTGGTTGGCCTATCAGCAGCACTGTCCGCAGCACGCCGCTGCCACAACTATAATCGTGGAGGGGGGTGCCGGCCTGACACCCCCCCAAGTGTGCATCACCTGGGGCGGGCCGCACCCCCCGCCCCCTACTTAGTACGCCTCTGATCCACAGTCAGCGTCCTTCCCGTCCCTACGCGTGACGTCACACCACGTGACTTCATCCAATTCTATCTATTAATATTTGAGTACCCTGTGTATGACATTTTTAATAAATGCTATCTGTGAAATACTACACTATGGTATTCCCTCTCTATTAATCTATTGGGTCCTCTGGAGCAATAAGAATAAAATTTAAAGGAGAAGGTGACTGATTTTACCAGGAGAGAAGACATAAAAAGAAGAGAAGAGAAGCCATTTATAATGCCTACATAATTTACACCAAATCCATGTAAAGCCCTGCCCACTTCCTAAAATTAATCTAAAATGTTGTCACAGCCCTCATCTGCCAACAAAGACCCCCCCAGAAAACCTTCACTCTGATTCTGTTAGCCGACTTCATGAGCCCCACTTCCTGGACAACATTCCACCATCTGAAGCAGGCCGAAGATGGCAAAAAAGATTTTGAGTATGCAGCAATAAAAAATTTCAAACCTGACATTTGCATTGGTGAATGCTTCCGACTGTATCACACATCCCTAAAATATTAGCCCATATTCTTAATCATGTCCCCATTTTCATCATCTGTGCTGACCATTTCCCATGCTTTCTAAAATAACTATGCCACTGCCTTCCATGTGAACTGACCCTGGCCTGTTTTTTGACTATGCCTCTGCCTATCGTTTGGACTGCTTCCAGGTGAACTGACCCTGGCCTGTTTTATGGACTATGCTTTTGCCTACCGCATGGACTGATCTGTTGCCCTGCTACTGTAGTACACAGGGGACTCACATGTGAGGGGCTCCAGAAATGTTTTCCGGAGGGAGAAAACAATTGTTCTTGTTTTCTGCGGGTTTTGTAAGTTCCAGACTAGGGTCTGGAGTCAGGAGGCTTCATAGAGATTTGGATGGGTGAAGCCTTTACCCCTTTGCACCTATTTGCCGCCCCCAGCCTGCTGCTGACTTACTGATATCACGCCTCTGCTTGCCGCATGAACTAGCCGTAGCAAGAGGCAGTATGTTTAAGAAGGGCCGGAGAGCGGAACAATAATGAGTGTCTGCAGGTAACAGTATACCAGGACCAATATTATGGCTTTGCTGGCTGTCTCTGCCTGGACAATTTCCATTGGACAAATGCTTTGGCTTTGCTGATGATATCCTTGTGCTGACTATAGACAATATTCCTGCCTGCTGCCTGGATAATTACTATTGTTGTCGCTAAGCGTATCCCTGCCTGCTGCCTGGATAATTACTATTGTTGTCGCTAAGCGTATCCCTGCCTGCTGCCTGGACCAGTACTCTCCTCTGTGGACACTATTAAAACCACAGGTAATACTATTTTTTTAAACCTTTTCCTCAATAGAATTCATTTTGGAGTTTAATTCTTGGTATGTAAATGCTTAGTGTTAGAAATATGAAGGGCCTTCAAAAATGATAGGTTGTCAGGAAATTAAATGTGTAATATATGCTCCTAGAATGCCTGAAGGTGCTATTTAAATGTTGGGCCTCTGTATGTGGCCAGGCTTTTTAAAAGTCTCACACATGTGGTATTGCCATACTCAGGAGTAGGAGAATCTATTTTGGGGTGCAGTCTTTGCTATGTACATGCTATGTGTTAGAAATATCTTATAAATTGACAACTTTGTGTAAATGAAATGTTTTCATTTTTTTCCCACATTTTCCAAAAACTTCTGTAAAAAATGAACCAATCAAAAGACTCATTATGCCTCGTAGATTATACGTTGGGGTGTTGGCTTTCCAAAATTGGATCATTTTGTGGGCATTTATATTGTCCTGGTGCTCCAGGGCCTTCAAAAGTGTAATAGATGGTTGAGAAATGAGATGTGTAATTTATTGCTTGTAGAACGCCTGAAGGTGCTACTTCAATGTTGGGCCTCTGTACGTGGCTGGGCTTTGTAAAAGTCTCACACATGTGGTATCGCCATACTCAGGAGGAGTAGCAGAATGTATTTTGGGGTGTCATTTTTGCTATTTACATGCTATATGTTGGAAATATCTTAAAAATTGACAACTTTGTGTAAAAAAAATGCGTTTTCATTTTTTTCACACATTTTCCAAAAACTTCTGGGACAAAATGAACCATTCAAAAGACTCATTATGCCTCACAGATTATATGTGGGGGTGTTTGCTTTCCAGAATGGGGTCATTTTGTGTGTGTTTTCATTGTCTTGGTACTCTAGGGTTTTCAAAAGTGTGATAGGTCATCATGAAATTATATGTGTCATTTATGTCCCTAGAACACCAGATGGTGCTCCTTGCATGTTGGGCCTCTGTATGTGGCCAGGCTGTGAAAAAGTCTCACGCATGTGGTGTTGCTATACTCAGGAGGAGTAGAAGAATGTATTTTAGGGTGTAGTTGCAAGCATGCATATGCTGTGTGAGAGAAATAACCTGTTTTTTGTAAAAAACAAAACAAAAAAACACATCTTTATTGTGCAAAAAATTGTGGGAAAAAATTACGACTTTAAAAAACTCATCATGCCTCTTATTAAATACATTGCTGTGTCTACTTTACAAAAAAGGGTCATTTGGGGGGCATTTGTACTTTTTAGTGTCTCAAGAAATGAGATAGGCCTTCAGTACATCAGGTGTGATCAATTTTCAATGATTGGCACCATAGCTTGTAGACTCTATAACTTTCACAAAGATCAAATAATATACACTGATTTGGGTTATTTGTACAAAAGATATGTAGCAGTATAAATTTTGGCCAAAATTTATGAAGAAAAAATACTAATTTGCTAAATTGTATGACAGAAACAAAGAAAAATGTATTTTTCACCAAATTTCCAGGCCTTTTTTATTTATAGCACAAAAAAATAAAAAAAAACATTAGTGATTAAATACCACCAAAAGAAAGCTCTATTTGTGTGAAAAAAAGGACGCACATTTCATTTGGGTACAGTGTTGCATGAATGAGTAATTGTCATTCAAAATGTGAGAGCACCGAAAGCTGAAAATTGGTCTGGGCAGGAAGGGGGTGAAAATGTAGGCAAGTGGTTATACCCTTGACACTGTACATTGATCACCCAGAAGGAATTTGTCTTTTTTTTTTTTCTTCTCACCTAGGAGAATAGTAGTAACTCTAAGCTAGTGATGATCAGAGAAGTGAAGTGGGACAATTGCTGTAGCATTTTTCTTTTATTATTTTTATTGCATTTCTAAACATATCCACAAGATGTCGCTACAATCACAGATCGCCTGCCTCCTGGACTACTGCATGCAGCGCGCATCTATAGCCAGCAGCTGGCGCTAAATTGTTACTTAGGGGAGCCGTATGGGACTGCAGGTGGCGCTGTGCTTTCTTTTTGTTCCCGCTTCTTAGTTATGTCTGGTCGCGTGGTTTACCGACTTGTGAGCCGCCGCTTCGTCGGAGGGTTTGTAGTGGGAGCGGCGGTGAGCAGCGCTTCATGTCTGGCCGCCTTTCATCTGTATGATCGGAGGAGAGCGGAGCCTGGTGAGAGCCCCGCCCCCTGGCGGACACTACATGTACATCTCAGTCCTGTGTGTGTCCGGGAGCGTTCTACAAGCGAGAGGCTTCCGGGCTGACACTGCGCATGTGTGAGAGACTAATTGAGTGTACAGGGGGGGGGGAGTGTCTTGAGAGTATGGTCACTTAGATCTCCTTCATTGTACTGACCTTAGCAGGCTAATGAGCAGCTATGGAAAGTCATTTTTAATTCAGATTCAACTTCCAGAGCTTATTCCTGTATTTTTCTTTAAAAACTGAACTGCAACCTAACAACTCAATGTATAGCTATTCATATATATATATATATATATATAATATGGATATGCCTGTGCTCAAATCCTAATAGGTCTCAAAGATGTGTGTGTGTGTGTGTGTGTGTGTGTGTGTGTGTGTGTGTGTGTGTGTGTGTGTATATGTGTATATTATATATATTCAAAGGCACTTAAATCCCCTTTCTTCCCCATTCTGATGCTCAGTTTGAACTTCAGCAAGTCATCTACACCACCTCTAGATGGTTAAAAGTATTGAGTTGCTGTCATGTGATCGGCTGATTAGCAATTTGTCTTACCAAGCAATTGAACAGGTGTACCTAATAAAGTGGCTGGTGTGTGTAATATATATATATATATATATATAATAATTATACACACACCTAGAGATATATATATATATATATATATATATATATATATATATATATATATATATATATATATATATATATATAATACACATCTATCTCTATGTGTGTGTGTGTATAATTTTTATATATATATTACACACACACACACACCAGCCACTTTATTAGGTACACCTGTTCAATTGCTTGGTAACACAAATTGCTAATCAGCCAATCACATGACAGCAACTCAATACATTTAACCATCTAGAGGTGGTGTAGATGACTTGTTGAAGTTCAAACTGAGCATCAGAATGGGGAAGAAAGAGGATTTGAGTGCCTTTGAACATGATATGGTTGTTGGTGCCAGACGGGCTGGTCTGAGTATTTCAAAACCTGCTGATCTACTGGGATTTTTGCACACAACCATCTCTAGGGTTTACAGAGAATGGTCTGGAAAAAGAGAAAATATCCAGTGAGAGGCAGTTATGTAGATGAAAATGCCTTGTTGATGTTAGAGGAGCATAGGCAGACTAGTTTGAGATGATAGAAAGGCAATAGTAACTCAAATAATCACTTGTTACAACCAAGCAAAATACCATCTCTGAACACACAACGCATCGAACCTTGAAGCAGATGGGCTGCAGCAGCAGAGGACCACACTGGGTGCTACTTCTGACAGCTAAGAACAGGTAACTGAGGCTACAATTCGCACAGGCTCACCAAAATTGGACCATAGAAGACTGGAAAAATGTTGCCTGTTCTGAGTCTCGATTTCAGCTGTAACATTCAGATGGTAGTGTTTGGTGTAAACAACATGAAAGCATGGATCCATCCTGCCTTGTGTCAGTGGTTCAGGCTGGCAGTGTAATATTGTGGGGTAGAATTGCACAATTAATCGTCAAGGATCGTTAGCGTGACTAAAGTGTTTCACAATTCTTTCTATGCAAAGAATTCTCTCTGCTCTTCTGAAGCCACAAAAGAAAGGAAGAGAAAAACTGGGCAGTCCACCAAGAATGGCAACATTCTTTATCAGTTGAACTAAAGTATAAACATTGTAACAATCTGTCAATGGAATAGACTTTGTGGAAGTGAAAAAAGTTTAACTACTTAAACACTAAACCTTTTTCTGACATTTGTTGGTTTCAAGTTAAAATCATTTTTTTTTTGCCTCGAAAATGACTTAGAACCCCCAGACATTATATATGATTTTTTTAGTAGACACCCTAGAGAATAAAATGGTGGTTTTTGCAATATTTTATGTCACACTGTATTAGCGCAGCGATCTTTTGCAATATTTTTTTTAAATTACTTTAATGAATTAAAAAAAAAAAAAAACTAACCAGTAATGTTAGCCCATTTTTAATTTTTTTTGTATAATGTGAAAGATTTTTACGTTGCGCGTAAGAGAATCGTGATCTTTTTTATTCAAAGCAAAAAAATCGTGATTCTCATTTTGGCCAGAATTGTGCAGCTCTAGTGTGGGCAGTATTTTCTTGGCACACTTTGGGTCCCTTAGTACCAATTGAGCATTGTTTAAACTCCACGGCCTACCTGAGTATTATTGCTGACCATGTCCATCCCTTTATGACTTCAGTGTAGCCATCTTCTGATGACTTGTTCCAGCAGGATAATGCACCATGTCACAAAGCTCAAATCATCTCACCACTGGTTTCTTGGACATGACAATGAGGTCTCTGTACTCCAATGGCCTCCACAGTCACCAGATCTCAATCCAATAGAACACCTTTGGGATGTGGTGGAAAAGAAGATTTGCATCCTGGATGTGCAACTGCATGATGCCATCATGCCAATATGGACCAGAATCTGAGTAATGTTTCCAATACCTTGTTGAATCTATGCCACAAAGATTTAAGGCAAAAGGGGGTCCAACCCGGTACTAGTACCTAATAAAGTGGCCAGTGAGTGTATATTATACATTCACATCAGTCCCTGTCCTCAAGGATGTTACAATCTGAGGTCCCTAACTCACATTCATATGCACACATTTTTTTTTTCTGAAGCTCCTCGGAGCGATGCTTTTATCAAAGCCCTATGAGCAAAAAAAGCAAACTGTGAAATCGCAGCACACAAAAGTGCACAGAAGGTACAGAATGGCCAATCCTCTGAAGAGAAAGTGTCTCTAACCCTGAACCTCCCTGAGTAAAATTCTCCTGACAGAGGCAAGGTACACCATGGTCTCCCTAGGCACCAAGCCAGGTAGACCCCACTTCTTAGGGACCAAACAAAGCTGGTTCACCAAGTACTTGGTGGGTGTCCTGACGAGAGACCCTTCTGGATGGAAAGAGGCAAAATACCCAAAGGCCACAGAACCTCTCCCCAAAATCAGGGCAGGTCCCCCAATGACCTGCACCCCTCCATCTCCGTGCAAAAACCCCAACACAAATGTATTGCAAGTGTCCATGAATAAATAGCAACAAAACAAACATAAAAAGTGCTGTGCAATGTGCAGCAGGCCTTTTGGCCAGTATAAAAATTGCTCTGTGTAACCAAAAGGCCATATCTGAAGGCATAGTGCAAGAAAAGCATAGGTGACATGTCTGCGTGCCAGTAAATCACCAGTGGTGCGGTGCATCACAAAAGTGTTTCTTCGGCACCTGTGGGACACCACTCCCAGGGTACACATCAACCGGAGCTCCTTGCACTTCCCAGATGAGACAAATGCAGCCCCGTTCAAATCAGGAAGGCATGAGTTAGGGAGAGGCCTGCCATCAACCGGGACAAGACACTGGAACCCAGGCCAGATGCAACTCAGGAGGAAAAGGGTCTCTGCCACCATTTCCAACTTTTTATAACAGGTAGAATACTAACTACACCCCCCCCCCCCCCCCCCCACAGGTCTGAATACACCAGCGTTCTCTCTCCCAAAACCGATAAGAACAGATACTACACTTGATCTTAGCCAAAAGGCCAAGAAGTGGCCTAATATGGGAGCTGCCACTATGGACCTCTCTTTTTGAACCAGCCTGGCTATGATTGCTGTTCTTTTGGCTTCAAGACTTTGTATGATTCTCTGCAGATTTGACAAATCTTGATGCATATAGTCAGGAAATCAACAAATCAAATGACTTTCGCTGCCTTCTTGGCTCTCCCATCCCACCAGGAGGCTTGAGCAACCACCTGTCACATCTGCTGGCCAGAGACCCGAACAAAACTGGAATAGGAAGACTTAAAGGAGCAAAATTAAAAAAAAAAATGACAGTATTCAAAACAGCCAAACATAGTGTTTTGAATGCTTTTAAGTGCAAAGGAAGGATTTGTGGTCTTATAGACCCCAGATCCCTCCATAAAGAGTACCCATCACCGCCTATTACTGTCACAAGAGATGTTTACATTACTTCAGACAGCAATAAATGTAATCAGATTTTATAATTTTTTTAAAAGAGACAGTGTAAAAAAAAAAAAAAATAATTAAAGCACCCCATCCCTCCGTGCTCACACACAGAAGCGAACGCATATGTAAGTTGCGACTGCAAATGTAAACCGTGTGAAAACTACGCATGTGAGATATCGCTGCGGTCGGTCGATCGAGAGCAATAATTCTAGCACAAGACCTGTAGAAATTTTTCAAGTGTTGCCTACCTTTAGCGTACCGTAGTTTGTTGCTATTCCACGAGTGGAATAAAAGGATCCAGCGTTATGGGCTGTGTAATGTAAAGGGGTCCAGAGGTGCGTGCTGTGTAATGTAGAGGGGTCCAGATTATTATCTTCATTTATTAGCAGGGGAATGCAGCCCTCCATGCATTCACATACATTGAATCTGGCCCTTAAAGCAGAGGGCTGCCCAAAAAATAGAATTAAAAGCCAGCAGCTACACATCCTGCAGCTGCTGGCTTTTAATAATAGAACACTTACCTGTCCTGGAGTCCAGCAATGTCGGCACCACAGCTGATGTTTCCATCAGCTGTCGGGTGCTGCCGCCGCCATTACGGATAAGGGAACCCTACTGCGCATGTGCAAGGCCCCACTCCTCTCTCCTACTGGCCCAGGGATGGGGAGGAGGAGGGAGCCCCACGGTGACATAATGGGTTGTGGCGCGGACTCCCAGAAGTGGGAACAGGATACCCGTCAAAAACGGGTATCCTGTCCCCCCCACGAAAGGGGCTAATTGTGGCACCGGAGGGGGAGAGGAAACAAATGAGCGGAAGTTCCACTTTTGGGTGGAACTCTGCTTTAAGTGGAAAAAGGTTGCTGGCCCCTGCTTTAAGAGCTTCTAAATGTCGGGAAGCGGAGGCAGGCATTTGGGTCAAGTGACTGCTGTGATTGGCTGTCACAGCGGTCACATGATTGGAAAATTCCTGATCGCAAGTATGCATCGGAAGCTTTCTGTTCCCCACTGGTGACTGTGCTGGTCAGCACAGAAAAGTGCTTACATAGGACCACATATATGCGGCCTCATGGCGCTAAAGCCCATCTGCTGAGAGTATGTATGAATGTTGGGGAGAATGTATACTGGCCCTTTGTTGGGATGAACGAATGTCGTTATGCATTCATGGGATCTACATTAGCTGGAACTGGCTAATCAAGATGGTGAGCCCCAAAGAAAAGCCAGATAATGTCAGCGATGGTATCACTAGAGGGGAGGTAAGTATGTAGAACCCTTATACTATTATTATATCCATGCCATGTCTAACACAGAATTAGAGACATGCTTTCAGTTCATATTTAGTGTAATATTACTGCTGTTGTCTCTGTCAGAACCAGTGAAAAAGTCGGTGTTAGAAGAATATGGATTCCCACAGAGTGGCAGTGAAGTGAGGCAGTATGTTGGTCACTCATTATCTTATGACCAGGAAAGGAAGACTCCCCGATGGGTGATTGAACATCTTACAAAGGAGAAAACGGTTGGTAAGAACCCCTCTAAAAAAGTTATAAATGTGTCTGGGTATTCTCATACTGTCCATATGTTCCCATGTGTTGTGTGACACTGAAAACTATGCCGGTGTTCACCATGCTAATTGTATGGTGATCATTGTCAGCTGTAAGTTCAAGACAGCCTAACTGTCTTTCAGAATTTCTCACTGCAGGGGGGCTACAATAATGACATTGAATGTATTAACTAAATCAGGGGTGTCCAAACTTTTTTCAAAGAGGGCCAGATTCGATGAAGTGAACATGTGTGAGGGCCGACCATTTTGCCTGACATTCTTTGAACCATTAAAATTCGGTCATTCGAGCACTCATACCTGGCCCAACAAAAATTCTCGTGCCTTTGTCGCGCTCATTTGCCTGACACACAGACGAATGCTCTGTTCTTTAGGGATACCGTTAAGTCTTAATGGTAGCCCACACATTGGAAACATGGGGTGCTTTTGGTGCAGCGCAATAAAAAAAAAAAAAAAAAGCTCTGGGACTTCTTTCCCTGCATTTTTGTGGGTATGGAAGCCCATTGAAATGCATGGGCTGCCCTACACACAGCATGCAGCCATGCAGATGTGAACCAAGGGCTTATTGGAGGGGCAGTAAAACTACATGGTTAAGCTGTTTTTACCACCCCCAACTTCTCCCCCTTTAGCTGCAGAGGGAGCAGCTGGGGGTGTACACATGCTGTGGCTGCAGCTGGAGGTATGCTCAGGGGGAATGGGCCTGCACTGCAACTACCCCGCAACTGTGTAGACTGCACAGTTGCGGTATAGTGATGCTACATTTACGGGCTTAAAACAGGTGGTGAGGAGGCAACATAATGCCTCTTTACCACCTTTCAAATGGCTCTGAAAAGCGATCTGTATATGGATTGCTTTTCAGAGGAGCAGCAATCCTGGCTGCTATCACACACACAAGCACCACAAAAGCAGTTCTGATGGTACAAGAATGGGGGGGGGGGGGGTCTGGATTAAAAGTAACACACATGCATACACATACACACAGACATACACACATACAGACACATGCATACACATACAGACACATGCATATACTTACATACATACAGACACATGCACACACACACAGACACATGCACACACATACATACATACACACACACACACACACACACACACACACACACACACACACACACACACACACACACACACACACACACACACACACACACATACATGCACACAGGCTGCACACACATACAGACAGACATACACGCACATACATACAGACACACATGCACATACGCATACATACAGACATACATGGACACACACACACATGCAATCATACATGCACAGACACACACACACATGCACATACAGACACACACACACACACACACACACACACACACATACATACATACATACATACATACATACAGACACACATGCACACACATACATACAGACATGCACACACATGCACAGACACACATACATACAGACACACATGCACACACACACACATACACACATGCACACATACATACAGACACACATGCACACACATGCATACAGACAGACATGCACACACATACATACATACAGACATGCACACACATACATACAGACAGACATGCACACACACACATACAGACAGACATGCACACACACACACATACAGACACACATGCACACATACACACACACATGCACACATACACATACAGACAGACATGCACACACACACATACAGACAGACATGCACACACACACACATACAGACACACATGCACACATACACACACACATGCACACATACACATACAGACAGACATGCACACACACACATACAGACAGACATGCACACACACACACATACAGACACACATGCACACATACACACACACATGCACATACATACAGACAGACATGCACACATATACATACAGACACACATGCACACATACAGACACACAAGTACACACACATGCACACACACACACATAAATAAAGCCTTTTTAAAACGAATCTAACTTGTAGTACAGTACCTTTCCATTCCATTTCCTCATTCAGCCGGGTACTGCACTGTAGGGGGAAGCAGAGAGCACAGCACACTCCTCTGCACTTTACTTTCACTTTTGAAGCCGACGGAGCTTCACACAGTGCCGGGGATCGGCTCATTTGACAGCCCTGATCCCGCAGCACACCAGGCGGGCCGTTCAAAACCGGACTGCGGGCCGCGATTGGCCCGCGGGCCGGACTTTGGACATGCCTGAACTAAATGAACAAAAACCTATTCAGTACATGTCTGCTATTTATACCCATTTCCCCATGTTTTCTCTCTATAAAAATGCTGCAAGTACAGAAAAATACCTGCTGATCCTTCCAGAAATGCAGTGAGCTCCTAACTTCCTGAGCACGCTTCCTCTGCTGCACTAAAATCCCAAGCAGTGTTATCAGTCCTGCCCATTTCACCTCTGTGAACTCAAGAACATTCTCTGCCCCCAAGGAATGGGGAGGTGTTCTATAGTCCCAGGAAACATTTTGTCAAATGTTATAGATAACAATATATTGAGTGAGCATTATCACCCCAGAACAGGAATTGTGTTACTGGCAGGATCACTGGGCGAAAAAAAAGAAAAAGGTCATACGGCCACCACTTCTAAGGTCTAAGGTCTAAGCTGTAATATATTACATTTTTGTTTTAGAATTTAGATACACATTGGGGTTGCATTACTAAAACACTGAAGTAGAAAATCTGGTGCAGCTGTGCATGGTAGCCAATCAGTTTGTTCAATTAAGCTTTGACAGGAAAAAAACTGGAAGCTGATTGGTTTCTATGTTGAGCTGTACCAGATTTTGCACTCTCCACTCTTAGCAAATCAACCTATTTTTTTTACAAGATTTTAATCTGCTATTTTATTTCTGACATTTACTATCTAATTAGTCTTTGTATCACAATCAAACATGATTTACAAATGATTCCCAGAGCGCTAATGACTAGCTAAAAAGACAGCACAGCAGAGTAGCCCAATTTTTCCCATCCTTGGCCTGACTGAAACTTTTGGTCAAGCAATCTGATAACGAAGGAGTCACTAGGATGAATCGTATGTGGACGTAAAAATCAGCTTAAGCTGTGGAATTCTGTAAATCCAGCGGCTTTACAGCAAGTTTAGAGCCTGGGACTTATGAAAAGGAGACCAAAGCACCACCCCCAGACTCAAAAGGAAAATGCAAAATATTAATATAAAATGTTTGATGTTTACCAATTTAAAAGAAACAGGCGATTCCCCCTAAAAAAATAAAATAAAAATAAAAAATAAATAAAAAAAGCCTCAGCTTGATTCAAAACTCTGCTCCTTCAACTCCCTTATAAGCAATGCCTGAGGCCCCAGCTGCCTATATTTGAGTGTAGCTTGTGAAGTATAATGGTTACTAAAGAGGTCCATTACATTTTATGGTTAAATTCACCACTAGGTGTCCATGTCTTTTTAGAATAGGCCTCACTTGATGTAGACATAAGGCCCAATACACCACGCAATACACAGTGGTCCGTATCCTGCTGGTTTAACTATAACTGTGTCCAAAGTCAGCGCAGTTAAAGCAGAACTCTGCCTTCAAGCCACATATTTGCAAGCAGGAAGGTTTTTTTTTTTTTTTTTCAATAAAAACACATCTTCCTGTGTGCACGGTGTGTTATAATATATACCTTAAAGTGGTTATAAAGACAGACAGTTTTTTATCTTAATGCATTCTATGCATTAAAGTGGGGTACCCCCTAAAAAAAAAAAATTAAAAGTCAGCAGCTACAAATACTGCAGCTGCTGGCTTTTAATAATCGGACACTTACCTGCCCCAGGGTCCAGCGATGCGGGGGAACGAAGCCCCCCCTCGCTCCCCGCTCCGCTCGCGGCGCCGTCATGCATACTGTGGGCACCCGGCTGTGGCTTCACAGCCGGGCACCCACTGCGCATGCGCGAGCAGCGCAGGGCGCCGTGATACGCCGTACAGTCACCTGGGACACATGACAGGTCCCAGGTGAATGTGCGGCGCAAGGGGAAGTGATGTCACCAGCCCGGGCAATGAAGAAGGCAGACTACGAGGGACCCCCTAGCAACCGGTATTTAGAGGTGAGTAAAAAATTTTTTTTTGCCAATTATTTTTTTTTTATTTTTTTTACGAATAGTAGTTTTATTTTTTTGGTGGCAACACCACTTTAAGTAAAAAAAAAAAAAAAAAACTTATGTGCACAGCAGCCCCCCTAATGCTTACCTGAGCCCATCTCAATCCAGCAATGTTGCACAAGTGGCTTGGCTGTCTGGGACTCCCCCTCCTCATTGGCTGAGACAGCAGCCGGCGCCATTAGCTCCCACTGCTGTCAAAGTCAGCGAGCCAATGAGGAGAGGGCAGGGGTGGGGCCGGGCTATGGCTCCATATCTGAATGGACACACAGAGCAGAGGACATAGGAAGCAGCTTGCTGTGCGGGCACATGGCAGGAGGAAGAGAGGGGCCAGGAGTGCCAGCGAGGGACCAGAGAAGAGGAGGATCTGAGCTGCTCTGTGCAAAACCACTTCACGGAGCAGGTAAGTATAACACGTTTGTTATTTTTCACAAAAAATACTTTACAATCACTTTAAAGAGGTTGTAAACCTCACACATGAAATCTGAACAAAGAATACCCCTTTATAGTGTGTACTTGTCTCAATCTAGTGCACAAAGTGCCATTCCTGTCTGCTGCTTCATTCTTCTGCTACCAGCATGAATAATTTCTGACATATGACAGGGGAGGGAGCTCCAGCTGATTGACAGCCTCGGTTCTGTTTCTGTGTGCTGTGTGAAGGGGGGTGTGTCCCTTCCCTCCAATCAGCTCTCAGAGTTCTCCTCACCGATATAACTGTGAAGACAGATCCTATGTAAATTCTGCACTTTGAATGGATGTAGAGGAAAGATGGCTGCAGATAAACAGGTACAACTTATGTAGGAGGATTTGTTTAATCTCTGTGTATCACCTAAAGGCCAGTCACTTCATTGGGCATATATAAGGGTTTACAGACACTTTAAGATGCTTTAGAATGTATAATGGCCCTTTGTTGGGATGAATGAATGTCATTGTGCATTCATGGGATCTACATTTGCTGGCTAATCAATATGGTGAGCCCCAAAGGAAAGCCAGAGAATGTCAGCGGTGGCACCACTAGAGGGGGGGGGGGGGGGGTAAGTACGGAGGAGATTAGTTCTGCTTTAAAATGTAACATTTATTGAAATTCTTTTTCATTCTTTAGGCAATGCAGACCGGAAACACTGTAAATTTAAACCAGATCCAAACATTCCAGCAATGTTTAGTGCCTCTAATGAGGATTATTTAAAAAGTGGTTGGTCCAGAGGTCACATGGCACCAGCTGGAGACGCCAAATATTCTACGGTATGAGTTCAATTATTTGATTTATGTTATGCTATTTTATTAGGCCAGCTGCAGTAACCTAACAACCTGCATTGAATAGGGCCCAAGATAGCACTTAATAGCTGTCTAGGGATCAAGTCCAGCCCCATTCCAACCAAAAACGGGACGTTTTTTCAGGCAGAGCTCTACTTTAAGAGCCCATTGACACCAGTGTATCCATGTTGTAAGCAGTATGTGGTGCGTGCCTAGTCACAGTGCACTACAGGTCATTTAAAACATCCTTGAAAGTGGGTGTTTTTTTTTTTTTTTTTAATCCCTTGGTCAAGCTTTCAGGGCCCATAGTAAATGAATGGAGTCATTCAACACACCTACATCCTAAGTACATCTAATTACCAAAGAAATGCACATAAATACGCACGCAACAGCATGAATGTGCCCCAAAATTTTGTATTATAGTGGTTTTTGTTTCTAAACTGTTTTATAGCATTTATATACATTCTGTATATACATCTTATTCTAAAAAGTAAAAGTAAAAAGGTTTTCCTTATTTACACCAGGTGTGTGCAGAGGAAATTACATTCACTTAAACTGATCCTATACCGTTTTAAAGTATTAATAATAGTATATACAATCTATAAATTATAACAGATTATTGAACGACTAGTTAGCTTTGTTATTTTTAGTAGAAAAGAAATGAAAAATAAGCTTGTATTTCCTTTGCACAGACATCTATATACTGGTATGTTGCTCAATTTAGTTTTCCAAAATGTTTCACAAGATCAACTAGATAACATGATCCATTTTCTGTCTTACAGGAAGCAATGGCTGAAACGTTCTATCTTTCCAACATAGTGCCTCAAAACTACGAAAATAATGCCGGGTTCTGGAACCGGTAAGAGCTGTGATTTCACAGAATGTTATCAGCTGTGTATGTGCAAATATTCAGTTAGAGCTTGTTTATACCTGCTTTGCTTTCTGAAAAGTTATCTACATTCAGATTGCTCATCAGAGAGCATTTGACAGGCTGTGAGGAGGTTGTTCTGTGTGGTTTCGGGGCGGTTGCAGTATGACCCCCTTCAATTCAGGGGATCGTGCCTGCTGAGAATTACAGGGGGGTAAAATTCTTACTGTGGCCATTCAGCAAAGCATAGCAGCAATGGCATTTGTACTGTACGTTCCCCGGGTGCTGCGTGTGCAGCTAAAGAAGGAATGGTTGAAGGGTGGTAAAAAAGCAGCTAACTGCAGGAATTTACAGCTCCTCCAATTGCAAGTCCAAAATACAGCAAATTTACACTGTTCTACAAGCTGTACAATCACTACTTACATTGTAGCAAACTGTCTTTTTTTCAGTGTTGTCACATGAAAAGATATATACCATAATAAAATATTTACAAAAATGTGAGGGGGTGCACTCACTTTTGTGACATACTGTATTTATAGTGTGTGTTTGTGTATTGCTGTGCAAAATTTTAGCCATTTTAGGTAGTTCACTACACTGTGGGTATTAGTTATTTCAGTGTCTTTATGTCTGCAATAGCTTGTCAACGAGAGAGTTTTAGATTTCCAAACATTACCTTTTCAAAAAATGAGGTAATACAATAAGATATGTTAATGCCCTAACAAATTATACACCTTTTTCTTCGGGATAGATAGGGCTTTAATTTGGTGTCCTATTTGGATACAAATATTTTTATTTTCTTGTTTTTTTTTTTATTGACATGGACATTTATTTTCCTATAACTTTTCACAAGATGGTAATTTGCTCAAACCCATATATTTCCTTAAAAATATACAATAAAAAACAAAGTATTTTTTAAGGCTTGATCATATCACATTAGGGCAACTGTAACACAGCAGAATGGTAAGCTCAGAATAAACACATGCATTTTACTTTAGGAGAACTTTATTCCCCTTTATAAAGCTGGGTACACCCGGTCCGAATATTGTCCAGTTCAGCAGGAACTGGCTGACATTTGGACCATGTGTACAGTTGTCTTTCAGACAGAATCTGATCTAAGTAAGGACACACTGATAATACAGCATCCAATCAGTGCTGGCAGCCAATGGAGTCCCCCTGTCAGAACACAAAGGCGCAGCAGGAGAAATCACAGCACTAACATTGCTCGGTTAGTACCGCTATCTCTCAGTTCTCTGTTCAGGCCGCTGCATTAAATGGGGGAAAAAAAAAAAACCATAATGTGTGTACCAAACCCACAACAGTAAAATTAGTCTGTATATGCAGTAAAGCATGCTTGTTATACTCGCTGTGGAATGTAAGGGGTTAATCTTCTGCATTGTACAAAGACTGTTTGATCCTGTCTCCTCCAGTCCTCCCCTTTTTCCACTGTCCCCAATCCATCTCCTGATAAGACATCTTTGAGTCGGTCTGCACATCCTCAGTATGGTGTGTATTGCTAGTGAGTTTTTTTTCTTTGGACAGTGCTGATCACATGCACCCTCCCGACAGAGGGTCAGGGGTCATGCAGCCTCTTAGGACAGTCAGAGTAGAATGAAAACTCCTCCCAGACACTGATAGAAGTCACAAGATTACTAAGTACTGCCGATGAGAAAGGGTATTTAGTAGTTTATATTTACAAAAATAATTGCATTTCTGTGTACTGTGGGAGATCAGATATAGTGAATGCAGGGTCCTGGGTTTAGTAACACTTTAAGGTAAGCTTTTTGGTCACTATCACATTAGTCATGTGTGTCTCTGAGTTGCACCAGGCGGATGTCCAAACTTTTGGATGCAATGTTCTTGAAGCTGCTCTCATAAGTTGGGTTGTTTCTGAACCTTGTTGGGCCAGTTGGCGCAGTTCTGTCTATCTTCATTTTCATTCAGTGCTTGGGTATGTTCCAGGGTCCTTGAGTACTTTGCCTGTGTCCTGTACTGTACGATTAAGAGAAGAGTTATTTTTGACTTACCTACAGTGGCGGCCTGTACATTAGGGACGCCTCCCCCCAATCCATGCACCAGTCCCCTAATCTTCATGCAAGGAGTCAGATGCGTGGATTTCAATGTGGGTTTTTTTATTTTTTATTGAATTTTCGTGATTAGAGCCGGAGACTCTAATTGGCTTCAAAAAGGTCATATTTGCAAATCTCATCCACTTGTGTGACATTATCAAAATAATATTCGCTAATATCTTCCTGCTTCTTCTCCCAGCCAATCAGGAAGCAGGTCCTGAGACCCGATTGGCCGGGAGTCTTAGGACACTCGGCCAATCGGGTCTCAGGACCCTCCTCCTGTTCAGCAACGGCCCTGGCGGCAGCAACAGCCTCTTCCAGGAGTCCGGATTCAGCAGTGCACCACCACCTTGTCCTCCTCCCCGCACCTCTACCGGCAGTATAAAGTAAGGCCACAGATCGCGCACGCGGGGGGGGGGGGGGGGTTGTGAGTGAGGGGGCAAGGTCTGTTTGACCACCAGCCGCCACTGTTTACCTGTCAATTCCATATCTCTAAGTACAGTAAAGGACACAGGACACTCTGCCCTTACATTGCTCTGTTGCCCTGTATTGCTTACTACAAAACTGAGTGTAGTAGGGTTATAGGGGAGGCGCCCAGGAAATGTGTCCTGCAAAGATTAGTCAGTGTTCAATCACAGGAAGGTACAAGCCTATAACCCAAGGTCTAAGATATGGTATATACAGGTAAACCAAAATTGCTCTTTTGCAGTGCTAAGGGTAAGCAGCAATATTGCAGTTGAAATATTAATTTTCTGAACAGAAAATAAAATTTACTAGTAGGCAAATGTTATACTTCTTGAAAATTGTTTTTGCGACACAAGTACTTGAAGAAAACTCCTCCCTATTTGTTGTCTTCCAGGCTTGAAATGTATTGTCGAGACCTAGCAGAGCGATTTGACGATGTTTGGGTGGTTAGCGGCCCCCTGACATTGCCGGTGCAGCATGAAGATGGCAAAAAGAGTGTCACTTATCAGGTGAGGTTTTATTAATAGTGACGCATTCAGGAATGTCATTCTAGAAGAGTAGCCTGGGCAGTGAGTACGGTATATTATTGAAGACAATGAGTGTTTCCCAGATTTGCCAAACTTCTCTTAGCGCATTAGACAGGTGCAAAAAGCATTCAGTCGTGAAATGAGGCTGTGCTTATCAGCAGCCTAAAATCCACATAATTTCTTTATGGAGGGAGAAAGACGCTGTGCATTCTCATTAACATTTGCCATTTTATGTCAGTAGGGTGAGATTGTAATTTGATAAATCAGTTTTAGAATTCTAATGAAGCTGCTAAGAGGACAACACAGTGAGTGCTTTCTGTTGGGGGATTAGAAGGATACTGAAATAGCCAGGCTGAAGTTCCTTATTAAAGGGGTGTGCAAACTGTTGGCACTGTATATATAAATCTTGTATAATATGAGCCTGTGCTGGGTTTAGCTTTGTGCTTTCTAGAATTTGTGTCACAAATTAATTGCCATTACTGAACACCGTTGAAAAAAATGGACACTGAAATAACTGCAGTAAACTCAATGAGGCTACGTATGGATGGGGGCTTTTGCCTTTCACTGATGTTGGTTTGATTATACAAATGAGAGCTAGACAGCTCTAAAAAGTATTGGGACGCCTGCCTTTACATGCATATAAACTTTAATGGCATCCCAGTCTTAGTCCGTAGGGTTCAATATTGAGTTGGCCCACCCTTTGCAGGTATAACAACTTCAACTCTTCTGGGAAGGCTGTCCACAAGGTTTGTGTCTATGGGGAAGCAAGGTCCATAAAGACATGGATGGGCGAGTTTGGGGTGGAGGAACTTGAATGGCCTACATAGAGTCCTTACCTCAACCCGATAGAACACCTTTTTAGATGAATTTGAGCGGAGACTGCAAGCCAGGACTTCTCATCCGTGCCTGACTCCCCAAATGCGCTTCTAGAAGAATGGTCAAACATTCCCAAAGACACACTTCTAAACCTTGTGGACAGCCTTCCCAGAAGAGTTGAAGTTGTTATAGCGGTAAAGGGTGGGCCAACTCAATATTGAACCCTACAGACTGGGATGATATTAAAGTTCATGTGTGCGTAAAGGCAGATGTTGCTAATAAAAAGTAAAAATTTTTTTTGGGTTGTAAAAAAATTTGAGGGCCCCCCACATGCAAACATAAACGCACATGGTGGGTCCCCTATGCCTGAAAACGTTGATTGTGATACATGTTGCATATCAGCACGCATGCCAGGATGAGAGCATAATATACCAACCAATTGCCTATATTTAAAGTCTTCTTTTCTGGTCCTGGGAGCAGTATGTGTAGTAGGAAAAACAGAAGATACTATTTATTGTGACACTATTTACTGTGTAGTCTAGCTTTGCCATTCACTGTATGCTTCTCATCCTGTACTCTACAGGTGATTGGCAAAGATGATGTAGCAGTGCCAACTCACCTATTCAAAGTGATCCTTGCACGAAAGAACCAGTCGGCGGAGACACTGGCTGAAGGAGCTTTCGTTGTCCCCAACATTCCAATCAGTTTTGATCACCAGTTGCCTGAATACCAAGTGGAATGTGAGGATCTGGAGAAGAAGTCTGGCTTAGTTTTCTTTCCACAAGTAGACAAGTCTAAAGGCGTCAAGAACCTCTGTGAGGTGGACACCTGCAGACTTATCCAGTTGGACGAGTTCAAGTTGTACATAGCAGCTAGAAGGATGAAGAATGCAAATAACTTGCAGAAGGTAGAGAAGATCATGAGGGAACTGGATGAGGCTAAAATACAACCGGACAAGTATATCATAGACCTTTATGAACAAAAAAAGAAAGAGTTGTCTTCAAATGAACCATCGGTCCCACGTGAAGGAAGTAGAGGATAAAGGGGATTTTTATTTCCCATATCTTTCCAATAAAAAATGCTTCTTGCCTCTTATGTTATATTGTATCTACAGTACATACATTTACATATTTTCCTTTAAATGACATTTGATTTTGATTGATGTTTCAAGAATAATCTTTGAGGTTCTTAGTCGCCAAAGGAGAGTGAGGACCAGAGATGCTGTGATAAGTGCACATTGCGTCTGAAAAGATACAATTGACTGATGCCAGATCATGGAATGTGAATTCAGATTGATACAGGTGAAAACAATTTGCTGAAAATAAAATTCACTATTCATAAAGTGCATAGGTGACACACATGTGAATAGATATTAATGTCCAACCGCGAATGTATATCCACAGTGCCAATAAAGCAAATTGCATATATAAAATCTGTGAATACACACAGTGCCACTATAAACGAAAAAGTCTGTGAATCATATTAGACTGAGTGATTTAAACAGGTGACTGGGTGATCCTGCAGCTTCTCAGTGCACGCAAACATCAGATGCAGTGGCTCCTTACCTTATTGCTGTAAGGTAAACAGCATAAATATATCCAAAACACTGTGCTTTGTGGATGGTTTAGCTGGGTCTGTGCCTCTGCGAGCCTGCAGGTAAGTTTCCGCTAGACACACGGGCGATGTATCACAAAGTACCATATAGGGAATGAAAGAGGAGCCCCAATCGTGAAGTATGTAAAATATTTCCCAAATTTATTGAAAAAAACAAATCACAGGTACTCACATTTAAACAGTAAAAAGCATGCAAAACAAAACGAGCGCCACTTCCAGTATCCGAGTATGCTAAGTATTCCTACGCATATCGTCACGTGACTTCATCAGGGGGGATGAGATGGTGTCTAGGTAGTTATTGCTTTTACCTTACAGCACAGGGGTCCTGCATTCAGTTTCCACCAGAGGTGTTCAGTGTGACCGTTTCTTAGGACTAAACAGAATATTTAGTCTTTTCAATCTTTAGATAAAGTAAAATAGATCACCCGGGTATGCAGAGGGTTGGACACAATAATATGAACCTCAATAGTATAGAGCAGTGGTTTCCAAACTGTGGCCCGGGGCCCGGATGCGGCACTTTGCTTGCCTTTATCTGGCCCTTGGGGCACTATTTCTCCCATGGATACCATTGATGGGGCACCATTCATCCCAATGACGCCCAAAAATGGAGCTCTATTCCTCCCACTGATATCAACAATGGGACACTATTCCCCCTATTAAAATCAATGATGGGTATTGCTTACTCTCATTGACAGCATAACAGTTTCTACTTGCGCCAGCCACAGTCCGGTCACCCTAAAGCCTGAAGGACAGTAAACCGGCCCTTTGCTTCGAAAGTTTGGAGACCCCAATATAGAGTTTAAAGCTGAAATCTAGGTATGGCAATTTTTCAGGGTTACATTGGTCCAGCTTGGACCATTGTCAATACAATATGTGTGTGCCATACCTGTGGGATCCCCATGAAATCTGGAAATTACTGTAGTCAGCACCACTACTACAGTGATCTTGATCTAGCCTCCAGGTCCCATGCCAGGAGACTGCCCTGCTGCATCATGAACACAGGTGGTTGCTTGCTTGGCACAGGCGCCTTTCAGGAAACACTTTGCTTCTCAGTGAATGCAAAGCATTCTCTGATTGGATGAGTTAGAGAGGCGGGGGTGGTATCATTACAATATTCACTTTGTCCAGTCAGAGAATATTACATCCATTGAGAAAACGCAACGTGTTCTCTGAATGGCACCTCTGCTGAGCCAGCAACCCCCGGTGTTCACAATGCAGCAGTGCAGTCACTTGGCACCATACCAGGAAGCTAGTGGCAATCATGGTATTAATAGTGCTTACTACAATGATTTCCAGCTTGCAGGGGCTCCCACAGGCAGGGCTTTTTTCAGCGAGAACGCGGGGGAACGCAGTTCTGTCACCTCCAGCACTTAATGTATGTACTGGAAAGGAGGATCTATTGATGCTTGCTGTTGGGGTATCTATTAACACTGGTGGGGATCTGTTTTGGGGGGTCTTATCTCGCTGGGGGGGGTCAATTGTTGCTGGGTGGGATCTACTGTTAAGGGAAAGGTCTATTGTTGCTGGCTGCTAGAGAGTCTATTGATGCTGGCTGCTGAGAAATCTGTTATTTCTGCTAGAGGTATATTGTTGCTGGGGTGGTATTTTGTGGTGGTGGGTCCATTGTTGAGGGGGGGGGGGGGGTCCATTGTTGCTGGGTGGAAAGTCTTTTGTTGTGTGGGTAATCTATTGTTTCTGGAGGGATCTATTGTTGCTGCGGAAGGTCTATTGTTTCTGGGGTGTAGTCTATTGTTGCTCATTGCAAGGGATGTTTTAATATCTTTCTTGTTTGCATTACCAAATTTCATAGAAATCAATGACTAGCACAAAATACTTGGTTCTGTATTCTCTGAAAGGAACTGTACGGGGAGGTGGGTAGGGGGTGGAACCAAGGGACGGTGCTCAGAGACGGGTAGGGGGTATAGATGAAATGTGACTTGGAAGGGTGGAGTTCCTGCACCTATTCCCTGAGAAAAAAAGCCCTGCCCACGGGTATGACATACATATACATGCTTACATTGAACCATTGAAACTATGTAAAAATTGCCATACCTAAACTCCAGCTTTAACTTTATTTGTGTAGGCTACACTTTGAAAAAAAAAGTTTTGATTATCTTTTGTTGGTGTTTTCTTTGATTGTATTCTCTAGGTTGTGTTCAGCAGGTTCTCAATTTACCTAGACCATATCGGGCAAATTGGTACCCCAAGAGTAACGATCTCCACAGTAGTGATTAAATACACAAAACTTGGCATGACTGATCTAGAAGAATAGTGGCCGAAAAAATTATTTTAATGTTAACGTTGGTTTCTTACATTACAGGTATAGTAATTGTAGCTTTCCCATGGATGTTGGCTTTGTCAAGCTCTTTGTGGAATTTTTGTTGTTGTGGAAACAGAGTCTTTAAGGTGGAGTCCTGCTGTCACCTTTGCTGCAGTAGTTCTGTGTTGCTTGGTCACAATCCTTATTAGTGTTTGATGGTCCCCGTCATTTAAGTTCAATTTCTGGAATTTTAAGTGATACAAATCTTTTTATTTTTTTGTAATTTCAGTCCAGACTTACATAATATGTATAGGCTACTTCCTTTCAAATGTGCCTTTTATGTTTCCCCAGCTATCCCCCCTCCCCCTGCCTGTTTTTAGGTGCCTCTTTTAGCTATCCAGCTGCTAAGAATCCACCCATTCATGCGCTTGGCTGAAACTGCAGGAGTCAATCACTCTCCTACCCTCACTGTCTGCTCTACAAGCCAAAGTTTACAGTGCCTTGCAAAAGTATTCACCCCCTTGGCTTTTTACCTATTTTGTTACATTACAGCCTTTAGTTCAATGTTTTTTTAAATCTGAATTATATTTGATTGATCAGAACACAATAGTCTAAGTTGGCGAAGTAAAATTAGAAAAATAAATACATAAAACAATTTTTCATAAATAAAAAACTGATAATTGGCATGTGTGTATGTATTCACCCCCTTTGTTATGAAGCCAATAAAAAGCTCTGGTGCAACCAATTACCTTCAGAAGTCACATAATTTGTGAAATGATGTCCAACTATGTGCAATTTACGTGTCACGCGATCTGTCATTACATATACACACCTTTTTGAAAGGCCCCAGAGGCTGCAACACCTAAGCAAGAGGCACCACTAACCAAACACTGCCATGAAAGCCAAGGAACTCTCCAAATAAGTAAGGGACAATGTTGTTGAGAAGTACAAGTCAGGGTTAGGTTATAAAAAAAAAATCCAAATCTTTGATGATCCCTAGGAGCACCATCAAATCTATCATAACCAAATGAAAAGAGCATGGCACAACAGCAAACCTGCCAAGAGACGGCCGCACATCAAAAATCACAGACTGGGCAAGGAGGACATTAATCAGAGAGGCAGCACAGAGACCCAAGGTAACCCTGGAGGAGCTGCAGAGTTCCAGTCAGAGACTGTAATATCTGTACATAGGATGACAGTAAGCCATATGCTCCATAGAGTTGGGCTTTATGGCACAGTGGCCAGAAGAAAGCCATTACTTTCAGCAAAAAACAAAATGGCACGTTTTGAATTTGTGAAAAGGCATGTGGGAGACTCCCAAAATGTATGAAGGAAGGTGCTCAGGTCTGGTGAGACTAAAATTTTTGGCATCAAAGAAGACGCTATGTCTGGTGAAAATCCAACACATCACATCACCCAAAAACACCATCCCCACAGTGAAACATGGTGGTGGCAGCATCATGCTGTGGGGATGTTTTTTAGCAGTCGGGACTGGGAAACTGGTCAGAGTTGAGGGAAAGATGGATGGTGCTAAATGCACGGATGTTCTTGAGCAAAACTTGTACCACTCACACCTTCCAGCAGGACAATGATCCCAAACACACTGCTAAAGCAACACTTGAGTGGTTTAAGGGGAAACATGTAAATGTGTTGGAATGGCCTAGCCACAGATCTCAATCCAATAGAAAATCTGTGGTCAAACTTAAAGATTGCTGTTCACAAGCACAAACAATCCAACTTGAAGGAGCTGGAGCAGTTTTGGAAGGAGGAATGGGCAAAAATCCCAGTGGTGAGATGTGGCAAGATCATAGAGACTTTTACAAAGTGACTTGGAGCTGTGATAGCCATAAAAGGTGGCTCTACAAAGTATTGACTTTAGAGGGGTGAATAGTTATGCACATTGACTTTCTGTTATTTTGTCCTATTTGTTGCTTTCTTCACAATAAAAAAAAAATCTTCAAAGTTGTGGGCATGTTAATTCCAGGTTGTGAGGCAAAAAAGCACGAAAAATGCCAAGGGGGGTGAATACCAAGGCACTGTATGTAATAGGATAAATCATGGAGGATTCTGCAGCAGTGACAAGGGACAATAGTAGGTAAGTGCTTGGGTGGGAAGGGGGTTGTAAATGTATTGGGTAGGTCTTACTCTAATGTTGCAAATGCATTAAAGTGGAAGTAAACCCTCCTATGGTTTTCAGCCAAATAAGCTGCCATCTTGGCTGCTGTTTAACCTTCAACTGTCATTGTGCTGCACATGTGATCAGTTATGATGATATGACAGTTTGGTTGATAGCACAAGCAAAAATGACAGTTACATCCCCGACACGTGTCGGGAATACAACTGTTTTTTTAATCTGTTAAATCGATGGGTTTACTTCCTCTTTAAGGTAAAAAAAAAAAGCTTTAGTACTTTTTTACATTTCTAAGTGTAGCACACTACTTCCTTGGGAGCTGCAAAGTTGTTCTTTACCTTTCTGTTAACAGGTTGCGTTCTTCCTTCCCA
Organism: Lithobates pipiens; assembly: GCF_037356315.1. Classification (NCBI taxonomy): domain Eukaryota; kingdom Metazoa; phylum Chordata; class Amphibia; order Anura; family Ranidae; genus Lithobates; species Lithobates pipiens. Next base: position 120,422,152 of record NW_027507764.1, read on the forward strand.
TGCAAGGATCCACAAACAGCAGACAGTCTTTATCTTTTATAAAACTTTATTCTTGAACTTGAGTGGACGTTACATTTGAGTAGAGGATATGAGTTGCTTCTAATGTAGCACTGACCCCCAAAGGAGCTGCTGACTTTTGTTGGGCTTACTGTTACCTTCTTGACCTCGTGTACATCTAGGGGTTTCCCGAGGTAGATGTCCCAAAGGATTGTAGAAACTGACACTGGATCCACTTTAAGGATTTTTATTTGCAAAAAAGGAGTAGACAAAACACAGTCTCTCAATGAGGGTTAGAGGATTTTAGGTGGAAAGTTCAGGTACTCTTGGAACTTATTCAAAATAGGTAGCCTCTCACTATAGCAATCCAGAAAATAGCCATTCACAACTGGATCCTTACTGCTACCGGATAGACCTCCTCTCACTAGGCCTAGCAGCCGATAGAGTGTGCAAATAAAGCAAAGCCTTTGCCACAGACTTGCATATGGAACGTTTGAATACTTGCTGTAGAACACTTGTAGTAAGCTGAAGGGTGTAGACAAATTTAGAGAATCCTCATACGGTACCAGTATCTTGTAGCTGGTCCGGCGATACCGTACGAGTGTAGATTCACTTGGGGTCTTTCAACTAAGCCTCCAGGCTCTTTCCGAGAAGCCAGCCTTCCGCATAGCCTTCTCCTGAAGAGTCCTCCCCTAGTTGCTTCTTCAGTTGCTGGGCCTCTCCACAGATGAGACGGCACTGGACCACCTCCGAATCCTCCCTCCAGTTACTTTGCCTCGGGCTACCCTGCCCCGAGACTCGGAATTGGATGGATCCGCACCCCAGGCCATGAGAGCCATGGGAGCTGCTCAGGAGGACCAGGACCAAACAGACAAAAAAATCCTCTGGACCGGAACCCAGAAGCATGTGATGTCAGTACCTTAAGTACCCTCTCCCAGAATGCACAGCAGGAAGACACGCCCACTGGGTTGATTCCAGGAAGGAATTGAACTCAATGCACCCAGCTGAACTGCGTTCTCACACTTGCCAGTGATGACAGCACCACCTATAGCCAAGCAGAACACAGTGCAATCCAGCTAGACTGGTACTGAAACCATAATTTGGTATAATTAAACCCAAAACCAAACTGCGGTTCTAGGAACATTAAATAGAGAAAAACACATAGCGCGTGCTCTTCAGGAGCCGGCGCTACATAATAAATATGGTTCCTGACTCTGATCCTGCGTACTTCCCTTTGGTGAACTGACCAGCATTACTCTGAATAATACTGTGGTTTGTAGATTCCCAAGGCCTCACCGCCTAATTCCTTGAGTCTTGCAAATCCGCCCAATGTCAGTTCTGGAAAGTGTCTCTCACTAGGTCCTTGGACACATAGCAAGTTTACGGATAATCACCACGGGGTTGCACTCCCTTTGCTCACTCCCATCCACAGTCCATGTTTCCCACAGAAACAGTCGATCCCAGTTTCCTCCGTCTGCTTTACACCTACTTCCTCCTCCGCATGGTCTGATGCATTCCCCGGCTGGATTAAATTGAGATGACTGTTTGTATTATTCAGCACTGGGGTCTCTGAACCCCCAGGCCTTCAAACCCGCTCCTGCTATCCAGCACTGGGGTCTCTGAACCCCCAGGCCTTCAAACCCGCTCCTGCTATCCAGCACTGGGGTCTCTGAACCCCCAGGCCTTCAAGCCTGCTCCTGCTGCACACTACATCTTGGGTTCTCTCCTTCTCTCCACCTAGGAAGCATGTGACCCCCAGCTTATATGCGAGTCCTGCCCCTGCCAACACAAATTCATGATTGGTCCAGAGCTCTCCACATAAGCTGCCTGCCATTCCAGTCCCAAGTCCTGCCTCCCTTCCAGAACATTTTCACTGAAAGGCTGAAGGGATCTCTCTGAGCCAGAGTTTAGGTGGCCACACCCCCCTCTAGTCTAGCACTTCCCTCTCCCAGAATAAGCAACCAGGCCTAAAAACTGTAGGGCCCTGGCCAAATTTACCTATCACTATTTAAAGAAAACCTATTTAGTACCCACCTAAATGGTGTGGGCGCTACAAAAGTACAGAAAGCTTAATGTCCTTTTGAAGGACCTAAGCCCATGCCAATGTATTACAATCCTGTCTTCAACAAGACATGTCAGGTTAGAATGTTTACATTTTTTTTTTTTTTTATTGTAAATCGAGTAGACTTAATACTGATCTGTAAAATGTATCCTGAGCTCAGTTTGCACTCCCTCATTTCTCCATAAAAATAAGAGACCTCTGAAAAGGTGCAATGACCATCATAATATAGTTCATATTTTATAACTGATCATCTTTGAACATAATGTACCATTTGATGTTATTATAGTAAGAAACCACTAGAGGGAGACAGCATGTCAAATACGTATATTGACTGGAACTGTGACTGGCTTCTAGATCCTGCAAAGCATGCTTTTCGTATTGCTTGCTGCTTTTTCCATGCAATAACTTTGTGGTGTGTACATAATATATCTGGTATTTTTTATTTTTTACAAGACTATATTTAGATTTTTGGGTTAAAGCTTATTTAAAAATCTATTTAACATATAAATAACATGTGCGCCTACATATATCTATATATTGAGTATAGTGATGACCTCAACAGAGTGCTGCTCATCATTCAGAGGCACCTAGGGCAGCATCAAAATAAAGACTGGGTATAGTTATTTCTGTGAGTAATTAGCTGTTTGCCTGGAGATCAGCTGTTAGCTTCTGAGTTGTTATGGTAGGGACATTTGTTTGTAAGTTCCATGGGACAGGGACACTCCTGAAGAGCTCATCGTAATTTATAAGGTTCATGCCAGTCTCATATAAAGTCCAATCTTTATTTTTGTGCTAGATAAATATTATACTGCCTGGTACCTGGTACCCAGTATTATACCAAGCCCACTTCTTGACTACATTTCCATGGTGTATAAGACCTATTTCTTAATGATGTAATATAAAGTGCTACTCTTTGATTGATCTATAGAGCACATCCGATGGTGTCTACTAGTCAATACATTTTTTTATAGAACAAAAAATAAATAAAAATTCCAGACACTTTATACATTTTTTCAAGTTAATTTATTTGAACTTTAGCCTGAAAAATATATTAAAAGTATAAGTTTCGATTTGATTCATTGGGAGGACATTGTTCGGTGCAGTGGGCTCTTGTAATGGAGTAAAAAAGAGTTGTTTTTTTCCAGTTATTAATTTCACACCAGTGCCTTGATCTGCATTTTAGCGCAGCTGTAAAGCGCAGATCAGCGGAAGGACATTTTTTCGAATGTGGCCTATTCACACCATAATGCAGTCAACGGACATCAGTGTGCGTTAAAACACGACTAAAATGGATGGAGATGTATATGCATTTTCTATACATTTTAGGGCAAGTCAGTGTAAAAAAGAAAATCGCAGTACACAATTTTAGCCTCAAGGTGTCAGTATTTGCTTGTACATTTTCTACGTGCCTTGCTCTTATAACTTCCTGCCACAGGAAAAAAATTAATTAATAAATAAATAAATATAAATATATATATATATATAAAATATATATATATATATATATATATATATACATACATATACATATACATATACATATATATATATATATATATATATATATATATATATATATATATATATATATATATACACACACATATATATATATATATATATATATATATATATATATATATATATATACACATATATATATATATATTCATATTCTTTTTCAGCATGGCCAGTAATCATAACCTGGTTCATAGTGATCGATATAAAGCCATAAAATGTTTTCTGGTAATGGTTGGCATGGAACTTCCCCCCACTAGTGAGAATACTAAGTATTTCCTGTTATTCCCCTGATTTCTGAAAAGTGCTCATTAAAGTAGCACTGAAATGTACCATGTAATCTTGAAACCTCGACAGAAGAAGTTTTGTGGTATTCTATGGCTGACAATCAATTGGAATGTGGAGATAGCTATTTATCAGCCTTTTCCTGACCATTCAATACCACATTTTCATTAGAAATGCTGACCTGAGCACCACTAATGGAGAAAAAAAAAATCCTTAACGTATGTAAATCCTTAAAGTTGAAGTTGAAGTTTAGGTTTGGCAATTTTTACTTAGTTACATTGATCCAGCTTGGACCAATATATGTACATACATATGTACCATACCTGTGGATCCCCATGGAAGCTGGAAATCAATAATCTCTACTAAAATGCTACATTTACTCAATAAATGCAAGGCATTCTCTGATTTGAGAAGGTACAGAGGTGGGGAGTGGACATCACAATCTCCACCTCGCCTGATTAGAGAAAATACAAAGTGTTTTCTGAATGGTGCCAGTGTCAGACAGGTAACCCTCCTGCATTCAGTAAGCAGCAGGGCAGCCGCTCAGCATCAAAACCGGAAGCTATCGGCAATCGTCGTAGTAACAGTATCTACCGCAATGATTTCCAGCTTCCACGGGGATCCCAGAGATATGGCGTATGTTTGAAATCATCACTCACTGTATACAGTTTTCTTTTGTTGTTTTTCAATCGTTTAGTCGTGTCCGACCTCATAGACCATAGCATGCCAGGCTTTTCTGTCCTCTGCTGCCTCCTGGAACTTGCAAAACTTCATGTGCATTGTTTGTTGATGCTATCTATTCATCTTGTTTTCTGTCGTCCTCCTTTTTGCTTACATGTTTCTCACCATCGGGGTCTTTTCCAATGAGTCTTCTCTTTGCATTAGGTGGCCAAAGTATTTGAGTTTCAGCTTCAGGATTTGGTCTTCCAGTGAATATTCAGGTTTGATTTCCTTCAAGATTGACTGGTTTGATCTTCTTGCCGTCCTCTGGACTTTCAAGAGACTTCTCCAACACCATAATTCAAAAGCATCACTGCTTTGGCGTTTAGTCTTCCTTATGGTCCAACTTTTGCAGCCATAGGTTAAAACTGGGAATACCAAAGCTTTGACAATATGGCGCTTTTTCGTTAGGGTGATGTCTCTGCTTTTTATAATGTCTATGTTTGCCACTGCTTTCCTCCAAAGAAGCAAGCATCTCTTATTTTCATGGCTACAGTCACCATCTGCCGTGATCTTGGAACCTTCCATTTCTTCTCCTTCTATTTGCCAAGGAGTGATAGGACCGGTTGCCATGATCTTAGTTTTCTTCATGTTCAATTTCAGGCCAGCTTTTGCGCTCTCCTCTTTCACCTTCATTAAGAGACTCTTTAGTTCTTCTTCACTTTCTGTCATTAGTGTGGCATCGTCTGCATATTTCAGGTTGTTGATATTTCTCCCAGCAATCTTAATTCCAGCTTGTGATTCGTCGACCCTGGCATTTTGTATAATGTACTCTGCATTTAAGTTGAATAAGTAGGGTGACAATATACATCCTTGTCACACTCCTTTCTCAATTTGAACAAGTCCGTTGTTCCATGCCCTGTTCTAACCGTTGCTTCTTGACTTGCATAAAGGTTTTTTTTCAGTAGGTGAGGTGGTCTGGTATTCCCATTTCTTTCAATATTTGCCAAGTCTTGTGATCCACACGATCAAAGTGTTTACTGTAGTAAATAAAGCAGAAGTAGACATTCATCTGGAATTCCCTTGCTTTCTCCATAATCCAGCGAATGTTGGAAATGTGATCTCTATTTCCTTTGCCTCTTCGAAATCCAGCTTTTGGTAGCTCTGGGTTCACATGCTTCTGAAGCCTAGCCTTTAGAATTTTCAGCATAACCTTGCTAGTGTTTGAGATGAGTGCGATCGTACGGTAGATTGAACATTCTTTGGTGCTGCCCTTCTTTGGTATCGACATGTAAACAAACCTCTTCCAGTCCTGTGGCCATTGTTGAGTTTTCCAAATTTGTTGCCATATTAAGTGCAGCACTTTAACAGCATCATCTTTTAGGATTTTAAATAACTCAGCTGGAATACCATCACTTAAACTAGCTTTGTTATTAGCAATGCTTTCTAAGGCCCACTTGACTTCACTCTCCAGGATATCCAGTTCAAGGTCAGTGACTGTATCATCGTAATTAAATGAGACATTCAGATCTTTATTGTATAGTTCTTCTGTGAATTCTTGCCATCTCTTCTTTATCTCTTCTACTTCCGTCAATTTTTTCTGACAGTTTTCTTTAGCAAACCTTTTTTGTGAATCTGTGTGAAAGTTTCTAACCTAGAGATCATGCCAGTGACATCACTTCTTGTTGCAGGCTGACCACACTAAGCCACTGCCTCCCAATTAACACCTGTATTGTAAGCATACCCTGTGAGCTCCAAAATTTGGCCATTGAATTGACTAACTAACAGACCTTATAGGCAGCCAATCTGTTAACACTCATCAGAAGTTAACCACTTCAATACAGGGCACTTAAACACCTTCCTGCCCAGACCAATTTTGAGCTTTCAGCGCTGTCGCACTTTGAATGACAATTGCGCGGTCATGCTACACTGTACCCAAATGAAATTTTTATCATTTTTTTCCCACAAATAGAGCTTTCTTTTGGTGGTATTTGATCACCTCTACGGTTTTAATTTTTTGCGCTACAAATAAAAAAATACCGAAAATTTTGAAAAAAAAAATGTTTTTTTTTGTTTCAGTTTCAAAACTTTGTAAATAAGTATGTTTTCTCCTTCACTGATGGGCACTGATGGGGCTACACTGATGGGCACTGATAAGGTGGCACTGATGGGCACCAATGTGGCACCAATGAAGTGGCACTGATAGGCGGCACTGATAGGCGGCACTGATGGGCGGCACGGATGGGCGACACGGATGGGCGACACGGATGGGAGACACGGACGGACACTGATAGGTGGCACAAATTGGCACTGATAGCTGGCATGGATGGGCATGGATAGGCGGCACAGGTGGGCATGGATAGGCGGCACAGGTGGGCATAGATAGGCGGCACAGGTGGGCATAGATAGGCGGCACAGGTGGGCATGGATAGGCGGCACAGGTGGGCACTCAGGCGGCACAGGTGGGCACTCAGGCGGCACAGGTGGGCACTCAGGCGGCACAGGTGGGCACTCATAGGCGGCACAGGTGGGCACTCATAGGCGGCATCGGTGTTATAGTGATGGATGCCAATCAGTGCCAAACAATAATGCATGCCAATCAGTGATGCCCATTGTGGCCACTGATTGGCATCCATTATGGGCACTGATTGGCACCCATTGTGCTGACTGGCACCCTGGTGGTCTAGGGAGGATTATGTATTTTTATTACCTTTTCCCTGGTGGTCTAGTGGTGTCCCTGGTGGTCCAGTGTGGGCATCCTCGGGGGGGCTGTGCTGATAATCGATCAGCACAGACCCCCCCTGTCAGAGGAGCAGCCGATCGGCTCTCCTCTACTCGCGTCTGACAGACGCGAGTGAGGGAAAGCCGATCACCGGCTCTTCCCATTTACACTGTGATCAGCCGTGATTGGACACGGCTGATCACATGGTAAAGAGTCTCCGTCGGAGACTCTTTACCGAGATCGTAGTTGCCGGGTGTCAGACTGACACCCCGCAACAACGATCGCCGCGATGCGCGCCCCCGGGGGCGCGCAGCGGCTTATTATCCTAATCACGTCATATGACGTCCGGTTAGGATAATGAAACCACTTTGCCGCCGTCAATTTGTAATAGGGCGGGCGGCAAGTGGTTAAAGCCGTATTAAAACCAAAACAAAAAATGTAATAAAGTATATTGCAGCTTACAAATCCTTAGATGGGTGGCTGTATGAGTCTCCTTTTTATAGGCTTTTTTTCCTCTGTTTTCTCCTGGTCATCGGGCCAGTAACACATCATCTGTATTAAAGTGCCCCCACTCCGGATGAATGAGCACAGGGTACCTTTGGACGGCAACATTGTCATTCTGGGGGGAGGGAGTGTTAGATTTCCTGATCTGCATGTAATCTATGAACTGACACTTCCTGTAAAGTAACAACATATCCCACAATCCCTGGGTCTCTCAGTCTAGTTCTCTTCAGGTTAGAGCTAAATAGTAGTTAGATTTGACATACACACAAGCAGACATAACAAATAAGAGAGAGTTCCCCATGCAATCTTTCATCACATAAGCACATTTGTAATGCAACATAAAGGAAATGGTGAGGCATGGATTGTTACCCCCAAAGAAGTTGCCTTTCCCTTTAGGGAATAGGCACAAGCTAGGTGAATATATACATGGGCAAGGTAGGGATCAATCGTCCATGACACTACAAACTGCAGCCACAACATGTGCACCCATCATTTCAAGATAAGGCAAACAAACAACAAAACAAAAAAAACTTTTAAAGTGTACAAAGCATTTAAGGAGTGTGGCTGGCAGGCTGACACCATTGTTGCTAATTGTGTGGCAGTGTCTTCACTGTATACAATGTATCATGATGCCGAACATACTGAAAAAATGTATTTGAGGTCAAGGGCAGCCTGGCCCGGGTCCAGTAAGGGGCCCCATGAGAGGCCCTGGTACCTTTACAACCACTAAAAACCACATCCAATTTTGGCCATGGTGCCCTGTGCATGCCACACTTCTTTCTCTGGCATTACAGCCCAAATTATGATCAAATATGATCATACTGCTTTCATAAATTGTCCCTGGTTGCACCATAAAGATGTCAGCCATCTTTAAACTTGGAAGTGCCCAGTGGCTTCCATGTAAAGAAGCCAGGAACTTCCATGCAGGCTATGCTGTGGTAGTTATGTAAATGCCCCCTATATGCAGCTGATCTACAATATGTAGGTGGGGCTTTGCATGGGTGTAGCTTGAGTGTGGGCAGGGATACAGGGGGCTCCATGATCTCCTATAGCCAGAGGGCTCCATAAGTTGTCAGTCTGTCCCTGTTTGAGGTTTATTTAGTCTGAGCATGCGATAAAAAGAATGGATGAACACAGGTACAAGAAGAAAAAAAAAACAGGTCAAAGCAATATCAAAGGACAAGAGGCAGACAAAGCTATAGCTTGTTCAGCCCCCTCCTTTCACCCCAATCTCCATATTAGTCTTTAGTGTCTCTACTGGAGGGGCAGGGCCAAACTTGACTTTTAAAGGTGAGAGTCAAGAGTCAAGATTTAATTTTAGAAGTGCCCCCTAAAACTTTTAAATGAAATATGATTAATAATCATACACATTGTGACAGGTGTACTCTAAGCCATTGCAAAAACATCAGAAGAAAAATAATCACACGTGTTGTAAAAGGATTTAAAGTCTATACATTGCAGATGTTATTATACATACAGTGCCTTGAAGAAGTATTCATACCCCTTGAAATGTTCCACATTTTGTCATGTTACAACCAAAAATGTAAATGTATTTTTTTGGTTATTTTATGTGATAGACAAACACAAAGTGGTACATAATTGTGAAGTGGAAAATGATACATGGTTTTACATTTTTTTTACAAATAAATATGTGAAAAGTGTGGCGTACATTTGTATTCAGCCCCCCTGAGTCAATCTCCATAGAACCACCTTCTGCTGCCATTACAGCTGCAAATCTTTGAGGATGTCTCTACCAGCTTTGCACATCTAGATAGTGACATTTTTGCCCATTTTTCTGTGAAAAATAGCTAAAGCTCTGTCAGATTGGATGGAGAGTGTCTGTGAACAGCAATTTTCAAGTCTTGCCACAGATTCTCAATTGGATTTAGGTTTGGACTTTGTCTAGGACATTCTAAGCCCACGTACACACGGTCGGAGATTTTGCCAACCAAATCCGTCCGATTTTGCCCGTCGGATTTAGTCCGACGGATTGTGTCCGAAACTGTTGCATACACACGGTTGGGCCAAGTTGGCAAAAAATCCGATCTTTCAGAACGTGATGACGTAATTTCGTTACGATGGGACTACATTCAGGCTAGTAGCCAATAGCTTTGATGTAGGAATTTGATCTGAGCATGCGTGGCACTTGGTCCGATCAAAATGCTCTACACATGATCGGATTAGGTCCGTCCGGCCCAGTTGGTCGGGAAATATTTCCAACATGTTGGAAAATTAGGTCGGACGGATATTCGGACGGAATCAGTCCGATGCATACCACACACAGTCGGATTATCTGACGACACGGTCCGATAAGACTCATTCCGACAGATTCTCCGACTGTGTGTACAAGGGCTTATGCCCTGTACACACGGGCGGACTTTCCAACGGAAAATGTGCGATCAGATCGTGTTGTCGGAAATTCTGATTGTGTATAGGCTCCATCTGACTTTTTCCGTCAGAATTTCCGACACACAAAGTTTGTCAGCTGGAGCTAAAATTTTCCGACAACATAATCCGATTGTTTAAATTCCATTCGTGTGTAGACAATTCCGATGGACAAAGGGCTATGCATGCTCACAATAAATTACGAGACGAAAGCTATTGGCTACTGGCCCGTTTATAGTCCCGTCGTACGTGGTGTACGTCACTGCGTTCAGAACGATCAGATTTTCCGACAACTTTGTGCGACCGTGTGTATGCAAGACAAGTTTAGGCCAAAATCCGCCGGAAAAAATCAGACGGATTTTGTTGTCAGAAAGTCCGAGCACGTGTACAGGGCATAACACTTGAATATGCTTTGATCTAAACCATTCCATTATAGCTCTGGCTGTATGTTAAGAGCCGGTTCACACTGCGGGCGATGCGAGGCGACACGACTTGCCTCGCCTCGATCTGACAAGTCGCCCCCGTTCTGTACAATGGAACCGTTCTGAGAGGAGCGACTCGAGTCGCTCCGACTCAGAAAAAAGGTTCCTGTACTACTTTCGGGCGACCTCGCGGCGAGGCAAGTCGGTGTCGCCTCGCATCGCCTGCAGTGTAAACCGGCCCTTAGGGTTGTTGTCCTGCTGGAAGGTGAACCTTCACCCCAGTGTCAAGTCTTTTGCAGACTCTAATGCCGTGTACACACGTCCGGACTTTCTATCAGAATAAACTCTGACCGTATTTCCGACTGAGTTTCTGACGGAGTTCTGACTGAACGGACTTGCCTACACACGATCACACCAAAGTTTTGAATGCAATGACATACGACGGGACTAGAAAAGGAAGTTCAGGAGCCAATAGCTGCCCTTTGCGTCATATTTGGTCCGTCGGACTAGCATACAGACAAACGGTTTTCCCGATAGGAATTGATTCCGTTGGAAAGATTTAAAACATGTTCTATTTCTAGGTCCATCAGACTTTTTTGAAAAAAAAGTCTGCTGAAGCCCACACACGATTGGAATATCCGATTAAATGATTCCGTCTGACCTTTTCTGCCGGAAAGTCCGGTTGTGTGTGCGCGGCATAACAGATTTTCTTCTGAAAATAGAGATAAAAGGATAGTGGCCGTCGCGACATTTCCGGCGTTCAGGTCTTCATGTATATGGCCGCCATACCATCCATTTACACTGCCTATATAAGGACACTTCCTATAGCATTAGTTATCCCCTGATGAAGTCACGTGATTCGTGACGAACACGCGTCGAGACTACTGCTACCGGAAGTGACGCATACCGAGCTCGTTGCTTGTTTATGCAACTTTTTTTTAAATATATGTTTGTGAGTACCTTCTTTATTTTAATTTTAAATCAAAATAAATGCTGTAAAAACTACTACACTATGGGGCATTCTTCCTCTATGCTTTGATCCCTTATACATGTTACTTGGTGAGACCCTCCTTGCTGAATACCCTAAAGCTACTCTTAAAGGGGCCTCACAGCGCTGTAGGCAGGATAGGAACGCCAGCCAGGACCCGGGATACTACAGCAGGATCCTTAAAGGGAAAGGTCACCAAGGACCCCAAAGATATACTACTTTTACGCTGTTACCTTACAGCAGTAAGGTAAGGGGACACCCATAAAAATACTACACAGGACCACACGGGATAGCCACCACCATCAACACTACTGTACCGAATTTCGTTTACAAGCACTGGAACTTTATGCTTTTTTTGTATATAATCGCTACACTTTGCACGTTTTATATATGGACACTTGATATTTTTAATAATTTTTATTTATTTTTTTTTTTGCTGTTTTGATATATTAAGTTTTATTCATGTGTGCTTTATATGTCACATTATGAGATGAATATCACAGTATACTTATTTTAGCATGTAGGTGTATCATCATTCAGAGTCACCTCTTCTGCCACTTTGATTTTTATTATCTTTTCGGAATATATACATATTTTTTAGCCAATTTAATTGAGCACTTTATTGCATGCTATGTCATGTTATATTATGTTTTTTTAATTATTTTAAAGTTTAGTAATATATTTATTGGGCTACGTCACTCACGATATTAGGACAACTATTGTTATTGATTACTTATTATTGTTTGCTTCCCGCCTGGTAGCTTAGACATCTCCTTGTACAGCGCACCATTATCCTTTTATCTCTGCTTTTCTGTGGGTTCAGATATTTCCCTCAGTGCGTGCAGCAGTACGCTAGTTAGTAATCTCTGATCTGGAGCAGGAATATCTCTCTTTACTAGATTTTCTTCTAAGATTGCCCTGTATTTGACTCCATGCAACTTCCCATCAACTCTGACCAACTTTCCTGTCTCTGCTGAAGAAAAGCATCCCCACAACACGATACTGCCACCGCCATGTTTCACAGTGGGGATGGTGTATTCAGGGTGATGTGAAGTGTTCATTTTCCTCCATACATAGCATTTTGCTTTTAGACCAAAAAGTTCAATTTTGGTCTCATCTGACCAGGGCACCTTCTTCCACATGTTTGGTATGTCCTCCACATGGCTTCTTGCAAACTGCAAACGGGACTTCTTATGGCTTTCTTTCAACAATGGCTTTCTTCTTGCCACTCTTCCATAAAGGCCAGATTTGTGGAGTGCACTACTAAAAGTGGTCCTGTGGACAGATTCTCCTATCTGACCTGTGGATCTCTGCAGCTACTTCAGAGTTACCATGGGCCTCTTGGCTGCTTCTCTGATTAATGCTCTCCTTGTCAGTTTAGGTGGATGGCCAAGTCTTGGTAGGTTTGCAGTTGAACCACACTCTTTCCATTTTTGGATGATGGATTGAACAGTGCTCCGTGAATGTTCAAAGCTTGGGATGTTTTTTTTTCATAACCTAAGCCTGCTTTAAACTTCTCCACAATGTTATCCCTGATCTATCTCATTTCTTTCTTGGCCTTCGTGATGCATTTTGTTCACTAAGGTTCTCTAACAATCCACTAATGCCCCGTACACACGAGCGGACTTTTCGACATCAAAGGTCTGACGGAACAATTCCGGCAGACCATTCGATCGTGTGTGGGCTGCAGCGGACTTTAGATTTGCAAAAATCCGACAGACTTTAGAAATGGAACATGTTTCAGATTTTTCCGCCGGGAACTCCGCCAGACCCAGTTCCTACCGAGAAATCCGCTCGTGTGTATGCTAGTCCGACAGACAAAAACCGACACTAGGGCAGCTATTGGCTACTCGCTATGAACTTCCTTATTCTAGTCCGGTCGTATGTCATCACGTTTGAATCCGTCGGACTTTGGTGTGATTGTGTGTGGCCAAGTCCGTTCATTCGGAAAGTCCGTCAGAACTCTGTCAGAACTCCGTCAGAACTCAGTCGAATGTCTGTTGGACCTAGTCCCTCGAAAAGTCCGGTCGTGTGTACGCGGCATAAGGGCTTCATAGAACAGCTGTATTTATAATGAGATTAAATTACACAGGTGGCCTCTATTTACTAATTAGGTGACTTCTGAAGGAAAATGGTTCCACTAGATTTTATCTAGGGGTATCAGGGTAAAGGGGGATGAATACAAATGCACTCCACACTTTTCAGATATTTATTTGTAAAAAAATTTGGAAAACCATTTATCATTTTTCTTCCACTTCCCAATTATGTGTCACTTTGTGTTGGTCTATCACATGAAATCCCAATTAAACCTAAAACGTAAAATACATTTAGGTTTTTGGTTGTAACATGACAAAATGTGGAAAATTTGAAGGGGTATGAATACTTTTTCAAGGCACTTGTACACTTGTATATGTGCAATTCTTGCACGCCACTGAAAATATCCTGTTTTTTTTTTAACTGGCCTGTGTGTGCTTGGCCTACACAAACAGCTAGGGATGGCTGGCCACATTCCAGTCTTGACATTTCCTTGTAGGCAAAGATAAACCAGACTTGAATAAACACAGTGCACGTGTACCACTCCAAGCAGGGGGTCATTCTACGGCTTGTCTGTCCTATGCACCTGCTCAAACTTTTGTGTTCCCATTTTCTTTAAGGTGCTTATGGCCAGCATTATATTAGTGGTTTTAACTTTTTTTTTTCCTAAATTGACCCTGGCTAAAGATTGCACTTTGGATTATCATGGCAATTATAATCAGTATGTGTAGACATACAGTATAAGAAGACTTGAAGTCTTCAAAATAAGGAGGTTTTTTTTTAGCAATTACACAATGCTGTTAAATCCAATAGCAGTCCCTTTCTATCTAAACTAATGCACACACCTGCTGAGAAGTAACTTACCGGAGCCTTTCTTTTATTTAACCAATTGCTGACTATGCTATAGGCAAATGACGGCTACAGCGCAGCTGGCTAGTTCTGGGAGGCCGTCATACGGGCAAGGGCAGAGAGCTCTGTGATCACAGTGTTCTCCGGACACTGATGATCACAGATTGAGGTAAAGAGCCAAAAAGGAGGTTTATGGAAGGGGCCTTTGGACAGGCACCACTATGACGAATATATATAAAAATACAAAAATAATTTTATTAAATTAAATCTTAAAACAGTAATAAAATACATGCAACAGTAAATGCAAAATTTACACAGGATTATAGAATTTTCTTCATACAAGGAAAAGCTACATCCCAAAAAAAAACGTTGGTACTCCTACGCGTTTTGATGCAAGGGTCTTCGTCTGGGGGTTCTCAAGAGCAACAGATTTGAACTGTCTAGAAATATAAACAGTGCTAAATGTTATAAACACATATAAATGCACATAAAAACATGTATATAGGAAAATATGTCAAGTAAGGCAACTTACTACATATGGCAGAGAACACATGCATGTAAGGGCACCAGGATCCCTCCAAAGCCTCCACAAGTAGAAAACGATTCAAAGGATATAAAGCTAATGAATAATAAGGGCTCAATTAACAAATGGAGTAGATTTGTATAAACTGGAGGTACTGTGCATCCAATGTATATGGGCACAAACATAGCACTAAGAAGACAAGAAAGGGGGGTGTGCATGCCACGACGCACCAGTGGCTACTGGCCAAAAAGAGAGAATCAACCTTTGTTAGTTATGAAGTATATCATGGAAAAGAAGAACCAAATGAGTGTATATGTATATTATAGGAGAGCAGAAGATATAAAAATACCCCAATGGTGCTATTCTTTTTAAGCCTATCCTTATGATATAGTATACAGTAAATAATCCCTATCTATAGGGAGGACTCCTCAGACAATTTGACTGCCCAATTACCGTGGAATTTTGACTTACATCCAAGCCACTCACTGGTTTCAGCCAAAAGGAGCTTTCATGACTACATAAAAAACAGTTTGTTCCACCATCCCAATAGACCATATGACCCATGTGACACCCCAAGGTATGAAAAAATAAAAAATAGGTGCCCATCAGCGTACATCAGGGAAGAGAAAAATTACCTGTTTGCAAAATTTTGAAGGTTAGGTTTAGGTTTTGTGAAAAACCTTTTGTGCTGCAGCAGCTCCCCCAAGGCTCCTCTTTTTCTTACCTGAACCCGATCGTTACAGCACGAGCCCACAAGTTCCAGCCGCTGTCTTGGGTCCTCATTGGGTAGATTGATAGCAGCGGGAGCCAGTGATGCTGGGGGTGTGGCCAAGTCCTGCTGTCTGTGTCAATTGAGGCAGCAGCAGGACTCAGGAGTGTGCCCGCACGAGTGCCCCCATGGAAAGCGGCTCTCCGAGGGGGCACCAGATGAAGAGGAGGAACCAGGAGCGCCATCAGGGGACCCCAGAAAAGGAGGATCAGGGTGCTCTGTGCAGAACCCTTGCAGGTAAGTATAACATGTTTGTTATTTTTTATAAAAACAAACCTTTAAAATCACTTTAAGTGCCCAGTAAGCAAGTGGTTAAATACACCCAAAGGAAGGCTCTATTTGTGTGAAAAAAAATTATAACTTTTTTTTTAGGTACAGTGCTGCATGACTGCGCAATTGTCATGCAAAGTGCTGCCTATCAGTGCCCATCGTCAGTGCCTGTCAGTTCCCATCAGTGCCACCTCATTAATGCCACCTCATCAGTGCCGCCTTATCAATGCCCGTCAGTTCTGCCTTATCAGTGCCCATCAGTAAGGGAGAAAACTTACATATTTACAAAATTTTATAACAGAAACAAAAGAAAGACTTTTTTTTTCAAAATGTTAGGTCTTTTTTTATTTGTTTAGCAAAAAATAAAAAAACGCAGAGGTGATCAAATATCACCCAAAGAAAGCTCTATTTGTGGGAACAAAATTATAAAAATCCTGTTTGGGTACAGTGTAGCATGACCAACGCAATTGTCATGCAAAGTGCGACAACGCTCAAAGCTGAAAATTGGCCTAGGCAGAAAGGTGGTAAAAGTGCCCATTAAAGGGTAAATCGACTTTCATGGGAAAAAAATAGCAAAAAATAAATAAAAAATCTAGCATATGCAATTGTCATATTGTACTTGAATGTTATTAAAAATTACCTTTCCTTTTTCATTTTCTGTAAATGCAATGCAATATGGCTCTCTCTCTTCACAGAATGTGTACAGAACGCCTCCCAGAAACATCATTTCCTGCTTGTGAGAAGTCTACACTAAAATACAAGTCAGATTTTAGGCATCCCCTGCAGCAAAAATGTAATTTTGGTAAGATATTCCCAATAGGAAATAATGTATAAAGGGATGCAGGCCCTGCAATTTTACTCATTAGAGGTCTACAAGTGCAGCAGCTGAAAGGTAATTATGAAACCACTCCCAATTATGATACACTTTCCCACCAGACAAACACACAGGGATTTCTACATAATAACAAAAGGTAGGAATCTGCAACAAAGTTTGTTAACATCTTTATAATATACATAGATCACCCAGAATGTTTTTTCTCCACAAAAGTGGAGTTACTCTTCAAGGTTGGACACCTATTCATCTGAGTTTACCTGCATTTTAACCACTTGCCGACCAGCCGCCGACATTATACTGCTCGTTCCCGCAAATCGCCGTAGATGTACGTCAGCTCCTTTAAGCGCCATAGCAGGCATGCGCACCCGCTGCACAGCAGAGGACCCCCACAATGTCCCCTGGCCACCTGCAATCATGGGAGAGAGAGCCAGAATGGGCATCTGTCAATGTAAACAGACAGATCCCCGTTCTGACAGGAAAGGTCCCACCCCCCCACAGTTAGAAACACCTCCCAGGGAACACATTTAACCCCTTGATCACCCCCTAGTGTTAACCCCTTTCCTGCCAGTGACATTTACACAGTAATCAGTGAATTTTTATATCACTGATCACCTTTAAAAATATCAATGGTCCCAAAAATGTATCAAAAGTGTCCACAATGTCGCAGTCCAACTAACAATCGCAGATCGCTGCCATTACTAGTAAAAAAAAAATTAAATAATAAAAATGCCATAAATCTATCCCCTATTTTGTAAAGTAAAAAATATAGTTTTTTTTCAAAATTGGTGCTCTTTTTTTTGTTTATATCGCAAAAAAATAAAAACAGCAGAGGTGATCAAATACCACCAAAAGAAAGCTCTATTTGTGGGAAAAAATGTTGTTTGGGTACAGCGTCGCATGAGTGCATAATTGTCAGTTAAAGCGACACAGTGGTGTATCGCAAAAATGACTTGGTCATTAACCCCCCTGGTGGTAGTCTGGCTTGGGGTGGAAATTTTATACCAAAAGCGGTAACCCCGAGCCAGACTCAGGACCGCATCGCTGAATGCAGGGAGAGTTTACTTACCTTCTCCCTTGGATCCAGCGATGTCCGCCCGCTGTACGAGCAAGCCGTCCTCCGCTCGATCTATCACGGAGCCGATCTCCGTTCCCTGCGATGCACAGGGACGGAGAACGGCGCCAAATTCAAAAAGTGAAACACACACATTACATACAGTATAATGGAATCTTACAGATTACATTGCTGTATGTAATAATTTCACATCCCCTTTGTCCCTAGTGGTCTGCCCAGTGTCCTGCATGCAGTTTTATAATATAAAAACTGTTCTTTATGCCTGGAAACTGGAGATTGTCCATAGCAACCAAAACTGTCCCTTTACATCAAAAATTATTTTAGACCAGCTAGAAAACAGCGATAATAAATTAGAATCACTCGCAGAATTGAGGGATAGTGATTTGTGGGGAGATCCGTCATCAAATATTGAAAAGTAATGACAGTGACAATTCTGCAACTGAGCAAATTTCAGTGTTTTTGATTTGATTACATTATTGAATAATTTTTATTATTGTTATATTATTATTTGGTATAATTATTTATAGTTATTTATTATATTATAATTTATGATTTCATTTTTCAAACTTTATCATACCCGGGATGTCTGCTAGACTCTGGTTTGGACAGATTTAGGTGAGTTATTCCTAAGAATTACAGGACTACAATATAAAACACCAAATTTTCATGCAAAATAATTGTACCGCTTTCAGCACCTAAAATCTGAAATAATCATACCGCCAGGGAAGTTAAGGGGGAAAATCCTCTGGTCTGTGTGGTTAAAATTGCTTAGGGCAGGTGTGTTGTCATGCACTGATGTGCATTGTCATTCCTACCAAAAGCTCACATATCACGCGATGACAAGTAAAAAACAGACATGAACATTTCCATTCAATGCACCACACAGATGCAAACTAGCACATAACAAAACATCTGCACATGCTTTAATGTGCAATATAACACTCATATTTAGCCCTGGTTCATATTGGACATGTCAAATCGCATGCTAAATCGGTGACAATTGCCAGCAATGGCACCGTCCGAATCAGTGTGACGCCACATTTGCGGTGCCACACCGATTCCCAAAAGTACAAAAAAACTGTTTCTATACTACTTTTAGTGACTTTGGGGTGTGATTTTCACTAACATCTGTGCAGCAACCCACACAGATGTCTCTAAAATCGCTCCCGAAGTCGGGACTGAGATGCGGGAATGAAATTGTGCGAGTTCAGCTGTACTTGCACATTTTTTTTCCCGCTGTCAGTGTGAACCTGGGCTAAAAGTACATTTGTGTGAATGGGCCCTGTATGTTTGGTTCTTATTTAAACATTTTCCATGTGTTTTTATTTTTCAGTAAGTCCACCTCTGGCTAACACGTCATATGTGCATCTCCCGGGTAACTTAATGATTCACAGGAAGGTGCCTATTGTGGCCATTCATGGTATCCATGGAAACCATATTCTTTTATACTTTCGGCAAGTTCCAAGGAAGTTTTTTTTTCTTGGAGCATAATCCATAAATCGCCACTTGTGTTATAAATAAAACAAGCATGGCTAAGTATAGGCAAACAGCCTACACCGTAAACATTTATCGGCAGTAAATCCTGTTATTCTAAGGGTGCCTTCATCTTTGAAGAGGATAGATACACATTTAAAAAGTGAAGACTGGCCATATCAAACTCAAGTGAGTCAGGGGGCTGAATTGGGTTGAATATTCACAGGGCAGCATTAGGTCTTCTGAGGTCCCCGCATTATTTTTTCCAAAAAAAAAGAAAAAAAGGACTTGCGCTTTGTTAATGAAGGATAAAGGCATAATTGCAACTTAAAACATTATATTACAGAGAAAAAAGCCTTAAAATGTTTCTTGAAGTATTAAATAAACTGTCATCTAAATATAAAAAAACAGCTGTAATCTATGAAGAGCAGTGACCCAGAGGTGTTTGCATCTCCTAAACCTTCCTTTCACATGTTGTTGCTAATCCTTGCACCCACACATTATTATTGGTCCAATATGATTATATTGTATACAATATGGTCCAAGATGGGCACTCTCACTTGACAATAGAAATATGAAAGAGGAAGTGAGGGGTGGGCAAGCTTCGGAA
Source organism: Lithobates pipiens (assembly GCF_037356315.1). Taxonomy (NCBI): domain Eukaryota; kingdom Metazoa; phylum Chordata; class Amphibia; order Anura; family Ranidae; genus Lithobates; species Lithobates pipiens. The sequence continues at coordinate 120,442,130 of NW_027507764.1, forward strand.
GTTCTAGAGTTTTACCGGTCAGAGCATCCATGACAGTGGACATTAAAAGCAGATCTTTTACCCTTAAAACAATCCTTCCTCCTATTCACCCCTTCTGTGGTCCTCTACACAAATAGGACTCTCTTTTTTTTTTTTTTTTTTTACTAAAAGTCTTCAGGCTGCCCCACCCCCCTCCCCCATGCATGTCACTTACCTCGGCAAATGAAGTTCACTGTGCTCCCTATGCCTCCTTGAATATGGGAGGCATATCCCAGGAGGCATAATCCTTCATTTACAAAGGAAGAGGATGGGCAGGCCTTGCAGTGCATCATCGTGAGGCCCACCGGCTGAACTTGGAAGGCCAGCAGCCTGCCGATGACATCACACACAACATGGCATAGCATGGCCAAGTGCTGCCAGAAGAGGAGAGGATCTCTGCAGGACAGCGCTGGATCTGCTGGGTGGGTAAGTATCTAAAATGTGATAAACAGACCACCTACTAGCCAGGGCTTTTAATAAAAATAAAAATGGGGTGGGGTGGTGAACATCCACGTTTAGAGGGTGCTGCAAAATGATGGATATTTACTGGCCAGGAATGAAAGATCAATTAAATAACTGGATAGCAAAATGCGACATGTGCTATCCACGTAGGTCTTGTCAAAAACAGTTGTGGATTTGTTCAGCTGGAATGGCAAAAGAGTACTTAACTGTGGAATACTTTTCCAATTTCTGGGATGTGGACTATTTACAAGGATGAAAATAGTCATGAAAAAAAATCTAGTTTGCAATGTCTAAAATCCCTGATTTAGAGCGGAGATGACCCTCCGCAAGAGGTTTTATCCATAATGTGCTAGCATGCACATTATATGTTAGACTTACCTGGCTAGTGATCCCCTCCAGCAACCCCAGCCAGCATCCCCATCAGTCAAGGGTGCTTCCAATTTCTCCCTTTCTGGGTACTCTTTGGCCACTTGGTGATGACATAATTCCTGTGTATGTGCGCATGAGTCATGTCATCATGGCACAGAGTACACATTGTACACATGTGCAGCTCAGTATGGGTGAATGCTGACAGGCAGGGAGAAAGATTTACGAGAGAAGAGACCGAAAGGGTTATTTATGTCATAAAAATCCTACCTGTGAGAATTTTTTTTTAGGTTTAATTCATCTCTAATATTCTCTGATAATGCTGCCAAGTTTACCTTTGGACGAGTTTAAGCAGCTCCATAAGATGTGGGATTTTCAGCACCAGACCTCATTACCAGGATATTCCCAAAGCAATGGTAAAGCAATGCCAGAAGTAAAAACAGCCAAGAAACGAATGCAATAAAGCAAAACAGTCTAGCACAGCTATACACACCTACTCACAAGCTGAGCAGTAGTTCAGAACAAAGACTAATATGCAACTGTTCAGACTAAATATGCAATATAGAACTCTAATGGATGCATGGGGGATTCACTAAAGACAAATAGACTGTTGCTCATGAGGTTAATAAATGAGAAGCTTCACTTTGCAAAGAATACCCAATCACATGCAAGGAAAAAAAAAACGGGATTGGTAATCAGCAGAGCTTCCCCTCATTTATTAAGCTGCACTTGCAGAATGCAATTGCACTTTCAAAGTGCACAGTCTATTTGCGATTAGTAAATGCACCATGATGAGTCACCTGGTAAAACCTTGCTAAAACCAACCTGGAGAGGAATCAAGTTCGATAAGCATTTTACTATTTTACTATAGGCTAACTAAGTGTAGCGGCGGCTCCTGAAGAGCACGCGCTATGCATTTTTTTCAAAAGTTAAAATTGCCTAAACTGCAGTTTGGTTTGGGTACAATTATCTAAATTAGACTTCAGCATCAGTCTGACTGGACTGTGAAATGTTCAGCCTGGCCACAAGGGGCACTGTCCCTCCTGGCAGGCATGGAACTATGGTCTGGTTATGTGCTTAAGTTACTCTCTCTCAGAGTCTGCCCAGTGGGAGGGGCACTCTCGCTGTGCTTTCTGGGAGAGGGTACTTAATATGCGGACATCACGTGGTTCGGGGGTTCCGGTCCAGAATGATGTACTGACTTCATGGTCCTGGTCCTCCTGACAAGCCCCCAGGAAGGCTATGGCCTGGGGTGCGGATCCACCCGACTTTGATGTCTCGGGCTATTCTGGCTATTCTCTGGATGTAGTCAAAGTAAGCAAGTTCTTTAACATTTTTGACTTTTACACTAATGCCGCGTACACACGACCGGACTTTTCAACATCAAAAGTCGGACGGAACAATTCCGGCAGACTATTCGATCGTGTGTGGGCTGCAGCGGACTTTTGATTTGCAAAAGTCTGACAGACTTTAGAAATGGAACATGTTTCAAATTTTTCCGCCAGAGCTCCGCCGGACCCAGTTCCTACCGAGAAATCCGCTCGTGGGTATGCTAGTCCGACGGACAAAAACTGACGCTAGGGCAGCTATTGGCTACTGGCTATGAACTTTCTTATTCTAGTCCGGTTGTACGTCATCACGTTCGAATCCGTCGGACTTTGGTGTGATTGTGTGTGGCCAAGTCCGTTCATACGGAAAGTCCGTCAGAACTCTGTCAGAACTCTGTCAGAACTCCGTCAGAACTCCGTCGAAAGTCTGTCGGACCTAAGTCCGGTCGTGTGTACGCGGCATAAGAGTACCTGAATTCCCTTTCCAACCCTCTGATCCAAATTTAAGAGCCTGTTCATTGTCTACGTTTTGCAAATAAAATCCATTCAAGTGGATCTGTTGTCGGTCTCTCAAGTTACTGGGCCATCTACCACGGCAATCCCTAGACGTGCAACGAGGAAAACAGAAGGTAACAGTAAGCCCGAATCTAACCAGCAGCTCCTTCGGGGGTTAGTGCTACATACGGATCTACCTGAGCTCCATATAAATGATAATGTACATGTTTATGGATACATCTACAAGCAATGGCTAAAGACATATGTTGTGCAGAAAAAGGACACCACTCCTATGAGATTGTAACAGTGGAAGCTGCAAAGAATGAAAGACATCTAAGAAAGACAGGAGAAAGAGCCAATGTAAGCACGTGTGAGCACAATTTTGGCACTCACACCTGTGATATTATATCTGCAGATAAAGAAGCCAGAGGGACACTGCAAACGACAGAGCAAATGGTGACCTCAGAATGCAGAGAGAATGTGATGAAGAATGCTTTGTCATTATCAGTAGAGGTGCCACACCTGGTTGGACAGACATCATATGTAAGAGGAATGTAGTGCAATTAGAATTTCAGCTCATTTGAAAGATTATGTTTAACATATAAACCCTCCATATAGTTCACTACAGCTAGATCTGTTGTATTTCTACATTTAAGTATATTTGTTGCCTCTTGCGTACATCATTAAACACTGATGTTACACATGACCATGCATGGCACCAATCTTCAGCAAGAGTAGCTTTCTAAACAATTACTACAGGATCTTTCACTTTAAAGGACAAATATTGGGAGTGGGCCAATGTACCTATCTCCAAGGTAAAGCTTGCATTTGCTTAATAGCGTGCATGTTGGTTCCTACAGTAAGTGGAGACCATAACCTACCTATCCATGCTCTTATATTTAGACAGTATTTGCTGATCCCAGAATTCAGCTTTAAAGGCTTACTACAACTTTTATAATTTTCTCCTTTTTTTTTGCTATATTTAGTTACTTTTCTTTCTTTTCTTTTGTGATTCTTTATTTTGATTCATCGTGTAGTAAAGGAATCCATAGGAGATGCATAATTAAAATGGTGCAGAACTCACCCAAACGTGATTGAATTTACAAGTCATGGATATTGGAAGATCTGACTGTCAGTACCAGGATTTGAGTTGCTCCTCTAAAATCGAGTAAAAGTCACCGGAGACAACCCTCCTTACCTGAAGAAAACAGTGACTGGTTAGTTAGTTACTGTTCAAGTTTAATGAACCTATTGTACACACTACCAGTGCTTGTGATAGTGGGTGCTACCTTGTGTGCTCTTGCTTGACCTAGGTTGTATTTGCTATGTGTATTACCATGTATGACCTGGTTTGTTTCTTTAAGGCTCCCAGGGTTCTATTCTAGATTATAAAAGGGTCATGCAATTCACCTATAGGGACTTGCATTTACTAGTAGTAACAGTATACGTATTTAATCTTGAATGCACTGTAAAGTTAACCAATGGTTTGCCCCTAAATGGCAAAACAACAGGTTCACTTTAATGCTGACCCTGCCAATGGCTTTTCTTTTCTCCCCTGCCTACATGTGGCCCCATACATATGTTAAATGCTGAAGCTTATGGTGTCTAGGAAGAAAATACGCTGTTTCCCCCAGGAATTTGAATAGACAGCAGCCATATGCTGTAGACCCTGATCATTTTGACACACTGTATACAAAGAAAAGCAAACACCCTTCTGGGACCAGTGTCTGGGGAATGAGGAAGGTCGCATGAGGCACATTTACCAGGAGCCCTCATTTCTAAAGCAGAACTAGTCAGAATAAAAATGATCATAGCTGTGGCCTGACCCTGGTATTCTTGACAGCTTGAAGTCACCTTTACACTATGAGGTCACCTTCAATGACTAAATGGGTAAAGGAGATATTAATAGTGCTGCTTATGTTTACCAAGGAGGAAATGCCTTGCAGTCTTAACTGGGTATTAGGTTCATTGTGACACATAATACTATTCTTCCCTTTCTAGTTGGCAGAACATGTCAGATATAGGGTTTTCAATTGGTTCCACGTGTATCCAATGTGTCCGTAACACACAGCAAAGTATCCCTATTTTTTGAAGAATGTAGTCGCTGTTGCTGTTGTAAGTCAATCCCCTTATCTTTATTAAAAGCCAGTAGAAAAGAATATAAGCAGTGCTGCAACTGCTCCTTACTCTTGTCCAAGGAGTTTTCAGTTTGGCATAGGAGTACAAGCATATGCTGTAGGTATATCTCCATGTAGTGGTCACTCACTGTGAAGGCAGGAGGGTCTTAGACACCTTAAATTGGGAGTAATCAGCCACACACTTTGTATAAAGCACAGTATTATATAATTCTGTTATTGTGCAGCACAAACAAGCATACAGTCTTTGCCACAGATATATCCAGTATTTTACAGTACTAAATTTACCAACTGCATTACCAAAGGACAGCTTTGACCAAGGAGCCTGCCTGAGCTTTTTCTATTCTATAGGAACTAGGGATGGCCGAACTGTTTGCCCGGCGGTCGGTTCGCGGCAAATTTTGCCTGTTCGCGATTCGCCCGATCGGCGGACTATTGCTGCTGTTCGCCCGGCGGACTTATGTGTTTACAGTGTGAAAGAACTTTGACCCATGATGACACATCCATCATGGGGTACAGGACAGCCAATTGAGACATTTCAGCACATGGACAATTGGACATTCCCCCTAACTTATAAATACACCCGATCCCGCGGCCATTTTACATTCTTTCTTCTGTCACTATAGGGAGAGGTTGCTGTGTGGAGCAGGGAGAGACTGCAGTGACACAAATCGCTAGCTATTAGGTCCACAAAAGTCCTTTTAAGGACTGGTATGGTGTAGGTGTAGTACAGGATATAGGGTTGAGTGCACTGCTGTGTAAATGATTGTTGCAGCAGCCTGTCTTTTGTCAGTGTAGAGAGGGACAGGACGCTGTGTGTAGCAGGGAGGGACAGTCAGTTTAATCATTAGCTGTTACTATTAGGTCCACAAAGGTCCTTTTCAGGACTGGTATGGTATAGGAGTAGGACAGTATATAGGGTTGTACACGTATAATATTCTTTCTTCCAAATATAGAAAGAATATTATACTTGACTGCTGCCCTATTCTGCAGCAGTCCTTTATCAGTATAGGGACTGAGGTACAGTCTGCTAATCCCTAGCTACTAGTTCCACAAAGGTCCTTAAGGACTGGTATGGGTTCACAATATATAGGGTTGTGGTGCACTATAGCTGACTGCTGCCCTATTCTGTAGCAGTCCTTTATTAGTATAGGGACTGAGGTACAGTCTGCTAATCACTAGCTACTAGTTCCACAAAGGTCCTTTTAAGGACTGGTATGGTATAGAGTAGTACAGTATATAGGGTTGAGTGAGGTACAGTCTGCTAATTACTAGCTACTAGTTTTCCACAAAGGTCCTTTTAAGGACTGGTATGGTATAGAGTAGTACAGTATATAGGGTTGAGTGAGGTGCAATCTGCTAATCACTAGCTACTACTTCCACAAAGGTCCTTTTAAGGACTGGTATGGTATAGAGTAGTACAGTATATAGGGTTGAGTGAGGTACAGTATGCTAATCCCTAGCTACTAGTTCCACAAATGTCCTTAAGGACTGGTATAGGTCCACAATATATAGGATTGTGGTGCACTACTGCTGACTGCTGCCCTATTCTGCAGCAGTCCTTTATCAGTGTAGGGACTGAGGTACAGTCTGCTAATCACTAGCTACTAGTTCCACAAAGGTCCTTATAAGGACTGGTATGGTATAGTGTAGTACAGTATATAGGGTTGAGTGAGGTACAGTCTGCCAATCCCTAGCTACTAGTTCCACAATGGTCCTTAAGGACTGGTATAGGTCCACAATATATAGGGTTGAGGTGCACTACTGCTGACTGCTGCCCTATTCTGCAGCAGTCCTTTATCAGTGCAGGGACTGAGGTACAGTCTGCTAATCACTAGCTACTAGTTCCACAGAGGTCCTTATAAGGACTGGTATGGTATAGAGTAGTACAGTATATAGGATTGAGTGAGGTACAGTCTGCTAATCCCTAGATACTAGTTCCACAAAGGTCCTTAACCACCTTCAGACCGGACCATTTTGCTGGTAAATGACCAGAGGTCTTTTTACAATTTGGCACTGCGCTGTTTTAACTGGTAATTGCGCGGTCATGCAATGTTGTACCCAAACAAAATTTGCGTCCTTTTCTTCCCACAAATAGAGCTTTCTTTTGATGGTATTTGATTGCCTCTGCGATTTTTATTTTTTGCGATATAAACGTAAAAAGACCGCAAATTTTGAAAAAAAATGATATTTTCTACTTTTTGTTATTAGAAAAATCCAATAAACTCAATTTTAGTCATACATTTAGGCCAAAATGTATTCAGCCACATGTCTTTGGTAAAAAAAAAGTCAATAATTGTATATTTATTGGTTTGCGCAAAAGTTGTCACATCTACAAACTAAGGTACGTTTTCTGGAATTTACGCAGCTTTTAGTTTACGACTGCCTATCTCATTTCTTGAGGTGCTAAAATGGCAGGGCAGTACAAAACCCCCCCAAATGACCCCATTTTGGAAAGTAGACACCCTAAGGAAATTGATAAGTGGCATGTTGAGCCCATTGAATATTTTATTTTTTTGCCTCAAGCGATTGAATAATGACAAAAAAAAATTTTTTTTTTTTTTTTTACACAAAGTTGTCACTAAATGATATATTGCTCACACATGCTATGGGCATATGTGAAATGACACCCCAAAATAAATTCTGCTGCTTCTCCTGAGTACGGGGATACCACATATGTGGGACTTTTTGGGAGCCTAGCCGCGTACGGGGCCCCGAAAACCAAGAACCGCCTTCAGGTTTTCTAAGGGCGTAAATATTTGACTTCACTCCTCACTACCTATTACAGTTTTGAAGGCCATAAAATGCCAAGATGGCACAAAACCCCCACAAATGACCCCATTTTAGAAAGTAGACACCCCAAGCTATTTGCTGAGAGGCATTTTGAGTCCATGGAATATTTTATATTTTGCCACAAGTTGCGGGAAAATTACAAACTTTAATTTTTTTTTATTTTTTTTTCACAAAGTTGTCACTAAATGATATATTGCTCACACATGCTATGGGCATATGTGAAATGACACCCCAAAATAAATTTTGCTGCTTCTCCTGAGTACGGGGATACCACATATGTGGGACTTTTTGGGAGCCTAGCCGCGTACGGGGCCCCGAAAGCCAAGAACCGCCTTCAGGTTTTCTAAGGGCGTAAATATTTGACTTCACTCCTCACTACCTATTACAGTTTTGAAGGCCATAAAATGCCAAGATGGCACAAAACCCCCACAAATGACCCCATTTTAGAAAGTAGACACCCCAAGCTATTTGCTGAGAGGCATGTTGAGTCCATGGAATATTTTATATTTTGCCACAAGTTGCGGGAAAATTACAAACTTTTTTTTTTTTTTCACAAAGTTGTCACTAAATGATATATTGCTCACGCATGCCATGGGCATATGTGAAATGACACCCCAAAATAAATTCTGCTGCTTCTCCTGAGTACGGGGATACCACATATGTGGGACTTTTTGGGAGCCTAGCCGCGTACGGGGCCCCGAAAACCAAGCACCGCCTTCAGGCTTTCTAAGGGCGTTACAGTTTTGAAGGCCATAAAATGCCAAGATGGCACAAACCCCCCCCCAAATGACCCCGTTTTGGAAAGTAGACACCCCTAAATTTAGGGGTACACTAGTGAGACTAGGTAATAAATGGCGGGTGCCCTGAAACTATAAAAAAAATAACTAACCAACCAGCGTCACCTGTAACAGTTATATGGTGATCACTGGTGAAAGGGTTAACTAGGGGGCAATCAGGGGGCTTTATGCGGTAGTATATGGGGGTCCCTGGCACTATAAAAAGCTGCGGCGAACCTAAATACCTACCTGCCTAACTAGCGTCACCTGTGACACTAATACAGTGATCAGAAAAACGATCGCTTATTAGGCTGGGTTCACACTGGAGCGATGCGGGAACGCCACGAATGCGCGGCGGGTTCCCGCATCACATGCCTCCCGGCGGCAGTTCACACTGCCCTATGCGAACTGCTGGGAGTGTCAGTGAAATGTTAATGACACCCCCAGATCAGTTTGCATATCGCAGTGAGATCTGCAAACTCGGATCGCATGGTGTGAACACCCATGCGATCCGATTCTGCTGCGGACCAAAAAAAGGGTCCCGTGCGAGTTTGCGGCGGGTGCGGCGGGTGCGACACGAATTCAGCCATACTATCTGTATGGCTGAACTCGAATCGCACAGAGATCGGATGTGATTTGCACTGCAGTGCGGTGTGAATCACATCCGTTCTCATAAACCGCTGCAATGTGAACCCAGCCTTAGTGACACTGGTGACGGGGGGTGATCACTGGGTTAAACCTTTATTGGGGGGGTTAGGGGGGTACCTTAGAACTAAAGGGGGCTAACCCTAACTGCCCTAACAGTTATTACAGTCACAAATGACACCCGCCGGGTGATCAGGGGGTTAAACCTTTATTAGGTAATAAATGGCGGGTGCCCTGAAACTATAAAAAAATAACTAACCAACCAGCGTCACCTGTAACAGTTATATGGTGATCACTGGTGAAAGGGTTAACTAGGGGGCAATCAGGGGGCTTTATGCGGTAGTATATGGGGGTCCCTGGCGCTATAAAAAGCTGCGGCGAACCTAAATACCTACCTGCCTAACAAGCGTCACCTGTGACACTAATACAGCGATCAGAAAAACTATCGCTTATTAGGCTGGGTTCACACTGGAGCGATGCGGGAACGCCATGAATCCGCGGCGGGTTCCCGCATCGCATGCCTCCCGGCGGCAGTTCACACTGCCCTATGCGAACTGCTGGGAGTGTCAGTGAAATGTTAATGACACCCCCAGATCAGTTCGCATATCGCAGTGCGATCTGCAAACTCGGATCGCATGGTGTGAACACCCATGCGATCCGATTCTGCTGCGGGCCAAAAAAAGGGTCCCGTGCGAATTTGCGGCGGGTGCGGCGGGTGCGGCGGGTGCGACACGAATTCAGCCATACTATCTGTATGGCTGAACTCGAATCGCACAGAGATCGGATGTGATTTGCACTGCAGTGCGGTGCGAATCACATTCGTTCTCATAAACCGCTGCAATGTGAACCCAGCCTTAGTGACACTGGCGACGGGGGTGATCACGGGGTTAACCCTTTATTGGGGGGGTTAGGGGGGCACATTAGAACTAAAGGGGGCTAACCCTAACTGCCCTAACAGTTACTACAGTCACAAATGACACCAATGCAAAAAAAAAAAAAAAAAAAAAAAAAAAGCAATTGGTGTCACTGTGACTGGGGGGGCAGGGGTAATTGGGGGGTGATCGGGGGTAAAGGGGGGGTGTGAGTGTGCCTGGCATGTTCTACTGTATGTGGGGTGTGTTGGTGCAACTCACCGAACCTCTCTCCTCGGTGCCGGAAAGAAAACTACCAACACGGAGGAGAGAATACATCACTTCCTCTCCTGTGTTTACATTACAGGAGAGGAAGTGATGTCACCGGACATTTTCATTCGCCGGGAGCGATCGAGAGGGGGAGGCCATGATTGAATGGCCGTCCCCTCGTCCGGGATCGCTCCCGAACGAATACCGACCGCCGCAGGCACCGGGCGGGGGCCCGATCGGGCCCCCGACCGGCGGGCAGGCAAGGACGTACATGTAAGCCCTTATGCCTGCCCGTGCCATTCTGCCGACGTACATCGGCGTGCGGCGGTCGGCAAGTGGTTAAGGACTGGTATAGGTCCACAATATATAGGGTTGTGGTGCACTACTGCTGACTGCTGCCCTATTCTGCAGCAGTCCTTTATCAGTGTAGGGACTGAGGTACAGTCTGCTAATCACTAGCTACTAGGTCCACAAAGGTCCTTTTAAGGACTGATATGGTATAGAGTAGTACAGTATATAGGGTTGAGTGAGGTACAGTCTGCTAATCCCTAGCTACTAGTTCCACAAAGGTCCTTAAGGACTGGTATAGGTCCACAATATATAGGGTTGAGGTGCACTACTGCTGACTGCTGCCCTATTCTGCAGCAGTCCTTTATCTGTGTAGGGACTGAGGTACAGTCTGCTAATCACTAGCTACTAGTTCCACAGAGGTCCTTATAAGGACTGGTATGGTATAGAGTAGTAGAGTATATAGGATTGAGTGAGGTACAGTCTGCTAATCCCTAGCTACTAGTTCCACAAAGGTCCTTAAGGACTGGTATAGGTGTACTATTTGGTGTGCAGTATATAGTTGTGTAATACACGTATAAAATACTTGCACATATAGAAAGCATAGTATAGTGTGTCTCCACTGTGCAGCATTGTGACTGCTGAGCGGTTCTGCAGCGATAATACAAAGAGTGACAAACACAATCCAAAAAAAAAGTATTGTAACTGGTGTGATAGACCAGTGGCCCCCAAAAACAACAGATTGAAGCGGGGTGTTATATACCTTCTTCCACATACATACTGCACTTCTCTAGAGACTTTTGTCACAGGGTCATTTAAAAAATGACAGGCAGAGGAAGAGGCAGGCCCTTTCGCAGGGGTGGTAGGGGTAGGGCAGGAGCAACAGGCTTGAGCCAAAGTGGGAAATTGCTGAAGGTGTGTGCGATTACATCATAGGAAGCACCAGACTTGGTTGAGTGGCTCACTCAGCCTTACTCTTCTGCACCCTCCTCATCCTCTTGATCTGCACCCTCTTCTTCACTCTCTGCTATGTGCACCCCAAAGACACTACCACCAACACCACCACCACCACATACCTTCCGCTTGAGTCACAGGAATTATTTTCCAATCCATATCAAGACATTTCTGATGCGCAGCCACTCTTGGCATTGGATCAGGAAGAGGAGGTAGCAACAACCGCCACTCAGCAGTCTGACGACAGTACCCAGATCAGCCCAAGGAGGAGGTTGGTCCCCGGTGTTGCTGCCTACTCTTCCGGTGGGGAAGGTGACGTCGATGATGACCTGTCTAGTGATGTCACGTGGGTGCCCACAAGAGAGGAAGAGGAGGGGAGTTCAGAGGGAGATATGGAACAGCAGATAGGGAGGAGAAGCAGGAATAACTTACATTGCACAGGAGGGACAAAGCAGACTGCTAATGTATCAGGAGCGAGGCATCGACCATGTACGGTCACATCTGGCGCTCCCAGGATGCCGGCACATGGCTCCGCAGTGTGGGCTTTTTTTAACGTGTCCGCTGCTGACAATATGGTTGCCATCTGCAATCTTTGCAGTCACCGCATAAGTCGCGGTAAGCCCAACACTCACCTAGGGACGACCGCCTTAAGAAGGCACATGAGCTGCCATCACCGAGCCCAGTGGGAGCAACGGAACACACAAAGCCACACTCCAGGCTCTCACCGTCCAGCCTCGTTTTCTACTTCTTCTCCTCTCTCCTCACAATTGTCCTCCACTCCACCTTCCATCACGCCAAGCTCACGTTTTTCTGGGCAGGTTTCTGTGGGCCAAATGTTCGAGCGTAAAAAAATGATGACGCCGGATAACCCTCTTGCCCAATGGTTGATGGCTGGCTTGTCAGAACTGATAGCCCGCCAACTACTGCCATATAAACTGGTGGACTCTGAGGCCTTTTGAAAATTTGTGGCCATTGGAACACCACAATGGAAGGTCCCAGGAAGGAAGTATTTCTCACAGAAGGGCATCCCAGAGCTATATGGCCATGTTCAGCGGCAAGTGAATGTATCTCTGTCACACAGTGTTGGTGCCAAGATACATCTGACCACAGACACGTGGTCTAGCAAACACGGGCAGGGAAGGTATATCACTTTTACTGCCCACTGGGTGAACCTTCTGACGGCCGCAAGCATGTAACCCGTGGCACCCCTGTAGATTTGGTTTTACCACCACGGATTGCATGCAGGCCTGGCTCTTCTTCTCCTCCTCCTCCTACTCCATCCTCCTCCCTCTCCTCCTCGGCTGACTCCTCCTTTTCCGCTGCTAGCGTCTCTTCCGCTGCGCCGCCCAAGCTCCCCAGAACCTATTCGACATGCCAGGTGAAACATTGCCATGCTGTGCTGCGTCTGTTGTGCCTGGAAGCCAAGAGCCACACTGGCCTGGAACTCCTTTCAGCTTTGCGTTCACAGGCAGATCAGTGGCTAACACCCCTCAATTTGACAGTTGGTAAAGTGGTGTGTGACAACTGTGCCAATCTGCTTAGCACATTGAAACAGGGCAAAATTACGCACGTGCCATGCATGGCACACGTCTTAAACTTGGTCGTTCAGCGATTCGTTGTCAAATACCCTGGGGTCCAGGACATCTTGCGGCAGGCAAGGAAAATCTCGGCCCATTTCAGAAGATCTTACACGGCCATGGCTCACCTTGCTGACATTCAGCGGCGACACAATCTGCCGGTCAGACGTCTTAATTGCGATTGCCCGACGCGATGGAACTCAACCTTCTATATGCTTGATAGGCTGCTCCAGCAGAAACGTGCAGTTAACGTCTACCTGTATGTGCTTTGCGGCAGAACAGGTTCTGGGGAGCTGATTTTTTCACCGCGCCAGTGGCTGCTCATGCGTGATGCATGCAGACTTCTGCGGCCATTTGAGGAGATCACCAAACTGGTCAGTTGCAGCCATGGCGCCATCAGTGACATGGTACCTTATGCCTTCTTTATGGAACGTGCATTGCGTCGTGTCATTGATCAAGCTGTGGAGGAGCAGGAGCGGGAAGATGAGGAAGTCACAATGCTGGATGAATTCCCAGGGGGGGCTACTCTATCTGAGACAAGTGAACAACAGGAGTCTGAAGAGGAGTCAGAGGAGGATGGTGCCGGGGCGGATGAGGAGGAGCAAGAAGAGCATGCTTTAAACCTTTCTGGGATCCCTGTTGTTGTGCGTGGATGGGGAGAGGAGAATGAAGAGGTCGACATTATCCTGGATGATGAGCAGGAGCCAGGCCACCACACCGCTTCCAGTTTAGTGCAAATGAGGGCCTTCATGCTCCAGTGTTTTAACAGGGACCCCCGTATAAAAAGCATAAGGGTCAAGGACCAGTACTGGGTGGCAACGTACTTAGACCCCAGGTACAAACACAAAATGGCGGAAATGTTACCGCCGTCACAGAGGGCTGTCTGAGTGGAGCACTTCCAGGCCTTGCTTCAAGAAATGCTGCATTCTGCTTTTGCGACAGAGGAGCAATTCCCACTCCCAGAGAAGGAGTTGCGGGTACCCATCCAACAGCGCCTGCAAGAAGAGGCCGGTTTGAAGATGTGTTGGTGACTTCTGATATGAGGTCATTCTTTCAACCGACTCATCGACAGGTGTCATCCGCGTCCAGCATCAGGGAACACCTAGACCGAAAGGTGTCCGACTACATCGGGTTAACGACCGATGTGGACGCTCTGAGGAGTGATGAACCCCTGGACTACTGGGTGGGCAGGCTTGACCTCTGGCCAGAGCTTGCCCAATTTGCAATTGAACTGTTGGCTTGCCCCTCATCCAGTGTCCTGTCCGAAAGGACGTTCAGTGCAGCAGGGGGATCGTGACCGATAAGCATACTGGCCTAGCTCACGACAGTGTTAACTACCTCACATTTATAAAAATGAATGAGGCATGGATCTTGGAGGAATTCAACACATGTGACCAGTAGACCATGTATATCCCTATAAACAATTTTTTTAATCGAGCACACAGACCTTCTTTCTACATTTGGCTCACTTCCTTGTACAAAAAAGCACACCGTACTATATGCCCGTACCCTCCTGTTTGAAGAGGTTGAGTGGTGTCATATTTTTGTGGCCCAGCAGCAAGTTGCTGGTATCAGTGCTGCTGTTAGTGCTCTCTATCTTGGTGCTGGTGTCAGTGCACTCTATCACGGTTCTGGTGTCAGTGCACTCTATCACGGTGCTGGTGTCAGTGCACTCTATCACGGTGCTGGTGTCAGTGCTCTATGTCATGGTGCTGGTGTCAGTGCTTTATATACCGGTGCTGATGTCAGTGCTCTCTATCACGGTGCTAATGTCAGTTCTCTCTATCACGGTGCTGGTGTCAGTGCACTCTATCACGGTGCAGGTGTCAGTGCTCTATATCACGGTGCTGGTGTCAGTGCTCTCTATCATGGTGCTAATGTCAGTTCTCTCTATCACGGTGCTGGTGTCAGTGCACTCTATCACGGTGCAGGTGTCAGTGCTCTATATCACGGTGCTGGTGTCAGTGCTTTATGTCACGGTGCTGATGTCAGTGCTCTCTATCACGGTGCTGGTGTCAGATCACTCTATCACGGTCCTGGTGTCAGTGCTCTATTTCACGGTGCTGGTGATCATCTCCTGCACCCTTTTCTTAGCCTACCCTGACCTTCCCTCTCCTTCATTGCCTTCATGCGCTCCTGAGTAGGGATGAGCTTCGTGTTCGAGTCGAACGTACGTTCGACTCGAACATTGGCTGTTCGTCCGTTCGGCGAAATCCGAACTCTTGGTCCGTTCGCATCAAAATTCGTGTGGCGCTCACGGCCCACAATGCACTGCGATGGCGCAGTGCATTGCTGGCTCATGATTGGCCAAGCATGCACTGTGACCCCGCATGCTTGGCCAATCGCAGTGCCAGCAGCGAGGAGAGCCATGATTGGCCACAGGCAGGATGCCTGTGGCCAATCATAGCTCAGGCTGTGTAGTGCACGCCCCACACTATATAAGGCCGCCATTGAGGCGGCCTCGTGTAGTGTGTTGGCATCTGAAGCAGTGGGTGTTCTGTGTACCTTCAACACAGTACACACTGATTGTTTTTGGCTGATTTCCTATCTTGCTCTTGTGTAGTGGTTATTGTCTGTGCCCTGACCGCAGTATACACCACTATATTCACCTCACCTATATAGCTAGTGATCTATCTTTAATAATAGAGCTTGCAGTCAGTAGTGTTAGGAGATAGTGCGTGCTGTCTGCGTGCTCTGTACCCAGTACATACCGCTATAATCCACCTACATAGCTCTTCTTTATTTGAGCCCACTTGCCATCTGCAGGAGTTATTGGAAATTGTGTGTGCCTCCAGCACAGCACAGTATACATCTGTATATACCCCTTTATCTCTGCTGTTTTCTGGTTATTGTCTGCGTGCCCTGACCGCAGTATACACCGCAATATTCACCTCAGCCTAAGGCCCAATTTTCCTTCCCCTGTTTAACAGGGGTGTTTAAGTACAATTTTTGATGCAATGCTTTGCAGCAGGGCTAATTCCAGCAAAAAAACTAGACTATATGGAAGAGGTTGCAGTGTGGTGGCACCAGCAGCAGTGCCTAAGGCCAAATTTTTCTGCCCCTGTTTAACAGGGACATGTAATTACAATTCTTGATATAATATTTCACAGGAGGGCCCCTTCCTGTGCCCACCCAGAGTAACGGTGAGGACTTATAGTGTTGTGGCACCAGCACCACAACCACCAAAGGTCAATTTTTCTACCACTGTTCAACAATGGCATGTAATTACAATTCTTGATATAATCGTTCACAGCAGGGCGCTCCAGCGCCCACCAAGAGTCACTTTCAGGGCTTACAATGTTGTGGCAAAACCAACACCTTGTTCCGCCATTTCTGCAGAGCATATAGGGCAGGCCCCTACTTTCAAACATCCAACTTACAAACATCTCCTACTTGCAAACGCAAGGAGACAGCAGCAAGTGAGATGAAAAAAGATGGACGACAAAACAAATTATACAGGGGTGATAACCCTTCCCTATGTTTTCCAAAAAGCTTAAAAATAGTTTTTTTGACTGGAGCTACACTTTAAAAATGTACCGGTTGAAAATTACAAACAGATTCAACTTAACACAACAAACCTACACAGTCCCTGTCTTGTTTGCACCGCCTGTATACTGCTGTTCTGAGTATATAGGGCCTGGGGGCCACACGCATTTCCTTTTTTTAATATGGGTACAGGGTTCCCCTTAATATGCGTAGAAGACCCAAATAGGCTGGTAATGGGCAGGGAGGGCTACCCATGCCATTTTTCTCAATGATTTTCAACCATATTGTAGGAACCAGATATAACATTAAAACCGCAAGCAGTTTTAAATGGTGTTATTTCCGTTTAATGTAATTTTGTGCAGGGACTGTTCTAAATACGGGAAACACGTGGCACTTCACAGGCATACTACAGACACCCCACAGGCACCATATTTAAAGGAATATTTCACTTTTTTTTTCACTTTCATTGTCAGTAAAATCAGTGCTCCCGCCAAAACGGCCATTTTTAAAAACATTTTAGGCATTGACCCATGTCCCCTGGGGCAGGAGGCAGGTCCCCAAACCCTTTTTAGGACAGTATCTTGCATATTAGCCGTTAAAATTAGCACTTTCCATTTCGAACGTTCGAGTCCCATAGACTTCAATGGGGTTCTAACGTTCGTAACGAACGTGGGGTCCGTTCGAAAGTTCTGGTACGAACCGAACCAGGGGGTGTTCGGCTCATCCCTACTCCTGAGTCCTGAATTGTCAGAATTTCACATATAAAAAAAGAATGCTTGTAGTTTTCGATCCCAGATTCACTTCATACATGTGTTATGTCAGTGGCCATGTGGTGGGACTATGTGTGCACAGCTAGTAATTATTTTGTGGCTGGAAATATGACCTGTAGGTTTGTAAAGTTCGCCTGCCATTGAAGTCAATGGGGCCCGCCGCAAACTTTGCGGTTCGTGAACTTTCGGCCGCGTTCGCGAAACGTCCCATCGGAAGTTCGTCCATCACTAATAGGAACATTTCCCTGTGCTCTAAACTCTCCCTCACAAACAGGTTCCTGTCCATGGCCATACACTCTCCAGAAGAAGTGAAAAACTGTGAAAAACTGTGAAGGTTTACAACCCCTTTAAGGTCTTCACTGATGAGTGTGTCATGGGTTTACTGGTGAATCAAGTATTGTATGTCATGTTTGTCCTTCTGTGTGTCCTGATGTTGGTTTACTTTTGTTATGTACGGTAAGACTTGACTAAATTGACTGCTGTGTGAAGCTGACCACTTCTAATGTGAGTGCTTCATTGCCCTGTAGGGATATTCTCACTGGACCCCAGTTTGCAGGGGAGCACAGAGCAGATGCAGAATATCAGGCTCTTCGAATTTATTCACACAGGCGAAGAGGGCCATACACTGATAGGATCCGGCATATTTCTGCCCCTATTGTTTGCATACAGTCATGGCTGTATGCACATCAAAATGATTACATGTGTACAGGGATGCTAGAGTGACTCTGGATGCAGATAGCTTGCACACAGGGCTGCTTGTCCATTCCTGTACACATGCAACCATTAGGATGTGTGTACAGCCATGGCTGTATGCAAACAACAATAGGGTTCTGCCAGTATACAGCGCTCAGTTCTCATGTGCATGAACTTATAAAAAAAATTAAACCAGTTTGAGAGGTAAAGAGGAAAGTTTTCTAGCAGATAAATGCAGGAGTATCCAGTCCATTAGGGGCGCAGGGGCGCCACCCCCATAGTTTGCATGCAGGTATATATGCAGGGTGCCAGACGTATACGTTTGCATGAGTTTTTTTTTTTTTCCAAGCACATGATTAGAGCTTGAGGCTCTAATTGGCTTAAAAAAGGTTGGGCTCAGGGCGCAGAGCACTGCGCCCCGAGCCCACCCTCTTGTAACAATAGCGAATCAATATTCAATATGCAATATTCTGGGTGGCTTCCGGTGCACGATGACGTCATGTTTATTCATCACGGTAGATTTTGATTTGCCTATTTGCACAAGATATATCTATATATTATTATTTATTTATTCTTTGCTTTTCTCATGAATTTGTTGTTTTTATAAGTAGTTGCGTTAATGCGCCAGAAATTTAGTGCGCTCCTACCTTCCTCTGTGACGTGACAAACAGCTGAATTCCTAAGTAGGTGGTGTCAGCCCTGCCTACTTAATTTCTGATGGTTTACAAAGAACACGGGCCTCTCGTCTACCCTTTCCCCCTTCTCATATCCATAACCCCACAAACACAGAAGACCCAGGAAATTATCAGCTCAGAACATTACTGGCAGAACCAACAGGTCATTTTTCTACTTATTGAATAGATATAACAAAACACTTTCAATGGTATATTTAGCAGACTAGTAGGGAGAAAATGAGAAGTTCATTGTTAGGGTTTATAAACACTAGCCTATACTACCAAATCAGTACACATCTACGGTATTAATAATCTGCCTTCAGGAAACAAAATTAGATTGGATTAGATTGGATTCTTCAGGAATACTTTGCTCTTTGCGTTTTTATAATGAATTAACTCTATTCATTTTTTGTACAGTACAAAGTATAATTAAAAAACAAAACATAGACACAGGAAAGACACATTTCTTATTGCATTTTTCTGTCCTGTGTGTAGCGCTCCTTTGTGTTAAACACTGCAACTGCTGGCCAGAGGGTTTGGCTTTGACCCAGACCAAGACTAAAAGCCTGTCCAACAAACCATCTCAGAGAGAACAGGAGCTCTTGGCCGGCATTAAATTCATGCTTTGTAAAACCTGTTCAATCTCATTAAATTAACCTTTAAATCCTCTACTGATCACATTTAAAGTCGAAGTGCACCTTTGTGGTGACAAATAAAAAATAATCTTATGCCGTTGAACCTTGCCGATATAATAATGTCTTAAAAATGCCACAAAATTATGTTTTTTTTTTAAAACATTTATAAAGCACATGGTTTTAATGCAGTGTCAGGAATTGTGTGCAACTATTTTACGCAGGATACGTGACGGTGAAAGAGTTTCACAGACTATTTTATAGCTTAACAGCTGGTGAAGGGTGTGCATAACCAAATAACATACAGTGCATTCGGAATGTATTCACAGCGCTTCACTTTTTCCACATTTTGTTACGTTACAGCCTTATTCCAAAATGGATTAAATTCATTATTTTCCTCAAAATTCTACAAACAATACTCCATAATGACAATGTGAAAGAAGTTTGTTTGAAATCTTTGCAAATTTATGAAAAAAAAGAAAAAAAAAAGAAAAAAAAAAAAAATCACATGTACATAAGTATTTACGCCCTTTGCCATTACGCTCAACATTGATTTCAGGTGCATCCTGTTTCCACTAACAAAGCTTAAGATGTTTCTAAAACTTGATTGGAGCCCACCTGTGATAATATTAGTTGATTGGACATGATTTGGAAAGGCACACACCTGTCTATATAAGGGCCCACAGTTAACAGTGCATGTCAGAGCACAAACGAAGACATGAAGTCCAAGGAAATGTCTGTAGACCTCCAAGACAGGATTGCATCAAGGCACAGATCTGGGGAAGGGTACAGAAAGATGTCTGCAGCATTGAGCACAATGGCCTCCATCATCTGTAAATGGAAGATGTTTGGAACCACCAGAACTTTTCCTACAGCAGGCCACCAGGCTAAATTGAGCAATCGGGGGAGAAGGGTCTAAGTCAGGAAGGTGACCAAGAACCTGATGGTCACTCTGACAGATCTCCAGCATTTCTCTGTGGAGAGAGGAGAATCTTCTAGAAAAAACAATCATCAATGATGGGACACTATTCCTTCCACTAATACCAATGATAGGGCACTATTCCTCCCACTGACACCAATGATGGGGCACTTTTCCTCCCACTGATACCATTATTTCTCCCACTAACACCATTGATTGGGTACTATTCCTCCCACTGATACCAATAAAGGGTCACTATTTCTTCCACCGATACCAATGATGGGGCACTATTCCTCCCCACTGACGCCAATGATGGGGCACTATTCCTTCCACCGATACCACCATTTCTCCCACTAATACAAATGATTGGGTACTATTCCTCCCACTGATACCAATGATGGGGCACTGTTCCTCCTACTGATACCAGTGATGGGGCACTATTCCTCCCACTGATAACAACTATGGGGAATTATTCCTCTCACTGATACCAATGATTGGGTAATATTCCTCCCACTGATACCAATAAGGGGTCACTATTCCTCCCACTGACACCAATGATGGGACACTATTCCTCCCACTGATACCAATGATGGGGCACTATTCCTCCCACTAATACCAATGATGGGTCACTATTCCTTTCACTGACACCAATGATGGGGCACTATTCCTCCCATGGGCACCAACTATGGGCACTATTCCTCCCACTGGCCACACTCCGGCCCCCACAAGTAAACTGAACCTTGGTTTAGAAAGGTTGGAGACCCCTGCTCAATAGACTTTTAGAACACACAGGTCAAAGGCTTTTTCACAGCTCCAGAAAGCAGGGGGCAGGGATCTGATGCTGTACACTGCACAGCATAGACTAGGGCGATGATTGTATTTGAGGCCTAAGTAAAGGTAAAGCACACAATCCCCTCTACAAAGTCCCATAGTGAAACATGCACAGCTGAGGTTGTCAATCACCTTCTGTGTGCTGGAAGGGTGGCAGAGCTGTCTCTCAGGATTCTGTTGTATCAACATAACCTGTTAGACACGACTCATGCAGATGGCAGAGGGAGAAGAGAACAGATAGGAACCACGCTAGGCACTTTGGATTGAGGCTAGCACACACTAAAGGGGGATATGCTTTGTTCATGTTTAATTTTCTAGGTTTTCAACCATTTTAAATGTTACAGGCTGGGTTTCTACATTGTATTTTAACAAGGACAGACCTGGGGCAGGCTCACTCTAACATTGTTCTAACGTTGTTCAAAGAAACCCTGCACTGCACAAAGGTAAGCAAAACTTTAATTTTTTTTTTTTAGGCATGCTGTGTGAATGGCAACACATAACAAACATATAGTGAGGTTTTCTTAAATTGGACAGCAAAAGTCGAAATAAGTTTTAAGGTAAACAGTTTCAAATACAGTTAAAACGCATACATTTATTATTCTGTCCAGTCAGTCTTCTGATTACAAACCACTGGCTCATTAGAACACCCACACAGGTGCCACACCATAAGCCTGCTTCAAAAATGCAGCTTCCTTTAATACTGCTGCACTACCAGGATGCTCACTGGTCGCTGAAGCAGCATTATTATTATTATTATAAAGGATTTACATAGCACCAACAGTTTACGCAGTGCTTTACAATATAAAAGGGAGACAATACAGTTACAATACAATAAAATACAAAAGGGTTAAGAGGGCCCTGCTCAGAAGAGCTTACAATCTAATAGCATCACTGTCCATTAAGCAGGAGGTGATGCATGAAGCCGTAAGACTAAACTAAGTAGTATTACATTTATCTATAAATAAAAAAGGTGATGAGTGCAAACTATATACCAAATATTACTACAAAGATGGAAAATCCTTGTTTGATATGTATTCTACTTCATAGATAAAGTGCAACAAATCAATAATTATATCAATACTATTGGTGAATCCTAATGCAAATTGCTGCTGTGCAATACACATTAACATAAATTCATAAAGTGAATAAAATAGCTGCTGCTGTGCAGATAATTAAAACAAACAATTAATATAGTGCAAAATTGTGCAAATCATCATCAGGTGCTAAATATTAAATAATAATTGAATGAGCACTAAATAGTGCAAAATGGTGCAAGATTATCATAAAGTTCTGAGCATCAAATGATCATTTGTGTACACCTTTAAGTGTGTAGGTGTACCAATACAGTCCTATTTATATTGAGTAGTGATACCCATAAAAGTTCATCCATAAACAGTAAACGTGCAAATTAGTGCAAAAAGTGCTGGTGTGCAGCAATGTGACAGGCAAACTCTTCAGGTGACATCCACTGTGTACTCTTCGTGTGCTCCACTCAGTGCTCTCTATGCGCTTACCTCTAAACGGGTAAGAAATGCCACTCAGATATTTCTAATGATGAGTCCTCCTGAGTGTGGTAACCAGGGATGATGTCCTTAAGAGTGCTGTACTGCAAAAATGGCTCCCAGTTTGTTAGTTCGCCCGTTCATCCACGGCAAATGAAAGCTGGGAATAAGCAGGAAGATCCCATAGCATAATATGTCTCAAATAGGTTTATTTATGTTTAAAAAATGGCTACTTACAACAATGCTGAAAACGACAGGCAGATCAAACAATGTACGGTGTTACAAACATCTTTATCAGTCACTTCCGGTTGTTCCTTAATCCAGTAACTTCCCTATGCATTACGTCACAGGTCATGACTTCATCAGGGGATCATCCCCTGAAGAAGTCATGACCTGTGACATAATAGGTGGTAGGTATTCTAATCGATCTCCATCCTATACAATGTTTTGGTTATATCTTAAATAAAATAGACCTTAGTGTTGAGCAGTTTGAGAAGTATCAGCCCTCACAGGCACCACCACTGTAAATAAAATATGAAAGCACAGCTAAAGGGAGTCCCGGAGCAAAAAGAGCAGAGATCAGCGCAGGGACAGCATGACAGGGTGGACCGCTGTTTCCGCTTTAAGATGAGGATTTGGTGCTTTAAGAGAATGGGAGTGGCTGAGGGGCTGGGCAGTGCTCAGGCAAAAAAGAGTTCAGAGGAAGAAGGGGAAGGGACGTCAGTCCATGCGGTGGAGAAAGAGATTGCCACCCACCAGCCCATGTTTCAGTAAAAGGAGGGGTATAGGGTTGTTTAAGTCATGGCAATTTTTTGGGTCGCTGTAAGAGAAGAGAGAGGTACATGTATGGAACATGTCGTACCCATCCATGGGATGGGGGTGCTTTTTTTCCTTCGCGCGTTACGAGGTGTTAACCTGGAAGGGTCAACTAAAGGGGGTAGGTCACTGTGATGATTTGGTACTACCTCAGAGTCAGGGGTGTCCGACTGGAGGCACTTGAAAGAGTTCAATGTTCAAGAAGTTTTCACAGTGACCAGTTGGTTCGGGGTTTTTTCCCTACACATGACCCAGTTGACGGATTATGAAATTAACGGTTACGTTTAAATATGTTATTTAAATTACTTTATATTTTGTTAATAAAAGTCCGGCTGGCCATTTACTTCACACCGTCTAGTCGAGTCGTTTGTAAACATTTTTTTTTTACTAGTAATGGCAGCAATCAGCGACTCATAGCGGGACTGCAATATTGCGGTGGACAAATCAGACACTAAGTGACACTTTTGACACTTTGTGGAAACCAGTGACATTAATACAGTGATCAGTGCTAAAAATATGTACTGTCAGTACATATTCAATGGGTTAAATGTGTGCCTTACAAGTGTTTTCTCACTGTGGGGGAAGACATATATCCCTGTACCTGCTTTGCAGGAACACAGAATCAGTGTCTTCCACACTGATAGAATGGCGAACTGCCTTGTTTACATAAGCAGACCACTAGGCGAGTCTGCCGGATCCGCTGATTGGCTCTGACACCCAGAAATGCAGGATCACGTATATAATTGATCCTGCCCAGTGTGACCGCCCTGTAGCAGTAAATCTGCTATCAGACGATCGGAAACTGGTTAAGAACATCAGTTTTATGATAACTCACAGGCAGCGGGCACTCT
Organism: Lithobates pipiens; assembly: GCF_037356315.1. Lineage (NCBI taxonomy): Eukaryota > Metazoa > Chordata > Amphibia > Anura > Ranidae > Lithobates > Lithobates pipiens. Next base: position 120,466,262 of record NW_027507764.1, read on the forward strand.
ATCATGGCTCTGGTGGGCTCTGTCACAGTGTACCACATAACATGGCTGCTGGGTGCTGATTTTGTTAACTTATGACCAATAAGTGCTTGCTGCCTGTGAGTTCTGATACCATCCATTATGCCAGAGAGACAGTCAAAGTACAATGAAGTCTATTTACAGACACCCCCAAAAGCACATCTGTGTTGAAGCCTTGAAGGCGCTGGCAGCCCCACGATTGGATCTGCTTCCCCTCTATTCCTGCTGCTGGACGACGTCCGCTGAGCTCAGCTTCCTCTCTCTACCCATCGCCGCCTCCGCCGGCCTCACAGCCTCTAAGATCTCACTCTCTGGGCCACGGCTACTACTGGGGAGTGGAGGAAAATAACTCTGCCAGAGAAGGCAAGGAGATAAGCAGGCAGGCGGCCGGCCGGGATTTGAGCCAAGGCAGAAGAACATGTGAGCGGTGCTGAATGGGCATGTACCGGAAACTGAAGAAATAGTCCATCCGCTCTGACTAATACATCATCATCAGAAAGGGACACAGATAATGGAAAAAAATACACCCCCCTAACCTAGTAGGAGCGGGGTTGTGTAATTCAGATTTTTTTTTATATTCTGCACTGACTGTCTTTGAAAATTGCCCAAGCTCCTGTTGAAGTCAAATCCGGGGGCCAAAACCGGGGACAGACTTAGTCCGGGGACAGTGTCCTCAATCCGGGGACTGTCCCCTGAAACCGGGGACATCTGGTGACCCTAACTTAGGACTAAAAGAAAAGTGTAAGTGGAGAGGCACCTATATATAGGTGCTGCAGCACATATTTTTTTTTTTATGGGATACCATAATTCTATTTGAACTTCTGAGACCTAAACAGAGCAAAGCTGGGGAGGTGTTGGGAGTAGCAAAAGCCCTTTATGATGTTACCCAGAAAGGCTTTGTGTCAGGATTTGTATCCTTGCTTTCAAATGGGAAATGCCTTTTGAAAAGCTTAGCTATAACCACCCTGTAAGAATAATAAAATGCCTTTTTATACAACAATTAATATAAATATGGGTTGCGATAACTGCTACAGGCAGAGAACAGAAACCCTTCTATGCTATATTTAGATAATATTATTGGATCAAATCATCATGTTAGTAAAGGTTTCACATCACATTATCTAATTTTATATGATTGACTTTTACTTGTAATTTGCTGCTGTCTATCCTGGCTTCCTTTCATCTGTACAGCATGTGCCTCTATTGTGTCTATTTTTAGTCAATGTGTATAGAAGAGGTCATGACCAGTCTAGATCAGAGGTATCCAACCTTCTTTTATGACTGCCCGACCATTAGTACTCAGCTTACCCCTAAATATTACCTCCAATTAATGAGTCTGCACCTGAAATGCAAAGCAACTTATTAAAATTAACATTATCTTTTACATCAACATCTAAAACAACATAACAATCTTCAGCCTGTTGTTCTTTTGACGGCACCCAGAATTCCAATACTATTCCACTTATACACTGTAGGCCCTTTTAACATAATAGGCCTCCAGCCGTGACACACCAGCTTGGAGACAACCCACTACCCGCAGTGCAACCATTACCATATTCCAGCTAATTTAACTGGACTACACCAGAGGGGCACATACCACCGATGAGTCCCCACCATCTCTAAAGCATTTTCTTAAACCATCAAAAGACTAACCACTACCACCCGATCAGCTGCCATGACTTCCCCCGCACATCCTACATCTGTAACGAAAGAAAAATAGACAAACAACACAGGGAGGGTGGGTGGGAAACTGCCTGCTTTGTCTCCTGTCCCCCCACTGATGCCTGGGAAACCCCACCTCCCCCTTAAATCAACTACCACTCCCCTCCCCATCCTGTTGCTCCTGGCCAATACAAACTCTCCCCATTTCTCCACCTATTCCTTAACCCCATAGTTGGTAACCCTTATCACCCTGTCATGCCGGTGTAACGACATATTCGGCGACCCATCGCAGTTTGCTGTGAAAGTGACGTTCTGTCGCCGCCATCTTGCTACACCCCACACTCGTCCACAGTAAGAATACACTAAGAAGGGAGAACGTCACTTCCGTAGCAAACTGCGATGGGTCGCCAAATATGTCGTTACTGCGGCCCTTCACTATCCTTTGCATTTTATTCCTCTCACTGCAGGCCTTACTTGACCAGTGTAGATCAGAGATCAGACCTTCTTTAATGACTGCCTGACCATTAGTACTCAGCTTACCCCTTAATATTACCTACAATCAATGAGACCACTAGTGAAATGGAGTACAAATGGCCATAGCAGCCTTTTTTATTAGCAAAACAACTTATTAAAATTAACATGATCTTTTACATAAACATCTGAAACATAACAATCTTCAGCCTGTTGGTCTTTTGACGGCACCCAGAATTCCAATACTATTCCACTTATACACTGCAGGGCACTTTACCATAATAGACCTCCAGCCATGACACACCAGCTCGGAGACGACCCACTACCCGCAGTTCAACCATGACCATATTCCAGCTAACCTATTTAACTGGAATACACTAGAGGGGCACATACCACCGATGAGTCCCCAACACTTGCATCTCTAAAGCATCTTCTTACACTGTCAAAAGACCAACCCCCGCCACCGCCTAAAAGGGTGACACCTTACCCTTGCAGGCCCCTCCACACCAGCATTGCACGCTGAATTCCGTCCTGTAACCCCAAGGACCATAAATCTATTCCCACCGCAAATGGACTTCATCCCCTCTCAGGTACAGCCCGGTATCCGACTCCAATTCCAAATGGCGGATGACCATTCCCACTTTCCGAATAACAAATCGCCCCACCACTTTATTGACTTTTATGCAAGTTTTGTTGCATCTGGTAACTGACCTCGCAATGTGGCAAGTCGTCCGGGCCACCATGTCGGACCACAAGACCATCATATTGGGGAAGGCTGTACATAGCTGCAGGAAATCCAATTTGATGTCCATAATGAGCTCCCTACTGGAATGAATTACCAGATCATTCCCACCGACATGAAGCACAAAAATGTTAGGTGGCCTGTCAAGGCATGCAAAACGATGCACCTCAGGCACTACCCTGCTCCACATCATCCCTGGTACCCCTAACCAGCAGACACATGCCTCCCTCCTGGAAATACCCAGCTGCTGCCATCTGGCCTAACGCCGTTCGCCTGGGCTCCCAAAAACATAGGAGTGGACCATTACCCAGGCGTGTCTCCACTGTCGCGTTCCCATCCGCTACCCCCAACAAGCTTCCCAAAATATTATTTCCAGAATTTGCAAATAAGTTAGCAGATTTACTGGGCTGACCAGGGATGCTCCCAACAGCCGCAGCTCCAGAATCCCTCGGTGCAGGGTGGCTCTGCGATTCCGCCTCCTCTGAGTAAGACAGCTTAGCCTCCGACTGGACAGTTGCAGATCACAACCCAAGTGATGGGGGCCTGGCAGTTATAGATCCATGCCTTACTTTTTTTTTTTATTAAATTCTTTTACACAATTTATAAAACAATCCTTGCTTTCAATCATTTAAATTTTAAAATAAGGAAAGGTGCCTTACTTACTCTGCCTCCCAGCACTGGACACTGTGGTTGTGACCACCCCCACGTTCTGTACCCATGGCTACAGTCTCTGACTTCCCGCAGCAGTTCCCCCATTCTCCTTCATAGCAGGGGTCATCTCGCTCACACTGGAGCCATCAGCCACGTCAGGTGAAGGCCCGGCAGCAATGACATGGCCTCTCCCTCGCAAGACTTCCCAGTCTCAATACGTCAGAGAGTGAGGAGTCCGTGGGCTCCAGACAAAACCGACGGGCTGGCGGAAGAGGCGTGCGCGTGCTACTTGACTCCCCGCCTGCTGAGCTATGCCTCTGACGTGGATTCCAGGCCCGCCACTCACGGAAGCCAGTGGGTGCTTTGCTGGTGGGCCTGATGGGTCCCGTATGGGGCATCTAATGTGGCGTGAATCTCGGGGGAAAGGATGCAGGTGGAAAATGCTCTGGTGGCCTAGAACTCTGTGCGCGTGGGATGTCCCATCACCCCACAGCCGACCCGGATGCCTGGTCCTCCAACAGGGCTGCTACCTGGCTTTGCAGCTACTCGAATGCAGCAGCCGCCCGCAGCTGGGCCAGGATCCTGACGATGACGGCCACCTTCTCTGTGGATGTGACAAGCAGCAGCGTGGAAACTGCCTGCTTTGTCACCTGTCCCTCCACTGATGCCTGGGAGACCCCACCTCCCCCTTAAAGCAACTACCACTCCCCTCCCCATCCTGTTGCTCCTGGCCAATACAAACTCTCTCCATTTCTCCACCTACACTTCCTTAAACCCATAGTTGCTAACCCTTATCACCCTGCCATGCCATCCCTTCGCTATCCTTTCCATTTTATTCTTCTCGATCCAGGCCTTACTGGACTTAAGCCTGTATTTCAGAGTTATTCCTGCTTTCCCGTATGGCTGTACATTATATGAGGACTAGAAGATAACCTTCGGTATTGGGAAGGTTCTCCAATACAGGACTTCATTCTGATTCTAACGCAGAATATTACTTAAAAATGAATCAATGATCAAAGAAACATATCATAATATGGACGTAGAGTTTCCTTTGTTTCAAAGTATTTTATTGATTTCCAGATAGAAAAGATACAATATTATGTGTACATCAACTTCTGAATCACCAAATTTGGATAGCCTGTACAGAACATTCAACTTTTACCATAAATGGCTGTGTGAAATATAATTGGGGAGTGATGTGGGTACTCAACCATCGACACCCCCTTTTAGATCTAGCTGTGTCGGTGGCAGCAGAGAAACCCCATCTCCTGTGCTGAAGGTGTGAAAAACAGAGGTAGCTTCTAAGCCATTGGTTAGCTATTGTAATTGTTCAGTTTAGCAGAGTCTCTGGATCACCTTAGATGGCTTGGAATCAGACTGGCTTAAAACTGGTTCTAGCCCTTTAGGCTTCAAGGAATGATCCATGGTGAAAGAACATGGTGTGAAACACACCCAAGGAGAAGATGGAAGAGTAGAGGGATAGATGAAGAAGAAGGAAAAGAGTCGCCAACGCTAGAGAAATTGAGTTTTGTCTATTAGTGAGTACCTATTCTAGGTATCAAGGATATTCCCATATAGTGGGCCCAGGGTTCCCAGACATAGAGTTTTCTGATTGCTGTGATGATCCCCTGCCTTCATTTGTTTCAGTCCATGGGCTTGGAACATGTATGCAAACCTGATGTTTTGACTTCACTTTCTCTAGGCTTATTCCAGGTCAATAGATCCGAAAGTAATAATTTTTATGTTAACATTTACTTTAACAGTTGTTTACTAATTATTTTAGTTCCTCTGTAATCTCCAAGCAATTAGTTCAATATGCAATGAGAAGAGGTTAAGTCATAAAATATCTCAAGAACTTGCATGTCCCCTGGAGAAGCAGTCCCTTCCTGTTTGTTACTGACAACCCCACTAGGCATGGAAGAAGATCTGTCCTTGCGGTTGTCAGTTTGTGTCTCTTCTGACATGAGAGCTTCAGGCAACCATTCCATCATATGGCATGCCTGTAGGCCTGAAGTCAGACTACAGCTTCCAGACCCCCACTTAGGCATGGATTGGCAAGACATTTCATTAATCCATATATCCCCACCTACAGCCTGATAACTCATCTGGAGTTTCCATGACACCGAAACCTGTAATGTTGACGGAATCCATCAAGTGGCTTCTACAGTCCCTATGGGCTGTGGGAGAGTAAGGGGACCAAGCACTCATGTGACAGTTGCTAAAACCATCCTAAAAGGCTATTTACTTTTTTTTTTTGGCAACGGTAGTCCCTCCATTTCTTTCATGACATTTCCGGCACCACAAAGGAGTCCTGCAGGGCTACAAAATGTTGCACCCCTCTCTTTGTAATGTGATCGTTCTGCATTAAAAAAAACGTTTAGGACGATTTTGATGATCCATGGTGTGCTGGCATATATGAACATTGATCTGTTATAGTTCCAGTTTCCTGCTTGATGTTGCTACAGCACCTGCTACTTCTGAGGAGATCCGGGAACATGTGCAATGGGAATATTAACATTCTCTTTTGGAACCAAACCTCTCTGTCTCTCTCTTTTTGGTCTGATGTGTTTTACTACACTAAACCTTTTACCTAACCTTTAAATTAGGCTACTTTCACACTGGGGCGTTGCGGGCGCTGGCGGTAAAGCGGCGATAGCGGGGCAGTTTTAACCTCCGCCAGTGGCTGAAAAAGGGTTAAAACCACCCGCAAAGCCCCGCTGCAGCGATGCTTTGCAGGTGGGTTTGCAGCGCTGCCCCACAGAGCTCCAAAGATGCTGCTTGCAGGACTTTTTTGACCGTCCTGCAAGCGCACCGCTCCAGTGTGAAACCCCTTGGGATTTCACACTGGAGAGACAGCAGCGGCTGTTTCAGGGCTCTTTGCAGGAGCTATTTTTAGCGCTGTATCACCTGCAAAGCGCTCCAATGTGAAAGGAGCCTTATTCTATGTGTTGTTTTGGTAAGTCAAAATAAAGGAAAAATAGTGATCAAAAATTGGGTTAAACCAATCGTTTTCTGTGCATGTGTAGCGGATGACATTTTGGCAAAAGTGTCATACAGGTATAAATTTAGTTTTTGCCTACAGTAGGGGTTCTGAGGGTTAATTATGTAGGTTGACTTTGACATCAATTTGGCTGGGCTATGTTATGCCGCGTACACGCGTAGCGGACTATCCGGCGGACTTAGTCTGGCGGACTTCCCGCCGGACTGTCCGCCGGACTTTCCGAACAAGCTATTTGCCCACACACGGCACTTTTTCAGCGGACTAATACGGCATACTAAGTCCGCCGGACTATCCGCCGTACTTTTGAAATGAACGGACTCGCCCACACACGCGGAGGAAAGTCCGCTAATTTTGAGCGCGTCTCCAGGTAGCCGGGGCCAGCGAAGGAGGCGTTGCTGGCCCCACCACCTGGTATGGACTTAAAGGGGAACCCAACGCCGAAAAAAATCGGCGTGGGGGTCCCCCCAGGTCCACATCAGACCCTTGTCCGAGCACGCTACCCGGCTGGCCAGGAAAGGGGGGACAAGCGAGCGCCCCCCTCCCCCTCCTGAGCTGTACCAGGCCGCGTGCCCTCAACATGGGGGGGTGTCATGGCCCCCCCACCCCAAAGCACCTTGTCCCCATTTTGATCAGGACAAGGGCCTCTTCCCCTGGCCGTTGGTTGTTGGGGTTTGTGGGCGGGGGACTTATCGGAATCCGGGAGCCCCCTTTAATAAGGGGGCCCCCGGATACCGTCCCCCCATCCTATGTGAATGAGTATGTGGTACAATGTACCCCTACCCATTCACCTGTGGAAAAAAGTAAAAAAACAACACAACACACAAGGGTTAAAATAGTTTATTGCACAGCTCCGGGGGTCTTCCGTCTTCGGGGGTCTTCTCGCCGGACTCCTCCGCTATCTTCTGCCAGCTCTTTTGCTAGCGGAGGAGCCCGGCTTTCTTCTTCGCCGCCGCCCACTTCTTGTGACTTCGGGGGTCTTGTCCCCCTGTTCGGTTCTTCTTGCCGGGCCACCGCGCCTTCTTCTAGCTCTTTTACAGGCGGTGGCCCGGTCTTCTGTTCGCCGTCTTCTGTTCTTCTCTTTGTTGAGGACAAAAGTCCACCAACCCCCCCATGTTGAGGGCACGCGGCCTGGTACAGCTCAGGAGGGGGGGTCGCTCGCTCGTCCCCCCCTTTCCTGGCCGGCCGGGTAGCGTACTCGGACAAGGGTCTGATGTGGACCTGGGGGGGAACCCCCACACCGATTTTTTCGGGGTTGGGGTTCCCCTTTAAGTCCATACCAGGTGGCGGGGCCAGCGAAGCCTCCTTCGCTGGCCCCCGGCTACCTGGAGATACTCAAAATGAGCAGACTTTTCTCCGGGTGGGAAAAGTCCGTTAATTTCAAAAGTACGGCGGACTTGCGCACACACGGCCGGATTGTCCGCCGAAATGCGAGTCCGGCGGTAAGATTGGAGTGCAAAACTACTTTCTAAGTTCGCCGTACTTTCGGGTAAAAAAAAGTCCGCTGGAGGCTACACACGGGCGGATTGTCCGGCAGACTTGAGTTTGCCGGACTTTTCCACCGGATTGTTTGATCGTGTGTACGCGGCATTAGACGTTCTGCTTGGTCAAGTGTGCAGTGAGGTGCACCTGACAGGCCAGAACCAGGCCTGGTTGGACGTTTTGAGTATCAGCCTTCTCGGAGCCAATCAGCGGGAGTGCCGGGCCTCACTGAGGAGTCTGGGAAGGGGTACTTAAGATGTTCAGGGAGAGGAGTTCGTGAGGCCCGTGTGGTCTGTTCTTTTTCCAGGACCGGGGTAGCCCGCGAGGGGTCCCGGTTCCTGTTAGTTACACCAATAGACCTGTCTGGTCTGGGGTAGGGATCCGTCCGTTTCCAAGTCTCGGAACTGGCTGGTCTGAGGCGCAGAGGGAGGATTCAAGGTATCTGGGTGTGCTCTCGGCTTGGAGGGGCACCGCAGCTCGTGGAAGTGACCGGGGGAGGACTCTTCGGAGGAGGGCCGACAAGTGGCATCCTGAGAAGTGCCCGGTTACTGAGTTGGGAAGGACAAATCTACGCTTTTTTTCCTGTACTATTAAGGAGACAGAGAACGTTCCAGGTACTGAGAAAAAGGGTTCCTGTTCAACCTTAGTTACAACCTGTACGCATTCATAGGATTGCTCCAAGTTTTGAATCAACGTGCTGACTGCCATGATCTCTGGCTAGAGATCTGTTCAGCCTTGAAGTACCCGGCTGCGAGTGGCTACTCTCTGGGTGGAATTAGAGACTTTGTTAGACTTGCAGTTCAAGCTACCCGAGTTCTTCACCCGTGCCCTCTGTTCCCATGAGAGACTGTGTTATTGGATGTTATCACTGCAAAATAAAACCTTTCAAAAAGGACTTTATTTGTGTCAGCATTTAAGTTGTTGGGTATCAACCCTGGGAACCCCTAGACGTGGAAGAACAAGCCAAGCGGAGGTAACCGGTAAGCCCAATAAGTCAAGGCAGCCCTATAAAGGGTTATGGCTGCTACACCATCCTCATAACCTCATTGCCCATTTTACTGCAAACATGGCAGGGGCAAGTAATTTACCTATACACTTAATGCTTTGCCCCTCTTTCCCATCTCTCAAAATTTGGAGGTATGTTTGTGTCCCAGAACATTAGAGGGAAAGAATAGAGAAGTAGAAGTAGCATTTCTGGAGTTACTGCGTATGACACCTAAAAAAAATTATTCAACTCTGGAAGAGATCCAGTAACTAGTGCATTGCTTTCACTATTGGAGCGCATTGTTTCATAGTTTCATAACTAGAGATAAGTGAATAATGGAATGTCTACTGGTAACCCTGATATCACTGCCTTAATAAGCAAGTCCTATATCTCCTCATAAAGATAGCACCTAATCCTTTTGCGTGGCAATCGGATTACATCACCCGGAGTCAGCAGGAAGTCATCTGCCAAAAAAAAGCAAAAAGCAAATCACAGCAAATTCGCAGTAAAATTGCTGCAAAAAAGCATGCCCAAGCACCACAAAAAGCACTGCAGAAACGCTCAACAGCAACATGCATAGATGTGACTCGAGCCTTAAGGCATCAGCAAACCAAGACAATTTCATGCTCCCAACTTTGTGGGAAAAGTTTGGGGGTGGCCCCTTCCTGTTCGAACATGAGTGCACACCAGTGCACAAAGCAAGGTCCATAAAGACATGGATGAGTGAATTTGGGGTGGAGGAACTTGATTGGCCTGCACAGAGTCCTGACCTCAACCCTATAGAACACCTTTGGAATGAATTAGAGCAGAGACTGCGAACTGGGCCTTCTCGTGCCTAATCTCACAATCTCACAAATATGTTTCTGGAGGAATAGTCAACATTTACATAGACACACTCCTAAACCTTCCCAGAAGAGTTGAAGCTGTTATAGCTGCAAAGGGTGGGCCAACTCAATATTGAACCCTATGGACTAAGACTGGGATGCCATTAAAGTTCTTGTTCATGTAAAGGCAGGTGTGTCCCAATACTTTTGACAAAAGAGTGTACATATATGAGCTGTAAAAAAAATACCTTAAAAGTGAAAATGGTTAAGGGAAAAGGGATAATAAAAACTAGCTAGGGTTAACTAAGACTTAATGGGGCAACTAGTAGATGAAGAGCAGGACTCGGCTCTCACACAGACAGCACAGCTCTGCAGATTGCAGTGGCAGAGCACCTCAACTGATGTAATCAGCAATACTTCACTGTCATGTTGATCACCGGTCCACACCGCTGTATTGTTTAGGACAGCTGGGAAATACACCGGCAGAAGAGGCTCATACATTCCACACCTTCTCAGCACTGGAGGTGGGAGATATTCCATCCTCCGCCTCAATCCAGCCTAAAATACTGTATTTTACTAATTTATGAGTCTGATGCCTGCGTACTTGAGCTCTTACAATAACTACATTTATTTGAAGAAACTGGATGAACAGGTATGTACACGAGTGTGTACTGTCCATTAGGTTGTCTAAAACTTGCAAAAGCATGGTATTGTCTGGGACAGGCTTCATTTCTGAACGCAGGCCAACAAGTCTTTGGGATATTATTTCTTCATTCAAATGGGGCACATAAATGCCAAAATATATATATATATGAGTAAACAGCCATAAATGTTATATATTAATTATTGGATTTTGTGTTTGATATTCTTCCTTAAGTATCTTTTCTTTAATTGCACATAGTGACTGCTCCTGTGATGGCTGCTTTATAATAAACAGATGGGTTTTTCCTGTCCCTAATGGCTTTTCTCATTGTATTTATGTAGTGTAAGAGGTCATTAAAAACCACAGAGTAATACTTTCATGTACATCAAGCACATCTACTCCTGTCCTCAGAAAACTTTCTGCCAACAAATTTACAGAGACTCTAGAAGATAAGCATTAACAGATTTTCATCAAGCCCATACTTCAGTGTGTCATGTCGTGCCTTGCCTATACAGTTTACTGAAAAGAGCAATGGTGTGCTGTTATTCATTGTAACCAACCAGCAGTCAGCTTTTCATAATATGCTGCTAAGATTCTTAAAATAAGCGGATCTATGATTGGCTGTTTTGGATTATCACAGTCTTTGTGAACTATGCTTTTGATTAATTTATTAAAGTCTGCAGTATTAATACAATTCCAATAACTAGATCGTTTTTATGGTCTTACCGTTCCTCTGGTTCTCTAATCCTGGCCACCAAGTGTCTTTTATATACACATATATACAGGCATACTCCACTTTTAAGTACATCATGGGGTTTATTTGCTAAAGCTGGAGAGTGCAAAATCAGGCTCACTTCTGCATAGAAACCAATGAGCTTACAGGTTTTATTACCAAAGCTTAATAGAACAAGCTGGGGTTAGAAGCTCATTGGTTTCTATGTAGAAGTGAGCCTGATTTTGCACTCTCCAGCTTTAGCAAATAAACCCCATTGTGTACTTAAAAGTGGGGTATGCCGGTATATATATATATATATATATATATATATATATATATATATATATATATTACTACCTCCAGGTAATCTCAATAAAACCACTCTCATGCCGCGTACACACGGTCGGAATTTCGGCCAGCAAAAGACCGATGAGAGCTTTTTGTCTGAAAATGCGACCGTGTGTATGCGCCATCAGAATTTTGCTGGCTGAATTTCCGCCAGCAAAAGATTGAGAGCAGGTTTTCAATTTTGCAGACGGAAAAAGTTTCTATTGGAAATTCTGATTGTGTGTATGAAATTTCGACTTGCAAAAACTCCCGCGTGCTCAGATTCAACTACGAGACGGAAGCCATTAGCTACTTGATGGTCGGAATTTGGTGTGACCGTGTATATGCAAGACAGCTTGCGTGAAATCCTGTCGGAATTCTGTCGGGAAAACCATCAGAGCTTTTTCCATTCAAAATTCCGATTGTGTGTACGCGGCATTAGGCTAAATTCACACCTATGCATGTTTAGTGCTTTTTGCATTTTGCAGATTTGCACTATATTTAACATGGTTTCCTATGGAACACGTTCTGTAGTGCAAATCTACACAATCCAAAAATGAACTAAAAATGCATAGGTGTGAATTCAGCCTTAGGCTGGCCATACATTATACAATTTTTTTATTCAATTTCCGTTAGATTTACCTTCAACTATATAGTGCAAGGACCTGCCTGATCTCATACTAATTCAAGGCGTTTAGGTTTGACCTTATGTTTTATGGTTTTGGTAAATCTAAAGTAAATGTAAATGAGGAAATAATGTATGGTCAGCCTTATAGTAATAAGGTTAAAAAAAAAGTCACTTCCAGCGCTAATAGGTCTTCCATGGGACAGTACAGAGTAGCTAATAATAAATAAATGAAACTGACACACAGTATATTTGGTCATAAATGGCCACGGTGTTTATTCAAGGGGTAACCCAAATTAGCTACATTCACATTAACTAAAAAATCAGCTTTCAGCATAGAATTAAATTTCAAAATTAACAAAATGATCCAATACCAGATCTCAATCACCATGTCCTTCCAGACTTATACTGGAAGACGAACCCCCACTGAATATCACCGTGACTAAACAATCATAAAAATAGGGAGGGGGGGGTGGGAGCGCAAACTGGTCCTCTTCAGGTGGCTGTGAAGCTGAGGTAGCGTCCGGCTTATATAAGCAGTCATAGGAGCGAAGAAACAGCCCGCCAAATTCCTCCAATGACGGCTTGTTGCTAAGGGATATTGCACCAATAGCCCTGCTGAGAGAAAGGAGAGAAAATGCACAGGCAAAGAGCCCTCTGCCCTGTCCCATGCGGGCCCCCGGTTAATGCCGGGGACCGAACATGGGACAGTACAGAGTAGCTAATAATAAATAAATGAAACTGACACACAGTATATTTGGTCATAAATGGCCACGGTGTTTATTCAAGGGGTAACCCAAATTAGCTACATTCACATTAACTAAAAAATCAGCTTTCAGCATAGAATTAAATTTCAAAATTAACAAAATGATCCAATACCAGATCTCAATCACCATGTCCTTCCAGACTTATACTGGAAGACGAACCCCACCGGCCGAAGCCAATTGTGAAACAAAACGCTGAGGCCCCCCCAACACCGTGGCTTTCTCTATCATATTCTGCAAACCTACATTGAAAATGTCCAGACCTATGTCCGACAAATGTACCAAGTCTGATCTATAGAGACCTGAGATAAAACCTTCCAACTCAACGTGGCGATAGGATAAGTTATTGGAAGAAACCAAAAAATTATGAATGGTCCTATTTAAGCGTCTACGAATCTTGTCTAGATAAAATAAATTGCTAGAGGGGGACCAAAGTAACCTAGGAATCATCTCAGAAAAAGCGATAATTGCGGATGGAAAAAGGACCTTAAACGAAAAGAGATCCTGTTTCATCTCACATAAAAGATTCCAAGTTTTAACTTTACCAATATCATTTGCCCCAGCGTGGATTATTAATAGATCCGGGCTGGGCCAAACATTATTTAAATAAATTAATTCATTTCTTACATCTTTCCAACGTAACCCCCTAACACCATGCCAAAAGATTTGCAAAGCATGAACCTTAAAACCCAAAGTCTTTTCGAAATTCCGTGCTTCGGCTCTTTTGTAGGCCCAATGAATAAATGAATGGCCTATAATCCAGACCTTGAACCTAGGAAAATCTGAAAAGAAACTTAATTAGTAACTAACTCAGGTCGAATGTAAGACTTATATCTAACACTGTCCCAACGACCCAACCTCTGAACCTCCTCAGAAGAAAAACCCATAGAGTTAGCAGCAGTGGCAGCCCCTATTCTGAAGGAGTGAGATGAGAAATAAAAGCCCGACAAACCAAGGTTTTTTAGACAAGAAGAAAGGACAGAAGAAAATTGATAACGAGTAAGAGGAGACAGGTCATTGTGAATAAAGAATGACCCGTGAAAGAAAGGTCTAAAGGCGATAAAATTTAAATTATTTCGGACCGGGCAGATAGGAATATACCCTGCCCGACCCAACTTAATCATGCGTCCCTTACCAACCTGATCGGTTTTTGATCTTCTGATGCATATAGTGATAGAATCTGAATAAACAAACACATCACTATCTAACAGGATAGCGCATGAAGACTTATTTGAGGCGGAAAACTCACCCACCCGTAAAGCGCCAAAAAATGCCAAAGAAAAAGCTGCGTTAAATAATAAAATTTCATAAGGGGAATAGCATACTGAAGGCAAAGTCTGAATTAATTTAACCAAAAGATCAATAGAAATGGGTCTCCTACCATCTCTAACCAAATGGGAACGCCTAAAACCTTTCAATACCTGACGTACTGTATAGAAAGAAGACAAGGCCGGAAGGTCAAAAAATTTTAGAAAGAAGGAAACCCCGGCCAAAATTTTATGTATAGAAGCTGCACTAAGGTTAGAATGGATTAAAAAAGTAACAAAAGACAGAGCTGTGTAAGCATTACAACTGGCAATACTTAAATTGTATGTAGAGCAGAAACTATCCCATCTCGACCATGCTCGCAGATAGTCCTCCCATGTTCTCAGTGAAACGGAGTTCTTTAAATTGGCGGAGATTAATCCCAAATCAAGCCCCAGAGGAATTCCGGGCATTGGGAGCCAATTGGGTCTGCCTCCGGAGCCAATTCGTGGAACCTGGAAAACTGAAGACGAGATAACGAGTCTGCAATGCTATTGCTTACACCTGGTAAATGTTTAGCCTTAAGCCAAATATTATATTTCATACAATGGAGAACTAAGAAACGAAGCAATTTGATTACAAAATCAGACTTAGAAGATAAACAATTAATCGCGAATAGGACACCTTTATTATCCGTGTGAATTAAAACTCTCCGATTTTTAAACAAATCACACCAAATAACTACCGCCACCACTACTGGGAATAATTCTAACAAGACTAGGTTACGCGCAATCTCAGGAATCCTCCAAGATGTGTGCCACTTTGAAGCACACCAATGACCTGCCAGGAAGGCACCAAAGCCTATAGAACCTGAAGCGTCGGTAAAAAGGCCTAATTCAAAATCGTCTATAAATTCTTTCTGCCATACCGTTGATCCATTAAAACCTAACAAGAACTCATCCCATACCTTTAAATCATCTTTAATGGCTTTTGACATGGTAACATGAGAAAAAGGATTTTTTAAATCCTTTGTAGCCCTAGCAAAACGGCGAGAAAAAATCCTAGCTACCGGAATTACTCTTGCAGCGAAAGCAAACAAGCCTAATAGAGATTGGACATCTTTAAGCAGAACTCTCCGTCTAGATATAAAAGAGGATATTAGCGACCTAATCTTGAAAAGCTTTGATGGAGGCAATCTGAATTCCATGGCATTTGAATCAATGACAATGCCCAAAAATTCCAGACTAGTAGAATCAGAGCAAACAGAACATTCAGGTGGACCTATGAAAAGAAAATCATCTAGATAATGAATATAACCAACACCGGGATGCACCACAGACACTACCCATTGAAGAAAAGAAGAAAAAGCCTCAAAGTAAAAACAAGATAAGGAGAAGCCCATTGGCATACATTTATCAAAATAAAAATTTCCGTTAAAATGAAAACCTAGAGAACTGAAGCCTTGCGGGTGTACTGGAAGTAAACGAAATGCAGACTTAATATCCGCCTTGGCCATTAATGAATTCCTTCCAAAATGCTCAAGGAGAACCAAAGCCTCATCGAAAGAAGCATACGTAACTGAAGCATCGAAATCAGCAACCTCATCATTAAGAGACTCGCCAGCAGGGTATGACAAATGATGTATTAGGCGAAAAGAGCCTGGCTCTTTTTTGGGAACTACGCCCAATGGAGAAATTCTGAAGTTGGAGAAAGGGGGTGAGAAGAACGGACCCGCAATCCTGCCCTCTGTTAGTTCTTTCTCAATTTTAACCCTAACAACCTCTGGGTGTGAAAAGACCGAACGCAAATTGTCCACTAACTTACAACCAGACCCAGAAAAACCAGGGACTAAAAAACCATGCTTGAAGCCGTTATAAAGCAGCTCCGCCATCCTGGTGTTTGGATACATTTCTAGCCAAGGAAGCATGTTTGACAATTTCACAGTTGTCTGTGCCTTTTGAAAACCCATCCCTGGATTGAGGCTGACCTGACATGGCAGAGGCCTTTCGATAACATCTACAAGCCGGGTGTGACCCTGTACAATATGAGCACTCGTGCTTGTATCTACAGTTGGCCAGAAATCTGCATTGTCTTTCATTGAATGCAAAGCAGAAACCTTTGCGAAATGAATTATTAGTAGAGTTGGGTGCTTTGAATTGCACCTGCGGTTTTGGAGGCAACATCAGATTTAACCAAAGGCCAACGTCTTTCACACCCCAACGTAGGGAAGGGTGTACCGCCAGCTTCTGCCTGAAATTCTCATCATAATGAAACCATGAAATACCCCCGAAATGCCTAAAGGCCTCAGCAACAATGTCTAGATGTTGAAATAGCCCAGAACATTTTTCTGGAAATTTTTCACCCATAACTGAAGCGAAAATACAGAATGCTTGCAGCCAATTCTGGAATGTTCTAGGTACTGCTCTCCTTCTATCTTCTTCTGAACGCTCCTCTGATTTCTTATCTAATTTAGAAAGAAATTCTTTAGAAGAAGGCAGGAGGGATAATAAATCAACAAATTCTCCTCTCCAAATTTTCTCCTTAACTGAGGAAGACAAGTGGAAACCTAACGGGGAGATTTCGCACGGAAGCGCCTCTTTCATACAAGCTTCTGCTACTTGACAAGGTGTATTATTACAAGAACTAGGCTGTAAAAGACCACCAGTATTCACTAAAATGCTCTGAGTTCTTAAAGGGTTAAACTGTTTCTCCATAGGAATAGTAACATTACCCTGCGAACGCATAGCGTTCCAGACAGGGCCAACCTTTAAAGCATCCGCAGTGACTGACTGCTGCAATCCAGTACCATCTTGATAAGCACCAATATTTTGTGCACCTGAAGCAAGCAAAGGCTGCACATCTTCCCTTACACCAATAGGGGGAGCAGTACTGATATTCAAATGATTAACAGGATTTTGTAATATCGCTCCAGAATACTGAGCACCTGACACTGCACCAGAATACTGTGCACCTGGCTGCAAATTATAGGAAAAAGTACCAGAAGACTGTACACCTGACAAAGTATTAATAGGAGCACCAGCAGGCTGTGTCTCCTGAGCTGCACCAAATAAATGTGCCCCTTGTAAGGTACCAGAAGGCAGTGCCTCCTGTACAGGGATAGATGTTTGAACTGAAACATTGTTTAATTGCTGTCTATTCTGAAAAGAACTGCCAGCGCTTGCAAACAGAGCCCTGGCAATGAGAGAGGGAGAGGGAGATCCTTGTTCCCCTTCTGACAGGCTAGTAAAAGCATTTGCTAAAGAATTAAGGATAACAATTAAGTCAGGTAAAGAAGAAACAGGATTCTCACCAGGCGGGATATCTGACACAGCATTCTGTCCCAAAGGAGCTGCAGCGCTGGTTTCTGGAATGGAGGATGAGGAGGATAAAGTTGCAGCATCTTTAAGATACCTGGAACGAGAAGTAGAAGTGAAAGAATCTTCCTTAGAATAAGGAACAGCAGGGGCTGCCGACTTTTTCTGCTTCTTTCCTTTTCCTACAGGTGTGCGGGAGTTGCCAGCTGAAGGAGAATTCCTGTGTTCCTCCATAATGTTCGGCATGGGCGTCAAACAGGCAGGGAGAGAAGAAAAAGCAGGAGGGTCTTCAGCTAAGCAGTGCCTCAGCCACTCCTCACCGCCCGAGCTTTCTGCTTTTTCCAGAAGCTGACGAAGGAGAGACTCCATTCTAACTGTACACCTGAGCGCAAACTGGTCCTCTTCAGGTGGCTGTGAAGCTGAGGTAGCGTCCGGCTTATATAAGCAGTCATAGGAGCGAAGAAACAGCCCGCCAAATTCCTCCAATGACGGCTTGTTGCTAAGGGATATTGCACCAATAGCCCTGCTGAGAGAAAGGAGAGAAAATGCACAGGCAAAGAGCCCTCTGCCCTGTCCCATGCGGGCCCCCGGTTAATGCCGGGGACCGAACATTATGTGGAATAACAGATATCAGATAAAATGGTGGTGTGAAAGGTATATATGGTATCCAAAACTGGGTGGATACTGCCTTCCTCAGATGGGGTAATCAGAAAAGGAAGTACAAGAAAAACAGAAATGGAAGGCATGCACACCTAGTGCATTACCAAAGATAATTTAATAATACAAATGTTTTATATAAAAGTAGGTACTCACAAAATGCAACTGACAAATCCCATAAAAACAATGCATGGACATGTACAGAACACAGGGTACAGCTAATGTGTTTCAGGGGTGCATCCCCTTCCTCAGAGCTAGGCTAGGCTCTCCATGCCTGTTTTTTTTTATAGTAATAACGTGTCGTACTGTGTTAATACTGTCTAAAAAAAACAAACACACATATTACACACATATTACGGTCTGATCGTACAATTTCTTTTAAATCTACTGACAAATGTGTAGTGCAAGGGCCTGCCTTGGATACAGATTCATTTGATAGTTTAGCTAGGTCTTCATATTATTAGTAAATCCAAAGTTGGTTGTGCAAAAATGATATGGTCCCATTTTGTCATATATGGTGACACTTAGACAGCAGTCATCAGTGCATTAATGAACCAGTCCCCACATAATCTTTCTACAAACATACAAGTTTACTTCAACCAATCTTTCATGCCTCAAACATGGAAGCATTTATATGGAATGGCACCAGGAATGGAAAATTGATGTATTTGATACAATTTTCAGTTTTCCTGGTGAAAAATCCTGCTTCCATGAATTGGTGCAAGGAAAGGAAAATGACAAGAAGTATCTGATACAAGTAGCAGTGCTGCCAATCAGTGCCCAGCAGTGCTACCTATCAGTGCCACCCATAAGTACCCATCAGTGCAGCCTTTCAGTGCCCATCAGTGCCAACCAGTACCACCCATGAGTGCCCATCAGTGCCGTGTATCAATGCCCATCAGTGCTGCATATCAGTGCCACCCATCAGTGCCGCCTACCAGTGCCCATTAGTGCTGCCTATCAGTGCCACCTCATTGATGCCACCTCATCAGTGCCGCCTTATCAGTGCCCATCTGTTCCGCCTTATCAGTGCCCATCAGTGAAGGAGAAAATGTACTTATTTACAAAATGTTATAACAAAAACAAAAGAAATACTTTTCTTTTTCAAAATGTTAGGTCTTTTTTTATTTGTTTAGCAAAAATAAAAAATGCAGAAGTGATCAAATACCACAAAAAGAATCCTCTATGCGTGGAAACAAAATTATAAAAATTCTGTTTGGGTACAGTGTAGCATGACCACGCAATTGTCATTTAAACAGCGACAGTGCTGAAAGCTGAAAATTGGCTTGGGCAGGAAGGGGGTGTAAGTGTCTGGTATTGAGGTGGATAATGATTTTTTTTTTTCTGAGATTCATTCATGGGTCTTGTTGAAAAAAAAAAAAAACATGAAATGTGGTATAAGTAATTTTTAAAGGCACCATAACAAGCACAAATGTGGGAGTATCGATTTGTAATGGGGCTGTAATGCCAAAATTGTAAATGCAAATTCATCAGTCTTTGTCTCCTGCACCTTACTCCCAGGCTCCAGCCACTTCTGTAGTATGTTCATAATCTCAAACCATCTACGTTAGTATTTCCACACTTTGACACTTTTCTGCAGCATTTCGTATTCTGAATGCATGACTCTTTGTTCATTTCATGGTTATCACTTAAGGCCCCCTACATTGAGTATGTTGACCATTATTGGTGTAGACTGACAAGCAGCTTATTTTAATGGGTTAAATACAGTAGAATCCCCCTTTCTAGGGAAGTAGGAAGACCCAAACCTTGAGGTAGGTAATTGTAAGCAGCAAATGAAAAGCCATGGATTAGTAGCGTTATAAAGCAGTTTTTGAACAATGAAAGCACTGTACATCTATGGGAGAGCCAGGTTTAAAAGATTCCAACTGTGGCAGCTCTGACTTCCAAGGGACAGAAAGAAAGCATCACAAGTGCTCTGCAGGTTAAATGACTCAGCAGGGAAGTCAGGAGCAATTTGGCAGAGTTATTTTAGAATCATGCTATATTGCATCCATTCAGAGGAGTTTTTTTTCTTTCACCCAGGTACCATGTAACAATGTCGCACAGAAGCGAACAGCGGGCACGTACAAATGTTAACTTGTATGATTCAATTCCATCAATTTAGCTCTTCCTACACAATCCCACAACAACGAACACCTAAACAGCTTGGCAAACATTGCTTGCTCCAGCACAGAATAGGGTTCCCATTGTTCTCACAGCCAGGTAGATATATAGGACTTTGTCCAAAATAGCAGCCTGAAAATAACAACAATTTCAGCACATGCTCTCAGAAAAGGATTGTCAGATACTCTTGTGACATGAAGAAAGCAATCAGTTTGGTTTTGTGTGCGGAGATGTATTAGTGGAAGTCAGGTATGATTGGCAGATAGATTTCAGAAAATGATAACGTATTTTGCCATAATTACTTAGAGTTACTGCTGTAATCTCTTTCAAAACACAAGAATTGTGTATTTTTCCCATAAATTACCGTATTTATTGGTGTATAACAGGCACTCCAATTTTAGGAGGGAAGTTTAAGAAAAAAAAACTAACATTTTAAATAAAGAACTTTGAAGTAAAATTAGGGTCACAGCTCATCAATGCGCCCTGCTCAGTGCCCACCAGCAGCCTCTAAATTGCCCATCAATGCACCCTGCTCAGTGCCCATCAGCAGCCTCTAAATTGCCCATCAATGCACCCTGCTCAGTGCCCATCAGCAGCCTCTAAATTACTCATCAATGCACCCTGCTCAGTGCCCATCAGCAGCCTCTAAAATGCCCATCAATACACCCTGCTCAGTGCCCATCAGCAGCCTCTAAATTGCCCATCAATGCACCCTGCTCAGTGCCCATCAGCAGCCTCTAAATTGCCCATCAATGCACCCTGCTCAGTGTCCATCAGCAGCCTCTAAATTGCCCATCAATGCAGCCTGCTCAGTGCCCATCAGCAGCCTCTAAATTGCCCATCAATACACCCTGCTCAGTGCCCATCAGCAGCCTCTAAATTGCCCATCAATACACCCTGCTCAGTGCCCATCAGCAGCCTCTAAATTGCCCATCAATGCACCCTGCTCAGTGCCCATCAGCAGCCTCTAAATTGCCCATCAACACACCCTGCTCAGTGCCCATCTGCAGCCTATAAATTGACCAACAATGCAGCCTGTTCGGTGCCCATCTGCAGCCTCACCTTTCCCATCATTGCAGCCTCGCTAGTGTTGGATTATCCCTGCTGTCTCTGAGTGAAGAGAAGGAGCGAGCGACGCTGAATTACACAGAGCCACGATCTCCTGTGTACCCAGCGCTCCATCACTCACAGCCATGCCTCCCGGCCCTGCTCATATGATAGATAGAACAGTGGCCCAATGAGTTGCCAGGAGGCGTGGTTGTGAGCGATGGAGCATCGGGTACACAGGAGATTACAGCTCTATGTAATTCAGCTGCACTTGCTCATCTTCCTCAGAGACAGCAGGGATCGGTGTATAATGCATACCCACGATTTCCCCCTGATTTTAAGGGGAAAAAAGTGCGTGTTATACGCAAATAAATACAGTATTTGAATGCATAAATCAGCCAATACAAGAACATTTTAAAAAGTGGAGAACATTGGCTCTTTTAGTGAGCTTTCCTTAAAGCTGAATCCAAGACACAAAAACTTTCAATTAAATATACTCCTAAATAGCCACAGAGGATATAAATATAGCCTGTGAGCACCAAATGTCTTTATAAACCCAAATATTACCTTGTAAAGGCAGGGATGTCATCACAATGCTATACAAAGCCTGTGCAGGGAGCAGAGCTATGGGAGGGACCCATCAGGCCCCACCCACTACAGGCTGCCTGCTGGAAACTACAGGAGGGGGTGGATCCAAGACCAGTCACCCTGCACAAGGGAGAGGGTAGAACTATCCAGTCTTCATTACAGGAAGCTCTACAACAGTCACACTGTATTGCACAGATTTGGAAGACATACATGAAGCACACCTAGATTTCAGGTAAGAATATGCATGCTTCTTATATTTTTCTTCCATAATATTTTTTTAAGTAAAAAGCAAACACAATGGTGCAGAAGGAACATAGTAAATACACAGATCAAAAAAGTGTGATCACCGAGATGTCAAGATAGAACAAATTGATAGTGACAAATCCCTATCCAAGTATCTTGGCACAGCCAATTATATACAATCAGATTACACAATACATCTTGTTTGTGCAACATAATAAAAGAGAAAAAAGAAACAATGTAAACATGTAACTATCTTTGCAAATGTCGGTTCCTACAGTAAGTGGAGACCATAACCTACCTATCGATGCTTCTTATATTTAGACAGTTTTTGCTGATCCCGGAGTTCAGCTTTAAAGCCTTAATACAACTTTTATAATTTTCTCCTTTTTTTTGTTGTTGCTATATTAAGTTACTTTTCTTTCTTTTCTTTTATGATTCTTTATTTTGCTTCATCGTGTTGTAAAGGAATCCATAGGAGATGCATAAATAAAATGGTGCAGAACTCACCCAAACGTGATGGAATTTACAAGTCATGGAAATTGGAAGATCTGACTGTCAGTCCAGGATTTGAGTTGCTCCTTTAAAATCAAGTAAAAGTCACCTGAAGACAACAATGACTGGCCAGTTAGCTACTGTTAAAGTTTAATGCACCTATTGTACACACTACCAGTGTTCATGATAGTGGGTGCTACCTTGTGTGCTCTTGCTTGACCTAGGTTTTATTTGCTATGTGTATTACCATGTATGACCTGGTTTGTTCTGATGCTGCGCTCTCCTCGCTGCTGTCTGTGTACCATTAGGACACTGATCTGTACGTGTGAGACTCATATAGACTACGCTCCTGCCTGATCCTCCTGTGTTATTATCACACTCACTGTTGCAACTTGGCCTTTTCTGATCTGCTCCTGCTATGAATCTACCTCATTGCTACTCTACTGACATCTGCAGTGGCACATCACAAGTACCAGCAAGTCTGCTCGGCCTATAAGTCTGTCTGGGGAATGTGCTATTCTTTACTGAACTACCTGTATATTCAGCACATCTGAACTGTTTCACGTATTACCTATTCACCTGCTTGGCACTGACAGGCAGGTGAGAGAATACAGCAGGGTGCTGATCTGTGTCAGACATTTTGTGAACACAGCCAAAACCCACATATGCCCCAGGATTTACATGATTCTATAATTTCTCAGCCATCATCTCAGTTCTGCAGGTATTCGTGATCCCAAGCATGGCAAAGAGGCTATGTTGGGGCTATGTCTTCCTTATATGTCCCCAGTATGTGCTGGAGCCCTGCCAAGAACCTGCCCCAAAGTGGTCCATCTGCAATTTCATTGCTAACAGCACACAAGGTGTGTGCTGGAGCCTTGCCAAAAACCTGCCCCAATGTGGTCCATCTGCAATTTCATTGCTAACAGCACACAAGGTGGGCTTGCATGTGATGTCAGCCACCAATCACTGCATAGGCTGCATAGTCACACAAAGGCTTCCCACCCCATTCCTCCCAACCTCAAACAGACACAGAAAACAACAATGCTATCCCCTACACAAAAATAAAAATTCAGAAAATCAACAAACGTATAAATATACAAATAAACAGAGCTGCATTTCTTCAAGCTTCAGAAAAAGGCATGAATGTTGCTTTTATATAATTAGAAAGACTATACCACGCTCATTCAAAAATATATAACCACATTAAGTGTTAAATACATAAAAAAGTCCCAATAAAGTGCTGGTTCCAAATCAAAAGAGCTTAAAGTGAAAAGTGTTGAAGATGGTGTCTTGAAAAATAAATGACACCCAAAACAACAAGCATGCTCTTCCTCTTTATCCAGATAGTAACACTCTACACTCTACGTCAGAAATGTATGACCTCTTTTCACAAAGAAGGTAAAACTTGCTTGAGGTAAGCATATCACTAGATATATAACTTACATTCGATCCATCAAGCTGGCTAGATAGGGTCATCTCTTGTAAAGTGCTTGTAAAGTGCTCTTGTGCCTTTAAGAAATCATCATTAAGAAGTATCATAGGCATGCAGAAAAATCCAAAAATGCTGGTTTGCCTTCCACCAGCTAAAAATGACGTGTCTCAGAAAGTCCCGCCCAACGTGTTTCGTCAGCAACGTCTGACGTCATCAGGGCTAACAACTTGTGGGTTCCTTTGGGAGGTAGAGATTTCTTAAAGGCACAGGAGCACTTTACAAAAGATGACTCTAGAGGCTTAGGATTCCATTGGTGGATCGAGTATATGTTATATATCTGGTGATGTACTTACCTCAAGCGAGTTTGACCTTCTTCGCAAAAAGAGGTCATACATTTCTGATGAGTGTAGAGTGTTACGATCTGGGTGTGGAAGAAAAGCACTAGTTGTTGTTTTGATTGACATTTAATTTTCAAGACACCATCTTCAACAATTCTCACTTCTGTTCTGATTTGGAACCAGCACTTTATTGGGACTTTTATTGTATTAAACACTTAATATGGTTATATATTTTTGAATGAGTGTGGTATAGTCTTTCCAATTTAAAGTAACTCTCAACTAGCGTCAGAGAGACAGGGTGTTACAAGCTAAATGCAGTGAGGACTGGTGGTGAAGCCAAGGCAGCCAAATCAAAGAATCTAAACTGGATACCAATTCCATAAAACTGAAATCATATGCATGCCCACATAGCGCCAACTAGCATCTGAATCAAAATCAAACTACAAAGATGCATAGTTCCAAGTGATTGATTCAGCTGCAGTGAATGTTTGGTGAATGTCATATTCACTGCTTTATAAATATGTCCTTATGAGGAATGTAGGTATCATATATAGATAAATCCACAGGGGACATTCTTATTGCTCTATTTTCACTTATATTAACATTATCAAGTATACTGGTATTACTACCCATTCCCTTTCCTGTCACCAAGTATACAAAGGATCTTAATTGGTGCCCATGAATAGTTTAATATTGAGCATGGCACACGGTTATATTTCCTTCTTAATTTTGTTTTTGCATGCCGATGTATTATTCATAGTAAAATCATTTTAAAAACCACAAATTAGCCATTCAAAGAATCACAAATACTTGGTCCTAAAGCAGCAAACTCTCCATTACCGACATGCAATTAGCCTGAAATTGTGGCTTGTGAAATTTTTTCAGTATATAAAACAACATGTTATAAAAGAATCTCAAGGACTGGGACTTCACATGAAATGTATACCTTTTTCCTAGTAAAATATCTTCTTTCCTGATTGTCTGGACACACAGCTGTTCGTGAATAAAAATAATTAACAGATTTTCTACAAATCTGATTCATGAATGATGTAAACTGATTCAGATAAGTGGAGTAAACAACTGCATAAAGGGCTTTCAAATAGTCCCTTTGTTGTCAACTGAAGTTTCCTCAATAAATATGACCATAAATTATATGTTTCCAATAAATACAATACAATAAATTTATTATTTTTGAAAAATAATTATTTAAAGACTACAGGACTGTTTCAGAACTGAAGACACCGAAGACGAAAGTAGTTTTTATAAAAAAAATATATTTTCTTATATTTTCTTATAGAAAGTTATCTTCCTGTCCAATAATAATATAGTAGACAGAGAAGAAAACATGAAAACGTAGGATTCATAGAAACTTTTAAATATTGCCTTATTTATCCAAATTCTGCATTACTGTTGAGTTTTTACCACTAATATCAATGATTATTTCTGTCCTAGAGCTGAATACCCTTTACTAAGGTAAATATGAAACATTGTGTATGAATTTAGCAGTCTTTTATTCAGCCAACAGGTTGTTTATAGTGCAGCACCACATTGTGCTAGAACTGTAGATAGTTTCTTTTTTGTCTAAGTGTAGGTACATTTTTGCAGGCTTGGCTGGGTTGGACAGAAATTCAGGGAGAGCTGGATGACTCACAGGCAGCATCAATGAGACCCCCCCCTCCCTACTTCTTGAATGTTCTGGGACCTTCTAGAAGAATAAGAGGGGAGGTAAGGTGGAGCTGCCTGGAGTATTCTGAGGGCCTTGGCCAATTTCCAACTTGGGTTGGCAGGGGCCAGGCTCCCCTCAAATACTCAGGGTCAGCCCAGCTGGGGAGGATAGTTTGGGTCAAAGCTGGACATGCAATGTTAGGCTGTCGTGGCCTTTGAGGGAGCTCCCCAGTCTGGAAGGGGGTGACCTTTGGCCTGGGCTTGGGTGCGGATGGGACCTTCCCAAAATCACGGAGGTGTCCTGGCCAGGAGGCACTGGGAGCAAGGAGAGGAAAGCAGAAGAACACTTCCGGACAAGTGTCCAGGAGCAACAAGAACAGCCAGGGCTGGTGAGTAGGGATGAGCTTCGTGTTCGAGTCGAACGTACGTTCGACTCGAACATTGGCTGTTCGTCCGTTCGGCGAAATCCGAACTCTTGGTCCGTTCGCGTCAAAATTCGTGTGGCGCGCACAGCCCACAATGCACTGCGATGGCGCAGTGCATTGCTGGCTCATGATTGGCCAAGCATGCACTGTGACCCCGCATGCTTGGCCAATCGCAGCGCCAGCAGCGAGGAGAGCCATGATTGGCCACAGGCATCCTGCCTGTGGCCAATCATAGCTCAGGCTGTGTAGTGCACGCCCCACACTATATAAGGCCGCCTTTGAGGCGGCCTCGTGTAGTGTGTTGGCATCTGAAGCAGTGGGTGTTCTGTGTACCTTCAACACAGTACACACCGATCGTTTTTGGCTGATTTCCTATCTTGCTGTTGTGTAGTGGTTATTGTCTGTGCCCTGACCGCAGTATACACCACTATATTCACCTCACCTATATAGCTAGTGATCTATCTTTAATAATAGAGCTTGCAGTCAGTAGTGTTAGGAGATAGTGCGTGCTGTCTGCGTGCTCTGTACCCAGTACATACCGCTATAATCCACCTACATAGCCGTTCTCTATTTGAGCCCAATTGCCATCTGCAGGAGTTATTGGAAGTTGTGTGTGCCTCCAGCACAGCACAGTATACATCTGTATATACCTGTTAAGATCCTCAGGTGGTGAGTCTGACTTAGTGGAAGGGGACCGCTCTTACGGCTCTGGTTCTGGTCTCTCTGGAATGGGAACAGGGAGACCGGAGCACAGCGGGGTAGGAGAGTCCAGCCAGGTGCAGCAGCAGGTACCGGATGGAAGAGGATCCTCAGGAGCAGGAACTCGCAGTGGCAGGCAGGCAGCTGGGAGAAGACTGCAGGCAGGATGGCGGGCTCTTCTGGATGCAAGGCACAGATGCAGGAACGAGCAGGAACTGGCAGAGGTGTCAGGTGTAAGCAGGGGTTCGGCAACGGGTAGACAGTCCAAGAGAGGTCAAACAAGCCGGGGTCAGAGCAGGAGAGGTCAGCAGAGTCAAACGGAGCCAGGTCAGGTATCAGGTAGGTAGCAGATGAATCAACAGGTTTCTTCAGGCACAAGCTGCAGACGAACAGCACAGAATGACTGCAGCTGCTCCTTTAAAAAGGGCCACTGGCGCCAATAGCGCTAACGCGCACTCGTGCGTGCGTATGCCGCACGCACATCCGAACGACGTGCACCCGCTCGTGCTTGGAGACGCGCGTGCCCATGACGACCCGCGGGACGAGCGCGCGTGCGCGAACGGACACCCGATCGTGCAGAACGGGCGAATTCCTGACATTGCCCCCCCACAAGGGGCAACCTCCGGGTGCCCCTAACGACTCTCTTCTCAGGGTGTGCAGTAAAAAAGGCCTGAATTAGTCTATCTGCATGTAAGTTGGCAGCAGGTTCCCAGGAGTTATTCTCTGGACCATAACCCTTCCATTTAATTAAAAACTGACCTTGTCCATGACGTCTTCTAAAATCCAGAATGGCCTCCACCTCATATTCCTCATTGCCGTCGATCAACACTGGATCAGGAGGACCTGTTCCTCTACCGGGAAAAGGATCAGGTACAGCCGGCTTAAGCAGAGCTACATGGAAGACCGGGTGAATTTTCATAGAATCAGGCAAAGACAGTTCATAGGAGACTTCATTGATCCTCCTTTTAACTGGAAACGGACCCAGAAATTTGGGTGCCAACTTTTTAGAAGGGCAGGCTAATTTTAAATTAGAAGTGGAAAGCCATACCTGGTCCCCGACTTGAAGAATCAGTTCTCCCCTTCTTCCTCGATCGAAACTCCTCTTGCTATCCGCCTGAGCCTTGGCTATGGTCTCTTGGAGGATTTGGTTGTTCCGCTGCAGAAAAGATACGGTGTCCTGTACCGCTGGAACGTGGGATTCTGAAAGAATATCAGGGAGAAAGGACAGGTTAAAACCAAAATTAGCGAAAAACGTGGATTGGCCGGTGGTAGCATGGCTGGCATTGTTATAGGCGAACTCCGCCAAAGGTAAGAGGGAGACCCAATCGTCCTGGACAAAGGATGAAAAGCACCTAATGTATTGTTCAAGGGTTTGATTGGTGCGTTCCGTCTGTCCGTTGGTCTGCGGGTGGTAGGCGGAGGACAGGGCCAATTCTATTTTTAGGGCTTCACATAAGGCTCTCCAGAAACGAGAGGTGAATTGCACCCCTCTATCAGAAACAATATTGGAAGGTACCCCGTGAAGCCTGACTACCTCCTTGATGAAGATATGAGCCGTCTCCGATGCGGTGGGTGTTCCCTTCAAGGGTAGGAAATGGGCCATTTTAGACAAACGGTCACAGATCACAAAGATGGCTGTACAGTTCTCAGAAGGGGGAAGTTCCACAATGAAGTCCATCGTAATCATCCGCCAGGGGCGGTCAGGCACGGGAAGTGGTTTCAGCAGACCCCAGGCCCGGTTCCTGGGGACCTTGTTCCGGCTGCACACAGGGCAGGAATTCACATATTTCTTGCAGTACTCCCTCATGCCTGGCCACCAGAAGGAGCGCTGTACCAGCTCCAGAGTCTTGCGGACACCGAAGTGCCCGGCGAGGGGATGATTGTGGAGGAGACTCAAGACCTTTATTCGGACGTCCTCCGGGACAAAGATTAGATTGTCCTTCCAAAGCAGACCTTCTCTGGAAATAAGCGTAACTCCTGGAGGACTGGAGGACACGAGGGAAGCTCTCTTTAACAGAGACAGGAGGTCCGGCTGGACGAGCAGAAAGGTGTTGGCTGGGAGGATGGTATCAGGGGGTGCGATGTCTTTGGGGCTATCGAACATGCGGGAAAGCGCATCTGGCTTTATGTTTCTTGACCCGGGGCGGTAGGTAATATGAAAGCTGAACCGGGAGAAGAAGAGGGCCCAACGGGCCTGCCGAGGTTTCAGACGTTTGGCGGTACGGAGATACTCAAGGTTCTTATGGTCTGTGTAGATAAGTATGGGGTGTACCGCCCCTTCCAGTAGGTATCTCCACTCCTCCAGCGCAGACTTGATGGCGAGTAGCTCTCGGTCCCCCACATCATAATTTCTCTCTGCCGGAGAAAGTTTACGGGAAAAGAACCCCACGGGGTACATCAGGTCATCTTTACCTTGGCGTTGGGACACCACCGCCCCTACTGCTACCTCAGACGCATCCACCTCCAGGATAAAGGGTCTTGATGGATCCGGGTGCCTGAGAACGGGAGCAGAGGTGAACAGACTCTTGAGCCTCTGGAAGGCGGCCTGCGCTTCGGGTCCCCAATGAAAGCGTGTATTCTGTTTGGTGAGCTGAGTGATGGGAGCGATGATGGCCGAGAACCCCTTAATGAATCTCCTATAAAAATTAGCGAAACCCACAAAGCACTGGATTCCCTTCTTATCAGTGGGAGCTGGCCATTCGAGTACAGCAGAGACCTTTTGCAGGTCCATTTTGATGCCTGCTGGAGAGATTTCTAGGCCGAGAAATTGGATACACTGCTGCTCAAATTTACATTTCTCGGCCTTAGCGTAAAGTCCGTGTTGCCGGAGCCGGAGTAACACTCTGCTGACATGCCCACGATGCTGTTCTAGGGACCCAGAAAAGATGAGAATATCGTCCAGGTATACAATGACGAAGATGTCCAGAAAGTCTCGGAAAACATCATTAATCAGGTGCTGGAAAGTGGCCGGGGCATTGCAAAGTCCAAAGGGCATTACTAAGTACTCGTAATGCCCAAAACGAGTCCGAAACGCAGTTTTCCACTCGTCGCCTGCTCGTATTCTGACCAGATTGTAGGCTCCCCGCAAGTCCAA
Organism: Lithobates pipiens; assembly: GCF_037356315.1. NCBI lineage: Eukaryota > Metazoa > Chordata > Amphibia > Anura > Ranidae > Lithobates > Lithobates pipiens. Next base: position 120,496,529 of record NW_027507764.1, read on the forward strand.
CTTAGTAAAAATAGAGGCTGACCTTAATTTTTGAAAAAGCTTCGGAATCAGTGGTAAGGGATAACGGTTCTTAATCGTGATCCGATTTAACTCCCGGTAGTCCACACAGGGCCGAAGGGTCTGATCTTTTTTTGTAACAAAGAATATTCCGGCACCGGCAGGAGATGTGGAATGACGGATGAACCCCTTCTTAAGGTTTTCGGTGATGTAGACCTTTAGGGCCTCCTGCTCTTTCTCGGACAAGGGGAAGACACGTCCGAATGGGATCTCTGCCCCAGGAAGGAGCTCGATAGGACAATCGTAGGGGCGATGTGGGGGAATAGAATCAGCCCCCCGTTTACTGAAAACATCCAGAAACTCTTGGTAGGATTCTGGAACTAACTGACACAAGTCCTGGTCTGGATCCAGACAGAGGAGTGTTCTGGGTTGTACCGGAGCTCCGGGCAAACAGTGATCTTGGCAGTAAGAGGAGAGGAACCTCACTTCCCCGGAAGACCAGTCGATGGAGGGGTTATGTGCCTGAAGCCACGGAATACCCAAGATCACAGGAAAGAGTGGTGATGAGATAACGTCCAGGGTTAGCAGTTCAGTATGTTGGCAGGAAGTGGTAGTGGGTAGCGGAAGAGTTTCCTGGGTAACTCGGCCAGACTTAATTTGCGAACCATCAGCCAGGAAGATGGAAAGTTCATGGGGTTTCTTCCGAAGGGGGATGGAGTGCAGACTGGTGAATGCAGCGTCGATGAAGCAGCCGCAGGCCCCTGAGTCAAGGATAGCGCTGACGTGAATCATTCTTCCCTGCAGCTGGAATGAGAGCAGAAGAGCGACATGGAACGAGTTGGAAGGCAGGGTTACAGGGTTGTGAGATACAGAAGAAAGGCACTTATGTGTCTTAACAGGGCAGTTGATCACGTAATGTCCAGGGCCACCGCAGTATAGGCATAAGTTCATCTGCCGGCGGCGGGCTCGCTCTTCAGGTGACAGAGTAGGCCGGAGTAACCCGAGCTGCATGGGTTCTTCAGATGCTAGGGCGGCACTGGCAGGTCTCCCTTGAGAGGATGGTATGAAGAAGGGTGCTGAGGAAGGGGTCCTGGCGGACATCTAAGCTGGTCTTTGGGATTGGGTGGAGCGTTCTGCCCTACGCTCACGGAGCCTCCTATCAATCCGAATGGCCGAAGTGATTAAATCCTCCAAGGAATCCGGGGTTCCAACACGGGCCAACTCATCTTTGAGGCCCTCGGACAGGCCCAAGCGGAATTGGTGTCTCAGGGCCGCCTCGTTCCACTGGGTATCTGCGCTCCAGCGTCTAAAGTCTGATACATAGTCCTCTGCCGACCTCCGGCCCTGCTGGAGCGCAGTTAATGCAGATTCTGCGGTAGCGGACCGCTGGGGGTCCTCGTAGAGCTGGGCCATTCCCTCAAGAAAGGTAGCAAGGGTTTGGGTGAGAGGACTGTCATTTTCCAGGAGGTGATGGGCCCAGGACTGGGGCTCTCCTTGCAGAAGGGAGATAACGAATCCCACTTTAGTAGCCTCCAGGGAAAAAGTCCTAGGCTGTAGAGCAAAGTAAAGTTGGCAGGCGTTACGGAAGGCCCGGAACTTGGAGCGGTCCCCAGAAAACCTCTCAGGAATGGGGACCCTAGGTTCAGATGGAAGCGTCATCACGGTTGGTTGGATGGCAGGCTGAACAGGAGGAGGCTGGGGAGCGGTGATAGGAGGACCGGAGGTAGATAGCTGTTGCACACGTTCCTCCAGCCTGGAGTAACCATCCTGAAGGGACTTCACTGCTTGAGTCAGGGCCGCAAGATGCGAGCAGATCTCCTTCATGGCGGAGGCCCCTTCCGCAGACTCAGACATTATGGCTGTTCGTACTGTTAAGATCCTCAGGTGGTGAGTCTGACTTAGTGGAAGGGGACCGCTCTTACGGCTCTGGTTCTGGTCTCTCTGGAATGGGAACAGGGAGACCGGAGCACAGCGGGGTAGGAGAGTCCAGCCAGGTGCAGCAGCAGGTACCGGATGGAAGAGGATCCTCAGGAGCAGGAACTCGCAGTGGCAGGCAGGCAGCTGGGAGAAGACTGCAGGCAGGATGGCGGGCTCTTCTGGATGCAAGGCACAGATGCAGGAACGAGCAGGAACTGGCAGAGGTGTCAGGTGTAAGCAGGGGTTCGGCAACGGGTAGACAGTCCAAGAGAGGTCAAACAAGCCGGGGTCAGAGCAGGAGAGGTCAGCAGAGTCAAACGGAGCCAGGTCAGGTATCAGGTAGGTAGCAGATGAATCAACAGGTTTCTTCAGGCACAAGCTGCAGACGAACAGCACAGAATGACTGCAGCTGCTCCTTTAAAAAGGGCCACTGGCGCCAATAGCGCTAACGCGCACTCGTGCGTGCGTATGCCGCGCGCACATCCGAACGACGTGCACCCGCTCGTGCTTGGAGACGCGCGTGCCCACGACGACCCGCGGGACGAGCGCGCGTGCGCGAACGGACACCCGATCGTGCAGAACGGGCGAATTCCTGACAATACCCCTTTATCTCTGCTGTTTTCTGGTTATTGTCTGCGTGCCCTGACCGCAGTATACACCGTGATATTCACCTCACCTATATAGCTAGTGATCCATCTTTAATAATAGAGCTTGCAGTCAGTAGTGTTAGGAGATAGTGCGTGCTGTTTGCGTGCTCTGTACCCAGTACATACCGCTATAATCCACCTACATAGCTGTTCTCTATTTGAGCCCAATTGCCATCTGCAGGAGTTATTGGAAGTTGTGTGTGCCTCCAGCACAGCACAGTATACATCTGTATATACCCCTTTATCTCTGGTGTTTTCTGGTTATTGTCTGCGTGCCCTGACCACAGTATACACCGCGATATTCACCTCACCTATATAGCTAGTGGTCCATCTTTAATAATAGAGCTTGCAGTCAGTAGTGTTAGGAGATAGTGCGTGCTGTCTGCGTGCTCTGTACCCAGTACATACCGCTATAATCCACCTACATAGCTGATCTCTATTTGAGCCCAATTGCAATCTGCAGGAGTTATTGGAAGTTGTGTGTGCCTCCAGCACAGCACAGTATACATCTGTATATACCCCTTTATCTCTGCTGTTCTATAAAAAAGGCATCTGCAGGAGTTAGTGGGTGTTGTGTGCCTCCAGCACAATATAAACTACCCAACTACTGTTTTACCCAACTCCCTTCAGGCCATTACCATGTCTGGAAGGCCAGCAAGGAGAGGCAGACAGGCGCGAGCCGATAAAAGAGGGCAAGCAGGCTCTGTGTCTAGAGACAACAGTGCTGGTCGTGGACACGGTGCATTGTCATCAGCACGTGGCCATGGGACATGCTTGTCCTTCTTTTCTGCAGCTGGACATGTTGAACCGCAACATGCCAACGACTTGGTAGAGTGGATGACCAAGCCCTCTTCATCCTCCTCATCCTCTCTCACCCAGTCTCAGGGTAGTAGCAAAGCAGCTGCCAACGCATCGTCTTTCCTCCTCTCAATGTCATCATCAGTGACTCCTTCCCTAGACCCACCACGTCCTCCTGAGGAGTCTCCTGAACTCTTTGAGCACAGTGTTGGGTACATGCTCCAGGAGGATGCCCAGTGTTTGGTGGGCTCTGATGATGACACTCAGCTAGAGGAAGGCAGTAGCGTGAGCGCAGAGAGAGGGGATGCTCAAGAAGGACAGCAATCTGGCAGTCATGTTCCACAAGCTGCAGCATACTGCCAGGTTTGCTACAGCGATGAAGAGGGAGGGGATGATGAGGGCACTGACTCCACGTGGGTGCCTGGAAGGAGGGAGGAGGAGGAGGAGGAGGCACATGTCCAACGAGGCAGGATGCCCTCCGGGGGCCAGCTTAGGGGCAGCACACCGACTGAATTACACCGCAGAGCTCCGCCTGCGCAGAGCGCTTCCTCTGCACGTTATTCTAAAAGTTCTTTGGTGTGGGCCTTTTTTGAGACGAGTGCATCAGATCGCACCGCTGCTATTTGCAACATATGTCTCAAGCGTATCTCACGTGGCCAAAACATCAGCCGCTTGGGCACCACATGCTTGACCAGACATATGTTGACCTGCCATGCAGCTCGTTGGCAAGCGTACCTCAAAGACCCACACCAAAGAACAAATCGGACCTCTCCTTGCTCCTCATCAGCTGGCATCTCCAACCCCACTAGACCTTCAGTCCTCTCTGAAACCTGCTCTGAGAGGAATGAAGGGGTAGAATTAGGTGTGTCACAGCCAAGTGCTTCCGGGAACTCTGCTAGTGGTACACCCACGTCCGATTATAGCAGGCAAATGTCCCTGCCCCAGCTGCTGGACCGGCGGAAGAAGTTTACTCCCAGCCATCCACATGCCCAGCGGTTGAATGCTAGCTTGGCTAAATTGCTAGCACTTCAACTGCTGCCTTTTCAGTTGGTAGACTCGGCCCCCTTCCGTGAGTTTGTGCAATGTGCGGTTCCTCAGTGGCAGATCCCCAAACGCCACTTTTTCTCACGGAAGGCGATTCCGGCTCTCTACCAGCATGTGGAAGGCAATGTCCTTGCCTCGCTGGACAGGGCGGTCAGCGGTAAGGTGCATATTACCGCTGACTCATGGTCCAGCAGGCATGGACAGGGACGTTACCTGTCTTTCACGGCCCATTGGGTCACTCTTCTGGCTGCTGGGAAGGATGCAGGACAAGGTGCAGTAGTGTTGGAGGTTGTTCCGCCACCACGCCTCCAAAATGCTACTATTGGTTGTGACACACCTCTCTCCTCCACCCCCTCCTCTTCTTCTTCATCCATGGCCTCTTCCAGTGCTCTGTCCTCAGAACCAGCGGTGCTCCGTAGGCGTTCCAGGGGCTACGCAAGTACGCAGGCAAAACGATGCCATGCCGTGCTTGCGCTGGTTTGTTTGGGGGACAGGAGCCACACTGGGGTGGATGTTTTGTCAGCTCTGCAGGGGCAGGCCGAGAGGTGGTTGACGCCACTCCAGCTTAAGCCAGGAATGGTGGTTTGCGACAATGGCACCAACCTCCTCTCCGCCCTCCGACAGGGACAACTGACCCATGTGCCCTGTGTAGCTCACGTCCTTAACCTGGTGGTGCAGCGGTTCTTGGGCAGGTACCCTGGCTTACATGATGTCCTGAAGCAGGCCAGGAAAGTCTGTGTGCATTTCCGCCGATCATTTAATGCCTGTGCTCGGCTGGCTGAGCTCCAAAAGGAGTTGAACCTGCCCAAGAACCGCCTTATATGTGACATGCCCACCAGATGGAACTCAACATTGGCCATGCTGCAGCGGCTGCACACGCAGCAGAGGGCCATCAATGAGTACCTGTGCGACTACGGCACCAGGACAGGGTCAGGGGAGCTTGTTTTTTTCTCACCACGCCAGTGGGGCATGATCAGGGATGCATGCACTGTCCTGTCACCGTTTGAGGAGGCCACAAGGATGGTGAGCAGTGACAGTGCATGCATCAGTGACACTGTACCTCTTGTCCACCTCTTGGAGCATACGCTGCGTGGAATAATGGACAGGGCACTTGAGGCAGAACAGAGGCAGGAAGAGGAGGACTTCCTTGCCTCTCAAGGCCCCCTTTATCCAGACAGTGTTCCTGCTGTGCCACCCATCACACAGGAAGAGGATGAGGAGGAGGAAGAGGAGGAGGAGGATGATTGTTTCAGCATGGAGGTGGAGGCTGGCACTCAGCATCAGCATCAGCAGCAGCAGCAGCAGTCTTATAGGGATGATTTACAGTCCCAAGAAACACGTGGACTTGTACGTGGCTGGGAGGAGGTAGCTGCGGATCATGTTGTCCTTAGTGACCCAGAGGACTCCGGACCTAATGCCTCAGCTAACCTACGCTGCATGGCCTCCCTGATCCTGCAAAGCCTGCGGAAGGATCCTCGTATTCTTCGGATCAAGGAGAGGGACCATTACTGGCTGGCCACTCTCCTTGATCCACGGTACAAGGGTAAGGTTGCCGACCTTATCTTGCCATCGCAGAGGGAGCAGAGGATGAGACATCTCCGGGAGGCCTTGCAGAAAGCTCTGTGCAACGCGTTCCCAGAGACTGGGAGGTTACAAACTCCTGGTCCTGGACAACGTGTTGCTGAGGCATCGGTCAGAAGGAGCGGTGGAGAAGGTGGCCGTCTGACTGATGCTTTCAGACAATTTTTTAGTCCGCAGCCCCAAGGTATGATTGGTTCCAGCACCCATCGCCAGCGTCTAATTTACATGGTGCAGGAATACCTAGGGGCAAGGTCAGACTTGGACACCTTTCCCACCGAAAATCCTGTGGCTTACTGGGTCTTGAGGATGGATCACTGGCCAGAGCTTGCACAGTATGCAATTGAGCTACTGGCCTGTCCTGCATCCAGCGTTCTTTCGGAACGCACCTTCAGTGCTGCTGGTGGCTTTGTTACCGATCACAGGGTGCGCCTGTCCACCGTATCAGTTGATCGACTGACCTTCATCAAGATGAATCAGTCTTGGATCACCCACAGCTACCAAGCACCTGAAGCTGATGTAACCGAATAATTTTTTTTGAAATACCACATCCCTTCAAGACTGCCTATGCTGATGCTGAGTGACTGTCCTGTTATGTTGATTGTCTATCCTCTTCCTCCTCCGCTGATATGTTGGAAGAACATTTTTGGTTCTGGGTGATGCCAGCAGCCCAATTTTTCTGCCCCTGTTTAACAGGGGCGTTTAATTACAATTTTTGATGCAATGCTTTGCAGCAGGGCTAATTCCTGCAATAAAACTAGAGTATATGGCAGAGGTTGCAGTGTGGTGGCACCAGCACCAGTGCCTAAGGCCCAATTTTTCTGCCCCTGTTTAACAGGGGCGTTTAATTACAATTTTGATGCAATGCTTTGCAGAAGGGCTAATTCCTGCAATAAAACTAGAGTATATGGCAGAGGTTGCAGTGTGGTGGCACCAGCAGCAGTGCCTAAGGCCAGATTTTTCTGCCCCTGTTTAACAAGGACATGTAATTACAATTCTTGATATAATATTTCACAGGAGGGCCCCTTCCTGTGCCCACCCAGAGTAACGGTGAGGACTTATAGTGTTGTGGCACCAGCACCACAACCACCAAAGGTCAATTTTTCTACCACTGTTCAACAATGGCATGTAATTACAATTCTTGATATAATTGTTCACAGCAGGGCGCTCCAGCGCCCACCAAGAGTCACTTTGAGGGCTTACAATGTTGTGGCAAAACCAACACCTTGTTCCGCCATTTCTGCAGAGCATATAGGGCAGGCCCCTACTTTCAAACATCCAACTTACAAACATCTCCTACTTGCAAATGCAAGGAGACAGCAGCAAGTGAGATGAAAAAAGATGGACGACAAAACAAATTATACAGGGGTGATAACCCTTCCCTATGTTTTCCAAAAAGCTTAAAAATTGTTTTTTTGACTGGAGCTACACTTTAAAAATGTACCAGTTGAAAATTACAAACAGATTCAACTTAACACAACAAACCTACACAGTCCCTGTCTTGTTTGCACCGCCTGTATACTGCTGTTCTGAGTATATAGGGCCTGGGGGCCACACGCATTTCCTTTTTTTAATATGGGTACATGGTTCCCCTTAATATGCGTACAAGACCCAAATAGGCTGGTAATGGGCAGGGAGGGCTACCCATGCCATTTTTCTCAATGATTTTCAACCATATTGCAGGAACCAGATATAACATTAAAACCGCAAGCAGTTTTAAATGGTGTTATTTCCGTTTAATGTCATTTTGTGCAGGGACTGTTCTAAACACGGGAAACACGTGGCACTTCACAGGCATACTACAGACACCCCCCAGGCACCATATTTAAAGGAATATTTCACTTTTTTTTTCACTTTAATCGTCATTAAAATCAGTGCTCCCGCCAAAACGGCCGTTTTTAAAACTTTATTTTGCATTGACCCATGTCCCCTGAGGCAGGAGACAGGTCCCCAAACCCTTTTTAGGACAATATCTTGCATATTAGCCGTTAAAATTAGCACTTTCCATTTCGAACGTTCGAGTCCCATAGACTTCAATGGGGTTCTAACGTTCGTAACGAACGTGGGGTCCGTTCGAAAGTTCTGGTACGAACCGAACCGGGGGGTGTTCGGCTCATCCCTACTGGTGAGTGACACACAGTCAGAAGTACTGGAAGGCATGCCTGAGAGGACTGTAATGGAGCAGTCTGGGATGGGTGCAAAACCAGTCAGGGGGACTGGGGTGGTACGGGCAGTAGAAGGGGCAGCTGTCGCCAGGAGGGCTGGCAGTGCCTGAAGAGGTGGTACTGGGAGCAGTAGCCACATGTAGAACAGCTAGCACCAAGGACTACCATATTTTTACTACACCATAGGGCCCGTGGTCCCAGCCTGCAAAGGGCATTTGCTGCAGGCTCGGGTCCCCACATCAATGCTAGCTGGTCCTGGGAATGATAGTCTGCAAGCAAGTGTATGTGCTGGAGGCTGTGAATAATTTGTATATACTGGAGTGTATATAGTTCAGTCCCTAAGTATATTTCTGCAATCAAGTGGGCATCCCATATGTACCCCATCCCCATCCTAGTTTAATTCCCCTAATAAAACAAAAAATAAACAAAGTTCAAGGACTTCTTCTTGACTCGGTGTGTTTGGAAATTCATATGCCTGGCTGTGCAGGGTGGGAGACAAACCACATTCACCAGCGGTCCCTATGGAGGTAGCCCTGCAATAGAAATCAATAAAGCCTTATTTACGGATGTATGTGAAAAAGAACTGGCTCATGCCCATCGGATGGTTCTGTCTGTGGGTTCAGTCAGACAAGGTTTGTAAAAATTCAGCAACTTCTGCTAGTCCCCAGTGCTTTGAGAATCCTTTGGTGTGCTTTAATTTTTGGTTTGTATAACAAACAAATATATGAAAGAGAGAGAGAGAGACCTAAAGAGCAATTTATAAAACATGTAGCATCCCTCCTATATGGGGAGAAAGAGTGGGCTCACCTCCAGCAGTGAGAAGGTTAGTATTTACCTCAGGGTGGATCCAGGGCCAGAGAGAGAGTTATACAACAAGGAAGGGCGCCAGTCACTTTTGAATTTTGAAGATTCATTGCTCCGAATCAGATTGAGAGAGGGTTAGGTCTCCAGTAGCAACCAGGCTTCCAGACTCCATTGCTTCAAAGCAGTGCCAGGATTCTGTAAGAGCAAACACTTAGTTCCCTTCTGGAGACATCCATTGGGCTAAAGAAGAGCCTGGACTCTCTGAGGGCAGCAACCATTATCCCTCCAGCAGACATCAATCAGGTACTTCTACATCAAAGTGCTCCCTTCTTAACCAGGCAGGGCACTCAGCTAAACCTGTGTTAGGCCTGTAAGACTTGCCGAGCCCCATAACTATAGTATAGGGTACTGCAGCAACTCTGAAACATAAGGGAAACACCTAATGATATGCTAAAAACTGACCCAGCTACATATCTTTTGGTGATGCCCGAAACGTACAAACTTTTGGAAAGTGGTGCGTGAGACAAGTCAACAATTCACGGCCCAGCCCCTCACAGACGACCCAGCTCTCTATCTCTTGCATGCCTCCGATGTACCTGACAGGAAATACCAGAAATCAGTGATCCGCCACCTATTTGATGCGGCTAAGGCCTGCATACCACTCCACTGGAAATCGTCCCTCCCGCCGACCATTGACCTCTGGCTTGGTAAAGTGGAGGACATCAGGAAAATGGAGGATCTTATCCTCACAGCGCAAAATAGAGAGGAGACCTTCAATAAAACCTGGCAGGGCTGGACTGCGTTCATATACTCGGCTGAGGGCCAGGTCCTGAGACGGGTGGACACAGACGGGTGATACCGCATGCAGTGTCCAGGATACATTGAGCCTGGGGGCCATAGAGATAGGCCCCGCATCTGTAATTCAGATTGGTCATCTGCGCACTCCATGATTGTGTAACACACCTTGCTTCCCCCTTCAACCCCCCCCCCCCTTTTTTTTTTCTTTTCACTCCCTCCCCCTTTATACCTCATACTTGATATACCCCCCTTCCTTCTCTTCGCCCCTCTGTTCTTCCTCCTCCATTGCTTCACCTTTCCCCCCGTACACTGGAAGTGGTATCAATATATATACCTAGTTAGTTAAAAAGAAACTGGGAAGTGAGACCACAAGATGATGTGAATTCCCAACTCCACATACTGCTGTTTATTTTTCTTAGATAATGCTAGCATGGTATTGATGTTGTATTTCACGTATTGCCCCGCTATCTGTAAGCTTTGTGGAAAGTTTGTAACCTGTTGGTCTATGTGGACCCATTTCTTGATATAAATAAAAATAAAAATAAAATAAAACTGACCCAGGAAGGTTACCATCCAGGAAAGATAAATGTAGACACCCACTAAAGTACAGGGTGGCTACAATATAAACAATTCCCCAAATAATTATACATTTAATTTTAAATATAAAAAAAAATAAAAATTCTCTCAAACCAAGCCTGCCAACAAAATACACCTTCTGCAGCTTTAATATACCCAGAGAGCTTTAATGAAGAAAGGCAGAAGACACCCTTTGCAGATGTGATCAACCGAAAGGAAAGGGACTTGACAGATATTGCAAATCTGCCACCTGTGCGAATAAATGATTTTGATATTTAATAAATAATTTAAGTTATAAAGATACTTTGTGATGTTCGAATCACTACTAAGTACAGTTAACACAAACAACAGCAGTTTTCAGCCAAGCAAGTTCTCTTCAATGTGTTTGATGTTTGGAAGCTCAGTAATGAAAATTGTAACAGCAATAATCAAACACTGTTTAATTTATATTGCCCCTTCTATTTCTGTATGTGGATGATGGCACTGTAATTATTCTAATAAAAAAGAAAACATCTAAGTACCTTTTCCCTAATTGATATACAGCTGTCAAATGCCAAAGATCTTCCGCAGCCTGTCTGCAGAAAAACATAAGCAGGAGGAGCTTCCAGTCCTTTGCTGCTGATCACATGTTAAAAAAAAATATATCCTTTGGAATAAGGAGTAAAAATAATTAATTTTAATAAACTGTTTTAAATTGTCATACAAATACAGTATATATTTGAAATGAAATCTTTATTATTTTTTGGCAATAACATGGTGTGGATGGATTTCTGATAGTCACAGGCTATGTCACACCCCTCCAGCCTGTGTCTTAGAATAACAGGGAGGTGAAGAATCCATCAATCTACATGTAATATCCCACCCCCATTGTGTTTAGCTGGTTAGTGGGCATGGAGGAGAAGTGGGGAGTCAGAGGGGAGTGGGCTGTTATTTACCACTATGTAAACACCCACATGTGTGACTCTATCATTCAGTCACATTGCTGCTCAGATGGGATAGGGAGGAAATGCATAGCATAGAAACTCACTGAAAACTGAGCACGTGCAAAGCTGCCAACACTGCTCTGCAAAACCCCCAGCTTCATTGGGGACATGGACAGAAGTTGGAGAGAGAAAAAAACAGAATCAATCAGATTTTTTGGAGTATACAGAAAACAAATCTCATAATGACTGAGTATGAACAGCATGTGAAACATCATTTATTGATAATTTTTTTCTTTTCTGATGTGGGTCAGTACAAATACAGCAGCTGCTGACTTTCAATAATCAGACACTTACCTGTCCCAGGGTCCACCGATGGGGCGCCGGCATTGTCACTGTGGGCTTCACAGCCGGGCACGCACTGCGCATGTGCGAGCCACGCTGCGCGCTGTGACTGGCCTGGGCAACCATCTGGGACCTGTGAGATGTCCCAGATGATTGCAGAGAGGGAGGGGGTAGAGGTAAACTTACTTCCAGCGCCGTGGTGCATTGGGAGGAAGTGGGAGCTGGAACCCTCTAAAAATAGGGTTTCCGCCTCCCCCCACAAAATGACATGCCAAATGTAGCATGTCAGGGGGTCACCTTCCCTTAAAGCGGAAGTTCCATCTTTGGGTGGAACTCCGCTTTAAATTGGTGAGAATGTCCATTAGTTCATTTAGTAGCAAAGTCGTTTGGATCCCAAACTGGGCTCCCACAACGGGGGCGGGGGGGGGGGGGTGGGGGGTAGGAAAGGGTGAAGTAGCAAACTGGAGATTAGCACTGTGGCATGCTGGGAATATACACTGAGCTGTCCAAGCACGTAAGTTTGTTTTATTGCAGAAGAGACCTTGCATGTCTCTTCTGCAATAAAGGACCCGTCTGCTCACAATATATTGTTTTCTATTTCTTTTTTTAAAGGAGCATGATAATCCCTACAGAAGGGCCTCCTTTCTCTATAATTTCTCTAAAATGTCTCTATAATAAAACAATAAAAAACACCTTTTAACTGCTTCAGCCCCGGAAAATTTTCCCCCCTTCCTGACCAGAGCACTTTTTACAATTTGGCACTGCGCCACTTTAACTGACAATTGCAGACGTTCGATACTGTATGCAAACAAAATTTGCATCTTTTTTTTCCCACAAATAGAGCTTTCTTTTGGTGGTATTTGATTACTTCTGCAGTTTTCATTTTTTGCACTATAAACAAAATAAAGAATGACAATTTTGAAAAATAAAACAATATTTTTTACTTTTTACTATAATAAATATCCCCAAAAGTTTTTCTTTAACCAGTTCCCGACCAGCACACGCCGATGTACGTCGGCAGAATGGCATGGGCAGGCATATTGGCGTACAGGTACGTCCAATCTTTAATGCCGCCCTGCCATCGCGAGCGCGCCGACAGCAGCGCGCTCGCATGCTGGTCGGGACCCCCGTGAGTCTGGACGCGGGTCCCGCGGACTCGATCGCTGCGTGTTATTGGAGCAGAGATCAGTGTTCACTAAATGAAAGCCCAGCCCCCAACAGTTAGTAACACACCCCTAGGAACACTTAACCCCTACACTGCCCCCCACTGGTTAACACCTTCACTGCCAGTGTCATTTACACAGGAATTACTGCATTTGTATAGCAGTGATTGCTGTATAAATGACAATGGTCCCAAAAATGTGTCAAAAATGTCTGATGTGTCTGCCATAATGTTGTAGTCACAATAAAAATCTCTGGTCGCTGCCATTACAAGTAAAAAAAAATTATTATTAAATATGCCATAAAACTATCCCCTATTTTGTAAACGATATAACTTTTGCACAAACCAATCAATAATCGCTTATTGCGATATTTTTTTTACCAAATATATATAGAAGAATACGCCTAAACTGAGGGAAAAATGTATTTATTATAACAAAAAGTAAAAAATAATGCGTTTTTTCCAAAATTGTCGCTCTATTTTTGTTTATAGCGCAAAAAATAAAAACCGCAGGGGTGATCAAATACCACCAAAAGAAAGCTCTATTTGTGGGAAAAAAAGGATGTAAATTTTGTTTGGGAACCACGTCGCACGACCGCGCAATTGTCAGTTAAAGCGATGCAGTGCCGAATTGCAAAAAGTGGTCTGGTCTTTGGCCAGCAAAATGGTCCAGGGCTGAAGTGGTTAAAAACAAATTTCTCAGTTTAGGCCAATATATATTCTTCTACATATTTTTGGTAAAAAAAATCACAATAAGTTTATATTGATTGGTTTGCACAAAAGTTATAGCATCTGCAAACTATGGAAAAGATTTATGGCAGTTTTTTTTTTTTTTTACTAGTAATGGCGGTGATCTGCGATTTTTAGCAGTACTGCAACATTGTGACGGACAGATCGGAGACTTTTGACACTTTTTTGGGACCATTGGTATTTATACAGCTATCGGTGCTATAAAAATGCGCTGATTATTGTGTTCATGATCAAGGGGTTAAATGTGTGTTCCCTCAGCATGTTCTAACTGTGTGGGGATGGGAGTGACAAGGAGAGGAGCCATATCTTTTTTCCTACTTAGAAGAAAGAAATTATATGGCTCCTCTCCTCTGACAGCACAGGGATTAGTGTGTTTACACACACAAATCCCCGTGCTGGGGCTCGTGCACGCGATCACGCGTGGCTGACGACGATTGTGCCCACCGGCTAAGTGCATCGCGCTCTATGGTGGCCGAAAAAGGGGCATGACGTTCCCGTACGGGATTTCGTCCAGGAATGCCATTGTGCCGCAGTACTGTATATCTGCTTGACACGGTCAGCAAGTAGTTAAAGCTGGGCACAAAAACGTCCTTTTAAATATATTTCTCAATAGGCCACAAGGAATATAAATGAACTTTTTGAGCACCAAATGCCTTTGCAAACCTAGATATTACCTTGTAAAAGTTGCAGTGACTGTGCGGCACATAGTCTGCACAGAGAGTAGAGCTGTGGGAGGGACCCATCAGACCCCACCCACTACATGCTGCCTGTGAAAACTAGAGGAGGGGGAGGAGACAAGACTGGTGACCCTGCACAAGGAGAGCTCAGGAATCTCCTGCACAGGGACAATGTTTCACACTGGATCTCTGCACAGATTTTGGAAGAAATACACAAAGCACACCAAGATTCAGATAAGAATAACTATGTCTTTTGTATTTAGATCATATTTCCTTATCCTTGAGATCAGCTTTAATGCTGTGTGTATTTTTTACGAACCACTAAATGCATTTTAAATGTAATGAATGTAAGAATCTGAAATGGTCTTGATGCCATCCTCTTGTAATCTTTTATAAACAGCACCAATGCTGGGATAAGGTGGGCAGCCCTAAAAGCCAATCAGGATCTGCTGCAGTGTACATGTGTAAGTTGAGGGTGTGTTCTCTACCAAGATGACCTGCTTACGTAGGATGAGCCTTCTTGTGCCAAGATATTGGCTGTGTTGTCTATATTTTGTGACATGGGGGATCATTAGCTCAGTGGTAGACGCATTGTTTAGTGAAGTCCATGTCAGATGGAACTGTTTTTAAAGGCTTGGTTGTCCTCTTTTATTAAAAGGAAAACAAAAGTTCACACATATGAATTTCCCACGCAGGGGGTTTCAGCTTCAAACAAAATCCAAATGAAAATGCTAGCCCACCTGGCTACTCCTCAGCAGCACTGGTGCTTTAGATACTGGTCCCTCAGACCACCAGCTCTTCCAGGCACACTGCTTGGAGTTTCTTGGATGCATACAGCCTTGATGTCCTTAACGCACACAGCGATACATACAGGGTGTGACCACATATTAACACTAAAACTACTATTAGATTGTAAGCTCTTCTGAGCAGGGCCCTCTTAATCCTCTTGTATTTTATTGTATTGTAACTGTATTGTCTCCTTTTTATATTGTAAAGCGCTGCGTAAATTGCTGGCGCTATATAAATCCTGAATGATAATAATAATACTGGATGAAGCCTATGCACACTGCTATACCCTTTCAGGCATCCTTTGCAAAAAAAAAATGGGGATGTTTATAATATATTCTCATGGCTTTGGTGTTAAACCCCACTTTGTTTTCATCAATTCAGAATCATGCAGCACTGTGAAGTAGCTATTTAGTGAAAAAAAAATGGTGACAACATTATATTAATAGGCAAGCAATTGCACACTTCACAAGCAAACAATTTGTGCATACTGTTTCTTTTTTATGACTGTTGATGCAGCTGTTTTTCTTCAAGTCAGTAAATATACCTATAAACAGTAGGTGGCACTTGAGCTTGGACATACTCTTTGTTTTGTAATCTGACCCTACTGCTTGCAGTGCTCTTGAATTTATGGACCCATCAGTAGTAACTACTAGAGGTCAGGAGGGGTCTTTGTTGAAGGTTACACTATGGGGTTGATTTACTAAAGGCAAATCCACTCTGCACTACAAGTGCACTACAAGTCCACTTGAAAGTGCACTAAAAGTCGCTGTAGATCTGAGGGGAAGATCTGAAATGAGGGAAAGCTCTGCTGATTTTTATCAGCCAATCATGTGCAAGCTAAAATGCTGTTTTTTATTTTCCTTGTATGTCCCCCTTAGATCTACAGCGCATGCACTTCCAAGTGCACTTGCAGTGCACTTGTAGTGCACTTGTAGTGCAAAGTGGATTTGCCTTTAGTAAATAACCCCCTATGTAAGACATGTACGGAGCTATATTGAAAAGGAAGCGCAGGACATACATGACAGGGTGCAAGGAAATTACTGGGCAAAGAAAAAGCAGCGTGGGGGTGGTTAAGAGGCAGGCGTACTTACCCTATTGGTGGACGGTCACAAGGGGGAGGAGTGGGGGTCCTCTGTCCATGTGCCAGGGTGGGGCAGGTCAGCAGTTGGGGTCAGCAAGCGAGGAGAGACGTTGTGTCCTGCAAGCAGAAGGAGATATAGAGACAGTTAGTATGAGTGGGTTGCAAGGGCTTTGGGCACAGCTTAAGGAGGCAGCGGAGGTCCATGGCACGGAGTGGCTTCAGGGCCAGATTGCTGCCACGCTGCAGGGGGTAGGACAGGGTCCTTCCACGACCGGGCCTGTCCAGCGGCGTGCTCGGAGGTCTAGACCCCCGGAGCGCCTGAGCCCTGACAATACCCCCCGGACTCGACGCCGTTATGGGAGCCCCAGCCGGGACCCTTCAGCCACCACCGCCGAACGGACACTCCGGCCAGCCAGCGGTGGGCCTGGAAGGAATCCCCGTCCACGGCAAAGTCCCAGGGGGGGGGGAAGTTCGGGGGGCCGGCGGGCCCCCACCCCCTCCTGCCGCCTGCGAGATCCGTTCGGCTGCTGCCTCCGGCGTGGTTCCGGTCGGGGGGGCAGTCCGCCGTGGGAGTCACAGAACACAGGGCACCAGTGCGGGATTCGAGGCAGCTGGGGGCCTACCTCGTGGAAGCGCCATCTTGGCTGTTGGCAGAGAGCAGGATCGCGCTCTTGCCTCACGTCGGTCGGGAGGCCCCGCCTCCAGGCTCAGTGTGGGTCCTGGGAGGGCTGGCCAGAGAGATGCCTGCGCGGTGGACGGGACGGCGGCGCGGATGGATGACGTCACCGGCGCGGCGCCAAATTTGAATCCGGAGCTGCTCCACGTGAGGAATCCCGGCTTCTCTCATCTGCCCAGCGCTGCAGTGCCCAGGGGAGGAGGAGGAACTGAAGGCCTTCAGCGTGATTCGATGGCGGTGGACCGGGCTGGCAGCAGCAGTGAGGAGGGAGAGCTGACTGAAGATCCCCAGGAGGCTGCAGGAGTATCCAGTGGGGCGGCTGGAGGTTCTCAGCGCCTGGGACAGCCTGGTGAGTGTTCACACTCTTCTTGTCTTGTGGGGTGGGGGAGGGTTGATGGGGGGGGGTGGAGACGGGGGGGCCTCTGGGGGTGGGAGTGTGACGGTTGTGGGGGGGAGGGGGTTGGGGGAGGGCAGTGCACAGGCCGGACAGGGGGTGGGGGAGGGGTCGCAGGGGTTATTGGAGGCCCTTAGGGAGCTGTTACGGCGCTTGGACGGGGGGGAAGTGAGACCCCCGACTCCGGTGACGCCGTGGGTTTCGCCGCCGGCGGCAGTGGGGGGACAGTCTGGCGGGGGGGGGGCGGCTCAGAAGGTGTCGGTGACGACGGAGACACAGACGGAGAAGGACGCCGGGGGTACCAAGCCGAGCTCAGAGGCGGGGGACAAGGATTTGGACAAGGTACGTTTGGCGGATGCAGCGCGTTGTGAGGTGTATGTATGTTTTGAGGGCCCATTGGGGGCCCACTTAAAGAAGGAGGTGCGGGAAAAGATATGGAAGGACGAGTTTGTGGAGATTTTTTCCCTGCTCCCCTTGGAGAAATTTAATTTAGATCGGGTGAAGCCGGATGAGAGTAAAAAGGATGAGGAGGAGAAGAGGAGGTATAGGCTAATCCCGCGCACATTTGCAAACTGGCTGCAGGCGTTTGCGATTTTTGCAAGTGTGATCGGGGAAAAGGCCCCGGAAAATTGCTCCGCACTGTTTTGCTATTTGGAAGCGATCAGTGAGGCGCATAGGGTTTATGGGGGCCTGGCATGGCTTCGGTATGACGAACAGTTTCGTCAGCGGAAGGCGGTGCGCCCCTCCATTAGATGGGATCACAAAGACATTAGTCTTTGGATGAAGTTGATGACATCTTCGAGGGGGTCAGGGCAGTTTTTTCCAGGGGGGGCCGGCGGCGCTTCCTCCGCGGGATCGCCGGCCCCAAAAAAGAAAGGGGTCTGCTGGCAGTTCAATGAAGGAACTTGCCGTTTCGGATCGGCGTGCAGATACAAGCACGAGTGCGCGGGCTGCAGCGGGAGCCACCCCTTCCTGCGCTGCTTTAGGCAGGGCAAAGGTCGGCCAGGGGACAACGCTGGAAAAAGGGATGACGCCGGTGAGTCTGGTAAGGATGCTTCCCTTTCTAAGTAGGTATCCGGACAGGGCGGCGGCGCTGTTTTTGGAGGCTGGCTTTAGGGAAGGGTTTAGGATTCCGAGCATGGTGCGTGAAGTGCCACCGCTCTCGGATAATTTGAGGTCGGCCCGTCTCCATCAGGAGGTGGTGTCGGCCAAATTGGCCAAGGAGGTGGCGTTGGGGCGTATGGCGGGCCCGTTCGTGGAGCCTCCGCTGCCGGGTTTGGTGGTTTCCCCGTTGGGAGTTGTTCCTAAAAAGGAACCGGGTCAGTACAGGATGTTTCATCATCTGTCCTACCCTAAGGGCGGCTCTGTTAATGATGGTATTGACCCGCAATCCTGTGCGGTTACCTATACATCATTTGATGCGGCGGTAGCCTGGGTTAGAAGATATGGTAGGGGATCTCTGATGGCGAAGACCGATGTGGAATCGGCCTTTCGTTTGTTGCCTGTACACCCCGAGAGCATGAGTTTGTTGGGTTGTTGCTGGCTGGGAGAGTACTTCGTGGATAGGTGTCTCCCGATGGGGTGTTCCATTTCTTGTGCGTTTTTTGAACGGTTCAGCTCGTTTTTTGAATGGGCGGTGAGGGAGGTTGCGGGGGTGAGTTCTATTATCCACTATTTGGATGATTTCTTATGCATAGGCCCCCCGGATTCTCGTTGTTGCGGCATATTGCTCGGGACGGTCCAACATTTAGCGCACAGATTTGGGATCCCCCTGGCGGCGGATAAGACCGAAGGCCCCACATCGGCCTTGGTTTTCCTGGGCATCACAATTGATTCGATGGCCATGGAGTGTAGATTGCCGGAGGACAAATTGGTGGCATTACGGCGGGAGGTGTGTCTGGCCAGCGGCAAGCGGAAGCTTCGCTTGAGGGAAGTGCAGTCCTTGCTTGGCAAATTGAATTTTGCTTGCAGGATTATCCCTATGGGGCGTATTTTCTGTAGACGATTGGCGGCGGCGACGGCGGGGGTGCGCATGCCGAATCATTTTGTGCGGTTGACGAGGGAGTTACAGGATGACATGCAGATTTGGGATTCCTTTCTGGCGGAATTTAATGGGCGGGCCATTTGGCAAGTTGGGCCGGTCGGCAATGCTGATTTGGTCCTGTTCACGGACGCGGCCGGTTCGGGTGGCTATGGCGCTTACTGTCAGGGAAGATGGAGTGCGGGCCCGTGGCCGGAGAGTTGGAGGGAAGCGGGTTTTCTCAAGAATTTAGTATTGCTGGAGTTGTTCCCCATTGTTTTAGCTGTGGAGTTGTGGGGGGAGGTATTCGAGAATAGGAAGGTGCGATTCAATTGCGACAACATGGGGGTGGTGATGGCCATTAACAACATCTCGGCCTCTTCCCCCCCGGTGATAAGGTTGTTGCGCCACTTGGTGCTTTGCTGTTTACGCATTAATGCGTTTATATATGCTGTGCATATCCCTGGGGTCGACAATGGCTTAGCGGATGCTTTGTCTCGTTTCCAGTGGGACACGTTTCGCAAATTGGCACCGGAGGCACGTCAGGAGGGGGAACGGTGCCCGCAGGAGCTGTGGACGGTTGCATTGGAGTCGCCGCAGGTTTGATCAGACAGTCTCTCAGCGCAGGAACGTGGACGGCTTATCGGAAGGTTTGGCAGGAATGGTTGGTCTTTGTGAATGAGGTAGGAGGTATGGGGGGCCCGGATGGGATGGAGATGTTGGTGTTGATCTTTGTGTGTGCTAATCATGCTAAGGGAGTGTCCGGGGCAGCCATCGGACGGAAGATGGCTGCGTTGGCCTTCTGGTTTCAGATGGAAGGTAGGGTGGATGTCACGAAGGCATTTTTGGTCCGCAGGGCTCTGCGGGGGTACAGAAGGGGTTCCCAAACACGCGATTCTAGGCGCCCTGTTTCTTTTGCGGTGCTGGGGTCAGTTCTATCAGTTTTGGGGGAGGTGTGTTCCACGGATTACGAGGTGGTACTGTTTAGGGCTGCGTTTGTGCTGGCGTTCTTTGGGGCCTTTCGGATTGGGGAGCTGGTCTCGCCGTCCAGGAGGATGGCTGGAGGACTGCGGTGGAGTGATGTCCTCTGCTCGGGAGGCAAGGTGAGGATCTGGATTAGGAAGTCCAAGATGGATCAGGAAGGAAGGGGGGCCTGGGTGGAGTTGTTTCCAGGGATGGAGGAGCAGCTTTGTCCGGTAATGGCTCTGCAGCGGTTTTTGGCACTCCGCCCGCCGGGGGAAGGGGCGTTGCTGGTGCATCGGGATGGATCCTGCCTGTCCAGGTTCCAATTTTCTGCGGTTTTTCGGAGGTGTCTGGAGGCAGCGGGTCTTCCCTCGGGTGAGTATGCTTCACACTCGTTTCGGATAGGGGCGGCTACTGAGGCGGCTAGATGGGGACTTCCGTCGGAAGTCATTCAGAGGATTGGTTGGTGGGAATCAGCTAGGTACCGGTTATATGTTAGGCCACAACTGTTGTGTTAATTGTTTGTTTCTGTATATTACTGCTGTTGATGGGTTTGCATGGTTTTTTCTTTTTCTTTTCAGTTCCCCCGCGATGTCTCGTTTGGATAATGGGACATTCTTTTGTTTTTTGGGGGGCCAGGAGGGCGGATGTCAGGCCTGAAGGTAGACAACTCAGGGTGGCTAGGGAGGAAGGTACGGTCAGGTGGATCGGGATCCCGGGTATGATGTGGCATAAGGTGGTCCCCGAGGTACATCGCTTTGCTGCCCTGGATCGGTCCCCGGATATTTTGGTGCTCCATGTTGGGGGCAATGATCTGGGGATCCGACCTATGCGCCAAGTGATTAAAGATATCCAGTGGGATTTCTTGAGGCTACGTACCGCTTTCCCGGACATGACGGTGGTGTGGTCGGATATTGTGGCCCGCATGTCGTGGAGAGGGGCTCGATCCTGGGAAAAACTAAACAAAACCAGGATTAAGGTCAACAAGGAGGTGGGTAGGTTTGTGGCCCGGAATGGTGGGGTTGTTATTCGTCATTGGGAGCTAGAAGTGGACACCTGGAGGTATTTGAGGGGCGACGGGGTTCATTTGAACCCTGTGGGCATTGATCTGTGGGCCTTAGGGCTAGAGGATGGTGTGCACCGGGCTTTGCTGGCGTGGCGGCGGTCACAAGTGTAAGGTTTCACACTTGTTCCGCGGTGGCGTGGGGTCCTTGGCGACTGCTATAGATATATAGGAAAAGATATATGTAGAAATGCATGGGTCAATTGGAAAAAGTTGGGACCCATGCCAGAGATGGAGTCATTGTGTTTGGGCTGGTGTCAGTCCAGATTAATGGCTAACATATGTTGGGGGTCTGTGGTCAGTTAGTGAGTCCTCGAGGCAAGTTTGGCGGCTGGGGACAGATGCTGACGAAGTGGGGATCACAGGCTCAAAATAATAAGGGGTCGTCAGGGACCAGCCAAAAAAGCACTTAGGGTCTGTTGGGTAACTGGAAGTTGTTACAAGTTTTTGTATGGTTAAATATTTAAAATAAAGTTTAATTTTATTGTTATTTAAATAAAGGCCGTTGAGGCCATTTTCATCCAAGCAGGTGTCCGAGTATTTATTTTAAGTTTAACAGTTAAAATTTACATGTATTGGTGGGGAAGTAAGTTATCTGGCTACCCTAGTCAAGACATGTACGGAGCTATATTGAAAAGGAAGCGCAGGACATACATGACAGGGTGCAAGGAAATTACTGGGCAAAGAAAAAGCAGCGTGGGGGTGGTTAAGAGGCAGGCGTACTTACCCTATTGGTGGACGGTCACAAGGGGGAGGAGTGGGGGTCCTCTGTCCATGTGCCAGGGTGGGGCAGGTCAGCAGTTGGGGTCAGCAAGCGAGGAGAGACGTTCCCGCCCGCCCTCCCTAATAATGGATGTTGTTTGGGTTTGGAAGGGTTATCGTTTTGTGGGTGGCGTGGGGTCCTTGGCGACTGCTATAGATATATAGGAAAAGATATATGTAGAAATGCATGGGTCAATTGGAAAAAGTTGGGACCCATGCCAGAGATGGAGTCATTGTGTTTGGGCTGGTGTCAGTCCAGATTAATGGCTAACATATGTTGGGGGTCTGTGGTCAGTTAGTGAGTCCTCGAGGCAAGTTTGGCGGCTGGGGACAGATGCTGACGAAGTGGGGATCACAGGCTCAAAATAATAAGGGGTCGTCAGGGACCAGCCAAAAAAGCACTTAGGGTCTGTTGGGTAACTGGAAGTTGTTACAAGTTTTTGTATGGTTAAATATTTAAAATAAAGTTTAATTTTATTGTTATTTAAATAAAGGCCGTTGAGGCCATTTTCATCCAAGCAGGTGTCCGAGTATTTATTTTAAGTTTAACAGTTAAAATTTACATGTATTGGTGGGGAAGTAAGTTATCTGGCTACCCTAGTCATGTAGCTTTTGAATTGCTCCTTCACAAGTCAAATAAAACTGAGAAAGATATTAATGATGATAAATTATAATTAGAAAATAAATAATATTTGTGTCTATACTTGTGCAATTATTTTTGTGGTGCATGTGTTACACTAGAAGGTAAGGTCTACTCATTAGGTTATGCCTCCATCCCTCATATAAAATGTCACATGATAGTTGAAAAACACCCGTGTTAAAAAAACAAAAAACGTTCTGCTGCGCTTCTGGAAGAGCTAAGTATCTCAAATCTTGCAAGATGATGCTCCAGCACAGTGCTGGAGGGTCTTCTTGCATAATTGGGTATCCTAAATATTCACAGGATCTTGCTGGAAAGGATTATGTTGTGAGTCTGTTGGGTTTCAGGGGTAAAAACATTTCTTTTTTTTTTTCCTTTTGAAATTTTGGCATATGGAGATTTTATAAGAGGGAGGAAGTAAAGAATACCCCACCTAATCAGGGAGAGACATGTAAAGACTATTTGGTCAGAGTATGTGGAACGTATTTTTTTTTTTTGATAAATCCTTTCATCGAGAATCTGGCCGAATAGACTGCAAGTATGTGCAGTAGCTCATCCTTCCCATGCACAGGCACAAATTACCAATTCCATATGGATATGGTTAGGGGACTGTTTGGGGGATAAGTAAGCTTTCCCTTGGTATACAGGAGACCTCGAGTGGGACGTGAAGTACATGAAGGAAACAGGGACCCCCAACAACTCTAATAGGCCAAGAGGAAGCCACCTCTTCTGCAGATATGATCCTTGATAGAGTGCAACTTTGTCACTGGAACTGTACTCTTACATAATTCATTCAGGATAATACCTTCATGTCCATTAAATCTTTTATGAAGAAATTTAAAAGGAGCCTTATAAATTGAAAATTTCTTGACTCGGAGAGGAGGAGTAGCCATCAGGGGCGGATCCAGGGGGGGGGCAACAGGGCAATTGTCCCCTCCGAGAATGCAGGCGGCTCTGCAGGTGACAGCACAGGCCGGCAGTTCCGAGGGCCGGCGGTTCCGCAGGTGACAGCGCAGGCGAGCGGTTCCACGGGTGACAGCGTGGACGGGAGGTCCGCGGGTGACAGTGTGGGCTGGCGGTTCAGCGGGTGACATTGCGGGCGGGTGGGGGGGGGCAGCTGGGCGGCTCAGTGTGTGAGCTGGCTGCTGGCCAATCAGGAAGCTGGCGGGCAGGGGAGCAGGGAGATTACATCATCTCTCACTGCCCTGCATCTCTGCAGTTCTGCACTGTGCGGGAAGCAGTGGGCAGCAGAGAGATTACATTATCTCTCTGCTGCCTAACTTCACTCTGGGACACAGCGAAAGACCAGTGACACAGCAGGTGACAATCTGCAATGTATGGCAGGCGACGTGGCAAGTGACAATCCGCAATGTGTGGCCGGCTACGTGACAAGTGACAATTCGCAATGTGTGGCGCACCACGTGGCAAGTGACAGTCTGCAACGTGTGGCAGGCTATGTGGCAAGTGACAATCCGCAACCTGTGGCAGGCTACGGGGCAAGTGACAATCTGCAATGTGTGGCAGGTGATATGGCAAATGACAATCCGCAATGTGTGGCAGGCCTACGTGGCAAGTGACAATGCGCAATGTGTGTCAGGCTATGTGGCAAGTGACAATCCGCAATGTATGGCAGGCTACGTGGCAAGTGACAATCCGCAATATGTGGCAGGCAAAGGGGCAAGTGACAATCTGCAAAGTGTGGCAAGTGACAATCCATAATGTGTGGCAGGTCATGTGGCAAGTGACAATCTGCATTTGGTTACAAGTGACATGGCAAGTGACAATGTGCAGTGTGTGGCAAGTGACGTGGCAAGTGACAATGCGCAGTGTGTGGCAAGTGACATGGCAAGTGACAATCCGCAGTGTGTGGCAAGTGATGTGGCAAGTGACAATCCGCATTTAGTGGCAGGCAACGTGGCAAGTGACACCCTCAGAGCCCCCACTGATTCTGCATTATGGTGAG
The DNA here is from genome assembly GCF_037356315.1 of Lithobates pipiens. Lineage (NCBI taxonomy): Eukaryota > Metazoa > Chordata > Amphibia > Anura > Ranidae > Lithobates > Lithobates pipiens. The sequence goes on from NW_027507764.1 coordinate 120,521,058, forward strand.
TTGAACCATTTATTTTTGTATTACAATTTAATAATAGAAATAATGTGCTTCAATCATCCTGACACCATAACAACTATGGTGCCGTGATGATTGAAGCGCCAATACCAGCCATTTCCCATATAAATTGCCCTAAAAAAACATATTTTCTAGCAGTGCCCCTCCCGAGACTAGACTCTGGATCCACCTCTGGTAGCCATAGCACTGTTCTTTCAAACTGAAGTCTCTCCCCCATTTCCACAGGACCACCCCCCTCTGGGCTAAAGACTGTCTTGATGTAGGATACATTTCATGTACCCCTTACAATGCCATACTAAAACAAGGAGTATCCCCAGTTTACCACAAGCAGTACCATCTTTTCAAAGGAGAAAGGCATCAGACCCATTATTGAGTAATTCCTGAAACAAGAAATTTTAAGACCCATTATATCACCTTATAACACTCTCATAAACCCAGTCAAATAGAGTGATGGATCACACAGGTTTCTGCAGGATCTCTGAGCCATAAATAACCTTGTGATTTCTATTGTACCTGATGTGCCATCTCTCATTACCTCCATACCTGCCTCCGTAGTGTGTTTTTCAGTTATTTATTTAAATAATGTTTTCTTCCTCCATCCCTGTTGACAGACACAACTACTCCTAGCTTTTTCCTATAGAGGGCACCACATAACCTAGAATTGCTTGCCATGGCTATATAAACTCACCTGCAGGCTACTCAATAGCTCTCCAGGCCACTTTACAGCCTTGGAAGCCTAGCCATGGTTCGGTCCATCTTCAGTACGTCAATGATTTACTGTTGTGTAGTCCCTCCCAGGAAGAAAGTAAGAAAGATTCTGTTTTACTGTTAGAATATTTAGCACAGACAGGTCACAAAGTGTCTAATGCCGCATAAACATGACTGGACTCTCCGGCAGAAAAGGTCCCACAAAATCATTTCATCGGATATTCCGATCGTGTGTGGGCTTCATCTGACTTTTTTTCAAAAATTCTGATGGACCTAGAAATAGAAGATGTTTTAAATTTTTCTGACGGAATCAATTCCTATCAGGAAAACGATTCGTCTGTATGCTATTCTGACAGACCAAAAATGACGCAAGGGCAGCTATTGGCTACTGGCTATTGAACTTCCTTTTTCTAGTTCCGTCGTAAGTCATTGCGTTCTAAACGAACTGACTTTGGTGTAATTGTGTGTAGTCAAGTCTGTTTCAGCGGAACTCCGTCGGAACTCTGTAAGAAAGACCGTCAGAGATTATTCTGACAGAAAAAACGGTCGTGTGTACACGGCATAAGAAGAAGATGCAATGGTGTCAGGAAATGGCTGAGTATCTTGGTTTTACTCTGTCCCATGGTGAAAGGAGAATCAGTGACAAGAGAGCTGTGCCTCCCGTGGGTCTGCCTCACCCACATATCAAGAAGGAAGTGTTAACCTTCTTAGGTATGATTGGTTACTGCCGCCAGTGGATACCCGATTGCTCCTACTATGATAACTTGCTGAGATAAGCTGCTCTACCTGACAGTCCTGACCTTGTGAAATAGAATGATGAAATGGTTAATGCTTTTGTGTATCTTAAAACTGCTGTGGTAACGGCTCATGGTTTGGGATTACCTGATTATTGTAAAGTGTTTCATTTGTTTGCAAGGGACAACTGTAAAACCATGGCTGGGGTCCTTGCACAAGAGCATGGAGGAAAGCTGCAACCTTCAGCCGTTTTTTCTAGAGTAGTCCCAGTTCCAGTACAAGGCATGCCGGTGTGTCTGAAAGCTTTGACCTCTTGTGCCATGGCTGTATAAATGGCTGCATCATTTACATTAGGTCACCCTACGGAAGCACACACACACAGTACTGATGACATTTCAAAGGGAAATGCACTGGCCAATGCCACTGCTAAATAAGCTGCTTTGAGGGTCCCACCTTTTATCCAAATGCCCCCCCCTTACACCCCCAACTTTGCCCTGGGAACAGGTTTTACAGGACCTACAGGCTATGGCTTCATCAGAAGATCTGGCCTATTGGCATAAACAGGGTCTGACAATGAGTCGTAAGACGGGACTTATTGCCAAAGAGGGGAAACCAGGCATAACAAAAGCAAGTGCACCTTTATTTATCTCACAGTACCATGGCATAGGACATAAAAGATGGAAAGCTACAGCTGAAATGTTAACACAAGACTTTGCAAATAGAGTGGAAATTCCACATTCCATATCACCCACAGAGTTCAGGTATAGTGGAAAGAATGGATCAAACGATTTAAGATAAAATAAGGAAGGCTATGGGTGGCACATTTGCCAAATAGAAAACTGTGCTGTATGCGGTTTTAGCAGAAATAACAATGACCCCTTCCAAGACCAATCACTTGTCCCCTTTTGAGATACTGATGGGTCAACCTTTTCCCACGTCCTGGATTAAGAAACCCTTGGTAATAGAGCAGGGAGATCTGAGTTTGATACAGGAAGAATATTGTAGAAACTTGATTATGAAGGTGAATGGCGTCTACAGTAAAGTATTCTCTTCTTTCCCATTACCCTCACAGGAACCAACACACTAGTTCCAACTCGGACATGTGGTTGTAATTCACCAGCTGAACCAGACCAAGAAGCAAGATTACCCATTTGGCCTGCTCACTTGCGTAGTCATAGTGACCAGAACTGCTGTCCTCATGGAACAATCCGGAGCTTGGATCCACGATGAGAGAATAAAGAAAGTACTACAATGGACCCAGAAGCAAGACACAGATAAAGGAGGTCAAGCAGGTGATGCAAATCCTTGAAGAGCGAGTGGAACAGGTGATAAAAGACTCTGAAAAAAGATGACCTCACTTCTCTCACCACAGACTTTTGGGAAAGCCTTGTGCCTATTCTGTATGCTGGCACTGATGGTGTTTCTGCCCACATGGATCATCACTAACTGTATCTATCACCCTGAGGACTTGGGCACCCTAAAAACCATATGCAACAAAACCATATGCAGCCCCAATTCTAACGAATCGGTAACTAGACACAGGACAGAATCCAAGGTGAAGGACCAGAAGGATTCAGATTCCCGTCCTGATAAAATGTTGTTACTTCAGTGTAAATAGTTGTATGCTCAAAAGTCAGGTTATGACAAATGTTGGGTATGAAGTAAATTGCATTCAAGTACACTCTGCCCTTGTAAATATAACTCAGTTTTCGAATGGTACTCTCCAGATTGGTGTTTTTACTTAGGAAATTCTTTAAATAAAGGTCAAAAGATAAGACAAAACTCAGAGTTTAATATCTCTTTAAACAGAAATGTATCCTCCATGTTTCACACCAATAACTGAGAACTTAAAACAGGTTTTACCAACCTTGTGAGTTTCGTTTTGAACCAGTTGACCATGGCCACCGTTTCTGAAGGTTTTCAGGATACAATAAGCCAATGATAATTTTTACTAGGGGGTAGTGTATATGTATATTGCGGCAAGGAATGGTATCCATGGATACCTGTTGGTACCCATGGGTGGTGTTATTTGGCTTCATTGATTCCAGTGATGAGAATCATACGGGATAAAAAAGGAAAGCACCAACATGTTTTGAAAGCTAGTGCATACCCCAGGTACCCACTTAAACACATAGAGAAAGGAGAGCTATTTCTTGAAAAGGATCAGGTCTGGGCATGGTTTCCCATGTCTATTTTTTATCCTTGTTTTATATATGTATATATATATATATATTGTGGCAGCAGGCAGGTGAAGTCACCTGGTTGTATCCAGGATGGTAAATATGTGTGTCCTAGATTCAGGCTTTATGCAGACTTTTACAATTAGAGGGGAAGAGTTAATGAGCCCAGCTGAAGCAAGTGGGCTCATTAAGGCCTCTACAAAAAACCCCAGCATGCATAGGGAGATGCTCCATCCTGGAACCAGTTTTGTGTTGTATAGACTGGGGAGTGTGTCACCTGTACTGTGCGGTGAGTTAACGCCTGTGTGGCAAAACCTTTACAACAAAGGCAGGGACTGGTACAGCACAAGGCTGTACCCAGTTGTTAGACAGGGAGTCTATGTGTGTAGTTAGAGGTCAAGCTGACCAGGATTTATTTTCTTGTTTTATTTTGTTTGGCTGTTATATGTATCACTGCATGGAGCATAAATAAACCGGATCTTTTGTTTTTTGAACCTACACCGCTGTCTGCTGTGCCTGACTTTGTGTTGTGAACCCATCCAGGGGGTCACACACACCCGCTGCCGAGCTAACCCCTCACAGTTGGTGGAGAATTTTGGCACTTTTTTTTTTTGTTAAGGCCAGCATGGAGGAGATACTGAGACAGCTGGCTCTAGCAAATGCAAACCAGCAACAAGCAAATGCAAATCAGCAGCAAACAAATGCAGGTTTACAAAAGAGCCTTGCAGCTCAACAACAGAGCCTTGCAGCCCAGCAGTAGACAAATGCAACTTTGCAGCAGAGTTTGGAAAATCAGCAGAAGGCTCACCAGCAGAGTTTGGAAGCTCAGCAACAAGCCCAGCAGCGATCTGAAGCCCGCTTCATAGACCTGTTGCAGAAGCAAGAGCAGAATTTTCAACAGAAAATAGAGACATTAATACAGCAACGTCCGCAGACCAATGAAGCAAGTGGTTACAATAATACCGCATCCTTTGGTGTGAGCCGTTTACTGACAAAAATGACTGGAGAGGATGATCCGGAGGTGTTTTTGACCACATTTGAAAGGACTGCTGAAAGGGAAAAGTGGCCTAAGGAGCAATGGGCTGGACTGGTGGCCCCTCTGTTAACTGGGGAATCGCAGAAAGCTTATTATGACCTAGAGCCTGACCAAGCAAAAGACTATGTGGTGCTAAAAGCAGACATATTGGCACGGCTGGGTGTCACCCTGGCCGTCCGGGCTCAGCGTGTGCATAACTGGACTTTTCAGGTTGGAAAACCTCCCAGGTCTCAAATGTATGATCTCATTCACCTGAGCAGGAAGTGGCTGCAGCCAGAGACTTTGACTGCACCAAACATTGTGGAACGTGTGGTTATGGATTGTTTCCTGAGAGCTCTTCCTACTGCCATCCAAAAATGGGTAAGCCATGGAGACCCAGAAAATGCAGATAAACTTGTGGATCTGGTTGAGAGGTACTTGGCTACAGAGAACCTGACCACCTCTTCCAGGGACTCACGGACTTTCCCCCCTAAGACCAGATCATCCCCAGTGGCGGGTAAGATGACTCCAAGGGGTGAGGGTGGAGAGAGTGAGAGGGTGGGAGTTCTACCTAAGGTCTGGCGGGAGCAGCCCAGGAAGCCCATGCTGCAAGAGGCAGCGAAAAAGATTATTTGCTACCGCTGCCGGCAAGAGGGACATATTGCAGCCAATTGCCCAGTTGTGGATGAGCCTATGCAATGTGACTTTATAAGGGAGAGACGTCAGTCGCTGTTTGCGACAGTTGCATGCACTGCCATTCGGGGACCTGAGAAACATTTATGTAAAATGTGTATTAATGGTAGACATGTTGATGTGTTGCTAGAATCAGGTAGCCTGGTAACATTGATAAAAGCTGAATTAGTTACTACAGAGGTCTCTGGGAAGAACAGGGTGGCTGTTATTTGTGTGCATGGGGACACCCGAGAGTATCCTGTAACTTCAGTGTTTTTTGAGACCCCGAAAGGTAACCTCTCTCATCAGGTGGGGTTAGTGGCTCACTTACCACATGATGCTATTGTGGGAAGGGATTTTCCAAAATTCTGGGAACTCTGGGATTGTCCTGAGGCCCCCATTGGTGCCCCTATAAACCAGGAAGATGACCAGAATTCCTCTGGGAGTGGTGAGGACTCTCCTGAATTTCCCTTGTCGGTATTGGCGGGGGAAACTCGAGAAACTGGGGAGGAGCCAACATCCTCAGATGAAAACATGCCGTCTGTGGAGTTTTCGGATCTTGAGGTTCACAAGGAAAATTTTGCCACAGAACAGTTAAAAGACCCCACCCTAATAAAGGCACGGGAAAATGTGGTGAAAATAGATGGCGAGTTAGTGAACCCAGATAAGACTTGCCCTTATCCTTACTTCACTATGGAAAGGGACCTGCTATATCGAGTGGCTCAAAGGGCAGAAGAAACCATTGAGCAACTTGTAGTGCCCAAACCTTACAGGAAGTTGGTGGTAGAATTGGCTCATGGACACATTCTGGGAGGTCATCTGGGGACAGAGAAAACCAGAGAGAGGGTACTGCAGAGATTCTATTGGCCTGGGGTCATGAAGGAAATAGAAAAGTATTGTTCCTCCTGCCCTGTGTGTCAGAAGTCGGCACCTATGCCACATTTCCGTAACCCACTGGTACCTCTTCCTATCATTGAGGTCCCCTTTGAGAGGATCGCAATGGATTTGGTAGGTCCGATAATGAAGTCTGCTAGGGGGCATCAGTACATTTTGGTTATTTTGGACTATGCCACCCGTTATCCGGAAGCAATTCCTCTCCGAAATACCTCGGCCAAAACCATAGCCAAAGAGCTATCTCTTGTTTTTAGCCGCGTGTGTATTTGTAAGGAACTGCTTACGGACCAAGGTACACCCTTTATGTCCCGGGTTATGAAAGAATTATGCAAGTTGTACAAAGTGAAGCAATTGCGTACATCTGTGTATCACCCCCAAACAGATGGGTTGGTTGAAAGATTCAACAAAACCCTAAAACAAATGTTAAAGAAGGTGGTGGATAGAGATGGAAAGAATTGGGATTGTCTAATATCCTATCTGATGTTTGCCATTAGGGAGGTACCCCAATCCTCTACGGGTTTCTCACCCTTCGAGTTGCTCTATGGGAGACACCCAAGAGGGCTGCTGGATATCGCCAAGGAAACTTGAGAAAATGAGAGTTCTCCTCACAGGAGTGTGATTGAGCATGTCGCCCTGATGCAAGATAGAATTGCACAGGTAATGCCAATTGTAAAGGAACATTTAACCCAAGCACAGCAGAGAGTGTACAACCGTGGGGCCAAGACCCGTACTTTTTCCCCGGGGATAGGGTCTTGGTGCTAGTCCCTACGGTTGAAAGCAAATTTCTGGCCAAATGGCAAGGTCCATATGAAGTAATTGAAAAAATTAGTGAGGTGAACTACAGGGTTAGACAGCCAGGAAGGCGAAAGCCGGAGCAGATCTATCACGTCAATCTGCTGAAAGCCTGGAGGGGTAGGGAATCCCTAGTCGCAGAGACTTTGTCACAAGTACATCCTGATTGCTTAGTTTCTGAGGTTGGAATAGCAGACACCTTATCGAAACCCCAACAACAGGAGGTTAAAGAGTTTGTACTTCGTAACAAAGAGATTTTCTCTGAGCTTCCGGGACAAACATCTGGCGTAGAGCATGACATTATCACCCCGCCAGGAGAAAGGGTAAAACTAAAACCTTATAGAATACCAGAGGCCCGACGGGAGGCAATACGTGGGGAGGTTCAAAGGATGCTGGAATTGGGTGTGATAGAGGAGTCCCAGAGTGACTGGTCCAGTCCTATCGTACTAGTGCCCAAACCTGATGGGAGCTGGCGGTTTTGTAACGATTTTAGACAATTAAATAAAGTTACAAAATTTGACACCTACCCCATGCCACGTATAGATGAGTTGATTGACCGGCTGGGAACAGCCCGATATATGACAACTCTTGATCTCACCAAAGGGTATTGGCAAATTCCCCTGGCCGAGTCGGCCAAGGAGAAAACTGCGTTTGTAACCCCAGATGGGGCATTCCAATATAAGAGAATGCCGTTTGGGTTACAGAATGCACCGGCAACATTCCAGCGGAAAATGGATAAGATTCTGAGGCCCCATCAGAAATATGCTGCAGCTTACCTGGATGATGTGATTATCCATAGCACAGACTGGGTCTCACATTTGCCAAAAGTACAAGCAGTCCTAGACTCTATCCGGGAAGCTGGGTTTACGGCCAATCCAAAGAAGTGTACCATTGGACAGGAGGAGGCCAAATATCTTGGGTACACTATTGGGAGGGGGGTGATAAAACCCCAAGTCAATAAAGTCGAGGCCATACAGAGTTGGCCACGTCCCAACAGCAAGAAACAGGTACGAGCCTTTCTGGGAATCGCTGGCTATTATCGACGATTCATTCCCCATTTTGCTTCTCAGGCTGTGCCCCTCACCAACCTGACAAAAGGGAAAGAGTCGGTTATGGTTAAATGGTCCCCAGAGGCTGAGGAAGCATTTCAGTCCTTAAAAACAGCCTTATGTAGCCAGCCAGTGTTGTACTCACCAGACTTCTCTAAGGACTTCGTGGTACAAACTGATGCATCAGACGTTGGGTTAGGAGCAGTGTTATCCCAGGTCTGGAACGGGGAAGAGCACCCAGTCATTTACCTCAGCAGGAAGTTAAAGTCCCATGAGGTAAATTACTCCACGATTGAGAAGGAATGTTTAGCAGTGAAGTGGGCTCTAGATTCCCTTCGGTACTATCTGCTAGGTAGGCACTTTGACCTGGTGACTGATCACGCTCCTTTAAAGTGGATGGCTCAGAACAAGGAGACCAATAGAAGAGTAAATAGGTGGTTCCTAGCCCTACAGGAATTTAACTTTACAGTTAAGCATCGCCCTGGTGTTAAAATGGGGAATGTGGATGCTTTGTCTCGGATACATGCGTGTCTGACTGCTGGTGTTACAACCCCAAGGTTGAAACAAGAGGGGGGGGTATGTGGCAGCAGGCAGGTGAAGTCACCTGGTTGTATCCAGGATGGTAAATATGTGTGTCCTAGATTCAGGCTTTATGCAGACTTTTACAATTAGAGGGGAAGAGTTAATGAGCCCAGCTGAAGCAAGTGGGCTCATTAAGGCCTCTACAAAAAACCCCAGCATGCATAGGGAGATGCTCCATCCTGGAACCAGTTTTGTGTTGTATAGACTGAGGAGTGTGTCACCTGTACTGTGCGGTGAGTTAACGCCTGTGTGGCAAAACCTTTACAACAAAGGCAGGGACTGGTACAGCACAAGGCTGTACCCAGTTGTTAGACAGGGAGTCTATGTGTGTAGTTAGAGGTCAAGCTGACCAGGATTTATTTTCTTGTTTTATTTTGTTTGGCTGTTATATGTATCACTGCATGGAGCATAAATAAACCGGATCTTTTGTTTTTTGAACCTACACCGCTGTCTGCTGTGCCTGACTTTGTGTTGTGAACCCATCCAGGGGGTCACACACACCCGCTGCCGAGCTAACCCCTCACAATATATATATATATATATATATATATATATAATTCAAAGTATCTGTAATCATACAACGCAATGAAAGTATCCCACACAGAGAATATGAAGTGATCATGGTGAAATAACTTTGTGATTTAAGAGGGGATTGAAGGGTGGGAATGAGTTAACAAGACTGAGACATTTAAAAATAGCTGACAGACAAATGTCTCTTTTAGGGTCTTGTTTGTCGCAATGGTCACAGAATAGATAAGGTCTGGTAAGAACTGGTTTTGAAATTATAATTCGTTTTCAGACAACATCAACCTAGTCAGCATTACTAGTTTTAAATGATGTCTGAGATGTTATGTGTCATGTGATGAACTTTGGCCTTCCTCCCTCCCTCCTTTCTCTTTGTCTCTATTTTGTATAAAGGTACAACCCTTACCATTAAAACTAAGCATTCATTGAAACAACCCTCTTGTGTGCATTGAATGCTTCCAGAGCTCTGAAAGAATTTCTCACTGATTGCCCAGAAACTGAGCAGAATTAACCCTAACAGGGGCGGGTACCTAATAGATCATAACAGACAAGGAAGTATGTTACCCATCTGTGAATGCTGCATTACAGAAGGCAATGCCTTCTGCGCTCCAGGCTGTAGCTGCAACTGCAATGGAAACTATGGGAGGCAATCAACTGACCAAGAGAGGAGGTGTAGATAGAGAATAGGTGTCCAAGGACAGAGCCTTGGAGGACCCCTACAGAAAGAGGAAGAGGAGAGGGGAGATGGATTTGTAAGTGGCACTGAAGAAGTGCTTAGATAGGTGAGTAGTAGCCATTGGTTTTGGAATTAAGTAAGTTGTGAGTTTAGGAAGGAAAGTTTTTATGGAGTGTTGTGAGGAAAGTCAGGCTGTAATAGGTAGGGCAGGTTGTTATCAGACAGATAGCAGTTCAGAGGACTAGCGACTAGGCATTCTAAATTTGGAGGTAAATAGGAGCAAAGAGATGAGTTTTAAGTTGTTCAGACCACTGGGATCCACTAAGTATGGAGGTGACTGACAAATAAGATAGGAGGAGAAGATACCAGTCAGGAGGGAGAGATTGAAGGTGTGGGTAAGAGAGCACAGAATAGAGCATGAGGCTAACCAGAGTATTTGTGAGGGGATAGGGTCTAGGGTACAGGTGGCTAAATGGGCATCAGAGAAAAGTTTATCAACCTCCTCTGTAGTGACAGTTTAAAGGCAATGCAAACAGGCCTTCAAGCAAATACATAAGCCACAAGGAGGCGTCTTTCTAAATAAAATTAGAGCTTTGGCCCTTAGTTTTGTGTGAGTAAAAACTATCCATGGGCACTACAGTTTGAAGATAGCACCAACAGGCCTAAAAGCAGAGGCACAAGACACAGGGTAGTCCGTTAAAGCTGAAGTCCAGTAACGTAAGAAAAACAACCCTTGCAATGCCCAGCCCCCCCCCCCCCCGTATTGCAAAGTCTAAATGTCTGTTTATTCTAGAGGTGCACAGATAAGAAATAATACCTTATTCCTGACCCTGTGCAGCTGACTCGCTGAGGTATTCCCTCACACTTCACAGCATGATAATGCTCAATGCCACGCTGCCAAGGCTATAAAGGACTACTTTTTATCCCATCATAGTGATATTATTGACTGGCCAGGAAACAGCCCATACCTAAACCCTATTGAAAACTCCCAGGCAAGACTAAAGCAAGGTGTTTGAGAAGAAAGAGCAAGAAACAAGCAAACTCATGGAATCTTTAACCAATTGCCGACCGCGCTATAGCAGAATGACAGCTACAGCATGGTCGTTGAATTCTGGGAGGGTGTCTATTGGCTCATCAATGCTCATCAGTGCAGCTTATCAGTGCCCATCAGTGCCGCCTCATTAGCACCCATCATTGCAGCCTATCAGCGCCCATCAGTGTACCCTCATCACAGCACATCAGAAAAATTACTTATTTGCTAAAGTTTAAATCAGAAAAAAGGAAACATTTTTTTTTCAGAATTTTGGGCATTTTTCGTTTGTTTAGCAAAAAATAAAAACCCAGTGGTAATTAAATACCACCAAAAGAATGCTCTATCAGTCTAAAAATAATTATTTACATTTCATATGGGTACAGTGTTGCTTGGCCGTGCAATTGTCATTCAAAGTGTGATAGCTGTGAAAGCTAAAAATTGGCCTGAGCAAGAAGAGGTTGAAAGTGCCCAGTAGGCAGGCCTCTTCCACACTGGGACGGGGGCAGCGGTAAAGCACCTCTATTTTTAGTGGCGCTTTACCGTCATATTTGCGGAGGTATTCGGCCACTAGCAGGCTGCTTTGAACCCCTGCTAGCAGCCAAAAAAGGGTTAAAACCACCTGCAAAGTGCTGCTGCAGCAGTGCTTGGTGGCGGTATAGCTGCGCTGCCACCAAAGCTCCTTCACCGCTCCAAAGATGCTGTCAGTGGGACTTTTTTTTAGCATCCTGCCAGCGCACCGCCCCAGTGTGAAAGTCCTTGGGGCTTTCACACTGGAGACACATGAGAGGCTCTTTCCAGGCGCTATTTTTAGTGCTGTAGCACCTGCAAAGTGCCCCAGTCTGAAAGGGCTTTAAGTCCATTCTATTCCAAAATGTGCAAAGATGTTATTGCTTCTAAAGGAAGCAGATATCACCATTTTTTTACATACAGTAAAAGCATGTACCATTCCTGTTTAAATAGATACTGTATATTGAATAGTATAAAAATGTATTCTTCATTACATTTGGAATAAAATGATATAGATATAACATATTGAGTTTCAGCAATATTTAGAGTAAACATAAATTTACACAAATCCTTCAGTTTTCAAAACTGGCCATAAATAGGTAGAATTTTGAATGAAAATTCTTAGGAAAAGAATGCTCTAGGAAAGTTGATTTGTTTCCAGCCATTAGTGGGTCAAACTGATGTTCAATTTCAATTGCAGTGACAAGAAAATTCAAAGTAGTGGGATAGAACATTTTTCATGTATGAACACATATCTCTAATGCCTTGTACACACGGTCGGAATTTCTGACCGAAAATGTGTGTGTGGGCTCCGTCGGAATTTCCCACGCACAAAGTTTGAGAGCTCGATCTCAAATTTTCCGACAACATGATCCGATTGTGTCAATTCCAATCGTGTGTAGCCTAGTCCGACGCACAAAGTGGCACGCATGCTCAGAATAAATTATGAGACGGAAGTCCTCGGTCTGGTAAAACTAGCATTTGTAATGGATATAGCACATTCATCATGCTGCAATGTTAAAAATTGTTTAATGCCGCACATTCTCTTTTTCTTTATAATGCAGTTGCAATAAAGTTGTTTTGCTGCTTATATTCACACAGACTTCTCCAAAACGTATTTCTTTATTCTTTTTCCTGATTTCATGAATAGAATGTTTTTATTCGTCAGATCTCCCAAATCATTTTGAATTTTTATATTTAAATTTTTTATTTTATTTTGTTGTTGTTTTTTAATCAAGATCTCCTTTTTTTTAAATTTTGGTCATCTTCGTAATTTTTTCTGTGTGTCAACTTACCACAACACCATTATTATCTTTTTATTTTATTGTTTTATTTTTTAATCTCGAGGAGGTTGGTTGGTGTTGGTGCCCCTTGTTAATTTGACTTTGTATTTTTGAAATGTACCTGCCTACTCACAAATAAACTGTCCTTTTTGAAGTAAAACACATAGGCAAGTATTTCTTTAACCAAAAAAAACCTTTATTAGGTGTCATAATCAAATAAACAGGAAGGCAATGCTCTAGAAACTGGTAAATTTGGTGAAGCCTTTGGCCCCTGGGGCAGACATCAATTATTTAAATGCAAAATTGGTGGCCTGAGGAGTCCATATCTAAGGGAGAACAGTCTGCTCCAGAAGTTCCAAGAGATCAGGAAGAGCAGATGACATCTATAGTCCTTCTGCAGGACCTGAATGATGGCAGAACAGGTCTCTTCAATAATGATCCCCAAAACCTGGGGGGAGATGCCTGTAGAGAACTTGAGGTCCTGAAGGCTTCTCCTTGTCGCCAAATACGGCAACGTGGCAACTAGCCTCTGCTCTGGAGTGATGGCTTGCCTCATGCAGGTATCCTGCCTGCTTATATAAGGGGTCAGCAAAGCCAACAGACGGTGAAAAACGGGGTCTGTTATCCTGAGATAATTCCTGAAATCCTCAGGATTATTCTCTCGGATCTCACAAAGCAAAGACATGTATGAGAATTGGTCACGCTGGAGTAACCAATTCTTGCTCCATGAACTCCTCCTTGCCCTGTTCATGGACTGGGCTTGGGTCAAAGCTAAAAGCCCAAAACCAAGCCCCTGCACAGCATAAACTCTACAACGAGTACATACACGCAACATGGCTTCAAAGCGGTCGGCTGATCAGAACGGACTATCAGAAAGCACCGATAAACAGCAAGACCTGAAAGAACAAACTGAAAATCAGCAACGAGCAGACAATAAGCACTGAAAATCAAAGAGTACTATATAAATATAGCACGCAATGACAAACAAATGCAAACTGACTACATGCACTGATAAGCAGATAGGCACCGACAAGCACAAACTGTAGAGCAGTAACGATCTGAAGCACAAGTCTGAAAAGCGTGAATCGTCTCTAACCAAACTTCAACTAACACGTGATAAACACAAGCTCAGCAGAAGGAGCCCAAAGGGTGTCGCACGTGGTGCTGAACTTCCCTTTTATAGTCCCATCATACGCATTATACATCACCTCTTTCTTGACGATCGGAAATTCCGACAACTTCGTGTGTATGCAAGACAAGTTTGAGCCAACATTCGGCTGAAAAAAATCTGAGGGATGTGGTTTTTGTTCAATAACGTTCATTCATTCAAAAATCAAATGTTAAAAGCAAACAAATTCTTTCAAATCACATCCAATTGTTCTTGTTCTTGTTTTTCATACAAATTTTCCTAAAAATGTTTGTTTGAAATTCTATCCATCCATGGCCAGCTTTGCCACATTATTCAGCCAGATTCTCTTCCACCATGCCTCAGACCCATCTGACCCATCTACTTTAGATGCAGCAGAACATTAGCACATAGTAAAACATACAGACAATAACAACTTTGCTGCCACAAAGGAAGTTCTACATATCCCAAAGACTGAAAAAATTGTGGCCTTTAGACTTTGCCCAGACATATACCACAAATCTCCACAGTAATGCATGGAAAAGAACTAAACAATGTCTCTCTAGTAAGCTTGATTGCTACTATTGTATATGTAGAAACAATGGATTGTTATAAGTCATAGACATAACTTATTCATATCCATAACATTTAATTTAAGCCTTGATGGGTCACTAAAAGCATTCGTTCTAAAAGAAAACAGCAAGAGTACCATCAGCTGTGCTTCAAAACTAGCACTTTTCTGAAATATATCCTTTACTAATGTTTGTGAAAGGTGCAATTAGGTACAATATAACTACAAAGTTTTCTTGCATATAATTGATCATTTTGCGGTTCTGTTACAAAAGGGCTGGGTAACACAGTTATACACTATGTAGCCCAGAGTAGTTTAGAAACTCAGTTTAAAGATTATGCAAAGCCAATAAAGAAAAGAACATAATTAAGTTTATTAAACATAAGTCATAAGATAATCTTTTGCTTTAGGAATTTATACTATGACTTGCTTATAGGGGTTATTTGTTAACAGTGCATGGATCAATGGTGTGAAGTAAAAATAGCAGCTTGTAAAATATAATTTTTGGGTTAGAATGAGATGACTAGTAACTAGAGATGGGAAGGCCTTTAAAAAAAAGTGAACATTGGAAAAAAACATATTTTTTCCGGAAAAAAAAAGTATGAAATATATTCCTTTACAATGATAAATACTATACTGATTAAATGATATTCAAACTATATACTATGAAGAACTTAATGAAAGATTTCTGAGACTTTATGTAAAGTGTTAAATTATTGCAAGTTCTCTCAGCTGAAGACAAGTAAATCCTGGAATTTTAATTCAAGAAACTGTACTTCTCATTGCAGTTCTCAATCAAAAGAAATATGCATTTCTACCACTAGGGGCACTCCAGGGGAAAGGCTCCAGTTTAGTTTGCTTGTGGGCTCCATCTTGTACCTCTTATAGTTGGGTTATTGTTGGGATACAGTAGATGACAGTTTCTGTCCTCTCTGGCCTTAATTGATGGGTAAGGGGGTACATTTATCTGACAAATTACTTTATCTTTATAAACTTAAAATTATTCATATTAATGTTCTCCAACACCACAGCATATTGTTTACCCATAGTCTGCTCAGTAAATAGTTTTTTTTCTTTTCCTCCTTTCAGTAAAATGGTGAGGCCAATATAGAGTTTGGAAACATTTCCACAGTGTATTTTCTGCTGAGAGCAAAGCTGCAATTTGCAAATATTGTGAGAAGAAATATTCTTTTCCAAATGCTACAAGGATGACAAAACACATCCTGGTATGCCAGAGGTGCCCTAAATAAATTTAAAATACTTTATGGAATGAAATGATGAGGACCAGAATTAAAGTGCAAGGAGATTTTCTCACCAGAGGTCCCATCCCAGAAACACTTTTTTTGCTGCTTTTGGATCATCACAAAGTGTTTCTTCACCAGCAGCATCTTCAAGTAAGGAAGGAAGTGTTGCAAACCACTGCCTCCCAAAAATACACAACATCTTAATTTATATATACAATGACATCTGAAAATCAGGAGAACATGCATAAGAGCCCTTTCACACCGAGCCACTCATAGTGTAAGCGGTAAAACCGTTTTACCGTTGGATTTGCGGCGCATTTCGGCTGCTAGCGGGGAGCTTTTAACCCCCATTAGCGGCCGAGAAAGAGCTAAAACCGCCTGCAATGAGCCGCAATAGTGGCGTTTTGCCGGCGGTATAGCCACGCTGCCCCATTGATTTCAATAGGGAGCAGCGGTGGAGGAGGGGTAAACACACCGCTCCTTCACCGTTCCAAAGAAGCTGCTGGCCGGACTTTTTCTGCCATCCTGCCAGCACACCGCTCCAGTGTGAAAGCTCTTCATCGAGCAATATATGCTTCTGGATCAGCCTTGCCAATACCAATAACTGAAAATGCTTATTGGCAGGAAGCTTTTATACTATTATGAGAGAAGGGGGGGGGGGGGGCGTTATCTGATCTGTATAGTTGAAATGTTCATAACATATACGGTCCTTGTTATTCTATTTGTAATAAAAAAAAATGTTAAAAAGCAGCTTTAGTTTATTTCCTTTATAAGCTGTACTTTAATTTCAAGCATAACATCATTTTATATACTCTGCATTTTCCTTCCCAGTGTGACTAAATTACTTTCAATTTGTAAAACTATTCCACACTGAATGTATTTTACTTTTTTTCCAAAGTTTCCATTAAAAAAAAAAAAGGATTTTTTTTTTTTCCATGGGTTAAAAATTTCTGAAAATGTTTCTTAGTTTGGTTTAGTGGAGTGGAAAAATATTGTTGGCCATTATTCAAAATGTATTCTGGAAGGAGGTAGGTTCAATAAAATGTCTAACATCAAAATTGTTTTGCATTTATGATTTAATTGAATAGTTGAAATCCCTTTCAGATATGTTTGCATATTAGCAACACTCTTGCAACAAACATATATAAATATGGTGCACATATTTAGTGCAACAATCTATTCAAATATTATGGAACCTAAAACTATTAAAGTGCAATGTGTAAAACCACGTTAAACCTCAAAAATCTCAAACATCCATCACTGTGAACATATTAAAGTGAATTCATACACATATATCTCATAAATAAATAAATAAATATATAAAGACATATATTTCATCACTTATCAATAAATTAATAAATAAATAGTCTTTCAAAAAGCCTTAAGTTCTCTCCAGCAATATATGACCTTATATTAGGAAAGTCAATAAGTACTTTGGGGCTTAACTCTCTAGATTACTTTTCTTCCTCTATCTGCATGTACTCCATACACTTTAGTCTTCTCCTCTGGCTGGGTTGGTGCAACAGGAGCCACTTCAGTAGTAATCACCAAATCGTTCTCTCCACTTCATCAATATGCAAGATATAGACTGACAGATCATGCAAACTGCTTTATTAAACTGTATAAAAAAAAAAATCTGACTGCTCTCTCTAGAGCCCGTGTGTGTTCCACCATAGTACCAGAAATGAATGTCACCCAAGGAGGCTCCGCCACTATGCCTTTTGTCTATGTCTGACATCTTCAGGAAGCAATGCCATTTCAGGCTTGCACAATGAAAGGCACATTTCAGGCTTGCACAATCCTCTGTCTATCTATGTCATGCATATTGATGGAGTGGAGAGAAAGATTTGCTGATTATTATTGAAGTGGAGAAGTGTAAAGTATTTGGAATACATCCAGATAGAGAAGGAGAAAGTAATCCATAAAGTTAACCACCAAAGTGCTTACTGACCTTCCTAATGAGAGGTCATATAAAGCTGATGAGTGCACATCTGAATGGGTTGGGAGACATTTGAGCACATAAAGATTGACATGGTATTGTGAATGCATTGCACTATTTGTTGCATTTTATTCATGGGAAAAACATATGGATTTTTGAGAGACTATTTATTTCCTTATTTGTTTATTAATTCATTTATTGATTGATAAAAGATAACATTTTAATATATGTATTTATTTATTATTCATATGAGATATACTTGTTTAAATTTACTTTACTATGTTCACAGTGATGGCCGTTTGAGATTTTTTAGATTTAAAGTAGTTTTGCACATTGCATTTTAATAGGTTTGGGGTTGATAATATTCCAATAGATTAATGCACCAAAGTATTTGCACCAGATTTGTTTAGGTTTGTTGCAAGAGCGCTGTTAATATTTGGAAATATAATTTATCAAGTGTTAGCTGGGTGCTGAGAGAGAAGCAGTGGAGGTTCCTGTATCCCAGAATGCTCTGGGAAATATTAGAGAACTAGTACAGAGTAGCACCAGCCACTTCCAGTGTGCACCAAGCAGCCATGTGGCAACACTATTTGCTTCTGTGTGCATGCAAACGCATCAACCCAGCCAGCAATACTGACAGTGGCAGGCAGAGGCATTGAGCATTATTGTCAGTGGCAAAGCTTTTGTGTGTCAGAAAAGTGTTAGTGTCAGCAAGTGACCATGCCGATCTTTCTATGATTACCCTGAGCTTGACCAAGCCAAATGTCAAAGAGATCAAAGTATAAGAATCCATCTTGCAGTGATCCATAGAAAAGATAATATATTACAGATTACCAGTGCTTAGATGAGGTTCCTGCATTAGTTTTATTTTTTTCAGGCATGTTTTCCTTTTCTTTTTTTTATCCAGGCACGCCTGAGAATAATACACTTCCTTCCCTTGGATGGCTATGCTCACTCACACCACTGAATTTATGGAGGAAGCCATGGTCATCACACTGGGCTGCTACCCTGATTTGCACAGGATAACACTTGCTCCTCTTCATTACCTTTCTTTTTGGTGGGGATTTGTAATTTACAGAACCTAACATGAAAAGAAGAAAACATTTTTGTGCTTTCAGTTTAATTTACAGCAAGTGACAAGGACACTGCAGTTCTGGTCCACAGTTCTTTTGTGTACTTGCTGAAAATGTTCTTATCCTGCAAAAGAAAATTAAGGCAGTTGCCACATTAAAGTGCTGGTAAGCAGCATCTTTTTTTACCTTTTTGTTTTTGGGTTTAGATGTCCTTTAATAGCTTAGTTTACAGATTGCTTGGCTAGGAATTTATATTTGACGCTTTTCCTTTTGCTTTTATTATTTTCTTATCACAGAACAACAAATTTTACAAACAACATTTTTTAAAATGAAATGCCAGTAAAATACACTAGTGATTATCTAAAGAAAACAACAAACAATTGTTTAATCATGTGTAATACTTTATAATAATTAAAAAGAAAATTAGAATTTAAAAAAGAAAAAAAAAAAAAGAAAACAAAGGCTTTTTCCATATACCAAGCACAACTCTGTGTTTAATATTATTGCATTTTCATGTCATTAATCTTTAATGTACTTGGGGACCACTGGTAACTTCAGGATGTGTGTGGAGAACAATATTTACAGCCTTTCAGATACTTATACGGGAAAATTGTAGCGATCATTGAAGGAAATACCGTAAAAGATACCTGTAAAGGAATTCCAGGCAAATAGGTAAATGCATTGTTGAAACGTGTGCATAAATTGTTTTAAGGTTTCAGTAATATGTAATTTTGTTCAGTCGGTCTTGTGATTTCCACACTTCAGCCAGGCATATTTTGTGGTTGGTGACCAAAGACATACCATACTGTACAGAAGGACGCCAAAGCTGGAATAAGAGTTTCCCAAAATCGAGACATTCATGTTTGTTCAAATATTAGAAGCAGGTTTCTTTTCCTTACTGATCACTGGGTAACTGTTGTAGCTGGCCTTTTCCACAAAACACCTTTCCAGTAAGGTTTAAACTTGACTGATCACTTAGGCTGGATTCACTCCTTTGTGTTGTAATGCACAGTGACAACCTTGTTTATTGTGCATTATCATAAATGCAGTAAAGCACAAACTCCAGTGCATTGTTTTTAGGTGCCGATCATTTTTCATGGCGTACCAACTCACACTCCCGGAGCACCACGGCAGACCTGTATTAACACACATGTGCATTGTGGTGCACTAGAAAAAAAATACATTAAAAGGTGTTTTATCTTGTACTTTAAATGAATGGACTGGCTTACATCACAAGGGTCAATACTCTGCTGGGAGATCCCATCTGAATGCTGTCTACTCATGACCAATAGCTAACTGGCAACTGCAATTTAAAATAAAATAAATGCTTGGCATAGTGTGTAATCCACCAAAATGCTTGTAATTATTGGCATATGGCCATTATCAAGGAGGGTGGATTGTAATGGTAAGCTTGGCAGAACATTGTATATTTATGACCTCCTTTAGAGCTCTCCAGACATCTACTGGCCAAACTTGGGAGGAACAATTGACTGGCTGAGATGTTTCCCTATCTGGAGTCAGAGGTGTCTACATTCCAAATAAGTGTTCATACATGTGTAGGCCACAGTCAAATAATACAAATATTTGTTTATAGAACTATCATTCTTCAGAATAGTTGGGTGGGGGTTGGATATTCCAACTTCTCTCTTTGATTTGTTTCCAGAAATGGCTGCAATTAACAGCCTAAGCAATTCAATAAAAAGCATGCCACATGCACAGCGAGCTTTGGCTGGCAACTGGTCCTGGAGTAAAGCTACTTATAACATTAGACATCATCCAGACATATATGCATTGTCTAGTTGCCAACCAATCTGTCTAAAGAAAGATCTAATAACAGACATAAAAGTTCAAAGTGAGCAAACACATACGTTTGTATCTAGGAAGGAGGGGGCAGAGCTGAGGGCTTCTGTCTATCTGAAGAGAAACAATAGTGACTGATTGGAAAAAATCCATTCAAGGCCATTAGCCACACAGTTTTGGCAAGCATTATGAAGATGCTTTTAATTGTACAAATATTGCCTGATCCAACCATGAATGGCCAGATTCAGTAAGTGTAGATACCTTAGCTTGTTTGAAGATGAGTAGCCTAAAGAGGACTACAGTTTGCCTAGTCTTTGCACATTCAATTATAGAAGCCAAAATCATCAAATGACCTCTGAACACTGACTGCAGTTTACTTCATGGTGACTATGTATATTTTCTGCTCATCAGATAACATCTTACCTGTAGGATAGACAATAAAATACTAATTTGTCATTTGACCTGACAACAGGGAAAAGAGTTCAATCATCAAAAATGTTCTCCTGAATGCATCTTGGACGTTTTTCAGGCAGAAACATATAACAAATGACCCAGTGTTAGAGTGCAATCACTTAAATACCTGTGATAAGTACTTTATTTGATAGTTTCTAACAATATATCATATTTATATATTAACTGAAAATCTGTTAATATACTTTTGGGATAATTTTAGCTTTTGGAAGTTTAGGGAAGGGACTGCAAAAGAAAATCGAATAGGTAGAAAACCTGGAAGATCTGTTAGTGTTATTGAACTGCAGCTGAAAAATATCAGGTCTCCTGCCCTGCCAAACAGTTGTGCTGTGTGGCAGAGCCATGTAAATCTCAGGACAGAATAGAGAGATATACAGTACAAATTCTTTGTGCTTTTGGTTGCTAGCATGGAATTCACCTGGCAAGAGAAATACAAGAGCTATAATTGTTAACTTCCCCTTCCTTTAATATTTATCCCTTCTGCTGCCTGTGACTCCAATCTCCACCATCTACATTCAGTACACTGACCTCTGCTGTGAACACACGTCTAGTCAGATGACTGGTCCTACGTTGTATGCCATGGTTCCTTCTGCTTGCCCCTGCATCACTATTGTGTCCTATAATGATGTAGGGGCCAGTAGAAGCAACCTGGGAATGCAGAGGCACCCAACACTCCAGATTTTACGATACTTAAGCAAGTGTAGCTCTTAAAGAGGAACTGCAGTCTGCTCACATAATTTGTAATAAAAACATCTTTGCTATTCTGAAGCTTCCCTCCAACCCTTTTGCATATTATTTTATATATACTGAGATTCTGTACTTGCCAAATATTCTGCAGAAATCTCCCTCCACTAAGTCTGGCTGCAGCCATTTTAACTGTGGGCAGCTAAAGCTGCTGCCTGTTCACTTCCTGGATTTACACAGACACACATCTCCAACTCTGCAGCCTGAGAATAATACACTGATGGGCACTGATAGGCAGCACTGCTGGGCACTTATACATGGCACTGATGGGCACTGATATGCGGCACTGATAGATGGCATTGATATGCATCACTGATGGCACTGGCAGGCATTGGGGATGGGCACTGATTAACAGCTGCCTAGGCAGTGATTGGCATTTCCCTGCTGGTCTAGGGAGGCATACCTGGTGGTTCAGTGTGGTGGCATCCCTGGTGGTCCTGGCAGCATCCTGGTGGTCCTGGGTGGGCATCCGAGGGGGGGCTGCGCTGATAAAAAATCAGCACAGACACCCTGTCAGGAGAGCAGCCATTCGGCTCTCCTCTACTCGCGTCTGTCAGACGCAAGTAAGGAAAAGCCGATCAACAGCGATTGGCTGATCTCTGTCTGAGGCTCTTTACCGAGATTGGTGTAGCGGTGTGTCAGATTGACACACCGCACCACCAATCACCACGATGTCCACCCCCATGGGCGTCATATGATGTCTAGCCAGAACGAGAGCTGCACCGCCCAGCCATCATTTGAAGGCCGGAGGGTGGGAAGTGGTAAAAGTTGGTGGCAGGAGTGGTAAGTATTAACTTGTTTCTTTGCAAAAAAGTCTTTTTCAAAAACTGTTCTAAGTAAAGTTGATTTTTTGGTAAATTATAAAAAATATATATATATATATGTCAGAATCAGAATACTTTATTAATCCCAAAGGGAAATTATTGCCACACAGCCACATTCAACAAAGGAAACTCAAGATCAGAACAATGAACAGAACATGACACAACAAAATTACCAATAAGAGCAATTAGCACCGAATAAACAAGTTAAAACTATACTCTAATAAACCATCCATACAATTAAAATACAACATAGAATAAATAACACAGATTAAAATAATAACAGAAAATCAAAATGCCAAAATGCAAAAAATACACAACTTACTCTAGCATTACCCTAAATAATAATTAGCAAAAAAAAAAACATACTATAAAAACGACATAAAAATCATAATAACTGAAAACACGCTATACTTTCCCTTTAAAGAGTTGTAGATTATATTATAACTGTGACAGTGTTACTGTTAATGTCTAAACATCTACCCCCCCCTTTTTTTATTCCTACTCAAAAACTCCCCCCCCCCCCCTCATTTTTTCCCCTTCCCCTTCCATTCAACCCCCCCCAAAGAAAACCTCTCCCTCCCTCCTTTTACTCCCAATAATAAATTTGATGTGCAATTACCTCACTATGTTACCCCATCACAAAAAACATTACATTAGATGCCACTATTAGTGCATATAAATTCTATTATCACATATATTTATAATAAAAATCATTGCTTTGCAAAAGGTATCTATTTACTACTGGCCTTTGTGTCATATAGGCGCAAACATATTCTTTTAATTAATTCACAATTTATTCACATGCATACATAATAGTCATACTGTTAATTTTGTAATAATTGATCCATTTAATCCAAAGAAATTAATGCAATAGTGTAATTTAGATTGATTTTATGCTCAATATGTTATTTTTATATATATTTTTTATATTTTTTGTGCCTATTCTTATATAAAATTACCTGAAGAACTGAATGAAGTTCATATGTAATGTCATGTTAGTTTTGTTGAACTGTAGGCGCTTGGACAGTATGTCACATCCTTTCCAATAGATGGCAGTGTTCCAAGGCACATATAAGGCTGTTATCAGCCAAAGCCTCACTAGCTTGACAAAGGAGCGTGCCCTGAGTTCCACCTGCCAGTGAGCATGCTCTGAAACGCAGTTGCAACACATCAGTGATGTTGCCACTCCCGCCGTTGCGTTCCAGCCCTCACCATCGGCCTAATCCAAGCCTCGGTTTCATTGCCGTGGTCCCAGAGAACGCCATTCTAGTGTGGATGGACTCGTGCCTTACTTCCTTAACCTCCATGTAAGTGGATAATGCAACTGTATCTCATTAAAATGTTTACAGTTCTAACCTAGAGGCGCCTGTTTCTCTTCTCTTCTCATTTTTTGCGATACGGCACCGCGTCGCTTTAACTTACAATTGCGCAGTCGTGCGACGTTGTACCCAAACAAAATCGACGTCCTCTTTCCCACAAATGGAGCTTTCTTTTGGTGGTATTTGATCATCTCTGCGTTCTTTACTCTTTGCCCTTTTTTGCAAGTTTTTTGAAAAAACACAATATTTCGTACTTTTTGCTATAATAAATATCTCCAATTTTTTTTTAAAAAAAAGAAAATTTTTTCATCAGTTTAGGCCAATATGTATTCTACATATTTTTGGTAATAAAAATCGCAATAAGCTTATATTGATTGGTTTGCACAAAAGTTATAGCGTCTACAAAATAGGGGAAATATTTAGGGCATATTTTTTTTACTAATAATGGTGGCGGTCAGCGATTTTTATCAGGATTGCAACGTTATGGCGGACAGATTGGACATTTTCGACCCATTTTTGGGACCATTGGCATTAATACAGCGATCAGTGCTATAAAAAAGCACTGATTACTGTGTACATGTCACTGGCAGGGAAGGGGTTAACAGTAGGGGACAAGCAAGGGGTTAACTGTGTTACCCAGGGAGGGATTTTAACTGTGGGGGGTGGGACTGTCTGCATGAGGAAGCCGATAATTGTTCATACTTAGTATGAACAACAGATCGGCGGGCACGCGCATCAGCTTTGGCCGCGCCCTAGTGGTCAAAAGGCGAACCGACAATGCTATGACGGTTTTTATTTATTTATGTAAAATCTTTTTTACAAAAGAAAAAAAACTGTTGCTGTAATTGCTTAAAAAGTTTTAGCTAGACTTTGACTTCAATTTGTTAAATATAAATCTGCTAGTGCATCTTATGTCGCATACACACGATCAGACTATCCGGTGGACTTGGTAGCCGGGACTAGTGAAGGAGGTCAATGTCACTGCCCTCGGCGGCGAGATTGACACGTCGCTGGCCCCATCACCTGGTATGGACTTAAAGGGGAAGCCCTACGCCGAAAAAATGGCGTGGGGGTCCCCCCCAAGGTCCATATAAGACCCTTATCCGAGCATACAGCCCGGCCAGTCAGGAAAGGGGGCGGGGATGAGCGAGTGGCCCCCCTCCTGAGCCGTACCAGGCCCCCCCCAAGCACCTTGTCCCCATGTTGATGAGGACAAGGGCCTCTTCCCGACAACCCTGGCCGTTGGTTGCCAGGGTCTGCGGGCGGGGGGCTTATCGGAATCCGGGAGCCCCCTTTAATAAGGGGGTCCCCAGATATCGGCCCCCCCACCCTATGTGAATGAGTATGGGGTACAATGTACCCCTACCCATTCACCTGGTGAAAAAAATTTAAAAAAAAAAACACCACACAAGGGTTTAAAATAATTTATTACACAGCTCCTGGGTCTTCTACCATCTTTGGGGGTCTTCTCGCCGGACTCCTCCGCTATCTTCTGCTCTTTTGCTAGCTCTTTTACTAGTGGAGGAGCCCGGCTTTCTTCTTCGTCGCCGCCCGGGGGTCTTCTTCCGACTTCGGGGGTCTTGTCCCCCTCTTCAGGGGTCTTGTCCCCCTCTTCGGTTCTTCTTGCCGGGCCTCTGCTTTCTTCCTTTAGCTCTTTTACTAGCGGTGGCCCGGCCTTCTGTCGCTGCCGCCTCTTCTTCTGACTTCAGGGTTCTTGTCCCTCTCTTCTTTTCTTCTCTTCTTCTTCCTTGAGATGTTGACTCAACGCTCTCTCTGGCCGCAATGACAGGGACGTGTTGCGTGGCGACTTATATAGGGACAATGGGCGGGGTCACCGGGTGATGTCTCCGCCCATTAGGATGTCACAGTTCCAGCATCCTCTGGGACTGTGACATCATAATGGGCGGGGACATCACCCGGTGACCCCGCTCATCTGACCGGCCGGGCTGCGTGGATCTTATATGGACCTTGGGCTTCCCCTTTAAGTCCATACCAGGTGACGTGGCCAGCGACGTGTCAATCTCGCCGCCTTCGGCGGCGACATTGACTTCCTTCGCTGGTCCCGGCCACCTGGAGCTGGGTTCAAAATGAACGGACTTTCCTCCGTGTGTGGGCAAGTCTGTTCATTTCAAAAGTACGGCGGACTCCCACCATAGTCCGGCGGA
This sequence comes from Lithobates pipiens, assembly GCF_037356315.1. Taxonomy (NCBI): domain Eukaryota; kingdom Metazoa; phylum Chordata; class Amphibia; order Anura; family Ranidae; genus Lithobates; species Lithobates pipiens. Next base: position 120,547,000 of record NW_027507764.1, read on the forward strand.
AAAGTCCGGTTGTGTGTGGGCAGGTCCGCTCATTCGGAAAGTCCGGCGGACCTCTGCTTCAAAGTCCGGCGGTTTGTCCGCCAGGCTAAGTCCGCCGGACAGTCTGATCGTGTGTATGCAGCATTACACTCCCTTCCCCCCAAATAATGCTGCCGTTTAAAGGTGTCTCTGTTGCTCCTTCATCCACCTTCCTCCACCATGTGGGCTCCCTAAGGCCCCATTCAGACCTACATGACACCATGTGCACATCTTTTGCGTGCATGTCACGCAACAGCATAGGGCAGCCCATTCATGTGAAAAATGTGACAAAGTACCGTATTTTTCGGACGATAAGGCGCACCGGATTATAAGGCGCACTAGCAACGACCGGCTGATATAATGGATATTTCCATATATAAGGCGCATCGGACTATAAGGCGCACTGGATTATAAGGCGCATTTAATGAAACACAACTCGGATGCGGTACTGTAAGTCAAATTTTATTCAACTCTTTAGCAATAACCATAAAATGGTCTATAACAATAACTCTTAACACTGTTCAATTAAATACAAAACCAGACACTCACTTTTTCACTTTATTCTTCAATAACTCTTAACACTGTTCAGTTACCGGTGAATACCGTACAAAACCAGACACTCACTTTTTCACTTTATTCTTCTCCCGCAAATCCATCAAATTCTTCATCTTCAGTGTCTGAGTTTAACAATTGGGCAATTTCGGCATCAAGCACGCCCGTATCCCTCTCATCATTCTCATCAGTATCCGAGTCAGTCTCGTTGCTGTCATCGGTACCGGTACTTAGCTGTTCAGTGATAATTCCGGACTTCTTGAAAGCTCGGATTACACTGGTGACTGATACCTTCGCCCAGGCATCCACGATCCACTGGCAGATAGTGGCGTAACTCGCCCGGCGTTGCCTCCCTGTGTTGGTGAATGTGTGTTCGCCTTCTGTCATCCAATGCTCCCACGCAGCTCGCAATTTAACTTTAAATGACCTGTTGACACCTATATCTAGTGGCTGCAGTTCTTTGGTTAATCCACCCGGAATGATGGCAAGCACCGAATTAGTTTTCTTCACTTGGGCTTTGACAGTATCTGTCAGATGGGCGCGCATGGAGTCACAGACCAATAGGGATGGAGATTCGTGGAAAAAGCCACCCGGTCTCTTGACGTAAACCTCTCTCAGCCACTCACTCATCTTCTCCTCGTCCATCCAGCCCTTCGGGTTAGCCTTGATGATGATGCCAACCGGAAACTTTTCTTTTGGCAGAGTCTTCCTCTTGAAAATTACCATGGGTGGTAGTTTCTGGCCATTAGCCTGGCAACCGAGAACTACAGTGAAGGATGACTTCTCGTTTCCTGTAGTGCGTATAGATACCATACTGGTCCCTGTTCTCTCGACAGTACGGTTTACAGGGATATCAAAGGTAAGGGGGACCTCGTCCATGTTGGTGATGTGCTCTGGTCGGATTTTCTGTTCATTGATCTTGTTCTTGCAGTAGGTATGGAAAATGGCCAGCTTTTCTTCGTAATCCTTTGGCAGTTGCTGTGACATAGTGGTTCTTGTGCGGATAGAGAGATTCCGCCTTTTCATGAAACGGAAGCACCAAGAGGGACCTCCTTCAATAACCCACTGTTCAATTTTGTCCTCCAACTGTGGCCATCTTGCTTTGTTTCCTCGGAAACTCAGTTTGGTCTTCTTTACCTGGCGCAGGGCATCTTCTTGCTTCCTCCACTTCCGTACCATTGATTCATTAATGTTGAATTCTCTCGCAGCTACTCTATTTCCATGCTCTACTGCATGACTGATAGCCTTCAGTTTGAAATCCGCATCATAAGCATGTCTCTTAACAGGAGCCATTTTTGGGGCAGCGGGTATACCATAGAAAATGAACGAATGAATGCGCACACCTCCTGACTAAGATGGCCGTAATGCCCACGAAGCTGCAGTGCTTGGATTGGGCATTACGGCCATCTTAGTCAGGAGGTGTGCGCATTCATTCGTTCATTTTCTACGGTATACCCGCTGCCCCAAAAATGGCTCCTGTTAAGAGACATGCTTACGAAGCGGATTTCAAACTCATCGCTATCAGTCACGCAGTAGAACAACCTGAGAGAGGTTTACGGTACGTCGGTTTACGGTAAGAGACCGGGTGGCTTTTTCCACGAATCTCCATCCCTATTGATCTGTGACTCCATGCGCGCCCATCTGACAGATACTGTTAAAGCCCAAGTGAAGAAAACGAATTCGGTGCTTGCCATCATTCCGGGTGCATTAACCAAAGAACTCCAGCGATGTCAACAGGTCATATATAAGGCGCACCGGATTATAAGGCGCACGGTCGATTTTGTGAGAAAATTTAGGCTTTTACGTGCGCCTTATAGTCCGAAAAATACGGTAGCTCCTGCATCTTTTTTGACATTGAGCCTCCCATGTAATGCACATTTTGGCATGACAAAACACACATCTGCTAGCCATGTTTGGGAAGGCACTAAATAATAAAGGCACTGCAAGTACAATGTGCGCTTTTGCGCATTTCCAGAATACAAAGTGTGAACAAATCCAGTAGGGAAGTGTTTAACTGGTAGAATCACCAGGTGAAAACAGAGGGAAAAAAGCCTAAACAAGAAAACTAATGCAGATACCATATCTAACGATAGGTAAACTGCAATATGTTAAATTTTTGGTTTTTGGTTTTTGCTTTAATACTACTTAAACAATCTAATGTAAGATTTTTAGAAAAATGGCACGTTTAACCAATGAGTAAGCATTGCCATGATGTAGATGACCTGTCTCAGGGTTAGAGATTCTTTAAGGGCATTTATTCTATATATGGGAGAGATAAGAGAAGTGAGACCTTTATATTGAATAGTGTATATTTTCTGCTATTTTGTCTTAGCACCAGTAGGTGGAGATGTAGTTCTTCACACATAAAATAAGTAAATACTGTGTTAAAACACAACACACACTGTCTCTATAAACAATTAAACATCCCATATTTATCAGTTTATCTATAGTTCCTCAAAATCTTTGATAAAGAAGGTTTTTAATGTAAGTGCAACTTTTTCTTAAATTACATAGTAAGACAATACATTCATTGTTCTCTACGACTAGCAAACTGCCCAATGTCTCTTTCAGACCTTAACCACTTAAGGATCGGGCCTCTTTTTTAGATGTGTTGTTTACAAGTTAAAAACATTATTTTTTTTGCTAGAAAATTACTTAGAACCCCCCAAACATTGTACATAGAGAATAAAATGGCAGTCATTGCAATACTTTCTGTCACACTGAATTTGCGCAGCGGTCTTACACGCTCAACACAAAATCAAATAAATGGTTCTGCGCTCCCTTAACCAATAAAATACGTGAATAAGTTCATCTGTATCAAGTACTAACAACTAATTATACATAAAGTACCAGTGAGTAAAATCTAATTATCGTGACCAATCGTGATCAGTGATTAAGGTGTCTTGTGCTAATATATAATAAACATATAATATATATGTGCAAAATTAGAATATCTAATAAAATATGCAAAATCGCATAAAACCACATACAAAATCGCATAGAAAACACACAGTGGAGGTGATAAATACAAGCGAAACAATACCTCACAGAGTGTAATTAAAATGCCAAGCTAAATTAACATAGATGTGAATCACACAGTGCAATTCAAACAAAATAAATAAGTCTCTTGGAATGCGGCATAATATAAAGTGACATGTGATCCGTAAAGTGCTTCTCAAAGTAGCAGGTGCCAACAAAACCACACAAGGTGTACACACTCTGGTGTCTCTTCAGTGTCCCACACGTATCGAATAAGGTGGCCCCTTACCTTATTGCTGTAAGGCAAACAGCATATAGAGGACAAGGTCTCAGATGGTTTAAGCGGTGTACCCCTAACTCCAAGTAAAAGGTCTTATCCCCACATCAGTATGGCACAATGGCAGGATCTCACAAAGAAGGAAAAAGGAGGGCTCCAATAGTGAAGTACATATATACTCTTTAATAATTAAAATCAGCAAAGTGGAGAGGTACTCACAAACAGCAAGTCAATAATTCGTAAAATACACAGCCGAGCGTTCCGTTCGTGTCTCGGACGTGACTTCCGGTATCCGAAAAACTCTTCCTCTTCCAGTCTTACAAGCTCGCTTTTTTTTTTTAAATACTTTTTTGAATTAAAAAATAAGACAACAGTAAAGTTAGCCCAATTTTTTTTTTATATTGTGAAAGATAATGGTACGCCGAGTAAATTGATACCCAACATGTCACGCTTCAAAATTGCTCCCGCTCGTGGAATGGTGACAAACTTTTACCCTTAAAAATCTCCACTCTTGAACATCGTTTTCACATGTGGGCGCTACTTACAGTGGTGTGAAAAAGTGTTTGCCCCCTTCCTCATTTCCTGTTCCTTTGCATGTTTGTCACACTTAAGTGTTTCGGAACATCAAACCAATTTAAACAATAGTCAAGGACAACACAAGTAAACACAAAATGCAATTTGTAAATGAAGGTGTTTATTATTAAAGGTGAAAAAAAATCCAAACCATCATGGCCCTGTGTGAAAAAGTGATTGCCCCCCTTATTAAAACATACTATAACTGTGGTTGTCCACACCTGAGTTCAATTTCTCTAGCCACACCCAGGCCTGATTATTGCCACACCTGTTCACAATCAAGGCATCACTTAAATAGGAGCTGCTTGACACAGTAAGGTCCACCAGAAGATCCTTAAAAGCTACACATCATGCCGAGACCCAAAGAAATTCAGGAACAATTGAGAAAGAAAGTAATTGAGATCTATCAGTCTGGAAAGGGTTATAAAGCCATTTCCAAAGCTTTGGGAATCCAGCGAACCACAGTGAGAGCCAATATCCACAAATGGCGAAGACATGGAACAGTGGTGAACCTTCCCAGGAGTGGCCGGCCGCCCAAAATTACCCCAAGAGCGCAGCGACGACTCATCCAAGAGGTCACAAAAGACCCCACAACAACGTCCAAGGAACTGCAGGCCTCACTTGCCTCAGTTAAGGTCAGCGTTCATGCCTCCACCATCAGGAAAAGACTGGGCAAAAATGGCCTGCATGGCAGAGTTCCAAGGAGAAAACCACTGCTGAGCAAAAAGAACATCAAAGCTCGTCTCAATTTCTCCACAACACATCTTGATGATCCCCAAGACTTTTGGGACAACATTCTGTGGACCGATGAGACAAAAGTGGAACTCTTTGGAAGGTGTGTGTCCAAGTATATCTGGCGTAGAAGGAACACTGCATTTCATAAAAAGAACATTATACCAACAGTAAAATATGGTGGTGGTAGTGTGATGGTCTGGGGCTGTTTTGCTGCTTCAGGACCTGGAAGACTTGCCGTGATAAAAGGAACTATGAATTCTGCTGTCTACCAAGAGATCCTGAAGGAGAATGTCCGACCATCTGTTCGTGTACTCAAGCTGAAACGAACTTGGGTTCTGCAGCAGGACAATGATCCTAAACACACCAGCAAGTCCACCACCGAATGGCTGAAGAAAAACAAAATGAAGACTTTGGAGTGGCCTAGCCAAAGTCCTGACCTGAATCCTATTGAGATGTTGTGGTATGACCTTAAAAAGGCCGTTCATGCTCGAAAACCCTCTAATGTAACTGAATTAGGACAATTCTGCAAAGATGAGTGGGCCAAAATTCCTCCAGGACGCTGTAAAAGCCTCATTGCACGTTATCGCAAACGCTTGGTTGCAGTTGTTGCTGCTAAGGGTGGCCCAACCAGTTATTAGGTTTAGGGGGCAATCACTTTTTCACACAGGGCCATGATGGTTTGGATTTTTTTTCACCTTTAATAATAAACACCTTCATTTACAAATTGCACTTTGTGTTTACTTGTGTTGTCCTTGACTATTGTTTAAATTGGTTTGATGTTCCAAAACACTTAAGTGTGACAAACATGCAAAGGAACAGGAAATGAGGAAGGGGACAAACACTTTTTCACACCACTGTATGCATGCGTTCACTTATTTTAACTTTTATTTTTTATTTTTACACTGTTTAAAAAAAAAACAAATTGTGTCACTTTTATTCGTATTACAAGGAATGTAAACATCCCTTGTAATAGAAAAAAAGCATGACGGGACCTCTTTTAATATGAGATCTGGGGTCAAAAAGACCTCATGTTTACACTAAAATGCAATAAAAAAAAATGGCCCTTTAAGAGCTATGGGCGGAAGTGACGTTTTGACATCGCTCCCACCCTGCATTGTCATGGAGACAGTGGGGGGCCATCTTCCCCTCGTTCCTCTCCATGCACAGCCAGAAGAAGGACCGGATTGCCTCCGTCGCTGGCGACGGCTCCGGTTATCTTGTATCGGACCGCCAGCCAAACACGGGGATACTGGGGTTATGGCAGCTAGCTGCTGCCATAACAACGATATCCGTCCTTAAAGTGAGGATGTACATCGGCTTGCGGTGGTCTGGAAATGGTTAAAGTCACCAAACACTGACAGCTTAAATCTATCATCAATAAGCTTAGGTTCACACTAGTGCTGCTGAATGATCACTTTTGTAGAAGTGATGGACTGGCCAAGCATGTCTTCAGACTTAAACCCTATTGAGCATCTGTGGGGCATCCTCAAATGGAAGGTGGAGAAGTGCAAGGTTTCTAACATCCACCAGCTCTGTGATGTCATCATGGAGGAGTGAAGGGGACTCTAGTGGCAACCTGTGAAGCTCTGGTGAACTCCATGCCCAAGAGGGTTAAGGCAGTGTTGGAAAATAATGGTGGCCACACAAAATATTGACACTTTGGGCCCAATTTGGACATTTTCATTTAGGGGTGTACTCACTTTTGTTTAGATAATAATGGCTGTGTGTTGAGTTATTTTGAGGGGACAGCAAATTGACACTGTTATACAAGCTGTACACTCACTACTTTACATTGTAGCAAAGTGTCATTACTTCAGTGATGTCACATGAAAATATATAATAAAATATTTTCAAAAAATGTGAGGGGTGTACCAACTTTTGTGAGGTACTGTAGATGAACGGTATCCACTCATGTGCCATGTCAATAGTACACAATGGCTTTCATTCATAGTCATTTATTGTGTACTATTGTGATAGCTATGATTGGCTACAGCTATCACATGGCACAGGTCTGCTGTGATTGGCCCCGTACCATTTGATCACTGTGCTCAATCACAGAGATCATAATAGTACACAAAAAATGGCTATGAATGAAAGCCATTGGGTACTATTGACATGTAGTCGCTGTGATTGGTCACAGTGATCACATTTTACCAGGACCGACCTGATGATCTGTCTTCCGCTGTGTGCTGTGCGCACATAGGGTGACAGATCACACCGTGGCTGCGCACAAGGTGTGCTCCTGGAGAATGTCATATAATGTCCACCTGGTATTAGAAAGATCCTGCCCAACCATTGTTGTACAATAGGCTGGGCGGAAAGTGGTTAATGGAAGAGGTGGACCTCTAATTCATCCATCTATTCTCCATTCATACATTGCTTTTTATTTATAAAAGCTATAGTTCAGGTTCTTTTAATGGAGGAGAGGCATGGGAAGGGTGTGCATAATCAACACTTATGACAGGTCCAGTCGATTATATTATCCCCTGCAGTACTGAAAGATTACAGACATCCAATTTCAACTAAAAATGCAGCCAGCAGCACGGTGGGGTGTTTTTCCTTGAATGTAAGTACTATACAGTATCTTGCGCTGATTTAAGAACAAAAATTATCTAAACTTAGGCTTTGCAATCCACACTATTTTGTCTTCTTCCAGGGTGCAGGATACTTAATGAGGGCAAGGTGATCAGGGTACTCAGATGCTGGCGCAGGTATTTTCACCAGGGGTGCTGCTTCCTCCTCCTCTTCTGTGTAGTACTCCCTGGCACTCAGCCTGATTGATTGTAAAATCATGCATTGCTGGCATGAAGCAAGTTAGATGGAAAGAGCAAGTACACTAAATCTGCTAGTGCATCTAACTAGACATGTGCAGAGTAAAATATTTCGTTTCGGAATTTTGTTTTCGTACGAAAAATGAATTTAGTTAGTTACTCCCGAAATTCGTTTTTATTTATTTCGTTTTTCGTTCAAAAATTGCATTCGTCCGTAAATCCACATGAATTAAGGTCGAATCTGTCTTTGAAGGCTTATGGTGTCTGTCGAATGTATAAAGAAGATTCGACGGAGCTAGTATATAGCATACTTCGTGTGGACTTTAGAACCCTATTAAAGTCTATGGGACTCCAATGTTCAAAATCTAAAGTACTAATTCTAAAGGCTAATATGCAAGTTACTGTCCTAAAAAGTGTTTGGGGACCCGGGTCCTGCCCCAGGGGACATGTATCAATGCAAAAAAAGTTTTAAAAACGGCCGTTTTTTCGGGAGCAGTGATTTTAATAATGATTAAAGTGAAACAATAAAAGTGTAATATTCCTTTAAATTTCGTAGGGGGGGGGGGGGGTGTCTATAGTATGCCTGTGAAGGGGCCCATGTTTCTGGTGCTTAGAACTGTCCCTGCACAAAGTGCCATTTATGCAGGAAAAAAAGTCCTTTAAAATCACTCACAGCTATTATGAATTGTCGGCTCCGTAATACAGAGCACACTCATTGAAAGTCATTGATAAAAATAAATAAATAAAGCGTGGGAGTCCCCCAAATTCAATTACCAGGCCCTTCAGGTCTGGTATGGATATTAAGGGGAACCCTGCGTCAAATTTAAAAAAAAATTTGACATGGGGTTCCCCCTAAATATCCATACCAGACCCTTTATCCGATCAGATCATCCTTCGCTGGACCCCGGAGATCCGCCGCTGGATAGCAAGAGTGGATTAACACCGCTGGAATCTTTTTTTTATTTCTAATAAAGGAATTTTTCAAAAGTGTGTTTGTCTTATTTAACTATTTTTTACGCTTTCTTAGTGAAATGGTAGGGGTACTTTTGTACCCCCTTACCATTTCAAACAGGGGGGGTCCGGGATCTGGGAGTCCCCTTGTTAAAGGGGGCTTCCAGATTCTGATAAGCCCCCCGCCCGCAGACCCCCACAACCACCGGCCACGGTTGTGGGGATGAGACTCTTGTCGTCATCAACATGGGGACAAGGTGCTTTGAGGGGTCACAGACCCCCAAAGCATCCTCCCAATGTTGAGGGCATGTGGCCTGGTATGGTTCCGGAGGGAGGAGGGGCCGCTCTCTCGTCCCCCCTCTTTTCCTGTGGCCTGCCAGGTTGCGTGCTCGGATAAAGGGTCTGGTATGGATATTTAGGGGGAACCCCACGTCAAATTTCTTTTTTAATTTGACGCAGGGTTCCCCTTAATATCCATACCAGACCTGAAGGGCCTGGTAATTGAATTTGGGGGACTCCCACGGTTTTTTTTTATTATTATTTATTTATTTTTTCATCAATGACTTTCAATGAGTGTTTACTGAGCCGACAATTCATAATAGCTGTGAGTGATTTTAAAGGACTTTTTTCCTGCATAAATGACACTTTGTGCAGGGACAGTTCTAAGCACCAGAAACATGCGCCCCTTCACAGGCATACTATAGACACCCCCCCCCCCCCCCCTACGAAATTTAAAGGAATATTACGCTTTTATTGTTTCACTTTAATCATTATTAAAATCACTGCTCCGGAAAAAACGTCTGTTTTTAAAACTTTTTTTTGCATTGATCCATGTCCCCTGGGGCAGGACCCGGGTCCCCAAACACTTTTTAGGACAGTAACTTGCAGAATCTTTTCTCTCTGTCAAATCTTTTTTTCTCTGTCGAATATTTTCTCTATATAATCTTGGACTAATAGAGGTAAGGTTAGGCACATTCGACCACAGGTTCTATAGACACAGATTGTTATTGTCAGAGTCACGTCGAATCTCCTATTCTATATCGAACTGTTGTAACAACTAAAACGAAAATAAAGCATTTATTTATGTCGGATCTTTTGTTTTTCAGATTCTGTGCTTTCAATATCGTTTGTCAAAACGAAAACGAAAACAGCTGAAATTTGGACGAAAATGCATTCGGACGAAAACGAATGCACATGTCTACATCTAACACTCATAAGGGAACACCTAGGGAATTTCTATCAGGATGCACTGTTACTTTGACTTCCTGTTGCCCTTGCTTCCTTGTTTTTCAAAACTTCATCTCCTCTGTGTAATGTGTGGCTATTGGGATGGACATTTTACCTCCTCCGGCAAGAGCAGTGGATGTTGGTGGGATTTCAGTCGCAGTGTCAGCCCTGCATGTTGTACAGAGGTGCTTGAGCTTTGTGGCCACATCATCACATGATCACATAGGAAAACAAATAAAAAAAATATTTAAATTGCTTTTTATACCTAAATGTAGGAATGTCAATGCAGAGGTAGATTTAAAAAGGTGTGTTATTATATAATCTAAACTTCTACTTTGATTGCCATTAAAGTAAAAAGTAAGAATGACAAGTGTTAAACTTGCATTTTTAAAAGCAAGTCAACAACAGCAATTCATATTTCAAAAAATGTACTTTTATTGACAAAGAAGTACCTCTTTAATAGTGTTAGGAACATACCTGCAGAGAATTCACCCAGCCTTGCATCTGAATGTTGTCTACATGCAGTGGCGTTGCTAGGAGTGGCTTTTGGGGCTATAGCCCTGAATCTGGGGCCCATAGCCCAGAGTTTCTGCAGGGGTTGCCAAGGGGAGGGGAGGCTCTCTGGATACCTTGATGTAAGTTGGAGGGCTCTCTGGGGTCCCTAAATTTTAGGGGAGGCTCTCTGGGGACCCTGATGCAAGGGAGAGGCTCTCTGGGAACTCTGATGTAAGGAGGAAGCTCTCTGGGGACTCTGATGTAAGGGGGGCTCCCTGGGGACCCTGATGTAAGGGGGGCTCTCTGGGGACCCTGATGTAAGTGGGGGGGCTCTGTGGGGATACACACACACACACACATTACTGTATATACATGTATATGCATGCCCAAGCATATGACTTTCTTTTCTACCAGATCTTTTGTAAACCTAGCAATGCCCCTGTCTACATGGTAATCATCTATCCAGAGCAGGATTGTGTGTATAGGTGTCAGCAGTGGGTCAGTCGCTGGTGCACAACCTCTAGTAGTACATTGGCCTGTTGAGTCTAATGTGGCTTTCTCCGCTGGCTTAAGTTGCTGTTCCTGCGGCTACTTCTGAGACCCCCTGATGCTTTTCCTGTCTCCTGGAGGACAAACCAGCGTGCTATTTATGCTCTGAGGAGTTTGCATAAACATTCATACATGTTAGGGTGTGCAGTGATTTGCTAGTTACTTATGTTAAAGGGACTAGGCATTAGTGTGCACATGTGTGCATAGTTTGTTTGTGCTTTCCTTCTTTCTTGTTTCCCTCCCTGCCGGTCTGACCTTTATTGAACTCACTCTGTCTTGATCTTTTTATGACCTTTGACTCCATTTCTGCTTTTGGTTTTGGCTTTGATGTATGAATTCTCAAGGTTCTAGTTATGATCTCTAACTTGACATCCGACCACACTACTGTTTGTCCATTGGTACCATTTTAGCCAGGTTAGTTTACCCTTTGACTTCTTTCTGTCCCACAACTGTTTGGATTGTTCTGGTTTGACATTGGCCTGTTAGATGTCCCCTTGGTTCTTAAACAACCCTTGTAAGATTATGGCCACCCTGTGCAGTTTCAATAATCCACAGAATAGATACTAGGGGAAATTAACACCTAAAAGTTATAAGAAAAACATAACATATAAACAGAAATACTGTGTATACACCATAAATAATCACAATCTAGTGAAGAAATACACAATATAAACAAATAAATGAATAAATAGGAAATATGTTAAATAATTATGAATTCATGCAATAATATAGTGCACAAAAAATGTATAAACAATCACAAATACTGTAAATAACAAACAGGGTGCTCAAAAAAAAAAGTGATGCGTCAGCGCGTCGCCCATGCCCCAGACGACGCCATATATGGCGAAACGGACGTAGGGTGGTCTCGACGTGCTTGACGCAATCACGTGACATTTGGGCATTCGCTTTGCCGGCTGCCTTTTTTAACGCTGATTTGACCTTTATGTTTGTGAGTATGTTTTTTATGATTGAATAGAAGATTTTATTTATGGATTTACGCTATGGGAGTTTCTATTTGCATTTTATGAATGGTTCAACCGTGTGGAAAAATGAGTTCTCCGGTGTGATGACCCTTTGAGATTCCTGATAACATATGCCTATTTGATTTGAGATTTGGTAAGCGCGCATTCTTACTATTTATCAGCATGGTGTTGGTGAAGGAAGCTTTTTTATTGCACCTGCACAGGATTTCTTTTGAAGAAACATTTCCGCTCATTGGACCGTCACGCTCATGATTATACCTTTATGAGAAACTGTTGTTTATACACATCTTTTTTGAGCACCCTGTTTATTTACAGTATTTGTGATTGTTTATACATTTTTTGTGCACTTTATTATTGCATGAATTCATAATTATTTAACATATTTCCTATTTATTCATTTATTTGTTTATATTGTGTATTTCTTCACTAGATTGTGATTATTTATGGTGTATACACAGTATTTCTGTTTATATGTTATGTTTTTCTTATAATTTTTAGGTGTTAATTTTTTGTACTAGGATTTACTATATGTGAGAGCGCAGTTAAATTTTTTTTTTGATTTACATGATTTATGGGTGTGTATCACATCATGTTAATCGCAGCTTTTAGGTATTTGGATTTGTTTTTGTTTTTTTTCATATTTTTTTTAGCGCAGTATTTCTTTCCAATTTTTTTTTAGATCTTTATACAAGAAAGGTAGCTGCTAAAGGTAAAGGGAAGTGCAGAAGTGGTAAGTAAAACAGAGCTAGTGTCCATACTAGGGATGGCCGAACGGTTCGCCCGTTTCGTGGCGAATTTCGGCTGTTCGCCGTCCGCCCGATCGGCGGACTATTGCCGTCGTTCGCCCGCCGGACTTCCGTGTTTACTGTGTAAAAGAACTTTGACCTATGATGACACATCCATCATGGGGTACAGGACAGCCAATTGAGACATTACAGCACATGGACACTTGGACATTCCCCCTAACTTATAAATACACCCGATCCGGCGGCCATTTTACATTCTTTCTTCTGTCACTATAGGGAGAGGTTGCTGTGTGGAGCAGGGAGAGACTTCTGTGACCCAAATCGCTATTTATTAGGTCCACAAAAGTTCTTTTAAGGACTGGTATCATGGTATAGGTGTTAGGTGTAGTTCAGGATATAGGTTTGAGGCAGTGCTGTGCTAGTGATTGTTGCAGCAGCCTGAGTGTCTTTTGTCAGTGTAGAGAAAGGGACAGGACGCTGTGTGCTGCAGGGACAGTCAGTGTAATCATTAGCTGTTACTATTAGGTCCACAAAAGTGCAATTCAAGTTATTGTTCCAGCAGCCTCTGTTTTGTCAGTTTATATAGGGACGGGCAGGAAGCTGTGTGTGAGGCAGTGAGGGACAGTCAGTTTAATCAGTAGCTGTTACTATTAGGTCCACAAAGGTTCTTTTCAGGACTGGTATGGTAATAGGCTTGTACACGTATAATATTCTTTCTTCCAAATATAGAAAGAATATTATACTTGACTGCTGCCCTTCTGCTGCAGTCTGCTAATCATTCACAACCTACTTGTTCCACAAAGGTCCTTATAAGGACTGGTAAGGTCTAGGGTGCTACAGTACATAGGGTTGAGTGAGGTACAGTCTGCTATTCCATAAGGACTGGTATAGGTCCACAATACATAGGGTTGAGGTGCACTACTGCTGACCGCTGCCCTATACTGAAGCAGTCCTTCATCGGTATAGGGACTGACGTACAGTCTGCTAATCATTCACAACCTACTTGTTCCACAAAGGTCCTTATAAGAACTGGTAAGGTCTAGTGTGCTACAGTACATAGGGTTGAGTGAGGTACAGTCTGCTATTCCATAAGGACAGGTATAGGTCCACAATACATAGGGTTGAGATGCACTACTGCTGACCGCTGCCCTATACTGCAGCAGTCCTTCATCGGTATAGGGACTGATGTACAGTCTGCTAATCATTCACAACCTACTTGTTCCACAAAGGTTCTTATAAGGACTGGTAAGGTCTAGGGTGCTACAGTACATAGGGTTGAGTGAGGTACAGTCTGCTATTCCTTAAGGACTGGTATAGGTCCACAATACATAGGGTTGAGGTGCACTACTGCTGACCACTGCCCTATACTGCAGCAGTCCTTCATCAGTATAGGGACTGACGTACAGTCTGCTAATCATTCACAACCTACTTGTTCCACAAAGGTCCTTCTAAGGACTGGTAAGGTCTAGGGTGCTACAGTACATAGGGTTGAGTGAGGTACAGTCTGCTATTCCATAAGGACTGGTATAGGTCCACAATACATAGGGTTGAGGTGCACTACTGGTGACTGCTGCCCTATACTGCAGCAGTCCTTCATCAGTATAGGGGCTGACATACAGTCTGCTAATCATTCACAACCTACTTGTTCCACAAAGGTCCTTCTAAGGACTGGTAAGGTCTAGGGTGCTACAGTATATAGGGTTGAGTGAGGTACAGTCTGCTATTCCATAAGGACTGGTATAGGTCCACAATACATAGGGTTGAGGTGCACTACTGCTGACCGCTGCCCTATACTGCAGCAGCCCTTCATCAGTATAGGGACTGACGTACAGTCTGCTAATCATTCACAACCTACTTGTTCCACAAAGGTCCTTATAAGGACTAGTAAGGTCTAGGGTGCTACAGTACATAGGGTTGAGTGAGGTACAGTCTGCTATTCCATAAGGACTGGTATAGGTCCACAATACATAGGGTTGAGGTGCACTACTGCTGACCGCTGCCCTATACTGCAGCAGTCCTTCATCAGTATAGGGACTGACGTACAGTCTGCTAATCATTCACAACCTACTTGTTCCACAAAGGTCCTTATAAGGGCTGGTAAGGTCTAGGGTGCTACAGTACATAGGGTTGAGTGAGGTACAGTCTGCTATTCCTTACGGACTGGTATAGGTCCACAATACATAGGGTTGAGGTGCACTACTGCTGACCGCTGCCCTATACTGCAGCAGTCCTTCATCAGTATAGGGACTGACGTACAGTCTGCTAATCATTCACAACCTACTTGTTCCACAAAGGTACTTATAAGGACTGGTAAGGTCTAGGGTGCTACAGTACATAGGGTTGAGTGAGGTACAGTCTGCTATTCCATAAGGACTGGTATAGGTCCACAATACATAGGGTTGAGGTGCACTACTGCTGACCACTGCCCTATACTGCAGCAGTCCTTCATCAGTATAGGGACTGACGTACAGTCTGCTAATCATTCACAACCTACTTGTTCCACAAAGGTCCTTCTAAGGACTGGTAAGGTCTAGGGTGCTACAGTACATAGGGTTGAGTGAGGTACAGTCTGCTATTCCATAAGGACTGGTATAGGTCCACAATACATAGGGTTGAGGTGCACTACTGGTGACTGCTGCCCTATACTGCAGCAGTCCTTCATCAGTATAGGGGCTGACGTACAGTCTGCTAATCATTCACAACCTACTTGTTCCACAAAGGTCCTTCTAAGGACTGGTAAGGTCTAGGGTGCTACAGTATATAGGGTTGAGTGAGGTACAGTCTGCTATTCCATAAGGACTGGTATAGGTCCACAATACATAGGGTTGAGGTGCACTACTGCTGACCGCTGCCCTATACTGCAGCAGCCCTTCATCAGTATAGGGACTGACGTACAGTCTGCTAATCATTCACAACCTACTTGTTCCACAAAGGTCCTTATAAGGACTAGTAAGGTCTAGGGTGCTACAGTACATAGGGTTGAGTGAGGTACAGTCTGCTATTCCATAAGGACTGGTATAGGTCCACAATACATAGGGTTGAGGTGCACTACTGCTGACCGCTGCCCTATACTGCAGCAGTCCTTCATCAGTATAGGGACTGACGTACAGTCTGCTAATCATTCACAACCTACTTGTTCCACAAAGGTCCTTATAAGGGCTGGTAAGGTCTAGGGTGCTACAGTACATAGGGTTGAGTGAGGTACAGTCTGCTATTCCTTAAGGACTGGTATAGGTCCACAATACATAGGGTTGAGGTGCACTACTGCTGACCGCTGCCCTATACTGCAGCAGTCCTTCATCAGTATAGGGACTGACGTACAGTCTGCTAATCATTCACAACCTACTTGTTCCACAAAGGTACTTATAAGGACTGGTAAGGTCTAGGGTGCTACAGTACATAGGGTTGAGTGAGGTACAGTCTGCTATTCCATAAGGACTGGTATAGGTCCACAATACATAGGGTTGAGGTGCACTACTGCTGACCGCTGCCCTATACTGCAGCAGTCCTTCATCAGTATAGGGACTGACGTACAGTCTGCTAATCATTCACAACCTACTTGTTCCACAAAGGTCCTTATAAGGACTGGTAAGGTCTAGGGTGCTACAGTACATAGGGTTGAGTGAGGTACAGTCTGCTATTCCATAAGGACTGGTATAGGTCCACAATACATAGGGTTGAGGTGCACTACTGCTGACCGCTGTCCTATACTGCGGCAGTCCTTCATCAGTATAGGGACTGACGTAGAGTCTGCTAATCATTCACAACCTACTTGTTCCACAAAGGTCCTTATAAGGACTGGTAAGGTCTAGGGTGCTACAGTACATAGGGTTGAGTGAGGTACAGTCTGCTATTCCATAAGGACTGGTATAGGTCCACAATACATAGGGTTGAGGTGCACTACTGGTGACCGCTGCCCTATACTGCAGCAGTCCTTCATCAGTATAGGGACTGATGTACAGTCTGCTAATCATTCACAACCTACTTGTTCCACAAAGGTCCTTATAAGGACTGGTAAGGTCTAGGGTGCTACAGTACATAGGGTTGAGTGAGGTACAGTCTGCTATTCCATAAGGACTGGTATAGGTCCACAATACATAGGGTTGAGGTGCACTACTGCTGACCGCTGCCCTATACTGCAGCAGTCCTTCATCAGTATAGGGGCTGAGAGTTTTGTCACAGGGTCATTTAAAAAATTACAGGCAGAGGAAGAGGCAGGCCCTTCCGCAAGGGTGGTAGGGGTAGGGCAGGAGCAACAGGCTTGAGCCAAAGTGGGAAGTTGCAGAAGGTGCGTTTAATTCATTTAAAGGACGCACCTGTCAGGAAAGGCTGGCTGGGGACAGTGGTCCGTCACCTGTCTGTGCGCGCCTACGGGTGCCTGGTGTTCGCGGTCGCCCGGTCGCGCACGTTCGCGGTAGCGCGGGTGCGCGCGTTTGCGTGCGCGCGCGAACGGTTACTAGCGCCAGGCGGGCTATTTAAACTCAGTTCTCCCTTCTGATCTTGCTGCTTGATCTACAGCGTTCCTGAGACTATTACCTGAATCTGATCTGTTTGTGTATCGACGCGGCCTGACCTGCGACCTTCCCTGCCTTCTGCCTGCCTCTGACCTCCGGCTTGTCTACGACTCTGCACCTGTCTCATCCTCTGGTCCATCCGTGCTCATCCGTTACCGACCCGGCTTGTTCCACGTTCCTGCCTCTGCCCGCTGCATCTGTTCCTGTACTGACTGTCTGGTTTGACCCGGCTTGCCTGACTCTTCTGTGTGCCTGCCCCTGAGTGATCCACCTGTTCCTGTTGGTCTCCTGCTGTCTACTGGTTCCTGTCTGCTGTCACTGGGGCCTGCTTGTCCAGCTACAGTTCCTGAAGTCAGCCAGATCCATCCACCGGCTGTTGATCCTGCCAGGTGCTACCTCTGACTCCCGTGCCTCCTGTCACCATCATCAGGGGCCGTGAGTCGGGGACGCAGAGGTCTCCTTCTGCATTCCGGGCTCACCACTAGGTACGTGACAGTATCAAGCAGCCATGACCGAGCCCGCGCAGGGAGCCTCTCCTTTGGATGAACTGTGTTTGCATTTGGCAGGTTTGACCCAGGCAGTTAAAGGTCTTCAAGAAAGCTATTCCCGTTTGGAGGAACGTGTTCAAGCCCTCTCCCCGCCAGCTACTATCCAGGGGTCACCATTCGCCTCTGCCAGCATGCCTGCTCCACCAGCAGTGGTGATGTTACCCCCTGAACCTCGAGTGCCCACGCCTGAAAGATTTGCTGGTGAACGCAGCAAATTCAGGGCCTTTCGCAACTCCTGCGAGCTATACTTTGCTCTTCAGCCACGGACTTTTTCTTTGGAAGCCACCAAAGTGGGCTTTGTGATCTCCTTGCTCCAGAACGAACCCCAGACATGGGCACATCGCCTTCTTGAACAAAAGGCTGACGAACTTTCCAACTTGACCACCTTTTTTGATGCGATGGCCTGAATCTATGGGGACCCTCAGCTCTCAGCAACAGCCGAAGCCACTCTCCATGCATTACAGCAGGGCCGCAGGGCCGCAGAGGACTACGTTGCAGAATTCAGGCGTTGGAGTGCAGACACCAATTGGAACGATGCTGCTCTCCGCTACCAGTTCCGGTTGGGTCTGTCTGATCCCCTGAAAGATGAACTCGCCCGTGTAGGGGTTCCTCAGACTCTAGATGAATTAATCAATCTATCCATACAGATTGACAGGTGCCTACGTGAACGCAGGTCAGAGAGAGCCGCTGGTCCATCACGTCCCACCTGGATGTTGCCAAGAGTGCCCAGTTACTCGAGTACTATGCCACCAGCTCAGTCTACTCCTACTACTGATGTGCCGGAGCCTATGCAGCTGGGTTTGCTACGACCAATGCTCACACCGGAAGAACGTCAGCGTCGCCGCATGAATGATCTGTGCATGTATTGTGGGGAGCCTGGGCACTACGTGAGGTCCTTCCCAACCAAGATCCGTAAGTGGCTTCCTCCTTCTGCTGATCAAGTCCTTGCAATCACCAATGCTTCCCCTCATCTTGCTCTTTCCGTTTTGTTGCAGCTCCCCGGAAAGAACATCCAGGTTCCCGCTATCGTTGACTCGGGAGCATGCAGCTGCTTTATGGACTCTGTTTTTGCAGCAAAACACCACATACCACTACGCTCCAAGACCCAAGGACTACTGATACATCTTGCCGATGTATCCGCCATCCGGTCTGGTCCTGTCACCCAGGAAACCATCCCCATCTCTGCCAGCATATCCAATCTTCACCATGAACTTTTATGTCTTGACATCATCACCTCACCCTTGTTTCCTGTTATCCTGGGAATGCCCTGGCTCCAGGCCCACAACCATTGCATTGACTGGACTACCAGAGATGTTACCTTTCCTTCACCCTATTGCTTCCAACATTGTCTACCAAAGACTCCCAACCAGCCCACAGCTCTGATGTGCCTGGATACGGAAGCTCGCCAACTAGTTCCAGAGGCATACCACGACTTCATGGATGTCTTCAGCAAGAAAGGTGCAGAGACTCTTCCCCCTCACCGGGTCTATGACTGTCCTATCGAGCTCCTCCCTGGGGCCGAAGTACCATTTGGAAGAATTTTTCCTTTAACTGAACTGGAACTGGCTGCACTCAAGGACTATATTGACGAAAATCTTAAGAAAGGATTCATCCGATCTTCCACATCCCCTGCAGGAGCTGGCATTTTCTTTGTGGAAAAAAAGGACCATACCCTTCGGCCATGTGTCGATTATCGGGAACTAAACAAGGTGACCATTAAAAACCGATACCCTCTTCCTTTGGTGCCAGAACTTTTCCAGAGACTGGGGGCAGCAGTCATTTTTACTAAATTAGACCTACGGGGGGCCTATAATCTGGTCCGCATAAGAGAGGGTGACGAATGGAAGACAGCTTTTCGCACCCGATTCGGACATTTTGAATATCTAGTTATGCCGTTTGGGCTCTGCAACGCCCCCGCCACCTTCCAGCATTTTATAAATGACATCTTCAGAGACTTCCTGTACTTATTCGTCATCATCTACCTGGATGACATTTTGATCTTTTCTGCCTCCATCAGTAGCCATCGTCAACATGTCAAGTGTGTGTTAGAGCGACTCCGTCAGCATGGCCTTTATGCAAAACCAGAGAAGTGTGAATTTGAACAACAGAGTATACAGTTTCTGGGACTAATCATTTCTGTTGAGGGCATTAAAATGGACCCTCAAAAAATTTCCGCTATCCTTGAGTGGCCTGCTCCTGTGGATAAAAAGGGTGTTCAGCGGTTTGTGGGCTTTTCGAACTTTTATCTGAAATTTATTAAAGGATTCTCAGCCATCATCTCACCTATTACCCAGCTGACCAAGCAGGGAGTTCGATTTCATTGGACTCCCGAAGCTCAAACTGCTTTTGACACCCTTAAGAGACTTTTTACCTCCGCTTCCGTACTGAAACACCCTGACCCGGCTCTCCCGTTTGTTCTGGAGGTTGATGCATCCGAAGTCGCCGTTGGGGCAGTACTCTCACAACGACAAGGCCCCAAGTCTCTTCTGTTCCCTGTTGGCTTCTTTTCACGCAAGCTTTCTGCTCCTGAAAGAAATTATGATGTGGGAGACAGGGGACTATTAGCAATAAAAGCGGCTTTGGAGGAGTGGCGGTACCTTTTGGAAGGAGCAGCTCACCCGATCCTGATCTATACGGATCACAAAAACCTGGAGTACCTGAAATCTGCTAGAAGGTTGAAGCCGCGTCAAGCCAGGTGGGTGCTGTTCTTTTCCAGGTTTGCCTTCCATGTCACCTACAGACCGGGTTCAAAAAATACCAAACCGGACGCATTGTCCCGCATGTTCAATGATCCCAAAGTACCTACCTCTCCGGATACTATTCTGTCGGCGGAAAACCTTTTCCTTCTCCAGGAAGATCTGTTAAGCCGGATTAAGCAAGCTTCCAGTGAAGACCCCCCTCCTGCAGGAGCAAGGCTGCTTGCGAAAGACGGTCTGTTCTGGCTTGAGGACAAAATCTTCATTCCAGAAAACCTTCGGGCCACCATACTCGGGCTCTGCCATGACCATGTACTAGCCGGCCACTTCGGTGTCTCCAAGACGTCTGACCTCGTGCAACGCACATTCTGGTGGCCGCAAGTTGCAAAGGACTGCAAAAGATATGTGGAGTCTTGTACCATCTGTAATCGCAGCAAGGGTAATAAGGCCAGGGCTTGGGGCCTGCTCAAACCTCTACCTGCTCCAGAGAGACCCTGGAAGTTAATCTCCATGGACTTTATTGTTGAACTTCCCCCTTCAGAAGGCCATACGGCCATCTTTGTGGTAGTGGATCGGCTGTCCAAGATGGCACACTTCATCCCCTTGAAAGGAACACCATCAGCACCGGAAACTGCACAAGTTTTTATCAGGGAAGTCATCAGACTTCATGGAGTTCCAGCCAACATCATATCAGATAGGGGGGTGCAGTTTACCTCTCGTTTCTGGAGAGCACTATGCAGTTCCCTTGGCATCGAGCTATCTTTTTCTTCTGCATACCACCCTCAGACAAATGGGCAGACAGAGAGAACTAACCAGACTCTTGAGCAGTATCTACGCTGCTTTTCCTCCTTTTCTCAGGACGACTGGTTCTCTCTGTTGCCACTGGCCGAGTTCACTTATAATAATTCCATCCATTCTACCATCAAGCAGACCCCGTTTTTTGCCAATTATGGTTTCCACCCATCATTTCTACCTAACTCTGTTCCTGAATGTTCTGTGCCAGCCGTTCTCAAGACTGTGGATTTTTTCAGTATCAACAATAAACTGTTGCAGGAAACCATGACCAGAGCACAAGCGCTAAACAAAGAGACTTTTGATAAAAACAGACGGGGGAACTGATTCTGAAACCTGGAGACCAGGTTTGGCTGTCTACAGTTAATCTCCGACTCGCTTGCCCTTCAAAGAAATTGGGCCCTAAGTTTCTGGGTCCCTTCACAGTCAAGAGGAGAATCAATGAGGTGGCCTACGAACTGGAACTGCCAGAAACACTTCGGGTACACCCCGTTTTTCATGTTTCTCTCCTGAAACCCGCCATCTCTAACCCTTTCCCAGGACGAGCCACAGATCCCCCTGCTCCTATTATGGTCAATGGTGAAGAGGAGTTCGAAGTGGAGGCAATAATGGATTGCAGGAAGAGAAATAACTGTGTCCAATTTCTCATTAAATGAAAGGGGTACGGTTCCGAGGAAAACTCATGGGAGCCTGAAAGCAACATACATGCCAAGCATCTGATACAGGCCTTCAAGAGATCCCATCCTGAGAAAATGGCCCGGTTGGGCATCCGGAGGCTGCCCCTTGGGAGGGGGCAATGTCAGGAAAGGCTGGCTGGGGACAGTGGTCCGTCACCTGTCTGTGCGCGCCTGCGGGTGCCTGGTGCGCGTGTTCGCGGTCGCCCGGATGCGCGAGGTCGTGTGCGCGGGTGCACGCGTGCGCGCGCGCGCACGGTTACCAGCGCCAGGCGGGCTATTTAAACTCAGTTCTCCCTTCTGATCTTGCTGCTTGATCTACAGCGTTCCTGAGACTATTACCTGAATCTGATCTGTTTGTGTATTGACCCGACCTGACCTGCGACCTTCCCTGCCTTCTGCCTGCCTCCGACCTCCGGCTTGTCTACGACTCTGCACCTGTCTCATCCTCTGGTCCATCCGTGCTCATCCGTTACCGACCCGGCTTGTTCCACGTTCCTGCCTCTGCCCGCTGCATCAGTTCCTGTACTGACTGTCTGGTTTGACCCGGCTTGCCTGACTCTTCTGTGTGCCTGCGCCTGAGTGATTCACCTGTTCCTGTTGGTCTCCTGCTGTCTACTGGTTCCTGTCTGCTGTCACTGGGGCCTGCTTGTCCAGCTACAGTTCCTGAAGTCAGCCAGATCCATCCACCGGCTGTTGATCCTGCCAGGCACTCGTGCTACCTCTGACTCCCGTGCCTCCTGTCACCATCATCAGGGCCGTGAGTCGGGGACGCAAGAGAGGTCTCCTTCTGCATTCCGGGCTCACCACTAGGTACGTGACAGCACCAGACTTGGTTGAGTGGCTCACTCAGCCTTACTCTTCTGCACCCTCCTCATCCTCTCGATCTGCACCCTCTTCTTCACTCTCTGCTATGTGCACCCCCAAAGACACTACCACCAACAACAACACCACCACCACCACCACATACCTTCCGCTTGAGTCACAGGAATTATTTTCCGATCCATATCAAGACATTTCTTATGCGCAGCCACTCTTGGTATTGGATCAGGAAGAGGAGGTAGCAACAACCGCTACTCAGCAGTCTGACGACAGTACCCAGATTAGCCCAAGGAGGAGGTTGGTCCCCGGTGTTGCTGCCTACTCCGAGATCTCTACTTATAGTGGTGGGGAAGGTGACGTCGATGATGACGTGTCTAGTGATGTCACGTGGGTGCCCACAAGAGAGGAAGAGGAGGGGAGTTCAGAGGGAGATATGGACCAGCAGATAGGGAGGAGAAGCAGGAATAACTTACATTGCACAGGTGTCAGGCTAGGTGCAGATAACAAGTAACAGTTCAGGTGTGCTGATTATACAAAGAGTTCAAAGCACATACCATGAGCAGGTCTAAGCAGAGCAGGTCAGCTGAGACTTGTAGTACACCGCTGCAGACGAAGGTAGATGATTGCTGGACCTTGTAGTTCACTGCTGTAGGTGAGGATAGATGATTGCTGGACCTTGTAGTTCACTGCTGTAGATGAGGATAGATGATTGCTGGACCTTGTGGTTCACTGCTGCAGATGAGGGTACTAGTAGAATCAGGCAAAGCGTAGTCTAGGCAAGCTGGGTCATACACAGGTAGATCAGAATCCAAACGGTACAGAATCAGAAGCAAGTACGGAGGGTCAAACAAGCTGGGTCAAACACGAAAGTCACAGAGCAAATATCA
This sequence comes from Lithobates pipiens, assembly GCF_037356315.1. NCBI lineage: Eukaryota > Metazoa > Chordata > Amphibia > Anura > Ranidae > Lithobates > Lithobates pipiens. The sequence goes on from NW_027507764.1 coordinate 120,570,789, forward strand.
GCTGGATCAAACACGAGTGAACTCTAACACGAGCGCTGACTGAATGCTGATACAGGTGATTTAAACGTGAGCAGGCCAATCACTGTTGTTTCCCAGACACAGGCTGTGTCAGGTGAGTTGTGCTGGGTCCTAAAGGGATTCTAGTACTGACAGTACCCCCCCTTTCTCGAGGGGTTGCTCCTGCACCCCCAGGCTTACTTGGATAACGGAGATGGAACTTCTTCTTAAGTCGGTCAGCATGAAGATCACGAGCTGGTACCCAAGATCGATCCTCTGGACCGAACCCTTTCCAATGAACAAGATATTGTAAGGAATTGCGCACTCGTCTGGAATCAAGAATAAATGCCACTTCATATTCTTGACTGTCCAACATATCCACAGGTTCTGGTTCATTTACTAGGAGGCTGGAATGAACAGGTTTCAACAATGAAACATGAAAGACATTTGGAATGCGCATGGATGGGGGAAGTTTTAATCTGTAGGACACAGGATTAACAATCTCCGAGATTTCATAAGGCCCGATGAATTTTGGGCCAAGCTTTTTAGATGGAACATGCAGGGACAGATTCCGAGATGATAACCACACTTTGTCACCAACTTTATATTCTGGAGCCTTTAAGCGCTTCTTGTCAGCAGTTTTCTTAAAAGCCTGCACAGAGCGGGAAATAGCATGATTTACATCGGACCAGATTTTGGAGAAATGTTCAATAGTGGTGTTGGCATCTGGAACATCAGAGGGCGGAAGATCAAAGGAGCACACACGAGGATGCAACCCGTAAACACAAAAGAAAGGAGAGGTCCCTGTAGATGTGCTGGCACAATTATTAAAGGCAAACTCTGCCCATGGAAGGATGTTGACCCACTCCACCTCATCTTTGGCCATCAGACAACGTACCATCTTCTCTAGAGTCTGATTAGTCCTTTCTGTTTGGCCATTAGTCTCAGGATGATATGCTGAAGAATATGATAATTTAATCCCCAGCTGAGAGCAAAGGGCCTTCCAAAACTGGGCTATGAACTGAGAGCCACGGTCAGAGACAATGTTAACTGGTGCCCCATGGAGCCTGAAAATGTGCTTAATGAATAAAGATGCCAGTTCTTTAGCAGATGGAAGCTTCGGAAGCGGAACAAAGTGGGCCATCTTACTGAACCTGTCTACCACCACCCAGATCGTGGAACATCCCTGGGACAGAGGCAAGTCTGTGATAAAGTCCATAGATAAATGGGTCCAGGGACAGGTAGGTATTGGTAGAGGACGAAGGAGACCGGGGGGCTTAGAGGTACTGCTCTTGCTTCTGGCGCAAACTTCACAGGCCTGGACGAAGGCTAACACATCCTGCCTAAGCGATGGCCACCAGAGGTTGCGAGAGACAATCTCAAAAGTTTGTCTAAACCCTGGATGTGCTGCGGGTTTTGATGCATGTACTTGTTGCAATACCTGCAAACGAAGAGCCAGGGGCACAAAGAGCATACCAGGGGGAGTGGAGGGAGGGGCTTCAGCCTGTGCTGGTAACAAGGCCTCAGAGATGTCAGTCTGGGTAAAAGCCAAAATCCTATCCTCAGAGATAATGGGTTGAGGAGGAAGCGGAGGAGGAGACTCTGATAAAAAACTACGAGACAAGGCATCGGCCTTAATGTTTTTTGGACCTGGTAAATAAGAAATTGTAAAGTCAAATCTGGAGAAGAACAATGACCACCTGGCTTGACGCGAGTTCAGTCTTTTAGCAGAACGGATATATTCAAGGTTTTTGTGGTCAGTCAGAACTATGAATGGATAGCGAGCTCCCTCCAGCCAATGTCTCCACTCCTCTAAAGCTAGCGTTATGGCTAAAAGTTCTCTGTTGCCTATATCGTAATTGCGTTCTGCTGGGGAATATTTACGGGACAAGAAGGCACAAGGGTGGATGGCAGCGCTTACAGGATCTTTTTGTGACAAAAGCGCCCCCACTCCTACTTCAGATGCATCTACCTCTACAATAAAAGGTAGCTCAGGAACAGGATGGCGTAGAATTGGTGCAGAGGTAAAGGCTTTCTTTAACTGGGTGAAGGCTGCCTGGGCTTCAGTAGTCCATTTAAATGTACTAGGAGTCTTCCTGGTGAGAGAGGTGATGGGATGTGCAATGGTGGCAAAGTTCTTAATGAATTTTCGATAGAAATTTGCAAAGCCCAGGAAGCGTTGAACTGCCTTCAGGTCTGAAGGTGGTGCCCAGTCTAGAATGGCTTGAACTTTGGCTGGGTCCATGGTGAGGCCTGTGTCAGAAATTAGGTAGCCCAGGAAAGGTACTTGTTTAACATGGAAAATACATTTTTCAGGCTTTACAAAAAGGGAGTGAGTCTTTAGTCGGGCTAATACCGAGCAGACATGCTTCTGATGTGTTTCAAGATTGGGAGAGTAAATCAAAATATCGTCTAAATAAACAAGCATGAAGCGACCCATCATGTCACGGAAAATGTCATTCATGAAGTTCTGAAAGACGGCTGGTGCATTCCTGAGGCCGAAAGGCATGACAAGACATTCGTAATGACCATCCTTGGTGTTAAAGGCCGTCTTCCATTCATCGCCTGCACGGATTCGCACCAGATTATAGGCTCCCCTTAAATCCAGTTTGGAGAAGATTTTGGCTCCCTGGATTTGAGAGAACAACTCTGTGATGAGAGGGAGAGGATACCGATTGGGAATGGTTATTTTATTTAGACCTCTGTAATCAACACAAAGTCGCAGTCCTCCATCCTTCTTCGGGACAAAGAAGCATCCTGCTCCTGCGGGAGAAGTGGAGGGACGGATGAAACCCTTAGCTAGGTTTTCCTGGATGTATTCTTGCAAAGCAAGATTCTCTGGTTCAGACAGTGGAAAGACTCTCCCTCGAGGAGGTGTAGTGTCAGGCAAGAGGTCAATGGGACAATCATAACTGCGATGAGGAGGTAAAGTGTCAGCAATTCCTTTAGAAAACACATCCCGAAAGTCCTTATAACAAAGTGGAATCTGTTCTATTCCCACTTGACAGGTATCAAGTCGAACAAGGTGTTGGATGCAGCTCTTTTTACACTGATTGGACCAAGCCAGAATATCTCTTGTTGGCCAGTCAATTACAGGATTGTGCTTCTGAAGCCAAGGAAGGCCTAGGATCAAAGGAGTGGATGGAGAGTCAATGACAAGACAAGAAATCTTCTCCCAATGCAAAGCCCCTACTTGTAACTGGAAAGGGTTGGTGGATTTGAGCACCAGGTCTTGTGAGAGAGGCCGATTATCCACAGAGATCAGGCGGACTGGACAATCTAGAGCATGAGTTTCCAGGGACAAAGAGGTGATCAGAGTTCTATCAATAAAATTCTCAGCTGCTCCAGAATCCACCAAGGCCAGCAGTTCATGAGCCCCTGTCCCAAAGTGAATGACAGCGGGTAAAAGTATGCGATTATCCCCCTGGGGAGATGAGAGTAGACCTAAGGTGACCTCCCCGCAATCACCTAGGTCCTGGCGTTTCCCGGACGTGTAGGGCACGAACGGAGCATATGACCCTTGAGGCCACAGTATAAGCAGAGTCCCATATTACGCCTGCGTTTGTGTTCCTGGGCAGATAACCGGGTGGAGCCTAACTGCATAGGTTCTTCCTCAGATTTGGCACTGGAGATGGAATAATCAGGTGGTAAGGAAGGTATACAGTTTGCCACAGCCATTGTTTGTTCTCGCCTCCTCTCTCGCTGGCGGCGGTCAATTCTAATAGCTAGACACATAGCCTCCTCCAGTGAGGCTGGGTAGGAGAAGTTGACCAGAGCGTCTTTAATCGCATCTGAAAGGCCAATTCTAACTGGCTGCGGAGAGCTGCATCATTCCAGCCAGATTCCGGGGCCCACCTGCGAAACTCTGAGCAATACATTTCAGCTGTGGTAGTTCCTTGTTTTAAGTTACGCAGGGTCGATTCTGCAGTAGCAGCACGATCTGGATCATCATATAGCAACCCAAGGGCTTCAAAGAAGGCATCTACTGTTAGTAAGGCTGGATGGTTAGGTTCCAGGTTAAAGGCCCAAGCCTGGGGGTCACCCTGTAGCAGAGAGATAATGATTTGAACCCTCTGAGTTTCATGGCCAGACGAGGATGGCCTCAACTTGAAATATAATTTGCAGCTGTTTTTAAAGTTGCAAAACGCTTTACGGTCACCAGAAAACCGGTCGGGCAAAGGAATTTTAGGTTCAGATGGAGTTTTAGTAATGGTGGTAGTAGAAGGAGATTGCACCTTGGTGAGCTCTGTGGCCATTTCCTGAACTTGATGTGATAAACAGCAAAGTTCTTGTGCAAACAACTGAGCCTGTTCAGGATTCATGATAGGTTTCCCTTTATGTATTGGCTCGTGTTAATGTCAGGCTAGGTGCAGATAACAAGTAACAGTTCAGGTGTGCTGATTATACAAAGAGTTCAAAGCACATACCATGAGCAGGTCTAAGCAGAGCAGGTCAGCTGAGACTTGTAGTACACCGCTGCAGACGAAGGTAGATGATTGCTGGACCTTGTAGTTCACTGCTGTAGGTGAGGATAGATGATTGCTGGACCTTGTAGTTCACTGCTGTAGATGAGGATAGATGATTGCTGGACCTTGTGGTTCACTGCTGCAGATGAGGGTACTAGTAGAATCAGGCAAAGCGTAGTCTAGGCAAGCTGGGTCATACACAGGTAGATCAGAATCCAAACGGTACAGAATCAGAAGCAAGTACGGAGGGTCAAACAAGCCGGGTCAAACACGAAAGTCACAGAGCAAATATCAGCTGGATCAAACACGAGTGAACTCTAACACGAGCGCTGACTGAATGCTGATACAGGTGATTTAAACGTGAGCAGGCCAATCACTGTTGTTTCCCAGACACAGGCTGTGTCAGGTGAGTTGTGCTGGGTCCTAAAGGGATTCTAGTACTGACAACAGGAGGGATAAAGCAGACCGCAAATGTATCAGGAGCGAGTCATTGACCATGTACGGTCACATCTGGCACTCCCAGGACACCGGCACCTGGCTCCGCAGTGTGGGCTTTTTTTAACGTGTCCGCTGCTGACAATAGCGTTGCCATCTGCAATCTTTGCAGTCAACGCATTAGTCGCGGTAAGCCCAACACTCACCTAGGGACGACCGCCTTAAGAAGGCACATGAGCATCCATCACCGAGCCCAGTGGGAGCAACGGAACACACAAAGCCACACTCCAGGCTCTCACCGTCCAGCCTCGTCTTCTACTTCTCCTTCTCCTCTCTCCTCACAATTGTCCTCCACTCCACCTTCCATCACGCCAAGCTCACGTTTTTCTGCAAAAAGGCAGGCTTCCGTGGGCCTAATGTTCGAGCGTAAAAAAATTATGACGCCGGATAACCCTCTTGCCCAACGGTTGACGGCTGGCTTGTCAGAACTCATAGCCCGCCAACTACTGCCATATAAACTGGTGGACTCAGAGGCCTTTCGCAAATTAGTGGCCATTGGAACACCACAATGGAAGGTCCCAGGAAGGAAGTATTTCTCAGAGAAGGGCATCCCAGAGCTATATGGCCATGTTCAGCGGCAAGTGAATGTATCTCTGGCACACAGTGTCGGTGCCAAGATACATCTGACCACAGACACGTGGTCTAGCAAACACGGGCAGGGAAGGTATATCACTTTTACTGCCCACTGGGTGAACCTTCTGACGGCCGTCAAGCATGTAACCCATGGCACCCGTGTAGATTTGGTATTACCGCCATGGAGTGCATGCAGGCCTGGCTCTTCTTCTCCTCCTCCTCCTACTCCATCCTCCTCCCTCTCCTTCTCGGCTGACTCCTCCTTTTCCGCTGCTAGCGTCTCTTCCGCTGCGCCACCCAAGCTCCCAGAACCTATTCGACATGCCAGGTGAGACGTTGCCATGCCGTGCTGCGTCTGTTGTGCCTGGAAGCCAAGAGCCACACTGGCCCGGCACTCCTTTCAGCTTTGCGTTCACAGGCAGATCAGTGGCTAATACCACTCAATTTTAAAGTTGGTAAAGTGGTGTGTGACAACGGTGCCAATCTGCTTAGCGCATTGAAACAGGGCAAAATTACGCACGTGCCATGCATGGCACACATCTTAAACTTGGTCTTGCAGCGATTCGTTGTCAAATACCCTGGGGTCCAGGACATCTTGCGGCAGGCAAGGAAAATCTCGGCCCATTTCAGAAGATCTTACACAGCCATGGCTCGCCTTGCTGACATTCAGCGGTGACACAATCTGCCGGTCAGACGTCTTATTTGCGATTGCTCGACGCGATGGAACTCAACCTTCTATATGCTTGATAGGCTGCTCCAGCAGAAACGTGCAGTTAATGTCTACCTGTATGAACTCTGCGGCAGAACAGGTTCTGGGGAGCTGTTTTTTTTTTCACCGCGCCAGTGGCTGCTCATGCGCAACGCATGCAGACTTCTGCGGCCATTTGAGGAGATCACCAAACTGGTCAGTCGCAGCCATGGCGCCATCAGTGACATGGTACCTTATGCCTTCTTTATGGAGCGTGCATTGCGTCGTGTCATTGATCAAGCTGTGGAGGAGCAGGAGCGGGAAGATGAGGAAGTCGCAATGCTGGATGAATTCCCAGGGGGGGCTACTCTATCTGAGACAAGTGAACAACAGGAGTCTGAAGAGGAGTCAGAGGAGGATGGTGCCGGGGCGGATGAGGAGGAGCAAGAAGAGCATGCTTTAAACCTTTCTGGGATCCCTGTTGTTGTGCGTGGATGGGGAGAGGAGAATGAAGAGGACGACATTATCCTGGATGATGAGCAGGAGCCAGGCCACCACACCGCTTCCACTTTAGTGCAAATGGGGACCTTCATGCTCCAGTGTTATAATAAGGACCCCTGTATAAAAAGCATAAGGGTCAAGGACCAGTACTGGGTGGCAACGTACTTAGACCCCCGGTACAAACACAAAATGGCGGAAATGTTACCGCGTTACAGAGGGCTGTCAGAATGGAGCACTTCCAGGCCTTGCTTCGAGAAATGCTGCATTCTGCTTTTGCGTGCGCTGGCAGAGGAGCAATTCCCACTCCCAGAGAAGGAGTTGTGGGTACCAATCCAACAGCGCCTGCAAGAAGAGGCAGGTTTGAAGATGTGTTGGTGACTTCGGATATGAGGTCATTCTTTCAGCCGACCCATCGACAGGTGTCATCCGGATCCAGCATCAGGGAACGCCTAGACTGTCAGGTGTCCGACTACATCGGGTTAACGGCCGATGTGGACGCTCTGAGGAGTGATGAACCCCTGGACTACTGGGTGGGCAGGCTTGAACTCTGGCCAGAATGCAGCATTTCTCGAAGCAAGGCCTGGAAGTGCTCCATTCTGACAGCCCTCTGTGACGGCGGTAACATTTCCACCATTTTGTATTTGTACCGGGGATCTAAGTATGTTGCCACCCAGTACTGGTCCTTGACCCTTATGCTTTTTATACGGGGGTCCCTATTAAAACACTGGAGCATGAAGGCCCCCATTTGCACTAAACTGGAAGCGGTGTGGTGGCCTGGCTCCTGCTCATCATTCAGGATAATGTCGTCCTCTTCATTCTCCTCTCCCCATCCACGCACAACAGGGATCCCAGAAAGGTTTAAAGCATGCTCTTCTTGCTCCTCCTCATCCGCCCCGGCACCATCCTCCTCTGACTCCTCTTCAGACTCCTGTTGTTCACTTGTCTCAGATAGAGTAGCCCCCTCTGGGAATTCATCCAGCATTGCGACTTCCTCATCTTCCCGCTCCTGCTCCTCCAGCCTATCAAGCATATAGAAGGTTGAGTTCCATCGCGTCGGGCAATCGCAAATAAGACGTCTGACCGGCAGATTGTGTCGCCGCTGAATGTCAGCAAGGCGAGCCATGGCCGTGTAAGATCTTCTGAAATGGGCCGAGATTTTCCTTGCCTGCCGCAAGATGTCCTGGACCCCAGGGTATTTGACAAGGAATCACTGCACGACCAAGTTTAAGACGTGTGCCATGTATGGCACGTGCGGGATTTTGCCCTGTTTCAATGCGCTAAGCAGATTGGCACCATTGGCACACACCACTTTACCAACTGTCAAATTGAGCGGTGTTAGCCACTGATCTGCCTGTGAACGCAAAGCTGAAAGGAGTGCCGGGCCAGTGTGGCTCTTGGCTTCCAGGCACAACAGACGCAGCACGGCATGGCAACGTCTCACCTGGCATGTCGAATAGGTTCTGGGGAGCTTGGGTGGCGCAGCGGAAGAGACGCTAGCAGCAGAAAAGGAGGAGTCAGCCGAGGAGGAGAGGGAGGAGGATGGAGTAGGAGGAGGAGGAGAAGAAGAGCCAGGCCTGCATGCAATCCGTGACGGTAAAACCAAATCTACACGGGTGCCACGGGTTACATGCTTGACGGCCGTCAGAAGGTTCACCCAGTGGGCAGTAAAAGTGATATACCTTCCCTGCCCGTGTTTTCTAGACCACGTGTCTGTGGTCAGATGTATCTCGGCACTGACACTGTGTGCCAGAGATACATTCACTTTCCGCTGAACATGGCCATATAGCTCTGGGATGCCCTTCTCTGAGAAATACTTCCTTCCTGGGACCTTCCATTGTGGTGTTCCAATGGCCACTAATTTGCGAAAGGCCTCCGAGTCCACCAGTTTATATGGCAGTAGTTGGTGGGCTATCAGTTCTAACAAGCCAGCCCTCAACCGTTGGGCAAGAGGGTTATCCGGCGTCATAATTTTTTTACGCTCTAATATTAGGCCCACGGAAGCCTGCCTTTTTGCAGAAAAACGTGAGCTTGGCGTGATGGAAGGTGGAGTGGAGGACAATTGTGAGGGGAGAGGAGAAGGAGAAGTAGAAGACGAGGCTGGACGGTGAGAGCCTGCAGTGTGGCTTTGTGTGTTCCGTTGCTCCCACTCGGCTCGGTGATGGCTGCTCATGTGGGTCTGGGTACTGTCGTCAGACTGCTGAGTAGCGGTTGTTGCTACCTCCTCTTCCTGATCCAATGCCAAGAGTGGCTGCTCATCAGAAATGTCCTCTTGATATGGATCGGAAAATAATTCCTGTGACTCAAGCGGAAGGTATATGGTGGTGGTGGTAGTGGTGGTGTTGTTGGTGGTAGTGTCTTTGGGGGTGCACATAGCAGAGAGTGAAGAAGAGGGTGCAGGTCGAGAGGATGAGGAGGGTGCAGAAGAGTAAGGCTGAGCGAGCCACTCAACCAAGTCTGGTGCGTCCTTTAAAGTAATTGAACGCACCTTCTGCAACTTCCCACTTTGGCTCAAGCCTGTTGCTCCTGCCCTACCCCTACCACCCCTGTGGAAGGGCCTGCCTCTTCCTCTGCCTGTCATTTTTTAAATGACCCTGTGACAAAACTCTCAGTCCCTATACCGATGAAGGACTGCTGCAGTATAGAGCAGCGGTCATTCAGCAGTAGTGCACCTCAACCCTATGTATTGTGGACCTATACCAGTCCTTATAGAATGGCAGACTGTACCTCACTCAACCCTATGTACTGTAGTACCCTATACCTTACCAGTCCTTATAAGGACCTTTGTGGAACAAGTAGGTTGTGTGTGAGTGATTAGCAGACTGTACGTCAGTCCCTATACCGATGAAGGACTGCTGCAGTATAGGGCAGCGGTCAGCAGTAGTGCACCTCAACCCTATGTATTGTGGACCTATACCAGTCCTTATAGAATAGCAGACTGTACCTCACTCAACCCTATGTACTGTAGTACCCTATACCTTACCAGTCCTTATAAGGACCTTTGTGGAACAAGTAGGTTGTGTGTGACTGATTAGCAGACTGTACGTCAGTCCCTATACTGATAAAGGACTTCTGCAGTATCGGGCAGTGGTCAGCAGTAGTGCACCTCAACCCTATGTATTGTGGACCTATACCAGTCCTTATAGAATAGCAGACTGTACCTCACTCAACCCTATGTACTGTAGCACGCTACACCAGGTTACCAGTCCTTATAAGGACCTTTGTGGAACAAGTAGGTTGTGTGTGACTGATTAGCAGACTGTATGTCAGTCCCTATACTGATGAAGGACTGCTGCAATATAGGGCAGCGGTCAGCAGTAGTGCACCTCAACCCTATGTATTGTGGACCTATACCAGTCCTTATAGAATAGCAGACTGTACCTCACTCAACCCTATGTACTATAGCACCCTACACCAGGTTATTACCAGTCCTTATAAAGGACCTTTGTGGAACAAGTAGGTTGTGAATGATTAGCAGACTGCAGCAGAAGGGCAGCAGTCAAGTATAATATTCTTTCTATATTTGGAAGAAAGAATATTATACGTGTACAAGCCTATTACCATACCACTGATACCAGTCCTGAAAAGAACCTTTGTGGACCTAATATAGTAACAGCTACTGATTAAACTGACCCTCACTGCCTCACACACTGCTTCCTGCCTGTCCCTATATAAACTGACAAAACAGAGGCTGCTGGAACAATAACTGGCTACTGGAATAGCACTTTTGTGGACCTGATAATAACAGCTACTGATTAAACTGACCCTCACTGCCTCACACACTGCTTCCTGCCTGTCCCTATATAAACTGACAAAACAGAGGCTGCTGGAACAATAACTGGTTACTGGAATAGCACTTTTGTGGACCTGATAGTAACAGCTAATGATTAAACTGACTCTCCCTGCAGCACACACCGTCCTGTCCCTTTCTCTAAACTGACAAAAGACACTCAGGCTGCTGCAACAATCAGTAGCACAGCAAACCTATATACACCTAACACCTATACCAGTCCTGAAAAGAACTTTTGTGTACCAAATAGCTAGCGATTTGGGTCACTGCAATCTCTCCCTGCTCCACACAGCAACCTCTCCCTATAGTGACAGAAGAAAGAATGTAAAATGGGCACCAGATCGGGTGTATTTATAAGTTAGGGGGAATGTCCAAGTGTCCATGTGCTGTAATGTCTCAATTGGCTGTCCTGTACCCCATGATTGATGTGTCATCATAGGTCAAAGTTCTTTTACACAGTAAACACGGAAGTCCGCCGGGCGAATGGCGCCAATAGTCCGCCAAACGGGCGGACCGCGAACAGCCGAAATTCGCCGCGAAACAACCGCCGGGCAAACCGTTCGGCCATCACTACACACAGACCTTCTTTCTTCATTTGGCTCACTTCCTTGTCCAAAAAAAGCACACCGTACTATATGCTTGTACCCTCCTCTTTGAAGAGGTTGAGCAGTGTCATATTTCTACTGGGGCTGCTTATTATGAGGGGCTCCCACCATCCTTGTGCTGTGCTGACTTCCTCCTGGGGCGGTACCTCTGCTGTGCATATTATGAGGGGCTCCCTCATGTCATGTCATTGCTGTATGTCACGCTGCTGATGTCAGTGCTCTCTATCACGGTGCTGCTTTCAGTGCTGTATATCACGGTGCTGGTGTTAGTGCTTTATGTCACGCTGCTGATGTCAGTGCTCTCTATCACGGTGCTGTTGTCAGATCACTCTATCACGGTGCAGGTGTCATTGCTGTATGTCACGCTGCTGATGTCAGTGCTGTCTATCACTGTGCTGCTGTCAGTGCTGTATATCACGGTGCTGGTGTTAGTGCTTTATGTCACGCTGCTGATGTCAGTGCTCTCTATCACGGTGCTGGTGTCAGATCACTCTATCACGGTGCAGGTGTCATTGCTGTATGTCACGCTGCTGATGTCAGTGCTCTCTATCACGGTGCTGGTGTCAGATGACTCTATCACGGTGCAGGTGTCATTGCTGTATGTCACGCTGCTGGTGATCATCTCCTGCACCCTCTTCTTTGCCTACCTTGACCTTCCCTCTCCTCCATTGCCTTCATGCACTCCACAGTCCTGAATTGTCACAACAATTTCACATATAAAAAAAGAATGCTTGTAGTTGTCGATCCCAGATTCACCTCATACATGTGTTATGTCATTGGCCATGTGGTGGGACTATGTTTGCACAGCTAGTAATTATTTTGTGGCTGCAAATTTGACCTGTAGGTTTGCAAAGTTCGCCTCCCATTGAAGTCAATGGGGCCCGCCGCGAACGTTACGGTTCGCGAACTATCGGCCGCGTTCACGGTCCGCGTTCGCGAAACATCCCGTCGGAAGTTCGTCCATCACTAGTCCATACCTTACAATTATATATTAACAATTAATTTGTGTATACTGAGATTATGCCGAGATTTCCGCTGAATCTTGGCAAGTATAGTGGTCATATAGGGGTTTATTTACTATAGCACCTAGTGGTGAATGCACAAACACATGGTCATAATTAGCTTAAATTCCGGGAAAGAGGTTAATTTCAGTCGGAAAAAGGGATTCACTATAGCATGCGGGAATAAATAGTCCCGAAATCGTATTCACCACTGATCATAGAAATCGGTGACCATCTAAATCAGTTCCTGAGGTAGGAGCAGAGGAATTGCACATGGAAATAACGTTTAGAGCAGGATATCAGACATGAAATGGTTTCTAAATATTCTTTATATTATTTGTAGATGACCTGCTTTTAAACTTCTTCAAAAATTGATGTGAAAACAGAAATATGAGTGAAAGTCTAGGAACAGATAAATTCACCCTGGTTCTACAACTATGTACTGGCACAAGTGCGCATGCCCAGACAATAAAAATAGTCACAATCCTTCCCTCATTCAGTTTTAACTGTGCACTATAGTAAATTCCGAAATGCGCGAATGCATTTGCGACCATGAAATTCTGAAAGCAAACTATGTAATATTTATATATAAATGCAAGTGTAAATTATTGATTCTCATTTTCTCATTGTACAACTGTTACTTTCACAAAAATTTTAATTTAATTTTGAAATGAACTGTATAATTACTAAAATAAATTATCCTTGCTGTTTTTTCTTTTTTTTTTTCTTATTATTCCTTTATTTTAAACAATGCTAGTAGGCATATGTAGAGCAACAGTTCTTTTTTTAGATCCCCAGAGAGTTCTTTGCCATAAGGTGCCATGATGAACTTCCAGTGACCAGTATGAGAGAGTGAGAGTGATAACATCAAATTTAACACACCTGCTCCCCATTCACACCGAGACCTTGTAACACTAATGAGTCACATGATACGGGGAAGGAAAAATGGCTAATTGGGCCCAATTTGAACATTTTCACTTAGGGGTATACCCACTTTTGTTGCCAGTGGTTTAGACATTAATGGTTGTGTGTTGAGTTATTTTGAGGAGACATCAAATTTACACTGTTACACAAGCTATACACTAACAAAGTATAATTTCTTCAGCGTCATCACATGTAAAGATATAATACAATATTTACAAAAATGTGAGGGGTGTACTCACTTTTGTGAGATTCTGTGTATATATCTATATATATATATATAGATATATATATATATATATATATATATATATATATTTTTTTTATATATTTGATATACCGTATTTATCTGCGTATAACACGCACTTTTTTCCCCTTAAAAGCAGGGCAAAATCGTGGGTGCATGTTAAACGCCGATCCCCAGAAATTCTGAGCCTCTGGGCGGCTTTCAGCCGCCTTCGGCTCTTCAAGGCGACTTTCGGCTGCCTTCGGCTCTTCAAGGCGACTTTCGGCTGCCTTCGGCTCTTCTTGGCAGCTTTTGGCCGCCTTCGGCCGTTCTGGGAAGCTTTCGGCCGCCTTCGGCCGTTCTCGGAAGCTTTCGGCCGCCTTCGGCTCTTCTCAGCGGCCGAAAGCTTCCGCCCGCCTTCAGCTCTTCTCGGCGGCCGAAAGCGTGCGAGAATGGCCGAAGGCGGCCGAAAGCTGCCCAAGAAGAGCCGAAGGCGGCCGGAGGCCCGCCGAGAACTACCGCACGCCGCCGAGATACACATCCGGCTCTGTATCTCGGCGGCGGCATTTTTAAAAAATAAAATAGACACAGCTGCAATGGAAGACACGGCTGCAATGGGGGACATGGCTGCAATGGGGGACACGGCTGCAATGGGGGACACGGCTGCAATGGGGGACAAGACTGCAATGGGGGACAAGACTGCACTGGGGGACAAGGCTGCATAAGGCTGCAATGGGGGACAAGGCTTCAATGGTGGACAAGGCTGCATAAGGCTGCAATGGTGGACAAGGCTGCATAAGGCTGCAATGGTGGACAAGGCTGCATAAGACTGCAATGGTGGACAAGGCTGCAGATGACACTGATGGGCATATAACTGTAAGTTTTTTTTTCCCCCTAAACTTCCCTCCTAAAAGTTTTTTCCCTTAAAATTCCCTCCTAAACTTGGGGTGCGTGTTATACGCCAGCGCGTGTTATACGCCGGCGCGTGTTATACGCCGATAAATACGGTAAATAGATTGATAGATACTGTAGATAGATAGATACTGTAGATAGATAGATAGACAGATAGATAGATAGATAGATAGATAGATAGATAGATAGATAGATAGATAGATAGATAGATAGATAGATAGATAGAGAAACTCTACTTGTATTCTCTGCATTTGTGTTTGGGTTTTATCTCTTACACTTAGCATCCTCAGAGCCATTTAGGATATACCTCTTGTTACACTGAGCATGCTCAGAGACTTAGCTATTTCACATCCGATAAGTAAATGGTAGATAATGCACTTGGTGCTCTCCATCTCACATAAATCTAAACAAATACTCAAACAGCTGTCTTCACTGCTGTCTTCACAAACCACACACAAAACTATTGCTGAAACAAATTTAAAATGAATAACAATTTTGTGTGTTGTTTAGTATTTCCAAAGGGTCTTAATTTACACCACAAACATGTCATATGTGTACCCACATCATAAATCCAAATCAAAATGTCATTACCAAAATTCAGAGGGTAACACCACTATTCTACACTCACACACCAATAAACACCAAATATCACAGAATAAATCAAGAAACATAACTCCTGATTGGTGTAATTCCACCACCTATAGGTAAATGTTCAATGAAAATTAGTATTTAGGTGTAGGAGGGTTCCACCACCATTGCAAATCGTGGCATATGTTTTCCATTGGAAGGACAAGATGCAGCCTTGTGAATTCCACACCAGAATCAATTGCAGCCTCTTACCAAGAGATGGTCCTATAGCAGCATGCTGACAATAATCAGCTATACCCAGCCTTGGAACAAGATGGCATATCACAGAAACAGGTTGTTTAATGGTACTATGGACTTCCAGGGTATATGTGCATTGATTAACTTTTTGCACCCCAGGGGCTTAGGGCTGTTTAACACCACAGAGATGGAGTGTCCATGCATGTGAGAGCACAGTGGTTAACTGGTTAGCACTTCTGCCTAGCAGCACTGGGGTCGTTGGTTAGAATCCCAAATATGCCACTATCTGGTTATGCCATGTACACACAATCAAACTATCCGGTGGACTTGGTCTGGCGGACCAATCTGCCTGTATGTGGGCTCCGGCAGACTTTTTTTCCCCAAAAGTCCGGCGAACTTAGAAAGTAGTTTTGACTCATCTGTTGTGATTAAAATGGTATTTCTATATACCTGACAAATATGGGAGGACAACTAGGTATAATTACAGAAATTACCACACTTACGAAACCCTTACTTAGCACTGCAGACTAAGGAGACAGCATTTTGCTGAACACAAGAAGAGATGAGTCAAGATTGGTGTTCAGGGGTTGTCTGGTTTATTCTGGGCGGGTCCACAATTTATATGCACCATTATCAGCCAATCATTGCATAGAACATGGGTGTGGTTAATACAGAGGTGTACATTACATATCATTACATATCATTAATTATGTCATCTGCTTTCATGAGTCACAGTCATGAGTCTTGTGGCCCAGACATAGTGTGACACAATTTCTTTATTTAGACAGTACAAAATAAAACTGCTTATGCAAGCTATATTTTCTTATATGTATGCTTTATAGGAAAACTGCTACAGTCTGTAAATACAGAGTTTAAACCAGGGCCGGATTAACATAGGGGCTATTGGAGCTGCAGCTCCAGGCCCCTTTCTCAAGATAGGCCCATTTGTCCCCCAAAAAAAAAAAAGTAAAATAAATTAAAAAAAAGATCGACTTTGAGGATTGTAGCATGGCAATGAGGAGTCACAGAGACCCCACATTTGGGGGGTAGGTAGCTAAAGACCCACTCCAGTACTGGTTAAAATATGGGGCTGCTATCATCTATGGTTCCGGAGATACAGGGCTGCTTGCGCAGCCTATCAGAAGCTGCATACAGAGCGGCCAGTTTAAATACAAGCTAGAACACTCTGCAGCAGACTGAGAGGATGAACTCACAGTGCTTATAATAATTATTTGTATATTATTTATGATAATTAACCCCTTGCCACCCAGGCCCATTCTGAGACTTCAAGTCATCATTTTTTTTTATGCTAGAAAATTACTCAGAACCCCCAAGCATTATATATTGTTTTAGCAGACACCCTGTGGAATAAAATGGTGGTCTTTGCAACTTTTTATGTTACACAATATTTGCACAGCAATCTTTCAAACATTTTTTTGGAAAGAAACTGTTTCATTCATAAAAAAACACTAAAGTTAGCATGATTTTTTTGTTGTGTACTAAGCGATGCTTTAATTTTTTTTTTTTACAGGTTGCATGTTTAGAGTTACAGAGGAGGTCTAGTGCTAGAATTATTGCTCTCGCTCTAACGATCGTGGCGTATGTAACCTGTGTGTATCTGGCTCTGATACTAACCAGTGCCTACCCAGGGACTTACTAGTATCTCTCCCCAGCCTTTCCCCACACACCCTCTCACCTGCTGACCTGTGAATGGGGCCAGGGCCGTCGTTAAGGCAGGGCAAAAGAGGCAGCTGCCCTGGGCCCTTTTATTGTTGTGGGGCCCAAAACAGCTGCCTCATACTTGCCAACTATCCAGGTTTAAATTCTCTTGTCCCTTGAAGTTTTAGTCCTGTGCTGTTTCCAATGCTGTCCAGCTCTGCCCTATTGTTGTGTGCAGATGACTCACCTGCAGACCCTGTGTTTACATGTAAATAACCGGCATTAATATGTAAATAGGGGCGACAATACTAAGTAAATAGCTGCGGCTGGTGGCATTGATAAATAAAGGCGGCATTCCTATGTATATCATGCTCCCCTGCTGTGAGGAGATGATGTGCTGTAACCTCTAGCAACTAATCAGTGAGCCATAATGTGTGCTGTAACCTTTAGCAACTAATCAGTGAGCCGTAATGTGTGCTGTAACCTTTAGCAACTAATCAGTGAGCCGTAATGTGTGCTGTAACCTCTAGCAACTAGTCAGTAAGCAGTAATGATATGCTCTAACTGCTGGCAACCAATTGCAATTGCTGCCTGATCTGATACAGAAAACTGATTTTAAGTCTAGCTGCTATTTATGGTATGTCTCAGAGTAGGTGGAGAGGGAAATTGCATGGGGGGGGGGCCCAAGAAAATTTTTGCCCAGGGTCCAATCTATATTAAAGACGGCCCTGAATGGGGCAATCACTCCCGCAGTTTTTTTGTGTTCTGCCAGTGAATACAATGATTACTGTTGCTTACTATAGCTGGCAGCACTGATTATTTTGGGGAAAACCTGACAGGCTGGTTGTACTCAAGTCGGTTGATAGGGTGACTTGTGTAAAACCAGCTAGCCCATACATAGATCCACTATGGCTGGTCTCTGCTTAATTGGTGTAATCAATCATTGGTGCAATCTTAATTGGTGCAATTCAATCCATGTATGGCCCGCTTAACCACTACGCAGTCCCTAAACATCCTTCCACAAACCTTTACATTTTTCCTTCCCAGATTACTTCATCCTCCTCTCCTATACATAGTGCCCACTGTCATACTCTCCACACTTCTCTCCTATATATAATGCCCACTGCAATACTTTCCACACTTCTCTCCTGTACATACTGCTCACTGTCTTACCCTCCACACTTCTCTCCTATACATAACTCCCACTACCATATCCGACACACTCCTCTCCTGTACATAGTGCCTGCTGTCATACACTTCTCTCCTGTACATAGTGCCCACTGTCGTACCCTCCACACTCCTCTCCTATACATAGTGCCCACCGTCATACCCTACACACTCCTTTCCTGTACGTACTACTCACTGTCATACCCTCCACACTCCTCTCCTATACATAGTGCCCACTGTCATACCTCCAACACTTCTCTCCTATACATAGTGCCCACTTTCATACCCTCCACACTCTTCTCTTATACATAGTGCCCAATGTCATACCCTCTACACTCCTCTGCTGTGCATACTACCCACTGTCATACCCTTCACACTCCTCTCATGTACATAGTGCCCACTGTTGGACCCTCCACATTCCTCTCCATCACCTGCACATACTTACCACTTTTATACCATCCTTGCCTATGCCTCTTACCCACAAAAACTGTTCTTTAAAATTATACTGAATATCCTCAATGTTGCCAGCTCTAGAATGGGCACTTTTGTCAGTTCAACGAAAGGAAATCTCACAGTCCTCATATTTGTTCTGCCCCATTATTAGTATTTAATTTTGTAATTACTATTGTGATGTATAGAGGAACATAGGGGATGTCCGCTACTCTAAATATAGCACTTGTAAAAAAAAGCATCTCTGAAAATATTTTTGAAATGTTGACAACTAGGCACTTAGGCACTGCCCAAAGGCCACAGGGTCAGTAGGGGGCCCCATGAGAGGCTCCTGTGATATAAAAGCTGTAGTAAACTTTTCTAACATTACTACTTTTTAGAGGCCCTGGAGTAGGTTATACCATAATGTACAAGTATGCCCAGCATATTAGCTCATTAGGGTACACTTAAATTGTCAGACTGAGCCCTCCAGTGCTGTGCTGTGATCAATCTGGCGGGGCCCGGGCACTTCCATCTTCACCCGGTCTTCCTTCTGGGTTCTGCGCCTTCGGTCACTTGCCAGGCTGTGTTGATCATTCCCACACATGCTCATGTGCATCCTCTCTCTCTCATCCTCCCTCCCTTACCCCTCACACCTCCTTCGTCCCCTTTCTCTCTCTCATCCTCCCTCTCTCTCTTTAATTTAATTTGTTATAACAAAAAATAGTTTGCATTTTTATTTATTTATTGTTTATAAAAGGCCCCACCAAAATCCTCAGCACCAGGCCCATGATGTTCTTAATCTGGCCCTGGTTTAAACTAACTAATAGGTTAACCCAAGTTAATCTTATATGAACTTATAAAGATGGAGTCACTCTGGTTCAGCCATATCACAACAATCCCCTCTTTAAGTCATGAAATCAAATCATGAACATGACTTACTTCTTTTCATTGTGACATACTCATCCCGGTGACCATAGTAAAAGTTAAGATATATTCTATTAGCTGCAGCTGGGTCGGAAGGTCAAGTACCTCAGAAAATCATGCACATAAACTTGAAACAGGCATATAAAAGTAATACCATAAGCAAAATCAGTACAACAAACGCTATGTATCCCTAATCCAGGATTAATCCAGGATTCAGCATTGAGACCAAAGCCCCCATGTTACCCAGGGGGCTCACAAGAAATTATTTTGCTCTTTCATCATGTCAATACCCCCTTAGGCTCCTGAGAGGAACCATGCCCAGGTCATGTTCTTTTCCAGAAACAATGACTCAGCATAACGGTGTTTGAGAGGGCATCCAGGATGAACACTAGCCTTGAGCAAGTGATGTCCCTCACTGTCCCTGAGAATCACCACTATCGGAACCAATGAGGCCAAGTAACACCATCCCTTGGAACCATTCAGAATTCATGGATGGCATGTTCTTCCACAACAAATGTACGTGCTGTTGCCCAAGGCCAGTGGCTTTCTGCTTAAGGACCTGTTGGGCACCCTCAGAGAATCGTGCAAAGGCAAGCTGTGAAAGTAGCTCGTCCATCTCAGTATGGGGGTCAGAGGTATGCATGAAGTGTGATGTAGGGCACAATCTAAGGTGTCAAACACTGTGGAGTTCCTATAGACTCTGAATACACATCCCCTCTATGTCCAATGAGTGTGTTATTAGTGGTGTTTTCAGGTGGGCCACATATAACCTTAAGGCTCCCTCCAGAACACAGAGGCTGGTAGATGACATGTGAACCAATACATATAAAATACATTGCCTATGCCAGCATCCCTTCAAACAGTATATACACTGAAATGGTCGAGCATGTCCTGGGCACACTACAACAACAATCCCAATATCCCCCCCGACCCTCACCCGGACCACCTTCCAAGCATGCAAAAATAGAAAACAACAAACATGTAATCTCAGCTGCATAGAAATTGTCCATGGAATGCAAAAGAGAGGACGGGGCGTGGCAGTCCATATAAACAAGTGGGAGGGGCCTGACAGCCTTTAGGCCAAATAAAAATAGTCCCAAAGAAAAGTCTCTTGGATGGCTTCTGAATGTCCATTAAATCCACAAAAAAAGAAAGGAAAAAGAAATGTCCACATTATAACTGTCATTCTGCTCAACTTTTCCCAAAACCTTTTGGTTCAATTCTGTGATCACTCATATGTACAGACATGAATTCTCTACCCCAAAACACTGCCTCTTTGTAAGGGCAGAACTTGATATCCACATACAGACTGGAACTGATGCGTTGGGCGAGACCGGAAACTTTCGGCTGGCACATCTTGATCTTTTTCATGTTGTGCTCACGGGAATTTTGTACCCCAGGTTTGCGTCATGTGGCTCCCCCTTGAGGTATCATTTGCAGGAACATTTTCCAGCCGGAGTCCGCCTTTAGTCGTCTGAGCACCTCCTATGGTATTTGAACAACAAAGATGACCAACGAAGATTTCCATGTTAAAGCTGTAGTCATCACTTCATCCGGATAGGGTATAGGGCAGGGTATGAATGGGATGTAGGGTATGACTGGGGTGGGCATTTCTTCATGTGCACAGGGCTGTGGGTGAATGCAGGCTGGCTGGGGCAGATACTCCTCATCTGGCATGAGTAATCACAGAACCTACCTGATCAATTCAGGCCTTAACCATTGGAGGTATTAAAAATAGTATTCTTAGTGCGCATGCGCGAGGGATCCAAGATGGCCGCTAGTGCCTGATCCTCCACACCCCACCGGACCAACGGAGCTCACAGAGCGGCCAAACACAACCCAGAGAGGTAACAATCCGCAGTCTCTGCCACCCGAATACCCAGGGAGCCCCCCGGATGACCGCCACCGCAACGAGACGTGATCTGGGGCCACAATTCGAAGCAGGCCTCCCGAGCGGGGTGTACCAAGATGGCCGCCGCGGCTGAAGCACACAGGCAGCCTCATGCTCACAGCGTGGATATCAATGTAGAACACAGGCAAGTTCTTTCCCAGGCCATCCTGAATTACACCCCTATCCTTCATGGGAACTTCCCTCAGCTGGGAACCCCCTCGCCGGCCTCCACAGAGTCTCTTATAGGACTGACCATGTCAGACCAGGCCCTCTCTCCCACGGATGCATTCAGGCCCTCTCCCCCGGGCCCCCCCACGGCTGAACAGCTTCCCCAGGAGCAAAACCTATCCACAACGGATCTTTTTGTAAAGCTATCAAGGCTGTTGGAAAGGGGACTGGCCACTACAGCAGCAAAAATTACAGGAGACAGTCTGGGTGGCGCACAAAGCATTTATTAGGGGAGAATTCATAAGATTGGCCACGCAATTGAAAAAAGAAAGATCCGCCGACATTGATAGACTAGAGAAGGAATATACAGCACTGAGAGCAAAACATAAGAAAAAACCCCTGAGGGAAAACATTCCCCAAATAGATCAAATAAAATTGGAACTTAATCTAGCCCTCACGACCTGGGCAGAAAAAAGCATCAGATGGAGTAAAAATAAATACTAAACTCAGAAAGATAAAATTGGCACTATGCTCGCTTCTAAACTGACCCCCAGACCAAGATCTCACTATATGCCCTGTATAAGAATCCCAGGGTCAGGCCTATCGTCCAATCCAGTGAAAATTCTAGAGGCCTTCCAATCATTTTACTCGAACCTCTACTCCGCGCCCACGTCTAACCATAACGAGGCCATCAACTCCTTTCTAGACAAACTACCCATCCCACGTATCTCCAAAGAACACAGGGACATTCTTGAAGCCCCCTTCTTGGAAGCGGAAGTCCTTGACACTATAAAGGGATTAAAATGCAATTCAGCCCCCGGGCCAGATGGGTTATCCAACCCCTACTATAAAACCTTTGCAAACACTTTAGCCCCGCACCTGGCCAAATTTTGTAACTCCAAGACAAAGGGGGACCTGCTTGACCCGCTCCTGAACTCGGCTTTTATCTCCGTGATCCCCAAACCAGACAAGAACCCGGAAGTAGTGGACAATTATCGTCCGATTTCTCTTATTAATTGTGACCTTAAGATTTTAACTAAAATGCTAGCGAACAGACTGGCTTCCTTCATATCCTTATATGTCAATAAAAATCAAGTGGGATTCATACCAGGTAGGCAAGGGCCAGACCAAATCAGAAGAGCCGTTGATATTATTTCAATCTTACAATCTAATTGGGACGGTGGGCCGAAACAAGAAGGCATGTTACTATCGTTGGACTTAAAAAAAGCCTTTGACACGGTTTCTTGGAGCTACCTCCTAACGCTTTTAGAAAGGTGGGCATTCGGAGACAGATTCCAGGGGCTGATCAAAGCCCTCTATTCCACCCCCCAAGCTAGGATTAGGCTACAGGTCCATTACTCAGAACCTATCCAGATAGCGAGGGGGACCAGATAGGGTTGCCCTCTTTCCCCGCTGATATTTGCCCTGGCAATCGAAACTCTAGCTATCTCACTGAGGGAAAACCAAAATATAAAGGGTGTGAACTGCGGGTCTCAAATACATAAATGTGGGTTATACACGGATGACATCCTTTTATTCCTCACCTCCCCCATCACCTCCCTTCCGAATCTCCTGCACACCCTTGGGGAATTTTCTAAGATCTCTGGGTTTCTAGTGAACTATAACAAATCCCTTGCCATGAAGATTTCTCTCCCTCCGCAAACAGTTACCCAGCTGCGCCAATCCTTTCCCTTCGAATGGAACTACACTGCCATCAAATATCTGGGGGTATACTTAACACCTAAAATTGAATCCCTTTACAAAACCAATTATCCCCCTATGTTCAAAAAGCTCTCCACAGATCCCAACACATGGTCCGGTCATAATCTCTCCTTGTTAGGAAAGATTAACTCTATCAAAATGACCCTCCTGCCCAGACTCCTATACTTATTTCGTTCCCTGCCCATCCCAGTCATCAGAAGTCATATAAAGTCGTTTCAGAGTAAGATACTTCAGTTCGTCTGGGGCAAGAAGGGATACAGGATACCCCAAAGCATTTTATATCATCATAGGAAGAGAGGAGGACTCGGTCTGCCCAACCTCCAGCACTATTTAGTCGTGGCCAGGTTATCTCAGATCTCGATAATATACTCAAGGTATGAAAAACCAGACTGGGTAGGGATAGAGAGACAAGCCATACTTTGGACTTTCTAATGTGGTCGTCCCCAAAAGAGAGGCCCCCAATATTAGCGCCCACCCTATCACACTCTCTAGCCCTCTGGGACAGGATACGCAAATTGAGAGCTATCTCATCTCCCTGTACCCCACCTGTTCAATAACCCGGCATTCCCTCCGGGTCAAAATATATCAGCATTTAAATGGTGGTTGAACAAAGGGCTGTACCGGATTGGACATTTCTTCTCTAGGTCAGGCCCCTTCCCCCTCAAACACTTCATTAAGAAACTGGAACTACCATTGACTGAGCGATTCAGATTCCATCAAATTTCTCACTTCATACAATCCATTTGGACTGAAAAACCTCTCCCTCCTAGCTTCACAGATTATGAAATTTGGTGTGGTCAGGGCCCGGAGCAGAGGGGAGGTATCTCTAGAATTTACTCTTCACTGACGCAGCCGAAGTCTAAATCTTCTATTATGGAAAAATGGGAAGAAGAATTGCAGCTTCATTGGGACTTGGGGTCCTGGCACACGGCGGTCTTTACAGCTTACAAAGGGATCCTAAACACATCTCTCGCAGAGGCCAGCTTAAAAGTCAGGAAAAGAGAAGAAGAAGGGGGCGCCTCTGGGTGTAGATTTTTAAAAGGCAATAGGTTCTTCCTAGAAAAATACATAGAAACTAAGATCTCCCCTAGGTGACTACGAGTTAGGAAAAACCCTCCCCTCTTCCTAAACGATGGGGGCAAAAAAGAATGGATAGGGTTGGCAGATTTCTGTACAACAAAATGGATGGGAATACTTGTATCCCATAGGTAGGGATGAGCCGAACACCCCCCGGTTCGGTTCGCACCAGAACTTGCGAACGACCCCCGCGTTCGGTACGAACGTTAGAACCCCATTGAAGTCTATGGGACTCGAACGTTCGAAATGGAAAGTGCTAATTTTAACGGCTAATATGCAAGATAGTGTCCTAAAAAGGGTTTGGGGACCTGCCTCCTGCCTCAGGGGACATGGGTCACTGCAAAAAAAAGTTTTAAAAACTGCCGTTTTGGCGGGAGCACTGATTTTAATGACGATTAAAGTGAAAAAAAAAAAGTGAAATATTCCTTTAAATATGGTGCCTGGGGGGTGTCTGTAGTATGCCTGTGAAGTGCCACGTGTTTCCCGTGTTTAGAACAGTCCCTGCACAAAATGACATTAAACGGAAATAACACCATTTAAAACTGCTTGCGGTTTTAATGTTATATCTGGTTCCTGCAATATGGTTGAAAATCATTGAGAAACATGGCATGGGTAGCCCTCCCTGCCCATTACCAGCCTATTTGGGTCTTGTACGCATATTAAGGGGAACCCCGTACCCATATTAAAAAAAGGAAATGCGTGTGGCCCCCAGGCCCTATATACTCAGAACAGCAGTATACAGGCGGTGCAAACAAGACAGGGACTGTGTAGGTTTGTTGTGTTAAGTTGAATCTGTTTGTCATTTTCAACCGGTACATTTTTAAAGTGTAGCTCCAGTCAAAAAAACTATCTTTAAGCTTTTTGGAAAACATAGGGAAGGGTTATCACCCCTGTATAATTTGTTTTGTCGTCCATCTTTTTTCATCTCACTTGCTGCTGTCCCCTTGCGTTTGCAAGTAGGAGATGTTTGTAAGTTGGATGTTTGAAAGTAGGGGCCTGCCCTATATTATAGCGGTATGTACTGGGTACAGAGCACGCAGACAGCACGCACTCTCCTAACACTACTGACTGCAAGCTCTATTATTAACCACTTGTTAGCCCAATGTTTGTATAAAGTGAAAGATGAAGTTATGCTGAGTAAATAGATATCAAACATGTCACTCTTCAAAATTGCACATGCCCGTGGAATGGCGCCAAACGTCGCTACTTAAAAAATCCCCATAGGCGACGCTTTAATTTTTTTTTTACTGGTTACATGTTTTGAGTTGCAGAGGAGGTCTAGGACTAGAATTATTGCTCTCGCTCTAACATTCTCGGCGATACCTCACATGTGTGGCACATGCGAGCACATGGGGACATGGGCGCTTTAATTTTTCTTTTATTTTTTTATTGTTCATTTTACTTTATTTATGTTAGTTTGACATTTTTTTCCCCAAAAATATATTTTTGATCACTTTTATTCCTATTACAAGAAATGTAAACATCCCTTGTAATAGGAATATGGGGTGACAGGTCCTCTTTACAGTGAAATCTGGGGGGTCAATATGACCCCACATCTCACCTCTAGGCTGGGAAGCCTGAAATAAAAAATAAAAAAAAGATTATGGCTTTGATCGTACTGGCGAGTTGGTAGAAGCACCGGAGGGCGGTGAGGGGTGGGGGGCATCTATGGCTGGGTATTTCAGGGTATCACCGAGTATGGCTGGGTATCTCTGAGTATGGCTGGGTATGGCAATTTATGGCTGGGTATTACAGAGTATTGGCGGGGTACTACAGAGTAATAGCAGGGTACTGCAGAGTATTGTGGGTACTGCAGAGTAATGGCGGGTACTGCAGAGTAATGGCGGGTACTGCAGAGTATTGGGGGGTACTGCAGAGTAATGGGGGTTACTGCAGAGTAATGGGGGGTACTGCAGAGTAATGGCAGGGTACTGCAGAGTAATGGCAGGGTACTGCACTGCAGAGTAATGGCAGGGTACTGCACTGCAGAGTAATGGCGGGGTACTGCAGAGTAATGGCAGGGTACTGCACTGCAGAGTAATGGCAGGGTACTGCACTGCAGAGTAATGGCGGGGTACTGCAGAGTAATGGCAGGGTACTGCAGAGTAATGGCAGGGTACTGCAGAGTATGCACTGGTATTGCAGAGTATTGGCAGGGAATTGAGGGGTTAAATTCGGTGAGCAGCGATGTGGGCACTGCAGATGCAGCCCACATCGCTGCTGACACCGATCTCTTTCCCCTCCGCTGTACCGATCGGTACAGAAAGGGGAGGGAGGAACAGGCATCATAACATGACGCCGGTTTGTTTCCAAGTGATCACTCCGTCATTTGACGGAGCAATCACGTGGTAAACGGCCGCTATGAGTGGCCGTTTACCGTGATCCGTGATGCCCCGGGTCCTGTGGACCCGGCGGTCACGGATGCTCTCGAGTGCGCACACCTCGGGGGACACGCGAGAGCAGAATTCTGGGAGGCCGTTAATTAACGGCCTCTCTGAGTTAAACAACCGCCCTGAAGCCGTTAATCGGCAGTGGGCAGTTGTTAAGTGGTTAAAGCTAGATCACTAGCTATATAGGTGAGGTGAATATAGTGGTGTATACTGCAGTTAGGGCACAGACAACAACCACTACACAGCAGCAAGATAGGAAATCAGCCAAAAACGATTGGTGTGTACTGTGTTGAAGGTACACAGAACACCCACTGCTTCAGATGCTAAGTAACACACTACACGAGGCCGCCTCAAAGGCGGCCTTATATAGTGTGGGGCGTGCACTACACAGCCTGAGCTATGATTGGCCACAGGCAGGATGCCTGTGGCCAATCATGGCTCTCCTCGCTGCCGGCGCTGCGATTGGCCAAGCATGCGGGGTCACAGTGCATGCTTGGCCAATCATCGGGCAGCAATGCACTGCGCCAACGCAGTGCATTGTGGTCCGCGCGCGCGTCACTCGAATTTTGACGCGAACGGCCAAAACGTTCGGAATTCGCCGAACGCACGAACAGCCAATGTTCGAGTCGAACGTACGTTCGACTCGAACACGAAGCTCATCCCTACCCATAGGACCGAGAAATATAATCAGTTGATTACACAGATCCAAAAAATTGTAGAGGAAACCCTACACCATTCTGAAAAAATCCCAGTATCCTGGTTGGATATCTTAAAGAAAAATACAAAGAACCAAGAGAATGATTTAATTTCCACCAAAATAGGTAAATTTAAACGGGATCTAGACGATTATAATATGAATCGTATTTTTTCCTGGGTCCACCAAAGTAGCGATGGGCCATCGGTACCTGATGCCCTTAAACTAGACCCTCCCACTCTCCAGCCACTAATCCCGACCAGAATTACTAAAACCCACTATATCACCAACAAATCCCTCAAGCAGACCCCACCGGCACTGATGAGTATTAATCCATACGATCCTATCGTTCACCCTTTTCTCCACACCTCCCCGTCTAAAATTCCTCGTCCCGGTCTCAACCAATACGGTACTATAGAGAAGCACCACAATTACAACCCGAATAAAAACAATCCCAGGAACCCAGTTAGAATTAATGGGTTAATCCAATCCCTCAACCAGTTTTATAATAGACCCACAGAAACCCCTAAAACAAGATCAAGCCCCAGTCAAGCCAGGATCCTACCAACCTCCAATTTTTGTACAAAATTCCCTAATAACAACAAAGATAATAACAACACTTCCAACTATGGGAGCCAGTTAACTCTCACTAGCCCAAAAACAAAAAACCCCAATACCCTGGCACCCCTTGACATCCCACCCCCAACAAACCAGAACTCAGAAATTATTTCCCCAAGGCCAGATCGCACTACACCGCTTTATTTTTTAGTGGAAAGTCCTCCTCCAACCTCAAATCCCCGAAAAAGAAAACTCACAGAAGAGGCTGTAGAGGAGGACGAACAAATAAGTTACGCAAGCACACTGAAATACCAAAAACGATAAAAATCTTCAACTTATCCTCATATGACCCATCACCCGCTGATATTTCTCTTTTCAGTCGGGGACTAAATTTTGCACCATTAAACAGACCTAACCCTTTCACCCTCTTCAAAGACCTTAACAACTATGTACGCAATCTAACCCTCTAAAGACACTTCCATATAAAACAGGAAAAGAACTCCAAAGAGATAAGAGAACCTGCCAACGGGCCAATTACACCCCCTATCCACGACTCATCTGCATCTACCATAGATGACCCCACATTCAACATCGACAATTGTGAAATCTCAAACGACGACGAATATACATCTCTAATACTTACCCAACACTTAGCTTCGTCCCCACCCATCACCCATACATCACTTAAACCCAAATCCATCTTTTTCCCTACCCAATCTAAGGGCCCTTACATCGAAAGTTTCTACAGAGTGGTATATGCTGACCTAACCAAACTATGCAATACCACCTCAAAATCTAATACTAACAATCTCACTCGGTCAGAAACCCAGGCGTTAGACAAGCTAATACACAAAGAAGACCTCATAATCAAGTCTGCAGATAAAGGAGGCGGTATAGTCTTGCTGGACAGATCTGACTATGTCGCAGAATCTCTCCGCCTCCTTGCTGATAATATCACTTATAAAAAACTGACACAGGACCCTACTAACGCTTTCGCCAAGGAAGCTGAGGTCCTAATTACATCCGCCCTTCAAGAAGGCATCCTCTCCAAGATGGAAGGGGCCTTCCTAAAGAAGAATTTTTACCAGATCCCATATTTCTACTACCTGCCAAAAGTGCACAAAAATCCCCAACACCCGCCTGGTCGACCAATCGTAGCCGCTATGGATAGTGTGACTACCGGTCTAAGTCTTTATATCGACCGTTTTTTGCAGCCACTGGTAACACAGCTCCAATCCTACATCCATGATGGCCGCCACCTCCTTGAAACCTTGGCCCCCTATAGATGGGAACCCTCATACACATGGCTCTCTCTAGATGTCAGTTCACTGTACACCTCCATCCCACATGCCTTCGGCCTCAAAGCGGTAGAAGACTACCTAACTAATGATCCCCTTATAAACATGCGCCAAGTCAACTTTTTGATAACAGCCGTACATTTTTGCCTAACCCATAACTATTTTACCTTTAATGGAGAATTCTATCAACAAATCCAGGGCACAGCTATGGGCGCTAATTTTGCGCCCTCTTACGCCAATCTCGCAATGGGGTTTTGGGAATCCCGCTTCATTCACAAAAATAACCCTTTCGCTGAAAATATTATCTTCTACGGAAGGTACATTGATGACCTTATCATTATCTGGGACGGTGCAGTTGATTTAATTCCCCCATTCATCCAACATTGCAATAACAACCCCTACGGACTATCATTTACCTCCAATATGAATCCTGACACGATAGCCTTTCTAGATCTGGAATTAGGACATGAAAACCACACCATCATTTCCAAAAACTATACGAAGCCCACTGCAGGTAATTCATACCTACATTATAACAGCTGCCATTACCCAAAGTGGATTAAAAACATACCTAAGGGCCAATTCTGGCGCCTTAGACAAAACTGTACCAAACAAGAGGACTACATAGAATCGAGTATAAACCTTAAAACTAAATTTGGGGAAAAAAATTATCCGTCATCACTCATAGATGACGCATTCGAACAATGTCTCCCGGGGAAAATGACCAAAATTGACCGCCCCCCACATGACTTCTCTAGTAGATTTATCACCACTAGGGATGAGCTTCGTGTTCGAGTCGAACGTACGTTCGACTCGAACATTGGCTGTTCGGGCGTTCGGCGAAATCCGAACTCTTGGTCCGTTCGCGTCAAAATTCGTGTGGCGCGCGCGGACCACAATGCACTGCGGTGGCGCAGTGCATTGCTGGCTCGTGATTGGCCAAGCATGCACTGTGACCCCGCATGCTTGGCCAATCGCAGCGCCAGCAGCGAGGAGAGCCATGATTGGCCACAGGCATCCTGCCTGTGGCCAATCATAGCTCAGGCTATGTAGTGCACGCCCCGCATTATATAAGGCCGCCTTTGAGGCGGCCTTGTGTAGTGTGTTGGCATCTAAAGGAGTGGGTGTTCTGTGTACCTTCAACACAGTTACACACCAATCGTTTTTGGCTGATTTCCTATCTTGCTCTTGTGTAGTGGTTATTGTCTGTGCCCTGACCGCAGTATACACCACTATATTCACCTCACCTATATAGCTAGTGATCTAGCTTTAATAATAGAGCTTGCAGTCAGTAGTGTTAGGAGATGCGTGCTGTCTGCGTGCTCTGTACCCAGTACATACCGCTATAATCCACCTACATAGCTGTTCTCTATTTGAGCCCAATTGCCATCTGCAGGAGTTATTGGAAGTTGTGTGTGCTTCCAGCACAGCACAGTATACATCTGTATATACCCCTTTAACTCTGCTGTTTTCTGGTTATTGTCTGCGTGCCCTGACCGCAGTATACACCGTGATATTCACCTCACCTATATAGCTAGTGGTCCATCTTTAATAATAGAGCTTGCAGTCAGTAGTGTCAGGAGATAGTGCGTGCTGTCTGCGTGCTGTCTGCGTGCTCTGTACCCAGTACATACCGCTATAATCCACCTACATAGCTGTTCTGTATTTGGGCCCAATTGTCATCTGCAGGAGTTATTGGAAGTTGTGTGTGCTTCCAGCACAGCACAGTATACATCTGTATATACCCCTTTAACTCTGCTGTTTTCTGGTTATTGTCTGCGTGCCCTGACCGCAGTATACACCGTGATATTCACCTCACCTATATAGCTAGTGGTCCATCTTTAATAATAGAGCTTGCAGTCAGTAGTGTCAGGAGATCTACATCTGTATATACCCCTTTATCTCTGCTGTTCTATAAAAAAGGCATCTGCAGGAGTTAGTGGGTCTTGTGTGCCTCCAGCACAATATAAACTACCCAACTACTGTTTTACCCAACTCCCTTCAGGCCATTACCATGTCTGGAAGGCCAGCAAGGAGAGGCAGACAGGCGCGAGCCGATAAAAGAGGGCAAGCAGGCTCTGTGTCTAGAGACAACAGTGCTGGTCGTGGACGCGGTGCATTGTCATCAGCACGTGGCCATGGGACATGCTTGTCCTTCTTTTCTGCAGCTGGACATGTTGAACCGCAACATGCCAACGACTTGGTAGAGTGGATGACCAAGCCCTCTTCATCCTCCTCAT
This sequence comes from Lithobates pipiens, assembly GCF_037356315.1. NCBI lineage: Eukaryota > Metazoa > Chordata > Amphibia > Anura > Ranidae > Lithobates > Lithobates pipiens. The sequence goes on from NW_027507764.1 coordinate 120,602,006, forward strand.
CCTCTCTCACCCAGTCTCAGGGTAGTAGCAAAGCAGCTGCCAACACATCGTCTTCCCTCCTCTCAATGTCATCATCAGTGACTCCTTCCCTAGACCCACCACGTCCTCCTGAGGAGTCTCCTGAACTCTTTGAGCACAGTGTTGGGTACATGCTCCAGGAGGATGCCCAGTGTTTGGTGGGCTCTGATGATGACACTCAGCTAGAGGAAGGCAGTAGCGTGAGCGCAGAGAGAGGGGATGCTCAAGAAGGACAGCAATCTGGCAGTCATGTTCCACAAGCTGCAGCATACTGCCAGGTTTGCTACAGCGATGAAGAGGGAGGGGATGATGAGGGCACTGACTCCACGTGGGTGCCTGGAAGGAGGGAGGAGGAGGAGGCACATGTCCAACGAGGCAGGATGCCCTCCGGGGGCCAGCTTAGGGGCAGCACACCGACTGAATCACACCGCAGAGCTCCGCCTGCGCAGAGCGCTTCCTCTGCGCGTTATTCTAAAAGTTCTTTGGTGTGGGCCTTTTTTGAGACGAGTGCATCAGATCGCACCGCTGCTATTTGCAACATATGTCTCAAGCGTATCTCACGTGGCCAAAACATCAGCCGCTTGGGCACCACATGCTTGACCAGACATATGTTGACCTGCCATGCAGCTCGTTGGCAAGCGTACCTCAAAGACCCACACCAAAGAACAAAGCAGACCTCTCCTTGCTCCTCATCAGCTGGCATCTCCAACCCCACTAGACCTTCAGTCCTCTCTGAAACCTGCTCTGAGAGGAATGAAGGTGTAGAATTAGGTGTGTCACAGCCAAGTGCTTCCGGGAACTCTGCTAGTGGTACATCCACATCCGATTATAGCAGGCAAATGTCCCTGCTCCAGCTGCTGGACCGGCGGAAGAAGTTTACTCCCAGCCATCCACATGCCCAGCGGTTGAATGCTAGCTTGGCTAAATTGCTAGCACTTCAACTGCTGCCTTTTCAGTTGGTAGACTCGGCCCCCTTCCGTGAGTTTGTACAATGTGCGGTTCCTCAGTGGCAGGTCCCCAAATGCCACTTTTTCTCACGGAAGGCGATTCCGGCTCTCTACCGGCATGTGGAAGGCAATGTCCTTGCCTCGCTGGACAGGGCGGTCAGTGGTAAGGTGCATATTACCGCTGACTCATGGTCCAGCAGGCATGGACAGGGACGTTACCTGTCTTTCACGGCCCATTGGGTCACTCTTCTGGCTGCTGGGAAGGATGCAGGACAAGGTGCAGTAGTGTTGGAGGTTGTTCCGCCACCACGCCTCCAAAGTGCTACTATTGGTTGTGACACACCTCTCTCCTCCACCCCCTCCTCTTCTTCTTCCTCCATGGCCTCTTCCAGTGATCTGTTCTCAGAACCAGCGGTGCTCCGTAGGCGTTCCAGGGGCTACGCAAGTACGCAGGCAAAACGATGCCATGCCGTGCTTGCGCTGGTTTGTTTGGGGGACAGGAGCCACACTGGGGCGGATGTTTTGTCAGCTCTGCAGGGGCAGGCCGAGAGGTGGTTGATGCCACGCCAGCTTAAGCCAGGAATGGTGGTTTGCGACAGTGGCACCAACCTCCTCTCCGCCCTCCGACAGGGACAACTGACCCATGTGCCCTGTGTAGCTCACGTCCTTAACCTGGTGGTGCAGCGGTTCTTGGGCAGGTACCCCGGCTTACATGATGTCCTGAAGCAGGCCAGGAAAGTCTGTGTGCATTTCCGCCGATCATTTAACCACTTGCTTACTGGGCACTTAAACCCCCCTCAGTCCCAGACCAATTTTCAGCTTTCAGCGCTGATGCACTTTGAGTGACAATTGCGCGGGCATACAACACTGTACCCAAATGAAATTTTTATCATTTTTTTCCCACAAATAGAGCTTTCTTTTGGTGGTATTTAGTTACAGCTCGGAGTTTTATTTTTTGCTAAACAAACAAAAAAAGATGCAAAAAAAAAAAAAAAAAAAATCATGTTTTAATAGTTTGTTATAAAATTTTGCAAACGGGTCATTTTTCTCCTTCATTGAAGTGCGCTGATTAGGCGGCACTGATAGGCTGCATTGGTGGGCACTGATGGGCTGCATTGGTGGGCACTGATGGGCTGCATTGGTGGGCACTGATGGGCTGCACTGGTGGGCACTGATAGGCATAGTTAAGGCGGCACTAATAGGCACAGATAAGGCGGCACCGATGGGCACAGATAAGGCGGCACTGATGGGCAAAGATGGGCACAGATAAGATGGCACGAATGGGTGGCACGGATAAGTGGCACGGATGGGTGGCACGGATGGGCACTGATAGGTACCACAGATAGATGGGACTGATGGGCACTGATAGGTGGCACTGATAGGTGGCTCTGATAGGTGGCACTGCTGGGCACTGATGGGCGGCACTGCTGGGCACTGATGGGCGGCACTGCTGGGCACTGATGGGCGGCACTGGGGTGCAGCACCTTTGAGGCAGATTGGGTGGCACTGTGGGTGGCACTGTGGGGTGGCACTGTGGGTGGCACTGTGGGTGGCACTGTGGGTGGCACTGTGGGCACTATGGGCACTGACAGGGGGCACTGACGGGGGGCACTTACTTTTTCTTTTATTTTACTTCAGGATGGCACTGCGGGAGGCAGGTGGGCACAGGCAGGTGGCAGGTGGTCCCTTGTATTGATGGCCGTGATCGGGACTGATGTCCCGATCACGGCCGCCGGTGATCGGCTTTTTTTTTCTCTCCTCGCGCTGTCAGCGCGAGGAGGAATAATAGCCGATTACCGGCTCCGTTCTATCACATGATCAGCTGTCATTGGCTGACAGCTGATCACGTGATAAGGGGTCGGGATCGACCCCTTACACGGATCGGTGATCAGGCGAGTCTCACGGACTCGCCGATCACAGAGCGCGCCGCGCGCGCCCCTCAGGGGGCGCGCAGGCCGCTCGTAACCAGGACGACGTCAATAGACGTAGTCCTGGAAATGTAGGTCCGCGCTAATGCCGTCATTTGGCAATAGCGCGGATCTGAAGTGGTTAATGCCTGTGCTCGGCTGGCTGAGCTCCAAAAGGAGTTGAACCTGCCCAAGAACCGCCTTATATGTGACATGCCCACCAGATGGAACTCAACATTGGCCATGCTGCAGCGGCTGCACACGCAGCAGAGGGCCATCAATGAGTACCTGTGCGACTACGGCACCAGGACAGGGTCAGGGGAGCTCGGTTTTTTCTCACCACGCCAGTGGGGCATGATCAGGGATGCATGCACTGTCCTGTCACCGTTTGAGGAGGCCACAAGGATGGTGAGCAGTGACAGTGCATGCATCAGTGACACTGTACCTCTTGTCCACCTCTTGGAGCATACGCTGCGTGGAATAATGGACAGGGCACTTGAGGCAGAACAGAGGCAGGAAGAGGAGGACTTCCTTGCCTCTCAAGGCCCCCTTTATCCAGACAGTGTTCCTGCTGTGCCACCCATCACACAGGAAGAGGGTGAGGAGGAGGAAGAGGAGGAGGAGGATGATTGTGTCAGCATGGAGGTGGAGGCTGGCACTCAGCATCAGCATCAGCAGCAGCAGTCTTATAGGGATGATTTACAGTCCCAAGAAACAGGTGGACTTGTACGTGGCTGGGAGGAGGTAGCTGCGGATCATGTTGTCCTTAGTGACCCAGAGGACTCCGGACCGAATGCCTCAGCTAACCTACGCTGCATGGCCTCCCTGATCCTGCAAAGCCTGCGGAAGGATCCTCGTATTCTTCGGATCAAGGAGAGGGACCATTACTGGCTGGCCACTCTCCTTGATCCACGGTACAAGGGTAAGGTTGCCGACCTTATCTTGCCATCGCAGAGGGAGCAGAGGATGAGACATCTCCGGGAGGCCTTGCAGAAAGCTCTGTGCAACGCGTTCCCAGAGACTGGGAGGTCACAAACTCCTGGTCCTGGACAACGTGTTGCTGAGGCATCAGTCAGAAGGAGCGGTGGAGAAGGTGGCCGTCTGACTGATGCTTTCAGACAATTTTTTAGTCCGCAGCCCCAAGGTATGATTGGTTCCAGCACCCATCGCCAGCGTCTAATTTACATGGTGCAGGAATACCTAGGGGCAAGGTCAGACTTGGACACCTTTCCCACCGAAAATCCTCTGGCTTACTGGGTCTTGAGGATGGATCACTGGCCAGAGCTTGCACAGTATGCAATTGAGCTACTGGCCTGTCCTGCATCCAGCGTTCTTTCGGAACGCACCTTCAGTGCTGCTGGTGGCTTTGTTACCGATCACAGGGTGCGCCTGTCCACCGAATCAGTTGATCGACTGACCTTCATCAAGATGAATCAGTCTTGGATCACCCACAGCTACAAAGCACCTGAAGCTGATGTAACCGACTAATTTTTTTTGAAATACCACATCCCTTCAAGACTGCCTATGCTGATGCTGAGTGACTGTCCTGTTATGTTGATTGTCTATCCTCTTCCTCCTCCGCTGATATGTTGGAAGAACATTTTTGGTTCTGGGTGATGCCAGCAGCCCAATTTTTCTGCCCCTGTTTAACAGGGGCGTTTAATTACAATTTTTGATGCAATGCTTTGCAGCAGGGCTAATTCCTGCAATAAAACTAGAGTATATGGCAGAGGTTGGAGTGTGGTGGCACCAGCACCAGTGCCTAAGGCCCAATTTTTCTGCCCCTGTTTAACAGGGGCGTTTAATTACAATTTTTGATGCAATGCTTTGCAGCAGGGCTAATTCCTGCAATAAAACTAGAGTATATGGCAGAGGTTGGAGTGTGGTGGCACCAGCACCAGTGCCTAAGGCCCAATTTTTCTGCCCCTGTTTAACAGGGGCGTTTAAGTACAATTTTTGATGCAATGCTTTGCAGCAGGGCTAATTCCTGCAATAAAACTAGAGTATATGGGAGAGGTTGCAGTGTCGTAACACCAGTGCCAGCGGCCCAATTTTTCTGCCCCTGTTTAACAGGGACATGTAATTACAATTCTTGATATAATATTTCACAGGAAGGCCCGCTCCTGTGCCCACCCAGAGTAATTGTGAGGACTTATAGTGTTGTGGCACCAGCACCACAACCACCAAAGGTCAATTTTTCTACCACTGTTCAACAATGGCATGTAATTACAATTCTTGATATAATCGTTCACAGCAGAGCGCTCCAGCGCCCACCAAGAGTAACTTTGAGGGCTTACAATGTTGTGGCAAAACCAACACCTTGTTCCGCCATTTCTGCAGAACATATAGGGCAGGCCCCTACTTTCAAACATCCAATTTACAAACATCTCCTACTTGCAAAGGGAAGGAGACAACAGCAAGTGAGATGAAAAAAGATGGACGACAAAACAAATTATACAGGGGTGATAACCCTTCCCTATGTTTTCCAAAAAGCTTAAAAATAGTTTTTTTGACTGGAGCTACACTTTAAAAATGTACAAGTTGAAAATTACAAACAAATTCAACTTAACACAACAAACCTACACAGTCCCTGTCTTGTTTGCACCGCCTGTATACTGCTGTTCTGAGTATATAGGGCCTGGGGGCCACACGCATTTCCTTTTTTTAATATGGGTACGGGGTTCCCCTTAATATGCGTACAAGACCCAAATAGGCTGGTAATGGGCAGGGAGGGCTACCCATGCCATTTTTCTGAATGATTTTCAACCATATTGCAGGAACCAGATATAAGATTAAAACCGCAAGCAGTTTTAAATGGTGTTATTTCCGTTTAATGTCATTTTGTGCAGGGACTGTTCTAAACACGGGAAACACGTGGCACTTCACAGGCATACTACAGACACCCCCCAGGCACCATATTTAAAGGAATATTTCACTTTTTTTTTTACTTTAATCGTCATTAAAATCAGTGCTCCCGCAAAAACGGCCATTTTTAAAAACATTTTAGGCATTGACCCATGTCCCCTGGGGCAGGAGCCAGGTCCCCAAACCCTTTTTAGGACAGTATCTTGCATATTAGCCGTTAAAATTAGCACTTTCCATTTCGAACGTTCGAGTCCCATAGACTTCAATGGGGTTCTAACGTTCGTAACGAACGTGGGGTCCGTTCGAAAGTTCTGGTGCGAACCGAACCGGGGGGTGTTCGGCTCATCCCTAATCACCACATTCCATAACGAATACAAAGCCATGGAAAAAATACTGAGGAAACACTGGGCCATCCTTCAACAGGATCCCCACCTGCGAGTTGAACTCCCAGCTCAACCCTCTGTGACCTATCGCAGGGTCCCCAATCTAAGGAACAAAATCGCACCCAGCAAACTCAAAGTACAAACACACCCCTCCATGGCCCCCAAATTGATACCGTTAACTGGGATGTTCCAATGCCGTAAAGCCCTCTGTAAAACCTGCAAATTCGTAAACCACAGCCAAAAAGAATTCACTACAAAAGCCAAAACTTACACGCTAAAAGAATTTTTTAACTGTTCATCTGAGTTTGTGGTGTATGTACTTAGCTGTCCTTGTGGCCTCCTCTATGTGGGGAGAACCATAAGGACACTGAGACAACGCTTCGGCGAACATAGAAGACTCATTGAAGGAGGTTTAGACCCACACAGTGTGCCACGACATTTCTCCCATTTCCACAAAGGCTCTACTATAGGCCTAAAGGTATGGATCATTGAACAGATTCCAAATCATCTCCCCCCGGCGGAGAGATTAAAAAAACTGTGCGCCCGTGAAACATTCTGGATATATTCCCTGGATGTTCTCTCCCCGGGGGGAATCAATGAATCCATTGAAATCGCCACGATCCTCTGATTTTGCCTATACTTCCCCACCCACTGCCCCCCACTATTATAACCTGGTATAGCATATCGTTCATACATATATTTCCCTTCCCATCTGTGCACTTTATTGTATGTTAGTAAAATTTAATTTGTAAAAAATAAGGCCTTACATACAACAGCCTTTCCCTGATGTTTTTATATATATGTTTTACATAATTAAGGGATTATTCTTGTTATGTTGACAAACCCGATGATTTTATTAAGTGCTTTCTCTCACCGTATTTGACTGTTATGATAAGATGCATGAAGTTATTATTATTGTGATGTTTTTTTTCTTTTTTTTTTTTTTAGCTCAAACGCCATAATGTACTCATGCTGCTTCCCTACCAGCTATTTTCAACCACTTCCCTATTTATTTATTTATTTATTTATTTATTTTTTCCTTAGTTAGTATACATTCTCGTATACTATACTTCCCCACCCACTGCTCCCCACTATTATAACCTGGTATAGCATATCATTCATACATATATTTCCCTTCCCATCTGTGCACTTTATTTTTTGTTAGTAAAATTTTATTTGTAAAAAATAAGGCCTTACATACAACAGCCTTTCCCTGATGTTTTTATATAGATGTTTTACATAATTAAGGGATTATTCTTGTTATGTTGACAAACCCGATGATTTTATTAAGTGCTTTCTCTCACCGTATTTGACTGTTATGATAAGATGCATGAAGTTATTATTATTGTGATGTTTTTTTTTTATTTTATTTTATTTTATTTTTTTTAGCTCAAACGCCATAATGTACTCATGCTGCTTCCCTACCAGCTATTTTCAACCACTTCCCTATTTATTTATTTATTTATTTTTTTCCTCTTAGTTAGTATACATTCTCGTATACTATACTTCCCCACCCACTGCCCCCCACTATTATAACCTGGTATAGCATATCATTCATACATATATTTCCCTTCCCATCTGTGCACTTTATTTTATGTTAGTAAAATTTTATTTGTAAAAAATAAGGCCTTACATACAACAGCCTTTCCCTGATGTTTTTATATAGATGTTTTACATAATTAAGGGATTATTCTTGTTATGTTGACAAACCCGATGATTTTATTAAGTGCTTTCTCTCACCGTATTTGACTGTTAGGATAAGATGCATGAAGTTATTATTATTGTGATGGGTTTTTTTTTTTTTTTTTTTATCTATTGATCAGTGGACTGATGACAAACCGACCAATTTTTATATGTTCCTTTCCTGGTAATTAGATATCTACCATTATCCCGCTATTATTTTCCCCCCTTTGTCTCTTCCTATCTAGCCTTCCCAGACCCACCTAACCACTACAGGTAGCATAAAGTATATATATCTCCACTGCTCACATACTATGCTACCGCCCCCCTCCCCCCCCTTCCCCCCTCTCTTCCCCCCCCCCTTTTTTTTTTTTCATTCATTTTTTCGATTACTCTACCTCTCTGTAATTTTCCTTTTTTCTCCCTGCATATCTCTACTCCATATAATTCATTCTCAGTTATTCCCCCCATTTTTTAGCTCAAACGCCATAATGTACTCATGCTGCTTCCCTACTAGCTAATTTCAACCACTTCCCTATTTTTTTTTTATATATTTTTTTTTTATTTTTTATTTTTTTCCCCTTAGTTAGTAAACTCTCTCATCTACAATTCCACCTTCTCTTCCGATATACCTCCTTATTCTCCTTTCATCCCCCTCATACCAAACATTTACAATATACACCTTGATGATTTCTCCATATGCTTTATTAATAACATGCCCATATATTTATATATTATGCCTGTTTAGATGGCTCAAATTATAGTTCCCTCTCTTCTGTCCTTTTGTCCCTGCTTGTCTGCTCGTTTCATTTGTATTCATTACACCCTCTCCCCGTTGTCTCCTCCCCTATCTTCCTGATTCATGCCCCTCTCCACTTAGTTTCTCTCCATCTGTATGCTTACCCCGAAGCCACGCCCCACTCTCCGCCCAACCACGCCTCCTGTTTCAATCTCTCTTCCTCTATTTAAACCCCTGTTTTCCCCTTCTCATCTGATTGGCCTGATGAAAGAGCGCGGTCGTCTCTCCACCTCGACCCGAACGCTCAGGAAACGCGTCGCCCGCCGTGACGTCACAACCCCGCGACCCGCGTGTCACGGCTAACCAAGCCTCGCTTTGGAAACACATCCTCTGCGTCCACCAAGCCGGCATTTCTTAACAACAAACTCGTGGTAACGCCAGGAGAGGACAACATGACACCCGCGGACCGGATCCCATGTGACGGACGAATCAGATGAAAAAACCGCCCCCCTTGTATTCTACATGCCTTTTTATGCCTTGGAAAATGTGAGTGCATCATCTGTTTGTTTTACCTGTGAATAAATTGCCTTTTAAAAATCTACACCCAGAGGCACCCCCTTCTTCTTCTCTTTTCCTGCAACAGTCTAGGAGCCTGGTTTAAGCTCCCTGTAGTGGCAGCCCTGCATTCCAAAGTCCCACTCAAAGAACGAAAGACACTTTCACGGGACTTGAGAACTAAAAGTTCTCATTCATATTATCGTCCAATATAACTTTATACAGACAGCCCTTTGGAGTATATTTTTTTCTGATCTTTTGCGCCTCTACTTGTCGTGTACAGCTTAAAAGTCATCCTGCGATGGTACTACACCCCAGCCAGGTTGGCTAACATATACCCCTCTGCTGACCCGCTGTGCTATAGAGGTTGTCACCTCATGGGCACTCTGATCCACATCTGGTGGGAGTGTCCCAGGTTACGCCCCTTTTGGAGGAAAATCTTTAAAATTATTGATGGGTTCGCCGGGTGCCATATCCCCAGGTCCCCTACCATTGCTCTGCTTAATGAACAAATTCCCAAGACCCCCAGGCATACCAGGAAATTGATCAATTTTATCCTAATAGGGGCCAAACTCACCATCGCAAAAGCTTGGAAACAACCCTCCGTCTCCGTTAAGGCCGCTCAGAGAAAGATCTCATGGATAATGGCCCAGGAAAAACTGTCTAGTATACTCTCTGATACCCGCTCCAAATTTGATATTATTTGGGAACCTTGGGCCCTTCATATGGGCATCTCCCTGATCCACACCCCATAGGGATGATGAGCAATTGCAGTTTGGTCAAGTACGATGGTTTTCGGTTTGATAGCACGGTCCTATTTCCTTTTGGTTTGACTCTACTGGGTCCCACACCCTTCCCTCTCCCACTCTCACTACCCCTTCTTCTTTCCTATCTCTTCTTTCCTTTCATTCATGGTCCAGGTGGCTGACAGTTGACCTCTAGTTAAACATAAGTGGAAGAGGATACGACAGTAGGGAGCCTATGGTCGATAATAGGGGCGAGAGAGGTGGCCTCTCGGGAGCAGGGGGGTTCCCCGGTCGAGTCCCTCACTCGGCACAGCTTGTTCCCGTAAGGGGTGCTGAGTGACTCAGGGGCCGCCGCGGTTCTTCCTTTGCCCCGACGACAGTGATTCACAGCAGGCACCACGGAATCTCGCTCCTACCTTAGATAGTGCTCTTATAGCCTCGCGGAAAACCCATTGTTGGTTTTAATCAGTTTTTTTTTCTGTCTAATTTTTTTTTGTTACCTTGGAGTTGCCTTGACCTGGTATCTCGGCAGAAGCTCCCTTGACTGAGCACTAGCTAAGGCAATTTTATTGTTACTCCTGTAGCCATAGGTGGGTGGATTCAGCTCAATTGTTAATAAGGTTGTATTGAGAAATTGTTTTACTCTGCTTTGTATACGTGCTGCATCAAGTCATCTGTTGGCCATGCTGGCCTGTGTCATCTTCCTTTTGTTACGAAAATAAAAATATTTTGAAAGTAAAAATAGTATTCTTAATTGACTCAAACATAAGTAAAACATGCAGGAATGAAAATGTTTCTCAGCAAGGGTTTTCCTTATATAGATTCAATATATTTAACTAAACATTTTTCCAAATCCAGTATTATAGCAGAACTTCAACAAAACTTAAACCTCTTTAGTTTCTTCTATTCCCGGGACCCAAGTGGACCAGAGGGACTTAGGACAGAACATTTTACCCAAACACATATTCTGACTCAGAAGTCTCCCGACTTTGCAAATATGTCTGATTATCAGCAGCAAACAAAACATTGATGGATAGACAACATTTCATCATCAACACTTCATGACTAACACCCTGGGAATTCAGAAGGTAAATATCCAGAATAGTCATTCTGATTGCTTATTTCAAATAAATCCTTCCCATCACATTTTAGTACCCCATAGACTCAATATATGCAGCAATGTATCTTGATTCCAGTCATTTAATTTCAGTAACTTCTTCAAACATTTTTTTCAAATTTCACCCTTCCTTTACCAAAATCCCTTTATCAATTCTTTTAATTTAATTTAACCCCAAACTTTTAGGGAAAATATAACATGGGCTTAAACACAATATGAGACAACCTGTTGTGCACATTCCAGACACACACTTAAAATACTTTACTAATCGAAATGATACCCTGTGTGTTCATTAGACACAATACAACCACTCTCTCATTCCACATTCATTTGGCCATTTCATTCATCCTTCATTTGTCCATAACACCTTTAAACCTTAATATTTTTCTCTCTAGTGTCCGGAATTACACAACACAGTTACTTTTCTTTTTCTTTACTAACCACAATTCCTCTGGCGTAGCGCCTGGAATATACAACTTCCCTTTGTTTACTTTCGAATTCTGGACTCTTAATTATAATATGCTCAACCCTGTCAAAATCAATATTTTAAAATCCCCAATCATTGTTAATACAGCTTAAACACTATTAAAACTATTTGCACAAATATAGCACATTTGCTGTTATCAGAAAAAAAAACACCTTTTAACTTCAATAATGTAAGGATAGGCAACAACACCCAAAACAGTCTTAAAATCAGACTCTAAAAATTTGTATCTGATCAGATTCCTTTAAAAAACATTTGGTACCAGCGCATACATATCATTTTATCAGTGACATGTCACATTCCCCTTTTAATGTTCCCAATTTACTATGGAGTGGGCATTGGTTTAATATGTGCCCAATACATTTCATGAATAGACTGACACTAGTTGCAACATTTTAACAATAAACATGTACCTTTATAGATAACTTTTCTGAATCAAATCCTTCTTTAACATTCATTCTTCACCTCAGCAAGTCTCTCTGACTCGCTGATTATGGAATGCAAATATAGAAGTATGCTCCCCACAAAAGCGGTGGTGAAGGCATGGTTGGTGGTTTGGTCTCCTCTTCCACCCGAAACAAAATAGCAGATAGTGATGGACGAATTTCTGACGGGACGTTTTGCGAACGCGGACCGCGAACGCGGCCGATAGTTCGCGAACCGTAACGTTCGCGGCGGGCCCCATTGACTTCAATGGGAGGCAAACTTTGCAAACCTACAGGTCAAATTTGCAGCCACAAAATAATTATTAGCTGTGCAAACATAGTCCCACCACATGGCCAATGACATAACACATGTATGAGGTGAATCTGGGATCGACAACTACAAGCATTCTTTTTTTATATGTGAAATTGTAACAATTCAGGACTGTGGAGCGCATGAAGGCAAAGAAGGAGAGGGAAGGTCAGGGTAGGCAAAGAAGAGGGTGCAGGGGATGATCACCAGCAGCGTGACATACAGCAATGACACCTGCACCGTGATAGAGTCATCTGACACCAGCACCGTGATAGAGAGCACTGACATCAGCAGTGTGACATACAGCAATGACACCTGCACCGTGATAGAGTGATCTGACACCAGCACCGTGATAGAGAGCACTGACATCAGCAGCGTGACATAAAGCACTGACACCAGCACCGTGATATACAGCACTGACAGCAGCACCGTGATAGAGAGCACTGACATCAGCAGCGTGACATACAGCAATGACACCTGCACCGTGATAGAGTGATCTGACACCAGCACCGTGATAGAGAGCACTGACATCAGCAGCGTGACATACAGCAATGACACCTGCACCGTGATAGAGTGATCTGACACCAGCACCGTGATACAGAGCACTGACATCAGCAGCGTGACATAAAGCAGTGACACCAGCACCGTGATATACAGCACTGACACCAGCACCGTGATAGAGAGCACTGACATCAGCAGCGTGACATACAGCAATGACACCTGCACCGTGATAGAGTGATCTGACACCAGCACCGTGATAGAGAGCACTGACATCAGCAGCGTGACATAAAGCACTGACACCAGCACCGTGATATACAGCACTGACAGAAGCACCGTGATAGAGAGCACTGACATCAGCAGCGTGACATACAGCAATGACACCTGCACCGTGATAGAGTGATCTGACACCAGCACCGTGATAGAGAGCACTGACATCAGCAGCGTGACATACAGCAATGACACCTGCACCGTGATAGAGTGATCTGACACCAGCACCGTGATACAGAGCACTGACATCAGCAGCGTGACATAAAGCACTGACACCAGCACCGTGATATACAGCACTGACACCAGCACCGTGATAGAGAGCACTGACATCAGCAGCGTGACATACAGCAATGACACCTGCACCGTGATAGAGTGATCTGACACCAGCACCGTGATAGAGAGCACTGACATCAGCAGCGTGACATAAAGCACTGACACCAGCACCGTGATATACAGCACTGACACCAGCACCGTGATAGAGAGCACTGCCATCAGCAGCGTGACATACAGCAATGACACCTGCACCGTGATAGAGTGATCTGACACCAACACCGTGATAAAGAGCACTGACATCAGCAGCGTGACATAAAGCACTGACACCAGCACCGTGATATACAGAACTGACACCAGCACCGTTATATACAGCACTGACACCTGCACCTTATGCAGCCCCAGGAGGAAGTTAGCATAGCACAGGGATGGTGGGAGCCCCTCATAATGAGCATAGCACATGGATGGTGGGAGCCTCTCATAATATGCACAGCAGAGGTACAGCCCCAGGAGGAAGTCAGCACAGCACAGGGATGGTGGGAGCCCCTCATAATAAGCAGCCCCAGGAGGATGTCAGCATAGCACAGGGGTGGTGGGAGCCCCTCATAATGAGCATAGCACAGGGATGGTGGGAGCCCCTCATAATATGCACAGCAGAGGTACAGCCCCAGGAGGAAGTCAGCACAGCACAGGGATGGTGGGAGCCCCTCATAATAAGCAGCCCCAGGAGGATGTCAGCATAGCACAGGGATGGTGGGAGCCCCTCATAATGAGCAGCCTCGGGGGGCATATAGTACGGTGTGCTTTTTTTGGACAAGGAAGTGAGCCAAATGAAGAAAGAAGGTCTGTGTGCTCGATTAAAAAAATTGTTTATAGACATATACATGGTCTACTGGTCACATGTGTTGAATTCCTCTGAGATCCATGCCTGTCAGTACTCTTTATCACAGTGCTGCTGTCAGTGCTGTATATCACGGTGCTGGTGTTAGTGCTTTATGTCACGCTGCTGATGTCAGTGCTCTCTATCATGGTGCTGTTGTCAGATGACTCTATCACGGTGCAGGTGTCATTGCTCTATGTCACGCTGCTGGTGATCATCTCATGCACCCTCTTCTTTGCCTACCCTGGTCCCTGACCTTCCCTCTCCTCCATTGCCTTCATGCGCTCCACAGTCCTGAATTGTCACAACAATTTCCCATATAAAAAAAAGAATGCTTGTAGTTGTCGATCCCAGATTCACCTCATACATGTGTTATGTCATTGGCCATGTGGTGGGACTATGTTTGCACAGCTATTAATTATTTTGTGGCTGCAAATTTGACCTGTAGGTTTGCGAAGTTCGCCTCCCATTGAAGTCAATGGGGCCCGCCGCGAACATTCCAGTTCGCGAACTATCGGCCGCGTTGGCGGTCCGCGTTCGCGAAACGTCCCGTCGGAAGTTCGTCCATCACTATCTGTGTGCTCGAGTAAAAAAATTGTTTATAGACATATACATGGTCTACTGGTCACATGTGTTGAATTCCTCCGAGATCCATGCCTCATTCATTTTTAGAAATGTGAGGTAGTTAACACTGTCGTGAGCTAGGCTGCGTTGAACGTCCTTTCGGACAGGACACTGGACGAGGGGCAAGCCAACAGTTCGATTGCAAATTGGGCAAGCTCTGGCCAGAGTTCAAGCCTGCCCACCCAGTAGTCCAGGGGTTCATCACTCCTCAGAGCGTCCACATCGGCCGTTAACCTGATGTAGTCGGACACCTGACAGTCTAGGCGTTCCCTGATGCTGGATCCGGATGACACCTGTCGATGGGTCGGCTGAAAGAATGACCTCATATCCGAAGTCACCAACACATCTTCAAACCGGCCTCTTCTTGCAGGTGCTGTTGGATTGGTACCCGCAACTCCTTCTCTGGGAGTGGGAATTGCTCCTCTGCCAGCGCACGCAAAAGCAGAATGCAGCATTTCTCGAAGCAAGGCCTGGAAGTGCTCCATTCTGCCAGCCCTCTGTGACGCGGTAACATTTCCGCCATTTTGTGTTTGTACCGGAGGGTCTAAGTACGTTGCCACCCAGTACTGGTCCTTGACCCTTATGCTTTTTATACGGGGGTCCCTATTAAAACACTGCAGCATGAAGGCCCCCATTTGCACTAAAGTGGAAGCGGTGTGGTGGCCTGGCTCCTGCTCATCATCCAGGATAATGTCGTCCTCTTCATTCTCCTCTCCCCATCCACACACAACAACAGGGATCCCAGAAAGGTTTAAAGCATGCTCTTCTTGCTCCTCCTCATCCGCCCCGGCACCATCCTCCTCTGACTCCTCTTCAGACTTCTGTTGTTTACTTGTCTCAGATAGAGTAGCCCCCCCTGGGAATTTATCCAGCATTGCGACTTCCTCATCTTCCCGCTCCTGCTCCTCCACAGCTTGATCAATGACACGACGCAATACACGCTCCATAAAGAAGGCATAAGGTACCATGTCACTGATGGCGCCATTGCTGCGACTGACCAGTTTGGTGATCTCCTCAAATGGCCGCAGAAGTCTGCAAGCGTCGCTCTTTGAGCAGCCACTGGTGCGGTGAAAAAAAAAACAGCTCCCCAGAACCTGTTCTGCCGCAGAGTTCATACAGGTAGACATTAATTGCACGTTTCTGCTGGAGCAGCCTATCAAGCATATAGAAGGTTGAGTTCCATCGCGTCGGGCAATCGCAAATAAGACGTCTGACCGGCAGATTGTGTCGCCGCTGAATGTCAGCAAGGCGAGCCATGGCCGTGTAAGATCTTCTGAAATGGGCCGAGATTTTCCTTGCCTGCCGCAAGATGTCCTGGACCCCAGGGTATTTGACAACGAATCGCTGCACGACCAAGTTTAAGACGTGTGCCATGCATGGCACGTGCGTAATTTTGCCCTGTTTCAATGCGCTAAGCAGATTGGCACCGTTGTCACACACCACTTTACCAACTGTCAAATTAAGCGGTGTTAGCCACTGATCTGCCTGTGAACGCAAAGCTGAAAGGAGTGCCGGGCCAGTGTGGCTCTTGGCTTCCAGGTACAACAGACGCAGCACGGCATGGCAACGTCTCACCTGGCATGTCGAATAGGTTCTGGGGAGCTTGGGCGGCACAGCGGAAGAGACGCTAGCAGCGGAAAAGGAGGAGTCAGCCGAGGAGGAGAGGGAGGAGGATGGAGTAGGAGGAGGAGGAGAAGAAGAGCCAGGCCTGCATGCAATCCGTGGAGGTAAAACCAAATCTACACGGGTGCCACGGGTTACATGCTTTACGGCCGTCAGAAGGTTCACCCAGTGGGTAGTAAAAGTGATATACCTTCCCTGCCCGTGTTTGCTAGACCACGTGTCTGTGGTCAGATGTATCTTGGCACCGACACTGTGTGCCAGAGATACATTCACTTGCCGCTGAACATGGCCATATAGCTCTGGGATGCCCTTCTCTGAGAAATACTTCCTTCCTGGGACCTTCCATTGTGGTGTTCCAATGGCCACAAATTTTCGAAAGGCCTCCGAGTCCACCAGTTTATATGGCAGTAGTTGGCGGGCTATCAGTTCTGACAAACCAGCCATCAACCGCTGGGCAAGAGAGTTATCCGGCGTCATCATTTTTTTACGCTCAAACATTAGGCCCATAGAAGCCTGCCTTTTTGCAGAAAAACGTGAGCTTGGCGTGATGGAAGGTGGAGTGGAGGACAATTGTGAGGAGAGAGAAGAAGGAGAAGTAGAAGACGAGGCTGGACGGTGAGAGCCTGGAGTATGGCTTTGTGTGTTCCGTTGCTACCACTGGGCTCGGTGATGGCTGCTCATGTGCCTTCTTAAGGTGGTCGTCCCTAGGTGAGTGTTGGGCTTACAGCGACTAATGCAGTGACTATTGTCAGCAGCGGACACGTTAAAAAAAGCCCACACTGCGGAGCCATGTGCCAGCGCCCTGGGAGCGCTAGATGTGACCGTACATGGTCGATGACTCGCTCCTGATACATTAGCAGTCTGCTTTGTCGCTCCTGTGCAATGTAAGTTATTCCTGCTTCTCCTCCCTATCTGCTGGTCCATATCTCCCTCTGAACTCCCCTCCTCTTCCTCTCTTTTGGGCACCTACGTGACATCACTAGACACGTCATCATCGATGTCACCTTCCCCACCACTATAAGTAGAGATCTCAGAGTAGGCAGCAACACCGGGGACCAACCTCCTCCTTGGGCTGATCTGAGTACTGTCATCAGACTGCTGAGTGGCGGTTGTTGCTACCTCCTCTTCCTGATCCAATGCCAAGAGTGGCTGCGCATCAGAAATGTCTTGATATGGATCGGAAAATAATTCCTGTGACTCAAGCGGAAGGTATGTGGTGGTGGTGGTGTTGTTGGTGGTAGTATCTTTGGGGGTGCACATAGCAGAGAATGAAGAAAAGGGTGCAGATTGAGAGGATGAGGAAGGTGCAGAAGAGTAAGGCTCCGCCCTCCCAATATAAGAAATGTCAGCGCTCGGCTCTCTGCAGTGTCTCCGCAGTGGAGACAGAAGAAGGTGGTATGGACAGCGCTGGACTGAGAGATCCCCCGTCGCTGGATATGATCATCCATCGCTGGACCCCGGAGACCCGTCGCTGGATAGCAAGAGTGGATTAGCACCGCTGGAATTTTTTTTTTATTTTTAATAAAGGAATTTTTCAAAAGTGTGTTTGTCTTATTTAACCATTTTGACACTTTCTTTGTGAAATGGTAGGGGTACTTTTGTACCCCCTTACCATTTCAAACAGGGGGGGGGCCGGGATCTGGGGGTCCCCTTGTTAAAGGGGGCTTCCAGATTCTGATAAGCCCCCCGCCCGCAGACCCTCACAACCAACGGCCAGGGTTGTGAGGATGAGGCCCTTGTCCTTATCAACATGGGGACAAGGTGCTTTGAGGGGTCACAGACCCCCAAAGCATCCTCCCAATGTTGAGGGTATGTGGCCTGGTACGGTTCAGGAGGGAGGGGGGCCGCTCTCTCGTCCCCCCCTCTTTTCCTGCGGCCTGCCAGGTTGCGTGCTCGGATAAAGGGTCTGGTATGGATATTTAGGGGGACCCCCACGTCAATTTTTTTTTAAATTTGATGCGGGGTTCCCCTTAATATCCATATCAGACCTGAAGGGTCTGGTATGGATATTTGGGGGGACCCCCACGTCAATTTTTTTTTTAATTTGACACGGGGTTCCCCTTAATATCCATGTCAGACCTGAAGGGCCTTTTGATTGAATTTAGGGGAACCCCCACGCTTTTTTTTTTTTTTTTTTTTTTTAATCAATGAATGAATGAATTGTCGGCTAATACAGAGAACACTCATTGAGTGTTCTCTGTATTACGGAGACCCGACAATTTAGCCGCAAGTGATTTTAAAAGACTTTTTTTCCTGCACAAATGACACTTTGTGCAGCGACAGTTCTAAGCACCAGAAACATGCGCCCCTTCACAGGCATACTATAGATACCCCCCAGCTACGAAATTTAAAGGAATATTACACTTTTATTGTTTCACTTTAATCATTATTAAAATCACTGCTCCTGAAAAAACGGCCGTTTTTAAAAAATTTTTTTGCATTGATCCATGTCCCCTGGGGCAGGACCCAGGTCCCCAAACACTTTTTAGGACAGTAACCTGCATATTACCCTTTAAAATGAGCACTTTAGATTTCTCCCATAGACTTGTATAGGGTGTTCCGGCTTTTCGAATTTGCTGCGAACAGCCCAAATTGTTCACTGTTCGCTGAACAGGCGAACAGGCAATGTTCGAGTAGAACATGAGTTCGACTCGAACTCGAAGCTCATCCCTAGCTGTGACACTTTACAAATCCTTATTTTAAACAAAACTCTCTCTGTGTTAATTTCCTTACCTGCTCAAAACCTCCTATCTTGGCTGTCCTTTAAAATCGTTCCCTCAAAGATACTTCATGATCCATAAATGCATGATCACAAATATCTCCACATTGCTAGAGCAAACATGAGAAAAAATCCCTCAAGCTCGGTATGCAATGCCAGTAAAATGTCCCCTTTAAATCTCAAAACAACTCTGACTGCTAACATTCCGTTTTTAAAAGTACTTTCCTTCATTTTTTTTTCTTTCTCTATGTGTCAGTTTTAAAACAGCTTTGAAATCGGCTTGTCTAAAAAGAACAATGCATTGAAAAACCTTGCAAAATGCACACCTTCCTTTAATAAATAACTCAAATCTTTCTTTTACCTTTTTACTTCACTTACCTTACCCTCAACAATGTAGGATGTTCTTATCAACACCCTTACTAACTTACTTAATCTCATCACACCTTAGGCATTTTACAAAACACCCACCTACCTTACAACCCCCTCCCATCCAACACATTCCTTTTACACCCTGCAAAGAATACCATTCCGATACCATTCCAAGAGTTACCAAAACATGTTAAACATGTGCAAAAAAATTATGCACTTTTCAAGCAGAATCAAGCACCTATCATTCCAGAGCTCTATAACCAACATACTAGCAAAGGGGAGAAGTCATATTATTCATATACTATACCATTGTCTCTTCAAAGAATACCTTAGCAAACTTATATGAACATGCATATAACAGTACTCACCCTTTCCATGATACCTAAACAGAACAAGGGAAATTTACTTCACTCTAACCTAAGTTTCCCCTTTTGGGACATCATATAACAGTGAAAACAGGGGCTGCCTTACCCCATACATTCCGGACATGTGTGTGCTAGTCCGGCGGATTTTTGAAATGAATGGACTTTCCTGCACACGGAGGAAAGCCCGTTCATTTTGAACGTGGCTCCAGGTAGCCGGGACTAGTGAAGGAAGTCAACGTCGCCACCTTCGGCGGCAAAATTGACACGTCGCTGGCCGCATCACCTGGTATGGACTTAAAGGGGAAGCCCTACGCTGAGAAAACGGCATGGGGGTCCCCTCCAAGTCTATATCAGACCCTTATCTGAGCACGCTACCTGGCCGGTCAGGAAAGGGGGTGGGGGCGAGCGAGTGCCCCCCCTGAGTCAGGCTGCGTGCCCTAAACATGGGGGGTGCTTTGGGGAAAGGGGGGCCGTGCGGCCCCCCACCCCAAAGCACCTTGTCCCCATGTTTATGAGGACAAGGGCCTCTTCCCGACAACCCTGACCCTGGCCATTGGTTGTCGGGGTCTGCGGGCGGGGGCTTATCGGAATCTGGTATCCCCAGATACCGGCCCCCCACCCTATGTGAATGAGTATGGGGTACAATTTACCTCTACCCATTCACCTGGTGAAAAAAAGTTAACAAAAACACAACACAAGGGTTTAAAATAATTTATTGCACAGCTCCGGGGGTCTTCTTCCGTCTTGGGGGGTCTTCTCGCCGGACTCCTCCGATATCTTCTGCTAGCTCTTTTACTAGCGGAGGAGCCCGGCTTTCTTCTTCGTCGCCGCCCAGGGGTCTTCTTCCGACTTCGGGGGTCTTTTCCCCCTCTTCGGGGTCTTGTCCCCCTCTTCGGTTCTTCTTTCTGGGCCTCCGCTTTCTTCCTTTAGCTCTTTTACTAGCGGTGGCCCGGTCTTCTGTCGCTGCCTCTTCTTCCGACTTCGGTGATCTTGTCCCCCTATTCGGTTCTTCTTGCCGAGCCTCCGCTCCTTCTTCCAGCATTCTCTGGGACTATGGCATCATAAGAGGTGGGAACATCAGCCGGTGACCCTGCCCATTGTCCCTATATAACTCGCTGCGCAACACGTCCCTGTCATTACGACCAGAGACAGCGTTGAGTCAACATCTCAAGGAAGAAGAACAGAAGAACAGAAGAACAGAAGAAGAGAAGGCGGCGAAGACAGTGGCGACAGAAGACCGGGCCACCGCCAGTAAAATAGCTGGAAGAAGGAGCGGAGGCCTGGCAAGAAGAACTGAAGAGGGGGACAAGACCCCCGAAGTCAGAAGAAGAGGCGGCGACAGAAGACCAGGCCACCGCTAGTAAAAGAGCTAAAGGAAGAAAGCAGAGGCCCAGGAAGAAGAACTGAAGAAGGGGGCAAGACCCCCGAAGAGGGGGACAAGACCCCCAAAGTTGGAAGAAGAACCCCGGGTGGCGACGAAGAAGAAAACCTCCTCCGCTAATAAAAGAGCTAGCAGAAGATAGCAGAGGAGTCCGGCGAGAAGACCCCCCAAGACGGAAGAAAACCCCCGGAGCTGTGCAATAAATTATTTTAAACCCTTGTGTTGTGTTTTTTTTTTACATTTTTTTTTTCACCAGGTGAATGGGTAGGGGTACATTGTACCCCATACTCATTTACATAGGGTGGGGGGCCGGTATCTGGGTGCCCCCTTATTAAAGGGGGCTCCCGGATTCCGATAAGCCCCCTGCCCGCAGACCCAGACAACAAAGGGCCAGGGTTGTCGGGAAGAGGCCCTTGTCTTCATCAACATGGGGACAAGGTGCTTTGGGGTGGGGGGCGCACAGCCCTTCCTTTCTCCAAAGCACCCCCCATGTTGAGGGCACGCGACCTGGTACGGCTCAGGAGGGGGGCGCACGCTCTTCCCCACCCCCTTTCCTGACCGGCCTGGTAGCGTGCTCGGATAAGGGTCTGATATGGACCTGGGGGGGACCCCCATGCCGTTTTTTCGGCGTAGGGCTTCCCCTTTAAGTCCATACCAGGTGACGCGGCCAGCGACGTGTCAATTTCGCCGCTGAAGGCGGCGACATTGACTTCCTTCACTAGTCCCGGCTACCTGGAGCCTCGTTCAAAATTAACGGACTTTCCTCCGTGTGTGGGCAAGTCCGTTCATTTCAAAAGTACGGCGGACTCCCGCCATAGTAGTCCGGTGGTGTGTGGGCAGGTCCGCTCGTTCGGAAAGTCCACCTCACCCATATTTACTTTTACTAAAGCTGGAAAGTGCAAAATCAGGCTCACTGCTGCATAGAAACCAATGAGCTTCTAACCCCAGCTTGTTGAATTAAGCTTTGGTAATAAAACATGGAAGCTCATTGGTTTCTATGCAGAAGTGAGCCTGATTTTGCACTTTCCAGCTTTAGTAAATAAACCCCATTGTGTACTTAAAAGTGGGTTATGCCTGTATATAAAGCATGTAAAAGATTGTTTTTTATCATTAAATATAGCTCTTTACTATCTCACACAAGTGACACAAAACATTAATGGTTTTGCAAGGATTGCTGCAACTTTCTGTAAGTAAGATAGATTTGTCGTCAGGCCGTTGACTAGATTTAGCTGCAAACACGAAATGTAAACAAATTCATGGTGTTTATTCATTACTGTTAGGATATACAAAGCACTCAAAGAGAACTGTTAACCACACTTCTAAAGTGTTGGAATGTATAATTCATCCAAACACATTCTATTATTCATGTCAGAAGCTTTATGGCCTAATTTTTTAACACAATATTTACACATGAGTAACATTTTCTTTATGGCCAGGCCATGGGCTTATGACCTTATTTAATAAATTGCTAGGTGCAAATTGTAGGATTCCACAGCTAACTACAGTTCATTTTCTTGAAGTCAGATCACAAGATGGATTCTAATTGGCTCATTTGGAAACTACACTGCCCACTTGACTCTTTGGGGTCCACTTACTAAAGGTAAGTAGGCTCTAAATCCCATCTTCTGCTGGACAAATTTACAACTACATGTTCTCCTTGGAACCCTCATCCTTCCTGCACTATAACTCTACCCCAGTCTTACTGACAATTTCAAATCTGACAACTGGCGCCTTACTATAACATTTATTAATAAATTAATGATGCGCTTATTCATAGAATCTCTATGTCATATATATATATATATCAGTGCCATAACACGAAAATAGAGAGAATACTTGATGAATCAATAATCCATATCCAATTTACAATGCAAATTGTTTAGAACAATAAATATGAAAAATATCAAAATTTTTTAATTTAAAGTAATAATCGAACAAATTGTGCAGGTACTTCATCCACAGGAGAGTGGCCCCTATTAAAGCGGAGTTCTACCCACATTTTACACTCCTCACTATCCAGCACTAATGTGGACCCTTACAATAAATTGCCATTTTTTTGGGGGATGGATCACTTACTTGTATTGTAGCATTTATAATTTTTCGCTTCCTCCTTTGTGGCCGCTGGCCCGCACATAATTTCCGGCTTTGCATTGGCTCCTGGGAGATGTGTGTCATCAATCCCAGGAGGCAATGGGCATTGCCGGGTTGTAGCATCATTTCCTGGTTCCTGGAGGGGGAGGAGAGGTTTCCATAGCAAAGGGGTGGCAACTTCCCCCGAGACCGTGGTTGCTATGGAAACCCAACCTACAGAAATTAGACTCGCTCGGACTATTACTTTAAATACAAATATTTAATATTTTTCATATTTAATGTTTTGATCAAATTGCCACACAAATTGGTGCCTTACTATGTTATGCCATCTAGTATTGACTACTTAATACTGCTAAATCTTCCATGTTTTGTGCATGTATCACTACCTAATTCAATTCAGTTTATTTCAATTTTAATTTAAAGTTATTTATTCATTGCTCCATATTGAGGTGCCATACCTGCCTATCCCCTGCTTCTCCTTCATTATATATAATACCTGCTCTCATTACCCAACACAACTACCCTATCTCATCCTTTTCCCTCCTCTTTCTCTTTCTCTTCTTACGTTTGATTGCCTGACAGTCCATACTGTTATTACATGTTATAGTTACTTGTCTTATCACAACCTTATGCTGAATATTTGCCAATTAATCCTTCTGTGACAGTGTGTTTTAATTGTTGTCATGGCTTTTTTTAAAACAAAATAAAAAGATATTAAAAGATAAAGGTAAATAGATTGCGAACTTTGCAAAGGAATGTACCCCTTAGCTTAGTAAATGTGGTGAAAATTCACTTTGTAAAG
This sequence comes from Lithobates pipiens, assembly GCF_037356315.1. Lineage (NCBI taxonomy): Eukaryota > Metazoa > Chordata > Amphibia > Anura > Ranidae > Lithobates > Lithobates pipiens. The sequence continues at coordinate 120,626,074 of NW_027507764.1, forward strand.
TATACCCAAATACGTAAAAGAACACAAAAAAAAAAGTTTTGCTTGCACATGATTAGCTGATGGAAGTCAGCTGAGATTCACCTAATTTGCTAAACTAAGGCCGGGTTCACACTTGTACAACAAACACTCCGACATTGGGAGCTCATGTTGCACGACTATGTTCACTATGAGAGCCATCTTAACTGGTCAGACACAAGTCAGTCCGACTTTGAAAAAGGTTCCTACATTACTTTGGTCCGACTTTGATCCTACTTCAGTCCATTGAATATCATTGAAGTCAGATTAAAGTCGGATCATCGTCTTAGCTGATCCGACTTTGGCATGCGACTTGTGCTCTGAAGATCTTGAAGTACACAGGTTTTTGACAAAGTAATTTATTAAATCAGCTATGGCATCTCTGCCGATTTCTTCTGCCCTCTCCAGCTCTTCTTCCTCCTCCAGAGATGTCTTCTCCCTCTGCCAGTTATTCTCCCCTCTCCAGTTCTTCTCCTCTCTGAGCTGTCTTCTCCCTCCTGTGCTGGGTCTCCTCTCTGCTCTGTCTTCTCCCTCTGTTCTTTCTCCGATCTTCTCTTGATGCTCTCTCCGAATCTAATGCAAGGTCAGCGGTGTGCCATTACTTATACAGGCATGGGGTGGGTCACCCCTTGTGATGTCACTGCCTGGGGCATGATGGGGAGGTAATGTCACAAGGGGTGGGCCTCTGGGGGATGTCACCCAGTGTCCCCATCCCATGCCTATATAAGTAATGGCACCGCAAACCTCAATTAGAGCGGGGAGAGAGTATTAATGAGAAGATCAGAGGAAGAACTGAGGGAGAAGAAAGAGCAGAGTGGAGACCCGGCAGAGGAGGGAGAAGACAAACCAGAGAGAGGAAGAACCAGAGTGGGGAGAAGAACCGGCAGAGGGAGAAGACACCGGAGAGGGGAGAAGAGCTGGAGAGGGGAGAAGAAATCGTAAGAGACACCAGAGCTGATTTAATAAATTACTTTGTCAAAAACCTGTGTACTATTTTTATTTTTGAAACTTTTTTTTAAATGAATGGATAGGGGTACAATGTACCCTATGCTCATTAATAAAGGAGGTTGGCCGGCATCTGGGGGCCCCCAGATTCTGATAAGCCCCTTGCCCGCAGACACTATCAACCACCGGCTAGGGTTGTCGGGAAGAGGCCCTTGTCCTCATCAACATAGAGACAAGGTGCTTTGGGGTGCATGTTGAAGGCATGTGGCCTGGTATGTTTCAGGAGGGGGTGCTTGCTGGTCCCCACCCCCTTTCCTGACCTGTCGGGCTGCGTGCTCGGATAAGGGTATGGTATGGATTTTGGCATGGGGGTTCCCCTTATAATCCATACTGATATGGACTTGGGGGGGAACCCCATGCTGTTTTTTTTTTATTTGGCGTGGAGCTTCTCCTGAAGATTCATACCAGACACAAAGTGCCTGGAATTGTCGGGATCAAAGTTGGATCCCCGTTCATTGAAGTCAGATGGATGTCGGTCTTCAAGTCAGAGTGCAAAGTCGAAACCAAAGTCGCGCGACTATCATGTCCTACCATGTGAACTCAGCCTAAGAGATAATTCCCTTGCAAAATAACCAGCATTTTTGCCTTTAGTACTGGTCTCTTGCCCTTATACCTGGTATCTCCTCGCTAATTAAAGGCTATTGAATATAAAAATAAAAAATGCTTTTATAGTAGTTTTATTGATTGCGAACTCAAAGCAGGTAAAAAAAACCCCGGCATAAATGGCTCAGCAACTCCTTTAGCAAAACTGCTCTCTGAAAATATGCAAGCATACAAATGACAAATTGATAACTGATAAGTTAACTGATGAAGATAGATGGGCCACAAAGCTTATCATATATGTAGAGCATCCCATTCCTAAAGTCTTTTGTAAAGGGCTGTTTGAGATTTTCCTTCATTTCCTGTCCTATGGCCAATACAGAAAGTCATATTATATTATATTTTTCTTTCACTTTCACTGTTGGTTATAATGGCAAACAAGACCGGTGGACAGGGTGAATCTCCATAATGGGGGCACGGGTCGCAATATGTACCTGACAGACGTTCTGTATTACCACTTCAGCCCCGGAAGATTTGGCTGCTCAATGACCAGGCCATTTTTTTGCAATGCGGCGCTGAGTCGATTTAACTGACAATTACGCGGCGCTGCAAATTTTAGTTGGTCTACCTGACCATGGTTTGGTTTCAACAGAGCCTGTAATTTTTCACTACTTAATTCAAGTTTGAACACTGTTGATTGGCATTCTAAATTTCTCGGATATCTTTTTATATCCCTTTCTTGTTTTATACAATTCAACTATCTTTTCCTGCAGATCCTTTGACAATTCTTTTGCTTTTGCCTCAGAATCCAGAAAAGTCAGCACAGCACTAGATGAAAGATGAAAGGGTCTGTCAGAAGTCCAGAAACTCATTGAACTTTTATACACACACGCTAATTACAAGCAAACAGATCACAGGTCAGGATGGTTACCTTTAATAGCCATTCAAACACCTTTGTGTCAACTTGTGTGCATGTTATCAGGCCAAAATCACCAGGGTATGTAAACTTTTGATAAGGGCCATTTGGCTAGTTTCTGTTGTCATTATGATTTAAAAAGAGTAAACACAGCTGATTCATAATAAATGGCTTCAGCCAAACACTAACCATGAGTGAAAGAAACGTTTTTGTGTTATCATTCATATTCTCTGAAAAATGGGCAAGAAATCATAAATTCTGCCAGGGTATGTAAACTTATGAGCACAACTGTATATGTCCACATTTAACATTTAATCACAACTGTTAAATGATATCTATATGAATACTGTTATGATTAACTTGTTCCATCATTAGCAATTTTGTCTGTATCGTAGAGGGAATATAAACACCATTCAACGCTTTTCTCAGAGATAATCTTCAGCTGAAGACTCTGAGTATCCCTTGATTTGAGGCTTTTGGGCACACCAAAAGCAGGCACAAAAACTGCAGACTCCTAGTTTAACTATATATGTATGCCCCGTTTACTCCTATACCATATTAGTATAATCAAAAGGGTTAATCTTCATGTGGTGCTAACAGTTTCCAAACATTGAAGAACCTTTCCGACCCATGGGCCCTTGGTGGCTTATCTTCTTTGCGAAGGCGCCTCAATTTCCCCCCAGTCCTCCACTCTTGTTTTGTGTGTCCCTGCTCTCGCCCCAGGAGGGATCTTTTGCAGTGACCTATTGCTGAAGTAGCCTGTATGTAGCTCCTGAAGAAGCAAATTAAGTCCTAGAAACATGTTGAGCAGAGTTTATGTCCAATCCACTACTAACATAACTGCTTATGATGGAACACAATAACTATTATACAGTAAACTGGTATGATAGCGATTAAATGTTAGATGAGGACATAAGTAGGGTGGCTTACTTTTGATATTATGTTTATAAATGTAATAATGTCTTTTTAAAGTTATTGGTTATAAAAGAATTAAAATTCTCTTGGCAAATTCAATCAATCTTGGGTATAAAAAGAGGAACAACATAAGAAAAAGGAGGGACAGAGTAATTGGGTTCCAAAAGAAGGACAGTCCCTCCAAATAAAGAAGAATTGGGAGCTACGAATCTGTGCAAAATAATGCACGTGTGTATCTGATATAAGAAGGATGGACACAACTTGCTAGCGTTATTGTTATATATGCCTCACTGATTTTGTATCTCATTTCTCATTTAAATCCAGGTCTGTAGCAATATGTAAAAAAACTTTATTAAATAAAGAGATTTATGAGATGAAAATTAGGACTTGCTTGATAGTCATAATATGCAAAATTAAACCCCAAACATATCAGACAATCAACTCCAATCCCAGAGGTTGCAATGCGTTATTTAGAAGATCAAAGTACATTTGTCTTATTAACACTGCTTCAAAGAAGTTAAATGTTTGTCATTATGGAGATAAAGATAAAATTGTGATTCAAACTGTTTTACTTTGATCATTATCTGTTATGAGTTATAGTGTGAGTTTTTATGCATTCAATAGGCTTTGGGAGAGTATCATTTTTAGATGAATTTGTAATGGATGCTTCTACTGTCCTTAGTTCATTTACACATAATAAATGAGCATTAAGGGTACATGCATTTAAATCAACTCTGGGAATGAAACCTATCTGCAAAATGAATTTTAGTAAATCTAAACCTTATAACTAAAATCTTATAAAAGTGTCAACATGTTATTGTAATTTTAAAAGTTTTGTCATTTGATGGAGTGATCATGTGGTAAACGGCCGCTACCAGAGGCCATTTACTGTGATCTGTGATGCGCCGGGTCTTCCAGACCCAGTGGTCACGGATATTTCCGGGAGCGCACCCCAGGGGACATGCGAGAGCAACATTCTAGGAGGACGTCCATGGATGCCCTCCCAGAATAAGCTGGCCACGCTGTAGCCGTCTTTCGACTATGGCCCGGTCGGCAAGTGGTTAATCAATCTTTATTTGTATAAAAAATATTATAGGCTATCCGATAACCATACCTAATGTAAAACTTACAGTAAATTGTAAAGAGGACATCTAGTGACTAAAAGTAACAAAAAAAACTTTAGTCACTAATGATTGTCTTTCTTATTGTGTTTAATTATTCATCTTTCTTTAGCTAAAAGACATGCAGCTCTCTCTAAACTGTTCATATTATTGGATTTGATCACCCTGACATGTCCTGGACTATCCTTTTTGCCCTGATTTTCTGCCTACTATTGGTGAATCACATTACTGTTATTGTGTAAAATTCTTTATTATTTTGTTTAGCCAATTTTGTGATTTAAACACATCTGCCACACTGCACAGTAAGGAAGATCACTCTGCTACCTTCTTGTACAGCGTTGATATTTATTGGTTCCATGTTACCTCTGTATGATGATGCTGATTTATTGTTCAGCGCCTGGTGCTATGTACCTACTGAACACAGTTCTGCAAGCTATTCTACAAGAGCTACTACTACAAGCTGCATTAAAATTACATCTTGGCTCACAGGTTCTGCATTATTGTACACAAAAAAGACTAATCTTAAGAATGAGATTTTTGAGTAAATGGATGCAAACTTCTACATATAACACATAAAATCTGTGCTTAGTTGTCTACACTACATGCAGAATTACTTTTTTTTTTTACTTTGGATAGAAAAAAGGTTAGACTTTTTGTCAAATGTCCATTGAGACAGAAATTGAGGGGAAATCTTTTTAACTTTTTAGGGATTTCCTTCCATTTCCTGTTGCACCTCTAGGACACGAAGTTACAGACAATCTATTGTAGCACTGACAGCCGAAGAAGCTGCTGGTTTGATTTGGGCCTGCATTCTGCCAATAAACCCCACTAACTTGACTCAGTCCCCTTAACACAACTGTGTTACAATACAGTACAATATAAAATAACACAATATACCTGTATTGTCACCACAGTATCCACTGGCTCCACTTGCTGGGAGAAAACAATACTCCACACAACGGGGTACTTATCCAAGATATATTTTACTGTATATATTGGCAAACAGGTGATTACAGTAATTGTGCTATCATCCCAACATAGAATGACAGGACAATGAATTTTGGTAAAACAATTATAAACAATATAAACACAAGGGAGCTCCCCCTACTTTTTATAGCTACTTGTAAGATCTCATTAAAAGTACTCAGTCTTTAGTCTTCTGGTCTTTTGCTAGCTATTGTAATTTTGTTATAATTTGTAATCCAAGAGTAAAGTAATTCAAGTTGAGTTAAAGATGATCCTGGTGTTGCTTCCGTAACTATGATACAAGGCTTGAGATGCAATAGCAGATAGGCCCTATGCCTGCCTAATGTCAGTTGCTATACTCTTCCTCCGTAGGACTATGGATCCCAGCGAGGTCTGTGTATAAGTCTGATTAGGTGCAAAAGTTAATAAACTGTGGGCCACAACCCGCTCACCAACTGGATCAGAAGCTCATATGGTAACTCTGGTCCGGTGTTTGCAGCTTGCTCCTATGTCCGCTGGCTCTGTCACTCCATTCCGTTCCAATAGAGAGGGAACCCGGTATTCCAATACTCAAAAGAGTGTCTCTGGATCTTCCTGATCCGATCACTGTGTATCTGACACAGTCAGGTCACTCACACAATCGAACAGGGTTGCGCTCTGCAATGGCAGTAGGCCGCTTCCTCCGGGAGGCCTCCTCACAAGTCCTCACAGGCAGGCCATGCGTTCCCAAGAGACCTAAGATGGCCACTCGGGGTCCTTTTATGTCCTACCCAGCATGCAGTGCAAGAGAGGGTGTCCATGGGTAGGTCACCTGGCATTCTGGGAGGTAGGTCATATATCAAAGTAAATAAACAGTCACTTCCTGTATTTAGTTCAATGCTCTGAAAAGAAAATCATCCGAGTCCACTATCTGTATTTGGCCGCTAGATGGCGCCAAATGCTAAGCTATAGAATTGTCCATAGACTTAAATTATAATAACATTACAATAGGATCAGTAGGCAGAGATGTCAGTGCTACACTATTGTTATAGCATACATTTTTATTTTTTAACAGCAGCATTGTAATATATACAATAAAGACTCTTGCTGGCCATCTCTTTCCACAACTTCCTGGATTTGCTGAATGCTTTACAACTCTTCTGCTGTTTACTTTAAATTTCTATGGACCACATATCACATGGTGCCTTTCTGCCTGCAAGCTGGGTTTCCTGTACAGATTCCACCTCCTGAAACTCATCAACAGGGCATACTGAATACATGTTTGAGGTTTAATGTTGATAAATGTAAAGGTATTGACTGCAGGCTAAAAATATGCATGCATTATACATACTAGGGGGAGTGCAACTGGGGGAATCAATGGTGGAGAACGATCTGGGTTCTGGTAGATCATAAGCTTAAATCGGTGTTCCGCCCACTGCTGCAAAAATTAAAAGCCAGCAGCTACACATACTGTAGCTGCTGGCTTTTAATAATAGGACACTTACCTGTCCTGGAGTCCAGGGATGTTGGCACCACAGCTGATGGAAACATCAAGTTCATATGTTCTCCTGATATTTGACTTGATGGTGAAAGTGTTGCACAATGTGCAAGGAATTAACCTATAATTTTTTTCTCATGAGTCTAGTTATATTTCTTTAAGACAACCACTTATTCTCAGTAATGCATTATAATTAAGGCATAGGTCAACTGTCTGCAGGAAAAGCTTTTTTGTGGATTACAATCAATCTTTCTAACATAGGTTTTAAGCTGTTGTGTGAATGATATCATCTTTAGATTGTTGGAGCTCTGCTGCTGAGCAAGCAGTTTGACAACAATCCCACCCTCTACAGTTTCTCGCATTTGTAAATAGGAAACTTTAAAGAGTACACATGGGCCAAATATCGGCTGGCATTGGCCGGTTCAATAGAAACCGGGCAAAATTCAGCCGACTTCTGTCGAAAGCTCATGACCAAAAAATGTCAGTCGACTGGCTCCCAATGGGTGAGAGCACTGACTGGAGTCAGTGTTTGGGGACCTGGGTCCTGCCCCAGAGGACATGTATCAATGCAAATTTTTTTTTTAAAAAAGCAGTTTTTTCGGGAGCAGTGATAAATAAAGCTTAAAGTGAAACAATAAAAGTGTAATATTCCTTTAAATTTCGTACCTGGGGGTTGTCTATAGTATACCTGTAAAGTGGCACATGTTTCCCGTGTCTGAGAGCAATATTACATTTCTAAAGGAAAAAAAGTCATTTAAAACTACTCGCGGCTATAATGAATTGTCGGTCCCGGCAATACACATAAAAGTCATTGAAAAAAAACAGCATGGGATTCCCCCACAGGGGAACCCCGAATCAAAATGTAAAAAAAAAATGCACGGGGGTCCCCCCAAACTCCATACCGGGCCCTTCAGGTTTGGTATGGATTTGAAGAGGAACCCCGTGCCAAAATAAAAAAAATGGCATGGTGTCCCCCCAAAAATCCATACCAGACCCTTATCTGAGCACGCAACCTGGCAGGCCGCATGAAAAGAGTGGGGGTGAGAGAGCACCCCCCTCCTGAACCGTACCAGGCCACATGCCCTTAACATGGGGAGAGTGCTTTGGGGTAGCCACCTCCCCAAAGCACCTTGTCCTCATGTTGATGGGGAGAAGGACCTCATCCCCGCATCCCTTGCCCAGTGGTTGTGGGGTCTGCGGGTGGGGGGCTTATCGGAATCATGAAGCCCCCTTTAACAAGGGACCCCCAGATCCTGCCCCCCCGTGTGAATTGTTAATGGGGTACAAATGTACCCCTACCATTTCACAAAAAAAGTGTCAAAAATTTAAAAAAAGAAAATTCCTTTATTAATGTTTTCTTCTTTCCCTGTTTTTCTTTTCTTCCATTTTCTTCTGTTCTACCTTCGGTTTTCGTCTTCTTCCTCCATCTTGTTCTTCCTCTTTCTTCCTCTGCTTCTTCTTCTAGTCTTCTCGTCTGACATCTTCCTCTGGCTTCTTCTTCCCCGATTTGTCCTCCAGATGATCCGCCTCAATGGGAGTCTCCCGCTGTGTGATGCCTCTGTTCTTGTGACAGCTCTTATATTACAGAGGGTGGGGCCAACCAGTGAACCGCCTCCTCTGACGCAAGGGGACTTCCCTATGGCATCTGCCTTCTCCAACAGAAGACTTAAGACTATGTTTTCCACGACACTGTAACCTACTCCTCTCTACCTCTCTCCCTGCATGTCCTGTGAACAGAATAGCTGATCTACCCATCAGCTAGCTGTAGACCTGATCTACCCATCAGCTAGCTGTGATTGACAGGTATTTCGAAGCGGAAGCTGTCATGGGGCCCCCTACTGGCAATGCCTGAATGGTCAGGTGTGCGCCACTTACTACTTACTACTGTCCCTACTCTACACTAATGTATGTATGATTGACACTGTCTCACTACACTACAGTGAGCCTATCTGAGCTGTCCCTACTATAGCTGCACACTATGCAAAGCTGAATGATGGTTCTCCTCACTACATTTACATTATGCCTAGACTGATACTAAACTAATATTCTACCTGACAATTGAAGCAAAATAGCACAGTATAGCACACTAACTAATAGAACTGAACAGAGCCCTGTTCTATCTCTCTCCACGCAAAAATCACACTGAAAATGGCTGCCACTGAAATAATACTTTTATGCTGCGGGGCCGGAATGAGCCATGATTGGATAAAGTCATGATGACAGTGTCCAATAATGACTCTGACAGTGCTCTGTGCCATGATTGGCTGAAGCTTTCACTGCTTCAGCCAATCAGGGCTTGCAATGCACTGTTCAGCACCACAATGCATTGTGGTCATTTTGGGGGGCGAACAAATGGTCAAACAACCCATTTGTTCAAATGTTCATCGAACGTCCGAACAACGAAAGTTCGGCCCGAGAACCATTTCCCATCCCTACTCCATTTACACGCACATGAACTTTAATGGCATTCCAGTCTTAATTCGTAGGGTTCAATATTGAGTTGGCCCATCCTTTGAAGCTATAAAAGCTTTATCTCTTCTGGAAAGGCTGTCCACAAGGTTTAGGAGTGTGTCTATGGGAATAGTGATGGACAAACTTCCGACGGGACGTTTCGTGAATGCGGACCGCGAACACGGCCGATAATTTGCGAACCGTAACGTTCGCGGCAAGCCCCATTGACTTCAATAGGAGGCGAACTTTGCAAACCTACAGGTCAAATTTGCCGCCACAAAATAATTACTAGCTGTGCAAACATAGTCCCACCACATGGTCAATGACATAACACATGTATGAGGTGAATCTGGGATCGACAACTACAAGCATTCTTTTTTAATATGTGAAATTGTGACAATTCAGGACTGTGGAGCACATGAAGGCAATGGAGGAGAGGGAAGGTCAGGGTAGGCAAAGAAGAGGGTGCAGGAGATGATCACCAGCAGACTGACATACAGCAATGACACCATTAACGTGATATACAGCACTGACACCAGCACCGTGATATACAGCACTGACATCAGCAGCGTGACATACAGCAATGACACCTGCACCGTGATAGAGTGATCTGACACCAGCTGCGTGATAGAGAGCACTGACATCAGCAGCGTGACATACAGCAATGACACCTGCACCATGATAGAGTGATCTGACACCAGCACCGTGATAGAGAGCACTGACATCAGCAGCGTGACATAAAGCTCTGACACCAGCACCGTGATATACAGCACTGACAGCAGCCCCGTGATAGAGAGCACTGACATCAGCAGCGTGACATACAGCAATGACACCTGCACAGTGATAGAGTGATCTGACACCAGCACCGTGATAGAGAGCACTGACATCAGCAGTGTGACATAAAGCACTGACACCAGCACCGTAATATACAGCACTGGAACCAGCACCGTGATAGAGAGCACTGACATCAGCAGCGTGACATACAGCATTGACACCTGCACCGTGATAGAGTGATCTGACACCAGCACCGTGATAGAGAGCACTGACATCAGCAGCGTGACATAAAGCACTGACACCAGCACCGTGATATACAGCACTGACACCAGCACCGTGATAGAGAGCACTGACATCAGCAGCGTGACATACAGCAATGACATCTGTACTGTGATAGAGTGATCTGACACCAGCACCGTGATAGAGAGCACTGACATCAGCAGCGTGACATAAAGCACTGACACCAGCACCGTGATATACAGCACTGACACCAGCACCGTGATATACAGCACTGACACCTGCACCGTAAGCAGCCCCAGGAGGAAGTCAGCATAGCACAGGGATGGTGGGAGCCCCTCATAATGAGCATAGCACAGGGATGGTGGGAGCCCCTCATAATATGCACAGCAGAGGTACAGCCCCAGGAGGAAGTCAGCACAGCACATGGATGGTGGGAGCGCCTCATATTGAGCATAGCACAGGGATGGTGGGAGCCCCTCATAATATGCACAGCAGAGGTACAGCCCCAGGAGGAAATCAGCACAGCACAGGGATGGTGGGAGCCCCTCATAATAAGCAGCCCCAGGAGGAAGTCAGCACAGCACAGGGATGGTGGGAGCCCCTCATAATAAGCAGCCCCAGGAGGAAGTCAGCATAGCACAGGGATGGTGGGAGCCCCTCATAATAAGCAGCCCCAGGAGGAAGTCAGCACAGCACAGGGATGGTGAACTTTACAAACCTACAGGTCATATTTGCAGCCACAAAATAATTACTAGCTGTGCACACATAGTCCCACCACATGGCCAATGACATAACACATGTATGAGGTTAATCTGGGATCGACAACTACAAGCATTCTTTTATTATATGTGAAATTCTGACAATTCAGGACTCTTGAGACAATGGAGGCGAGGGAAGGTCAGGGTAGGCAAAGAAGAGGGTGCAGGAGATGATCAGCAGCACCATGATATAGAGCACTGACACCTGCACCGTGATAGAGTGATCTGACACCAGCACCTTGATAGAGAGCACTAACATCAGCAGCGTGACATAAAGCACTGACACCAGCACCGTGATATACCAGTCCTTAAGGATTAGCAGACTGTACCTCACTCAACCCTATATACTGTAGTACCCTAGACCTTACCAGTCCTTATAAGGACCTTTGTGGAACTAGTAGGTTGTGAATGATTAGCAGACTGTACCTCAGTCCTTATACTGATAAAGGAATGCTGCAGCAGTAGGGCAGCAGTCAGCAGTAGTGCACCTCAACCCTATATATTGTGGACCTATACCAGTCCTTAAGGAATAGCAGACTGTACCTCACTCAACCCTATGTACTGTAGTACCCTAGACCTTACCAGTCCTTATAAGGACCTTTGTGGAACTAGTAGGTTGTGAATGATTAGCAGACTGTACCTCAGTCCCTATACTGATAAAGGACTACTGCAGCAGAAGGGCAGCAGTCAGCAGTAGTGCACCTCAACCCTATATAAATTGTGGACCTATACCAGTCCTTAAGGAATAGCAGACTGTACCTCACTCAACCCTATGTACTGTAGTACCCTAGACCTTACCAGTCCTTATAAGGACCTTTGTGGAACAAGTAGGTTGTGAATGATTAGCAGACTGTACCTCAGTCCCTATACTGATAAAGGACTACTGCAGCAGAAGGGCAGCAGTCAGCAGTAGTGCACCTCAACCCTATATAAATTGTGGACCTATACCAGTCCTTAAGGAATAGAAGACTGTACCTCACTCAACCCTATGTACTGTAGTACCCTAGACCTTACCAGTCCTTATAAGGACCTTTGTGGAACAAGTAGGTTGTGAATGATTAGCAGACTGTACCCCAGTCCCTATACTGATAAAGGACTACTGCAGCAGAAGGGCAGCAGTCAATTATAATATTATTTCTATATTTGGAAGAAAGAATATTATACGTGTACAAGCCTATTACCATACCAGTCCTGAAAAGAACCTTTGGGGACCTAATAGTAACAGCTACTGATTAAACTGACTGTCCCTCACTGCCTCACACACAGCTTCCTGCCTGTCCCTATTTAAACTGACAAAACAGAGGCTGCTGGAACAATAACTTGAATAGCACTTTTGTGGACCTAATAGTAACAGCTAATGATTAAACTGACTGTCCCTGCAGCACACAGCGTCCTGTCCCTCTCTCTACACTGACAAAAGACAGGCTGCTGCAAAAATCAGTAGCACAGCAGTGCCTCAAACCTATATCCTGAACTACACCTAACACCTATACCAGTCCTGAAAATAACTTTTGTGGACCAAATAGCTAGCGATTTGGGTCACTGCAGTCTCTCCCTGCTCCACACAGCAACCTCTCCCTATAGTGACAGTAGAAAGAATGTAAAATGGCCGCCGGATCGGGTCTATTTATAAGTTAGGGGGAATGTCCAAGTGTCCATGTGCTGTAATGTCTCAATTGGCTGTCCTGTACCCCATGATGGATGTGTCATCATAGGTCAAAGTTCTTTTACACAGTAAACACAGAAGTCCGCCGGGCGAACGGCGGCAATAGTCTGCCGATCAGGCGGACCGCGAACAGCCGAAATTCGCCGCAAAACGACCGCCGGGTGAACCGTTCGGCCATCCCTATATGGAAATGTTTGATCATTCTTCCAAAAGCGCATTTATGAGGTCAGGCCCTGATGTGCAATAAAAGGCCTGGCTCGCAGTGTCTCAGTTGAAATTCATCCCAAAGGTGTGCAAGTTGAGGCCACGACTCTGTGCATGCCAGTCAAGTTCCTCCACTCCAAACCTACTCATCCATGTCTTTATGGAACTTTCTTTGTGCACTGGTGCACAGTCATGTTGGAACAGCAAGGGGTCATCCCCAAACTGTTCCCACAAAGTTGGGAGCATGAAATTGTACAAAATGTCTTGGTATGCTGATGCCTTAAGAGTTCCCTTCACTGGAACTAAGGGGCTAAGCCCAACCCCTGAAAAACAACCCTACACCATAATCCCCTCTCCACCAAATGATTTGGACCAGTGCACAAAGCAAGGTCCATAAAGACATGGATGAGCGAGTTTGGGATGGAGGAACTTCACTGGCTTGAACAAAGTCCTGACCTCAACCTGATAGAACTCCTTGGGGTGGGCCTTCTTGTCCAACATCAGTGCCTGACCTCACAAATGTGCTTCTGGAAGAATGGTCAAATATTCCCATAGACACACTTCTAAACCTTGTGGACAGCCTTCTCAGAAGAGTTTAAGCTGTTTTAGCTGCAAAGGGTGGGCCAACTCAGTATTGAATCTATCAGACTAAGACTGAGCTGCCATTAAAGTTCATGTGCGTGTAAAGGCATCCCAATACTTTTGGCAATACAGTTTAAGTCAGATGTTTGTAACTCGGGACTGCCTGTATTATTATTGATCTTTTTTTTAGACAGTTAAAAAAATTCCTAAAGATTGCATTAACATTTTCAGCTTGTATTTCAATTCAATATAATTTAAGTCACAATACTCCTTGTTATTCCTTAGTAATGGAAGTTTTTCATTCTAAATGTTGTGACATGTACAGAAATTTGCAATGTTATCTTCTATGACATATTGTGGGAACTGTGAATGATGTAGCTCCAGTTTTCTATTCAACAAATGATAATTGTGACCTACCTTTCAGTTCTTTCTAAAGGTCAGATAAAACCATGTTTTAACTTAATTTTGTACATTTTAATTTAGTGCTTAACAGCTTTAATTAAACTCAATTAGCCGTTTTGTGATTAAAGTTATAAATATTATTGGAGTATTTCATGTGGAACATTATTTTCTTGATGGCTCATAGCCAGGAACAAAAAATTCACAGATTAAGAAGAAAATCATAACATGATTGACTTCAGGTATTCTAGGTTATGATCCCGGGCATACTGAAGAAAGGGTATTTGCTGCAAGATTAGTTTGGCTACATTTTAGTGGTAATAGGCTTGCTTTCTGTGTTTCCCCATAAGCCAGATGCCAGTTGTGTAATCATTTGTACTCACTAATAAAAAATAAAAAAACAAAAAAAAACAAGGGAATCCTTCATCATTAGAGATGGGCAGAGTTGTTTTAACTAAAATTATTTCTGTGTGGAATGCCCAAATTTGTTATTAGTGAAACCCTCTGTACCCGTAAAAGCCAATAAAAACAACCTTTTTTTGCCTTTCCCATTGATTCAGATGCATTTAACAAAATGGTGACATTTTGATTTTCAGCAAAATTTCAGGGAAATTAAACACTCATAATTTAAACATAACATTATTGACTTTAGGAGTTTTGGGTTATAATGAAAAGCATATAGAAAATTTAAAATTTTTCTCAACAATAGTTTGGCTACAAGCTGCAAATCATTCTTCTCTGTACCAGTAGCCCACTCTGAATTTTGAACTGTTGCTTTATATCAGGGATACAGCCTAAAACAGAGGTGCTCAACCTTTTGAAGAGTGAGCGCACTTAAGTGATTTGGTAAACCAGTTTCAAGCAACAATGAAATGAAATGGTTCGGAATTTCAATTTTTTTATTATGAATAGCATAATGAACATTTTCCTCCTGCAGCTGCTGGATGCAGCAGTTGTACTAGGAACATGGAGAGGACTGGTTCTTGTATATGCTTCCCCCACTGCCCTTCCTGTCCAACTGTAAAACAGAATATGACGGGGCCCCTGGAGCATGGCGTGGGGTCTCCATACCTCCCAACTTTTTGAGATGGGAACGAGGGACACTCATTAGCAAAAGTGTATAGACATAGGACACACCCCCTGTCAAAGAGAATAAAAAAAAAATGAGTTAAACCCACCACTACTATTTATAAATGAAGCATTTTAAAATTTGGATGAAAAGGTTTAGCAGTGTAAAAACCGCAGTGCACCTGCAGCTTTCCAGCAGGTTAGCTGCTCTTTGCCATTGACATCTATTATATCTTTCAGATGTAGTGCACTTTCTGAAAGCATAATAAAACTTCTGAATCCAGTTTTAGGTCAAGGGCTGCAAGTCAGAGGGCTCAGAGGGCCACAAGTTGAACACCCCTGGCCTAAAATAAAAGTTATTTGTTCTACTTTTATACAGTGGTGTATTTAGGTTTTGTGCTGCCCTAGGCCTGACTAAACTCATGCACTCCCTAATTTAAATATGACCCACCCCTTCCTGTTTAAGACCTGCCCTAAAAATTTCCAGTGGGGATACTAGTTCTGAGGGCCTTGGTGGGGGGGGGGGGGGGGAGACAATGGATTCCCTTAATTTGCAGAGATTTCCTCTCACTTCCTGATTGTCTATCGGGCAGGAAATTAAAGGAAATCTCTGCAATGGCACAGGGATGGAAAAAAATAAACTTACAGGGGCTATAACCCTCCCTTACCAAAATGAAAAAAAAAAGGGTTGCCTATAGTTCTACCTTAAGCACACATTTCTGCTAAATTTATGGAGAGGACTAAGAGGATATAACCATGCCAGTGGTCCCCTGCAGAAAACATATAGCACAGTGATGAAGGTATAAGGTCCAACCATTGAGCAAAGGAAGTATTGGGCCAAGAACAAATTAATCCATCTGTTTATTTTTCTCATCAGCAATCAACAGAAATACAATTAAGATTCCTTCATATGTACAACTGAGACAAGCAAAGGATTGCAGGAGAGTCCTACTACCTACCAGGTATAGGTGACCATGTCAGTGTCCCTTGTGTCTGCACCATCTCTAGATGAAAAGCCTTTTGGCAGCTAGCTAAGTGCCATGCAAGTTTCATCCAAATAGTGTAGCTTTCCTTCTAACCCGGGTACCCCATGCTATATAATCTAGTCAGCTACTGTATAAACATTAACACCTACCTCCTACTTTATATAGATTACCAGTAGCTGATATCTATGGTAGGTCACTAATATATAGCAACTCCTCTGCCAAAGGCTAATAAATGAGAAGATTTCCTAATATTTAACTGCAATATGCACCATTGCAAGCTTGAAAGCCCTCTGGGGTTTCTAAAATATACAGTATATTTGTAGTCAGGGTCCGGATACTGAAGGAGACGTAATACCCTAAGTATGATGACCTGAGGTGTGCCATGGTCGCATGTGAGAGTATGCTTAAAGAGGGCATACCCTGAGTATGAAATATAGAAAAATGGGGAATAGGTGGGAGGGAACCCAGAAATGCTAACCACCAACAATAAAATCTGAAACAGCGCATGTGGAAACCTAGTGACCGTACCCCCTGTGTATATGTGGTCAAACCCGAGTAACCTGCAGCGCCAAGACAGGCAATTAAAAACAACCACACTCAGGGCTTGGTACCTACAGACCACAGTAGGTAATAAATAGGAATGAAAGTGATGTGCAACGTATGACGTTTGAATGTACAGGTGAGAAGATTTGTAACTAATACAATCCTTATAAATTAAACCTAAGCCTGCACGGATTTGAAAATTTGACAGATCCTGCTATGCAATGCACCTAGCTAAAAGACCCTGACTGAAAGATGCACTGAACGCACCTTGATACTCCAGCACATAAAGTACAATCCACCTGCAAAAAATCATGAAGTATGCACTGAAATGATGGGGAAGCATGAGCCAGAAATTACACTGATGAGGAATCGATCACCTGAAGTGTGTGCAAACGTGCTGACCTGGTGAAACCAGGCTATTCATATCCCACCCGCCTGACATGAACAAATGTTGGTGGCGTGATTTTGGCCTCCCAGTGAGAGACTGGAGTGTGGCCACCAAGATGTGCAGAAACAAGACATGGCAGCATGTCCGGGAATGCTAGGAAATTCCTATGACAATGACCCCAGATTCTGGAGTGGCTGCCCGCTACTAGGACTGCCACCAAGGACTGTTACGGTACACCATGTGCATGGGTGTTAGAGACTTGACAACTCCCTGAAACCATGATGCAGCAGACCCTAACAGCCACCAGGAAGCTGCAGTTGCCATGCCTGATCTGGTACCCTTACAAGGTCGGCACCAGCAGCCTCCCTCCCCTACCAACTAGCCCCATACCTACCTGACCAGAATGCTGTACCTGGAACAAACCGTGCAAGGTCCTGTGCTGAAAAACTGTCAGACATACCCAGCACTCCTGTCTGAACGAAACGTGATAATCCTGTGAAACTCTTGCTAGGTACCCACAGCACTGGCCGAGACTGATGCTGCTATAACAATGCAGGAGAGCCAGAGGGTCACAGACCGCCATACAGAAATTGGAAGTGATGTCACAGAATGGAAACCTGGAAACGCTAGCCAACAAATGTGTAGGGAAGTAGGGATTATAAGCCCCAGACTCCACCTACAAATACAGGCTAGCCAACGGCCAGCCTTCTAACATATTAGATTATGATCACCCAAAGATTTGCAGGAAAGTCTTACTACCTACCTCCTAAGTGTAGCTGACTATCTCAGTCTTCCTTGCATCTGCACCACCCCCCCCCCCCCCAGTTGCGGAGCGCTGGCCGCCCGCATACCGGCAGCACTGCGGCTGCTTTATGGGGGTGCCAGACCCACTTGCCTCCCGACCCAGTCTGTCCCTTAAGACTGGTGCTACACTAAAGGTGTAAGCGAGGACTCTGTTTGTGCCTTGTTGGCCTTGGCCAAGATATAGTGTTGCTTTTATACAAGTGTTGTATATTTAAGGCTTTAAACATGTTATATACTGTATTTATGTTGACAATACAAATGACAAATTATGGACATTTTGGCTTCTTTGGAGTATGCTTTGCAGAAAAATCTGAGAAATAACCAGCAAGGGCCAATATTATTTTGCTCCACAGTATTGTATTGCCTTTTTTTGGTGCCACTTTTCCAGTATTGAACCTCAGCACTGAAGCGTGCTGACAGGTGTAATCACTGTCTAAGCAAATATATTATCTGTTTGACAACAGTTTGCATATAGTTTGTTTTTTATATCATTGGTGAGCAGAGGACACAATAGTTTGTTCATGCATAAAATATCATCCAAGATCCTTAAAAGATTGATACTATAATAACTTCAATTTAGACATAAATAAATGATGATGTTTCATACAGGGTAATTGTTATTTTTCATAACAATCCAATATGTACTTTAGTAAATATGGTATCCATTGTTTTCCATTTGCAAACTTCATGCAGGTAGAAATATAAATGTGAGTAAATTTCAGACACTAGGCTCTATAGACAATACTGCACCATGATTTGCCTATAGCATCCATCTTTCTTGCATACTTTATGCGCATAGATGATAATTTGGGTACCCCTAAAACTTCTGAGGTGGTCTATAAAGTCCTAGAAGAATTTTGTAGCCCAAGGTTTACAGAGCTAGAGGGATGTTAGTTGGTCCAGAGTCAAAATTGGATAAGCTGAAGCAATCTTTTACCCAGTGGTCACATGACATCAATTATTCTCTTTACTTTGCTTATCTAAAGGGTGAGGGGCTATATCTACAGCAACTGGCCAGGAGCCACTGTAATTTAGGCTGTGCAGGGCTGGATAGGTTAACATGTGTGCCTTTCCCATGCAAGAATATAGGACGCAACATGACAACGCTATAATAGAATTGCATTCATCATCAGGACATAACAGGAAGCCCAAATGAGTGGGGGAAACTGGCAAGATCCCCAGGTGTTTAGTCTGCATTAAAAATTAGGAACAAATAAAAGCCAGCAATATATTTATTAAGACGCAAAGAGGAATTTACAATTTGACAATTGAAAATTTTCTATTTTAGGCTTACATACAGTTTAATAGTTTACATAATGCATCCAACATGTAGGAAACATTTTTTCTTACAAAACAAATACACTTTTGCATGCTGGAACTGACAGATATTCCAGGACTTTTCTCTTTAATTTTCTCTCCCCACGCAGCCAACATGACCCCAGTGCTGAGAGAGAGAGATCAAACAAGTCGACTGGTGCATGACGTCCTCCACTGAAGGATGATCTGCATGGTGCCCAAGGTTGTAAGGTTGCTCAATGAAAACCTGTGACTGTGTAACAAAAAGGCATTGTTGAGCCACCTGCTGGCTTGTATACAATTTTTGGGCAAATTGGAACAATTTTTTAGCCATTTTGCCAAGACATCTATGAAGAACCCAGAAGGCACCCTGGTTAAAAAAAGACTGGTCTACTGGTCTACCCTACTTCTGTTGTTGTCCACATTTTGTTTTCTGCTACAGGATTTTTCAGCAAAGTTTTAATTTCGGGAGAAAAGTATCTGAAGAAGTGTTCTTATTAGTTTCAGCATGTTGGCGTTATCCTAGAAGCGTACTGCAATTTTAGTTATATGGTCTGGTTCATGTAAAACAAAATTTTTAGGCAAATGTTTCTTCTGGAAAGCTACCTGGTAAAGTCCAACTCTAACCAAAATTTTTAATTTTGCTCTGGATATGGCAGGGAGTGGTTAGAACCTCTGTCAGCATTTATTTGTGTCATAAGATTTCTCCTCATTTCAGTTGTCAGCAGAGTATGTGAAGCAAAATTTCTGCATGGGGACAAAATCAAGAGCACATTAAAAGTAAGGTGTGGAAAAGTTATTAATCAAAACCAATATTTTCATTGGTATCTGTACTTTCCAATTCCAGTGACAACTATTTTTCCCATTTATTGTATAGATGCCATGGGGCAGGAAATGAGGAAAAATCTCATCAATGGGGCCATAGAAATATAAACTTGAAAGAAATGTTTAACTCTTCCTCACTCTAGCCAAAACCAGGGCTGTCTTTAATATTGATTGGACCCTGGGCAAGAATTTTCTTGCCCCCCCCCCCCCCCCCCCCATGCAGTTTTGCTCTCCACCTGCTCTGAGACATACAATAGATAGCAGCTAGACTCAAAATCCATTTACTGAATCAGATCAGGCAGTGATGATTGCAATTGGTTCCCAGAGGTTACAGTGTATCATTACCGCTCACTGACTGGTTGCTAGAGGTTACAGCACACATTATGGCTCACGGATTAGTTGCTAGAGGTTACAGCACATGATTTCTGCTTGTTGATTGATTGTTCTGCTGGTTGCTAGAGATTACAGTACATCAATACTGGTGAACAGATTCTACAGCAAGCACCAATATAATGAGAAGATTTACACTGACCACCAATTTAACTGAGACATTTAGCCTGCATTCACATTTGTGTGCGTCGAGAATGCATGCAAAATCTCTTTCCTGACACCACAGAAACGTGCTGCCCTTTAGCAGATACACAGCAGTGCCATTAATTGTTAATGACACCCTCACGCATCTGCTGACATGTGCCTTGGCACCGTGTGATTCTGAAAAAGGGTTTGGGACATCCTTCCGCATTTGTGGGGCATAGAGCAGCCCCTTGAAATGAATGGACTGCCCTACACGTGGCATACATCCTATCCGCCCTGTCAGTACCTCTTTGCATTCTAAAAGCCCTGCTAACCTCTGCACCCCAAACCTCCCTCATCCTCTCCACTCCAATCCCCCTCCCCTTAAACTCTACCTGCCTCATCTGCTAATCTTTGCACCTACCTTTCTTACCTCCATACACCCCCTCCTTGGTCACCTATGCTCCCCAAACTGTATTTCCTTCTCTGTCTACCTTTGCACACCCCACATTACCTCCCCCCCCCCCCCCCCCACACTAATATGCTTACCTTTGCAGAACAGGCTGATGGTAAGCTTCATGACCACAGTTGTAGGCAGGACTTTCAAGCATGCATCTTTATCTCCCCAGTGGGCAGCATTCAGTATAGGTTCTGAATAGTGTTAATAGTGTGCTAAAAACCAACATGATAATATTACACGGTGCATAATACTGCAAGTGCAAACATACGGTATATAAAGAAATGCCCATGAGAATATGATTGCTGAAAAAACTTGAATTTTTGTAAAAACAATCCTTGCTCTGTGATAATAAATGATTCTTATTATCACAAAGCAAGGATTATTTTTACACAAATTCTATTTTTTTTCAGCAATTATATTCTCATGGATATTTCTTTATATATGTTTTCAGTATTATGCACTGTGTAATATTATCATAGTTTTTTAGTGCACTATTAACTTTATTCAGTATTTATGTATGTGGTGTCAGAGCACATTTGAATAGCTGCAGTTGAATTCACTACAGTGGGGATCGAAAGTTTGGGCACCCCAGGTAAAAATGTGTATTAATGTGCATAACGAAGCCAAGGAAAGATGGAAAAATCTCCAAATGGCATCAAATTACAGATTAGACATTCTTATAATTTGTCAAAAAAAGTTAGATTTTATTTCCATCATTTACACTTTCAAAATGACAGAAAACAAAAAAATGGCATCTGCAAAAGTTTGGGCACCCTGCAGAGTTAATATCTTGTACTGCCTCCTTTGGCAAGCATCACAGCTTGTAAACGCTTTTTGTAGCCAGCCAAGAGTCTTTCAATTCTTGTTTGAGGTATCTTTGCCCGTTCTTCCTTACAAAAGTGTTCCAGTTTTTTTAGATTTCTGGGCTGTCTGTCACGCACTGCTCTTTTAACGTCTATCCATAGATTTTCAATAATGTTGAGGTCAGGAGATTGTGAAGGCCATGGCAAAACCTTCAGTTTACGCCTCTTGATGTAATCCATCGTGGATTTTGAGGTGTGTTTAGGATCATTATCCATTTGTAGAAGCCATCCTCTCTTTTAACTTCAGCTTTTTCACAGATGGCATCAAGTTGCCATCCAAAATTTGCTGAAATTTTATTAAATCCAATTTTCCTTCTACACGTGAAATGTTCCCTGTGCCACTAGCTGCAATACAACCCCAAAGCATGATTGATCCACCCCCATGCTTAACAGTTGGACAGAGATTCTTTTCATTAAATTCTGTGCCCTTTCTTCTCCAAATGTACCTTTGCTCATTCCGGCCAAAAAGTTATATTTTAACCTCATCGGTCCACAGAACTTGTTTCCAAAATGCCTCAGGCTTGTCTATATGTTCATTTGCAAAGTTCAAATGCTGATTTTTGTGGTGAGGACGTAGAAGAGGTTTTCTTCTGATGACTCTTCCATGAAGACCATATTTGTACAAGTATCTCTTTATAGTGGAATAGTGTAACACAACTCCAATGTCTGCCAGATCTTTCTGGAGGGATCGTGCAGTCAAACGTGGGTTTTGAATTGCTTTTCTCACAATCCTGCGAGCTGTTCTGTCTGATATTTTTCTTGGTCTTCCAGATCTGGCTTTAACTTCCACTGTTCCTGATGACTGCCATTTCTTAATTACTTTCCAAACAGAGGATATTAACATCTGAAACCGCTTTGCTATCTTCTTATAGCCTTCTCCAACTTTGTGAACGTCAACTATTTTCAGTTTCAGTTTTCTAGACAACTGCTTAGAAGAACCCATGGTGCTGATTGTTGGGGCAAGGTCAGATGAGTCTGGCCATTTAAAACCTTTGAGATTGACATCACCTGGTCTTCCCAGACGATGATTGAGAACAATCCATGACACTGGCAGGTCTCAGCTTTGCAAAGGGGGCAGTGCATGCTATAAATTCTGCAGGGTGCCCAAACTTTTGCAGACGCCATTTTTTTGTTTTCTGTAATTTTGGAAGTGTAAATGATGGAAATAAAATCTAACTTTTTTGACATATTATAAGAATGTCTAATCTGTAATTTGATGCCATTTGGAGATTTTTCCATCTTTCCTTGGCTTCGTTATGCACATTAATATACATTTTTACCTGGGGTGCCCAAACTTTCGATCACCACTGTATTTAATTTATTTAATTAACTGTTTAATTATATTCATATCAGCGCTTGAGTTACCCATTTTAATTCAGTATAGGTGATGGTGGATATGACCTCAGGGGGGCATAATATACACATCAATATCACATCTATTTATATATGAATGCTGCTGGTCCCCTGCTATTTACATATGAACGCCACCGCTATTTACATATCAATTCTGGTATTTACATGTAAATATAGGATCTGCAGGTGAGTCATCTGTACACAACAATAGGGCAGGGCTGGGCAGCACACTGAGATATCAGGACACAGCACATGACTAAAACCTCAAGGGAAAAGGGCATTTAACCACTTAACAACCGCCCATAGCCGATTGACGGCTTCAGGGCGGTTGTTTAACTCTGAGAGGCCGTTAATTAACGGCCTTCCAGAATTCTGCTCTCGCGCGCCCCCTGGGGCGCGCACACGAGAGCATCCGTAACCTGGACCCGGCGCATCACGGATCACGGTAAACGGCCGCTCATCGCGGCCGTTTACCACGTGATCGCTCTGTCAAATGACGGAGTGATCACTTGTAAACAAACTGGCGTCATGTTATGACGCCGGTTCCTCCCTCCCCCTCTCTGTACCGATCGGTACAGCGGAGGGGAAAGAGATCGGCTGCATCTGCAGTGCCCACATCGCTACTCACCGAATTTAACCCCTCCATACCCTGGCAATACTCTGCAATACCAGCTAATACTCTGCAGTGCCCCCCAATACTCTGCAATACCTCCCAATACTCTGCAATACCCCCCAAAACTCTCCAATACCCCCCAATACTCTGCAATACCCCCAAATACTCTGCAATACCCCCCAATACTCTGCAATACCCGCCAATACTATGCAATACCCGCCAATACTCTGCAATACCAGCCAATACACTGAAATACCAGCCAATACTCTGCAATACCCGCCAATACTCTGCAATACCAGCCAATACTCTGCAATACTAGCCAATACTCTGCAATACCCGCCAATACTCTACAATACCAGCCAATACCCGCCAATACACTGCAATACCTGCCAATACTCTGTGATACCCCGCCAATACTCTGCAATACCCCGCCAATACTCTGCAATACCCTGCCATAAATTGCCATACCCAGCCATACTTGGAGATACCCTGCAATACCCAGCCATACACGGAGATACCCAGCCATACTCGGAGATACCCAGCCATACTCGGTGATACCCAGCCATACTCGGTGATACCCTGCAATACCCAGCCATAGACGCCCCCCCTCGCCGCCCTCCGGTGCTTCTATCAACTCGCCAATACGATCAAAGCCAGAATCTTTTAATTTTTTTTAATTTTTATTTCAGGCTTCCCAGCCTAGAGGTGAGATGTGGGGTCTTGTCATCCCATATTCCTATTACAAGGGATGTTTACATTCCTTGTAATAGGAATAAAAGTGATCAAAAATTTATTTTTGGGGAAAAAAATGTCAAACTAAAATAAATAAAGTAAAATGAACAATAAAAAAAATAAATAAATTAAAGCGCCCCTGTCCCCATGTGCTCGCATGCAGAAGCGAACGCATACATAAGCCCCGCCCACATATGAAAACGGCGTTCAAACCACACATGTGAGGTATCGCCGTGAACGTTAGAGCGAGAGCAATAATTCTAGCCCTCCTCTCTAACTCAAAACATGTAACCAGTAAAAAAAAATTAAAGGATCGCCTATGGGGATTTTTAAGTAGCAACGTTTGGCTCCATTCCACGGGCATGTGCAATTTTTAAGAGTGATATGATAGATATCTATTTACTCAGCATAACTTCATCTTTCACTTTATGCAAAAATTGGGCTAACTTTACTGTTTTTTTTTTAAGCACAAAACTGTTTTTTTCCCCAAAAAACGCGTTCGAAAAATTGCTGCGCAAATACCGTGTGAGATCAAAATTTGCAATGACCACCATTGTATTCTCTAGGGTCTTTGCTAAAAAAATATATAATGTTTTTGGGTTCTATGTAATTTTCTAGCAAATAAATGATGATTTTTACACGTAGGAGAGAAATGTCAGAATTGTCCTGGGTGCTCCAGAACGCCTGATGGTGCTCCCTGCATTTTGGGCCTCTGTATGTGGCCACGCTGTGTAAAAATCTCACACATGTGGTATCGCTGTACTCGGGAGTAATAGCAGAATGTGTTTTGGGGTGTAATTTGTGGTATGCATATGCTGTGTGTGAGACATAAACTGATAATATGACAATTTTGTGGAAAAAAAAAAGGGAAAAAAATCTTGATATTGCAAAGAATTGTGGGTAAAAATTACAACTTAAAAAAACTCATCATGCCTCTTACTAAATACCTTGGAATGTCTTCTTTCCAAAAAGGGGTCATTTGGGGGGTATTTGTAATTTTCTGGCATGTTAGGGTCTCAAGAATTGAAATAGGCCGTCAGTACTTCAGGTGTGATCAATTTTCAGATATTGGCACCATAGCTTGTGGACTCTATAACTTTCACAAAGACCAAATAATATCCACCAATTTGTACTTATTTTTACCAAAGATATGTAGGAGTATAAATTTTGGCCAAAATTTATGAAGAAAAATTACTAATCTGCTAAATTTTATAACAGAAACGAAGAAAAATTCACTTTTTTACAGAATTTTCGGTCTTTTTTCTTTTATAGCATAAAAAATAAAAAACTGAGAGGTGATTAAATACCACCAAAAGAAAGCTCCATTTGTGTGAAAAAAAGGACAAAAATGTCATATGGGTACAGTGTTGCATGACTGAGTAATTGTCATTCAAAATGTGAGAGCACCAAAAGCTGAAAATTGGTCTGGTTATTAAGGGTGTTTAAGTGCCCAGTGGTCAAGTGGTTAAACAGAGAAAGTTGAGGCAGCTGGTTTGGGCCCTACAACAATGACAGGGCCCAGGGCAGCTGTCCCTTTTGCCATGCCTTAAAGACGGTCCTGGCCAAAACTAAAACAAATGTCTGTAGTTAGGCTTTAAAGAGTAACTCCACTTTTGTTGAGAAAAAAAAAACAATCTCCTCTGGGTGATCAATGCACATTACAAGGATTGTAACAAACTTTGTTGTATACTTCTCCCTGTTTTGCTCTCAAGCAAAAAAAAAAAAAAAACTCTTTCTGCTTTGCATAATGATTTGAAATGCAAGTGACTAATTCGTTTTAATCAACTGGTGCACATTCAAAGTTCTGGTGAGAAAATATGTAGTGTCTGCATCTCTTAAGAAGTGATCAACCCTTAGAGAATATCATACGAAAATCTTTTATTTTGTTGCAGATGATGCCTAAAACCTGACTTATATCTTAGTGCAGAGTTCTTTGCCCAAGCAGGAAATAACATTTCTGTGGGAATTCTATACACCAACTGTGTAAAGAATGCATCTGAGTTGCAATATTGCATTGCATTTTACAGAAAATGACAGTACTGCAGTTTGAAAAAGAAAGGTAATTTTTAATAACATTAAATTACAATATAGCCTGTGCAGAAATCGTATATACACTATATTTTTTTATTTATTTGCTATTTTTTCCTTATGAAAATAGAGTTACCCTTTAAGGGATCATTTGCACTAGATGCAATTGAATGGAATTTTAATGTCAAACTATAGGCAGCCTTTTTATTTTTTATTTTGGATAGAGCAAGGGAAGGTTATAACCCCTGTCAGATTTTTTTGCCATCTGTGTCCCATAGCAGACATTTCCCTTCACTTCCTGTCCCATAGCCAAACAAGAAGTGGGAGGAAATCCCTGCAAATTAATGGAATTTCTTAGGGACCCCCAAGTCACGAAAACTAGTGCCCCTGTTGGAAGATTTTCCCTCTATTACTTTTCTGAGGGGAACCCAAAAAACTGGGATTTTCTTTTACTTTCACTTCCAATGCCAATGGTAAACATGACAAATAAGGAGAGGGTGAATCTCCTTATTGGGGGCACAGACAGCAATAAAAACAGAGAAACCTTCTAATCCCTCTCCACACTATCCAAAACTTAAAAACGTTTTGCCTTTAGTTATACTTTAAGTATAGTACAAAGAAGCAAGAAAAATGAATGTATTTCAGTGAGTCTAGTTTACACAATTGCAGTGCTTTCATATGTGTATAATAAAAAAGTACAGCAGGCTGCATTTTTTTCGCACATAAACATACTGGAATGCATGTAATCGCACATAAACATGACATTTATGTTGCTACAGAAAAACAAATTTTAGCCTAGAGCTGGTTTCTTCTTCCAGGATCCCTTGAAGATAGGGGTTTGTTTTTTAAATTAACTTTTGTGGTAGTTTTTACAAATTGTATAGTCAGACATTATGCTTCTTTTTTATTGTGCATTTTTTGCTTGATATTGGCATTCGGTTTGGGCTATACAGTGGCTTGAAAAATTATTCATACCCCTTGAAATTTTCCAAATTTTGACATGTTACAATCAAAAATGTAAATGTATTTTATTGGGATTTTATGTGATAGACCAACAGAAGGTGGCACATAATTGTGAAGTGGAAGCAAAATGCTAAATGGTTTTCAATTTTTTTAACAAATAAAAATCTTGAAAGTGTGACGTGCACACGCCACAACAATCTAGTGGAACCAATAGTCTTTAGAAGTCACCTAATTAGTAAATAGAGTCTACCTGTGTAGACCTGTGTGTAATTTAATCTCAGTATAAATACAACTGTTCTGTGAAACCCTCAGAGGTTTGTTAGAGCACCTTAGTGAACAACCAGCATCATGTTGGCCAAGGAACACACCAGACAGGTCAGGTTTAAAGTTGTGGAGAAGTTAAAAGCAGAGTTAGGTTATAAAAAAAATATCCTAAGCTTTGAACATCTCACAGAGCACTGTTCAATCCATCATCTGAAAATGGAAAGAGTATGGCACAATCGAAAACCTACCAAGACATGGCCATCCACCTAAACTGATAGGCAAGGAGAGCATTAATCAGAGGAGTCAAGAGGCCCATGGTAGCTCTGGAGAAGCTGCAGATATCCACAACTCAGGTGGGAGAATCTGTTCACAGGATAACTATTAGTTGTGCACTCCACAAATCTGGCCTTTATGTAAGAGTGGCAAGAAGAAAGCCATTGTGGAAATAAAGTCATAAGAAGTCCCATTTGCAGTTTGCGAGAAGCCATGTGGGGGGACACAGAAAACATATGGAAGAAGGTGCTCTGGTCAGATGAGACCAAAATTTAACTTTTTGGCCTAAAAGAAAAATGCTTTGTGTGGGGAAAAACGAACACTGCACATCACCCTGAACACACTATCCCCACTGTGAAACATGGTGGTGGTAGCATCATGTGGGGATGCTTTTCTTCAGTAGGGACAGTGAAGCTGGTCAAAGTTGATGGGATGATGGATGGAGCCAAATATAGGGCAATCGTAGAAGAAAGCCTGTTAGAGTTAGCAAAAGTCTTGAAACTGGGGTCGAGGTTCACCTTCCAACAGGACAACGACCCTAAACATACAGCCAGAGCTACAATGGAATGGTTTAGATCAAAGCATATTCATGTGGCAAAATGGCCCAGTCAAAGTCCAGACCTAAATCCAATTGAGAATCTGTTGCAAGACTTGAAATATGCTGTTCACATACAGTCTCCATCCAAGCTGACAAAGCTTGAGCTATTTTGCAAAGTAGAATGGGCAAAAATTTTACTCTCTAGATATGCAACGCTGGTAGAGACATACCCAAAAATACTTGCAGCTGTAATTGCAGCGAAAGGTGGTCCTACAATATATTGACTCGGGGGGATGAATACAAATGCACGCCACACTTTTCAGATATTTATTTGTAAAAAATTGTAAAAATCAGTTATTATTTTCCTTCCACTTCACAATTATGTGCCACTTTGTATTGGTCAATCACATACAATCCCAATACAATACATTTACGTTTTTGGTTGTAACATGATAAAATGTGGAAAATTGCAAGGGGTATGAATACTTTTTCAAGGCATTGTATGAACCATTGTTTTTGTAAACGACCTCCAAGTAAGCTGATAGCCTGCCTTCTGTTTATCACATACAGTATTAGAGGAGATATTGAAAGGCTGGCTTGCTGGTCCTTTTGATTCCCTCCTTTTGTGGAATTTTAGATATCTCCTCTTAGTGTTGCCACCTAGGGTCCGGGGTCCAGTCTGCTGGAGGAGAGGACACTGGAGGCCCCTGCCCACCACCCGCCACCTAGATATGGGGTAAGTGCCTGACCGACCAGCAGACAGCGAGCGGGGGGTTAGTGGTTGTTTGCAGCCCCCCCCAAAAAAACAGAAGCCACCACTGCCTGGCAGTGTATCTGTTTTCTCGTACCTCGTATGGGCAAGCAGATACTCACTGACAGGAAGAATGAATGAACTACCACAGTAATCAACAGAGCCGTGGTAGTTGATTAAAGTGGCTGGTAACCCAGTATAATAAAAAAAACTCCCATCCCCTGTAACATAATGTTATGTGCCCCTGTGCCTGTGTTATAAAAAAAGCTGCCGATCTGTACCTATATCAGAGCATCTCCCGGCACTCACGTGACTCTTCAGTTCTCTCCTCTGCCCGGCTGGCAGCTATAGCGGGTGGGGCAGAGCACTCCGGCTGATGTCAGCTACGGAGGAGGGGAAGAGAGAGAGCTGAGGAGTCATGTGAGCGCCAGGAGATGTTCTGATATAAGGTACAGGTTCTCCAGTAGCAGGGGGGTCGTTTTTTTCAGGTTTTACGGCTCCCTCTCTTAGTCTCCATCAGTCACCGGGAGCGGATTCGGCATCACATAGATCTATTGCCTGATCACTAGCTATAGAGAGGCAAGAGTTAAGTTGAGCACTCATTAGGTCTGCATTATGTGCTCGGCAGGACCCCATTCTGTTGCTGGGAGTGAGGTAACAGAGATACGCTGGCTCGTGTAGTGGGCATAGGCTTTGCATGTCCCTCTTAATGCAACACATACAACCCTACAGTACAAGTGTATAGGACATGGGATGACATTGTATGGAGAAGCTCAGCATCTAAAACTATACACAAGTGGCGCATCTCTGGGTTAGGGGACTTCCTTAATTTATGACTTTCACATGACCGTGGCCCCCGCCTGGTCCTGGCCATTGGTGAGCATGCCTTCTGACATGGCAAACCCCTGTGCTAAAATAAGTGACCATGGTCATCGCCTAGCTAGCATAGCCCAGCAGGGCCTTCTTATTAAGTAGGCACTGCCCAGGGGCACCATCTGCACATGGGGCACCATCAGGGCCAGGTCGGTCACTCCAATGATCTGGGATTGGCACCTTCATTTCGGGACAGTACAGTGTCCTGGAATGAAACTGACAGAGCCAGCAAACCCGGACACCTCCACCTCCACCTGAGCTTTACTGGCCACTGGACGCTAGAGCTGCATGGTGTCTAGCAACTAGTGACATCACGTGTGCGACTCCCTGCACACCGCACAGCATTCAAACCGGAGAAGGACTGTGCTTCACCTAGTGCTCTCCACTAGGGCCGGGATAAGGGGAGGGGCAGAGGTCCAGGGTGTAGTGTCATGTAGTCCTATGGAGGAGGGGGAACCGGGAGCTTGGCCTGATGTATTGGGACACCTAATGTATGGGAGCACTGTGATGGGGGCATCTGATCAAAATGGGCACTGTGATGGGGGACATCTGGTGTACATTATATGGGCAATTATTATGGAGTGATATGATGTAAGGGGGCACTGTAATGGGGGACACCTGATTTAAGAGGACACTGTGATGGGGGATACCTGTGGTATGGGGATACTTTGATGGGGACATTTGATCTATATGGACATTGTGATGGGGTGACATGATGTATGCAGACACTGTGATGGGGTGACATGATGTAAGGGGGCACTGTGATGGGGGACATCTGGTGTACACTATATGGGCAATTATGATGGGGTGACATGATGTAAGGGGGAACTATAATGGGGGACACCTGATTTAGGAGGACACTGTGATGGGGAACACCTGAGGTATGGGGGTACTTTGATGGGGACATCTGATCTATATGGACACTGTGATGGGGGTGACATGATGTATGCAGACACTGTGATGGGGTGAAATGATGTAAGGGGACACTGTGATGGGGTGACATGATGTATGGGGACACTGTGGTGGGGTGACATAATGTAAGGGGGCACTGTGATGGGATGACATGATATAAGGGGACACTGTGATGGGGTAATATGATGTATGGGGGCACTGTAATTGGGTGACATGATGTAAGGGGGCACTGTAATGGGGTGACATGATGTATGGGGTCACTGTAAGGGGGTGACATGATGTAACGGGGTACTGTGATGGGGTGACCTGATGTATGGGGGACATGATGTAAGGGGGCATTGTGATGGGTTGACACGATGTATGTGGACACTGTGATGGCAGAACCCAATGTATGGGGTCACTGTGATGGGGACACCTGGTGTACATTATATGGGCAATGTGATGGGGTGACAGGATGTAAGGGGGCACTGTGATAGGATGACATGATGTAAGGGGGCACTGTGATGGGAGACACATGATTTAGGAGGACACTGTGATGGGGGACACCTGTTGTATGGGGGTACTTTGATGGGGACATCTGATCTATGATGGGGTGACATGATGTATGGGGACACTGTGATGGGGTGACATGATGTAAGGGGGCACTGCGATGGGGTGACAGGATGTAAGGAGGCACTGTGATGGGGCGACATGATGTAAGGGGACACTGTAACGGGGGACACCTGATTTAGGACGACACTGTGATGGGGGACACCTGTTGTATGGGGGTACTTTGATGGGGACATCTGATCTATATGGACACTGTGATGGGGGACTCCTGATGTAAGGGACACTGTGATGGGGTGACATGATGTAAAGGGGCACTGTGATGGGGTGACATGATGTAAGGAGGCACTGTGATGGGGTGACATGATTTAAGGGGGCACGGTGTTGGGGTAATATGATGTAAGGGGGCACTGTGATGGGGTGACACGATGTATGGGGGCACTGTGATGGGGTGACATGATGTAAGGGGGAACTGTGATGGAGTGACATGATGTATGTGGACACTGTGATGGCAGAACCCAATCTATGGGGGCACTGTGATGGGGACACCTGGTGTACATTATATGGGCAATGTGATGGGGTGACAGGATGTAAGGGGGCACTGTGATAGGGTGACATGATGTATGGGGACACTGTGGTGGGGTGACATAATGTAAGGGGGCACTGTGATGGGATGACATGATATAAGGGGACACTGTGATGGGGTAATATGATGTATGGGGGCACTGTAATTGGGTGACATGATGTAAGGGGGCACTGTAATGGGGTGACATGATGTATGGGGTCACTGTAAGGGGGTGACATGATGTAACGGGGTACTGTGATGGGGTGACCTGATGTATGGGGGACATGATGTAAGGGGGCATTGTGATGGGTTGACACGATGTATGTGGACACTGTGATGGCAGAACCCAATGTATGGGGTCACTGTGATGGGGACACCTGGTGTACATTATATGGGCAATGTGATGGGGTGACAGGATGTAAGGGGGCACTGTGATAGGATGACATGATGTAAGGGGGCACTGTGATGGGAGACACATGATTTAGGAGGACACTGTGATGGGGGACACCTGTTGTATGGGGGTACTTTGATGGGGACATCTGATCTATGATGGGGTGACATGATGTATGGGGACACTGTGATGGGGTGACATGATGTAAGGGGGCACTGCGATGGGGTGACAGGATGTAAGGAGGCACTGTGATGGGGCGACATGATGTAAGGGGACACTGTAACGGGGGACACCTGATTTAGGACGACACTGTGATGGGGGACACCTGTTGTATGGGGGTACTTTGATGGGGACATCTGATCTATATGGACACTGTGATGGGGGACTCCTGATGTAAGGGACACTGTATTGGGGTGACATGATGTAAAGGGGCACTGTGATGGGGTGACATGATGTAAGGAGGCACTGTGATGGGGTGACATGATTTAAGGGGGCACGGTGTTGGGGTAATATGATGTAAGGGGGCACTGTGATGGGGTGACACGATGTATGGGGGCACTGTGATGGGGTGACATGATGTAAGGGGGAACTGTGATGGAGTGACATGATGTATGTGGACACTGTGATGGCAGAACCCAATCTATGGGGGCACTGTGATGGGGACACCTGGTGTACATTATATGGGCAATGTGATGGGGTGACAGGATGTAAGGGGGCACTGTGATAGGGTGACATGATGTAAGGGGGCACTGTGATGGGGGACACATGATTTCGGAGGACACTGTGATGGGGGACACCTGTTGTATGGGAGTACTATGATGGGGACATCTGATCTACAGGGACAATGTGATGGGGGACATCTGATGTAAGGGACAGTGTAATGGGGTGACATGATGTATGGGGACATTGTGATGGGGTGACATGATGTAAGGGGGCACTGTGATGGGGTGACATCATATAAGAGGGCACTGTAATGGGGTGACATGATGTAAGGGGCACTGTGATGGGCTGCCATGATGTAAGGGGGCACTGTGATGGGGTGACATGATGTAAGGGGGCACTGTAATGGGGGACATCTGATTTAGGAGGACACTGTGATGCGGACACCTGATGTATAGGGGTACTTTGATGGGGACATCTGATCTATATGGACACTGTAATGGGGGACACCTGATGTAAGGGACACTGTGATGGGGTGACATGATGTATGGGGATACTGTGGTGGGGTGACATGATGTAAAGGGGCACTTTGATGGGGTGACATAATGTAAGGGGCACTGTGATGGGGTGATATGATGTATGGGGGCACTGTAATTGGGTGACATGATGTAAGGGGCCACTGTTATGGGGTGACGTGATGTATAGAGGCACTGTAATGGGGTAACATGATGTAAGGAGGCACTGTGATGGGGTGACACAATGTAGGGGGGCACTTTAATGGGGTGACATGATGTAAGGGGGCAATGTGATGGGGTGACATGATGTAAGGGGGCACTGTGATGGGGTGATATGATGTATAGGGACACTGTGGTGGGTGACATGATGTATAGGGGGCACTGTAGTGGGGGAGACCTGATTTAAGAGGACACTGTGATGGGGGACACCTGTTGTATGCGGGTACTTTGATGGGGACATTTGATCAATATAGACACTGTGATGGGGGACACCTGATGTAAGGGACAGTGTGATGGGGACACCTGATGAAGGGGGGCACCTGATGTATGGGGCCACTGTAATGGGGAAACCTGATGTATGGGGACACTTTTGGGGGAACCTGATGTGGGGCACACCTGATGTATGGGGGACACCTGATGTATGGGGACACCTGATATATGAGGTTACTGTGATGGGGGAACCTGATGTATAGGGACACTGTGATGGGGGACACTTGATGTATGGGGACACTGTGATGGCGGAACCTGATGTAAGGGTGCATTGTGATGGGGAACCTGATTTTAAGGGACACTGATGGGGGACACTTGATGTATGGGGACACTGTGATGGGGGAACTCAATGTATGGGACACTGTGATGGCGGAACCCAATGTAATGGCATACTGTGATGGGATACTGTATGGCAGGGGTCTCAAACTGGTAGCCCGCCAGCTGTTGCAGAACTGCAATTCCCATGAGGCATTGCAAGGCTGAGAGTTACAAGCATGATTTCCGTAGACAGAGGCATGATGGGACTTGTAGTTCTACAACAGCTGGAGGGCCGCCAGTTTGAGAACCCCGCTGTATGGTGTTTTTATGCTGTTTGATTCAAGACTAATAAAGTGGACTTTGGTGTTTCAGTGTGTCCATCCGGACTTTCCTTGGATCAGATTCAAAATACAATAGGCTTGCCAAGCAGGAAAGTCCAAGACGTGAGTCTTCAGTGACCCCATTTCAATTTTCACTGGGATCCAGGCTACAACCAGCTCTCTTCACACAAGCCGAACCAAACTGACTATTGGTTTAATAAGCACACATAGGGGGTTATGCAATGCAAGTGCACTTGGAAGTTCAGTCGCTGTAAATCCGAGGGGGACATGCAAGGAAAATATAAAACAGCATTTTAGCTTGCACGTGATTGGATGATAAAATCAGCAGAGCTTCCCCTCATTTCAGATCTACCCCTCAGATTTACAACGACTGGACTTCCAAGTGCATTTGCAGTGCACTCGTAGTGCAAAGTGGATTTGCCTTTCGTAAATAACCCCCATAGGATCACATTACCATTGTTATATAAAAAAATAAAATAAAAATTGTATAATTTCCTTTAATGTAACTCATTCCACAGTCATATCATGCCCCCTTGTATAACACTCATTATATATGTAATGTATGACTAACTTTACATTATGACATATTTTAAATACATGCAACTATTACTGGCAGGCAAGGTGATTCTGCAAATTGCTTCAAGAGAGTGTTTATTCTCAAACATAATATTGTACAACTTGCATAGAGAGATGACTCTTGCAACGGCAAACATCTGGTAAAGGGTCCCACAGGATGGTTTGCTAGCAATGCAGACAGAAGCAGCTGCTTATTTCACTACTATTGAATGAATACAGAGCAAGAAGGTTTAAGAGAACATTGCAAGCAGATGTGCTGGTGTCTGTTCTATTTCTCATCGGACCAATCATAAGTATTGGAACTGTAATCTTCAGTGTATAGCTATGATCTGGGGACACTATATAGTCATGTACACTTCACTGAAAAACACAACCACTATTTTTATTTTTTTTGTCTTTTAAATATTTTGCATCATTGTCTTCCACTCTTAAAGGGCAGTTTCACAAAAAAAAAAAAAAAAAAAAAAGCTAATGACGCAGCTTAATTTTATAATTCTGTCCCTATGATGCAGGTACTGCTTCCAGAGAGCATTGTTACATCATGGTCTTATGCAAAAATCCAGACAAAAAAGATTATTGCAGAGCTAAAGTAAATAAATATCATATATGTGTGTGAACTGTTTCATTTTATTTGTAAATCTGTTTGTCCAGCCTCACCCTGGGTTCACACTGATTCGATGCGGGAACCATCGCGATTCCAGCTTGAGTTCCCACATCGCTCCTCTTCCGCAGACAGTTCACACTGCCTTGTGCGAACCGCTGCGGGTGTCATTAACCGCTTCAGCCCCGGAAGATTTTACCCCCTTCCTGACCAGAGCACTTTTTGCGATTCGGCACTGCATCTCTTTAGCTGACAATTGCGCAGTCGTGCGAAGGTGCACCCAAACAAAATTGACGTCTTTTTTTCCCACAAATAGAGCTTCCTTTTGGTGGTATTTGCTCACCTCTGTGGTTTTAATTTTTGCGATATAAACAAAAAGAACGACAATTTAGAAAAAAAATAATAGGGGATAGTTTTATGGCATTTTTATTATTGGCGGTGATCTGCGTTTTCTATCAGGACTGTGACATTATGGCGGACACGTCGGACAATTTTGACACATTTTTAGGACCATTGTCATTTATACAGTGATCAGTGCTATAAAAATGCATTGATTACTGTAAAAATTTCACTGGCAGGGAAGGGTTTAACACTAGGGGGTGATCAAGGGGTTAACTGTGTTCTCTAGTTTGTGTTATAACTGAATGGGAGATGGGACTGTGTAGGAGAGATGACAGATCGTTGTTCATACTCCGTATGAAGAGATGATCTGTCTCTTCTCCCCTCAGAGAACCGGAAACTGTGTGTTTACACACACAGATCCCAGTTCTCGGTGTGCACCGAGCAATCACGGGAGCCTGGCGGTGATCGCAACCGCCGGGCACTTGTATCAGTTCCATGAGCGAGCAGAGGGCAACCCTAGTGGCCAAAAAAGGAAGCGAAGTAACATGACGGCGATTCGCACAGCCGAGCCATGTTGCTGCAGTACAACTGCAGCGGCTGGTCGGTAAGAGGTTAACAAAGTTAAGGACACCCCCAGTTTAGTTCCCATATCGCAGTGCGAACTGTGAACTTGCACAGGAATCGGATTGCATCGATGAGAACACCCATGTGAACTGATTCTAGTGTGGAGAAAAACCAGTTCCTGCACTATTTTCTGTGCAAATCCAATGCGAGTTCAGCCATACAACTGTATGGCTGAACTCACATTGCTCAGAGAACCCAGGCTCAAAGAGACCACATTGAGCTACAGTAAGAGCCGGTTCACACAGGGGCGAGTTGTCAGGTGACTTAGCTGCCTGACAAGTTGCGTCCCGTTCTGTACTATGGAACCGTTCTAATAGGAGTGACTCAAGTCGTTCCGGCTTAGAAAAAGGTTCCTGTGCTACTTTTGAGGCAACTTCAGGCAATTTGCATTGACTTCTATACAGAAGTAATTTTGCAAGCCACCGCTGAAGGCGTGTGCAGGTGGCCTGAGACAGTCGCGCTGCAAGTCGTGCTGCCCCTCTGTGAATCGGCGCTAAAGCTAGGTTGTGAATATGCATACTTCTCTTAGCCAATCAGTAAGAGTTCAATGGCTACTATTGTGAGCAATAAACTTACTTTTGTTCATCCTAAAAGTGACTAGTGTCCATTTTTCTGCAATTGTCCATGCTCACTATGCCTAGGAACCAGCACCCCAAGGTGAAATGTCAGCCCTCCCTGATGCCTGGGGTCAGGGGGGCACTACATATGTAAAGTGGCCTGTGCATTACACACCCTGACCCCTGTACTATAGACATGCAGGGTTCATTTACACCTTTGAGATCGGTCCTCTGCACTAAGCCACATTTTTCTGAATTTGCATCCACCTTGGAACCCATAGAAGTGCATGCAGCAGCTGCACAGACACATTTGCATTGCAAAATTTTACATGTGGAATTGGTGCACAGATCTGAATATGCAGCATGTGCATTCAGATCTGATTGCATTCAGAAGACCTGTCTCAGCACATGTGAGCACTTAGGGTAATTTATCAAAACTGAACCAGAATAAGGAGCAGCAGTGCATGGTAAAAGAAAATTAGCTCAGAGCTTTCATTTTGAAAGCCTAATGCCCTGTACACACAGTCGGACATTCCGATGACAAATTCCATCAGATTTTTTCCAATGGATTTTGGCCCAACTTGTCTTGCATACACACGGTCGCACAAAGTTGTCAGAAAATCTGATCGTTCTGAACGCGGTGACATAGAACACGTACGACGGGACTATAGACAGGCCAGTAGCCAATAGATTTCGTCTCGTAATTTATTCTGAGCATGCGTGGCACTTTGTCTGTCGGAATTGTCTACACACAAACTGAATTTAAACTATCGGATTTTGTTGTTGGAAAATTTTAGATCCAGCTCTCAAACTTTGTGTGTCAGAAATTCTGACTGAAAAAGTCAGATGGAGCCCACACATGATCAGATTTTCCAACAACATGATCCGATCACACCTTTTGCCGTCAGAAAGTCAGACCGGGTGTACAGGGCCTTACTGAACAACCTGAAGATGGAAGCTGATTGGCTGCCATGAAACAACTGTTTTAGATTCTGTGTGTTCCAGTTTTAATAAATTTCCCTTACTGTCTTTTACATTTCATATTCCTAACCACTGCACTCCAATTACATCACATTCTTTGTTAAGGCAGGCTGTGTGTAGAAAAGCATATGTGATATAACAGTTTTATTATACTAATTTGAGTGTTCCGAGGTTTGTATATGTCTGTTACATGCTTGCTTGTGGCACAGTCATGAAAGCATTTGCCCCTTTAATCACTGTTGATGCAATTTGACCACACCCACAGGTCGGCTATATTATTTTCCAACTTTTTTGGGGGGGGGCAGAAAAAAACGACCAGCCCCGGGTGCTAGGTGAGCTAACTACACCACTATCTAGCTCTAGGATGTATGGTAGAGCAGGATCTGGATGTTTCAGGACTGGGGCAGTAGCCTGACCTTCAGTCTGCTAAAAAACAACTTTGCTTCTTTGTGAGTTGGGTAATGGGTGTTATGATGCCAAAGAAGTCTTTAATGAATTTCCTGTAAAAATGTGAAAATTCGACAAATCTTTGTACTCCTTTTTTATCAGTTGGGGTTGCCAAGCCAGGATAACAGAAATCTTTTGAGAGTTCATTGCCATGCCCCTGGCTGATATTACTAGATCCAGAAACTGAAAGTGATTGTAAAGGTAAAAGAAAAAAAAATTAAAATAAAATAACAAACATGTCTATACTTACCTGCTCTGTGCAATGGAATTGCACAGAGCGGCCGCAAACCTCCTTTTTTCAGACTTCTGGCCCTTCCCCTCTGTCCAGTGCCCCCATGGGAAGCCGTTCTTGCATGCTTGCACCCAAGCCCCACTTTTGCATCCATTGACACAGACAGACCTGACCCCTGTCCCCCGCTCCCTCATCACTGGCTTTGATTGACAGCACTGGGAGCCAATGGCTCCCGGTGCCCCAGCAAAGCCAGGGAGACCTAGAAGTGAGGGGAGAAAAGAGCTGCAGATGTGCAAGGTGCTGGATCAAATGAGGGCTCAAGTAAGTAAAAGGGGGGATGAGGAGGGATGATGAAACCTAAACATTTTTTACCTTACTGTAAGGAATGAATTAAGGTAAAAAATGTTTAGGCTATAAACAAAGCAGTTTGGGACTTTAAATGAGGCACGGGTTAGCACCTCCATACCGGTATTTAGCACAATAGAAAGGAAATTGGGACTTTAAAATGAAGCGGCTGAAGTGTGGAGGTCAAGAAAAAGGTAATTTAATTGAATTCATAATAATATATGACACAGAGTAAGTTCATATATATACATACATACATGTACCATTATTGGGCACAAATTATGTTATATGAAGACATAAAGGTGTATGTAAAGACACATCAAGTCAAAAAACATATGTAAACGATAAATAGTATATGGAGCAACAGCATAGCCTAAAAGTGCCTCAGGGCGACATATCCGGTACCTATATTTATAATCGCATAGTGTAAACATAAATGTACTGA
Source organism: Lithobates pipiens (assembly GCF_037356315.1). NCBI lineage: Eukaryota > Metazoa > Chordata > Amphibia > Anura > Ranidae > Lithobates > Lithobates pipiens. The sequence goes on from NW_027507764.1 coordinate 120,666,064, forward strand.
ATTAATATTAATAACAACGTCGGGACGTAGTAGATATCACTGTAGCATCAAATGTAGCTCTACGCGTTTCGTGGATGTATTCACCACTCATCAGGAGCAGATGCGACAGATACCTATAAAATGTATAGATATAATAAACCACACTCTGTATAGAGGGGAATAGATATAGTACATAGAGTGCTTTCAAAAGAGATTAAGCATATCTACCATCCCCGGCAGCGAACACAGCAAACAGCAACTGGCCCATGGTGAGTCGGAGGCGCAGATCGCCCCCCCCCCCCCGGGAGCTGAGGCGGCATATTTGGGCAACGGATGTAGTGAACAGGTGCCTGGGTGTGAAGATGAGTTCCATGTACTAACAGTGCTGGTATATAGATCATCAAATAGACGTATCTAAAACAGAATATGTAAACGAGCGTTGAGTGAAATATAAGGGAAAGGTAAATAAACTAAAAGTGGTTGGAAAATGTGTTGGGTGAATAAAATAAATATACAAAAATTGCATGATAATGAGAAATAGTGTATGGGAATAAAAGTGTCTGGGAATGAGATGTGGGAAGGGTGTTGGAACAATGCAATTGAGGACTGGAGGATGATGTGTAGACATATATGTTGGTTGTGATGTGCCTACAAGGGTATGGAGAAGATAATCAGTGTGGTAAGAGTGTGGGGTGTGAAATAAAGTGAACCTAAGCGGAAGGAGTGCTAAGTAATGTAGTAAGAGGGTAAAAAAGTGAGACAAAGTGAGTGTATGGGGTGATAAAAATAAATATAAAAATAAAATATAAGTGATAAGGAAATGGTGGGCAAACAGCAACATAAAAATAACAACCAAAGTGAACCCAGGACCAAATTGCACCTACCCGGTTGTTGTAAGCCATGCAACACCCAGTATGAAATCAACTGGTGTGCAGGGACCACAGGAGGAGACCGGCTGTGTCAACAGCCATCTTCAACTGGGAAAGCCCAAATACAAGCCGCCAACGCCACGTGTGTGAGCCGAGGGGGGGGGAGGGGCGCCAACACTGGAGCAGATGGAACCGCCCAGCGATTGGCGCCGACCAAACACCCCCGTTAAGGTCACGTATATGGTACTTGCGGCGTCAGCGCGATGACGCAAAAGGAAAAAAAAAAAAAGGGGGCGTCACGCGCATGACGCGCAAACCGTGGCGCCGATGCACGGAGGGACAACCACCCGAACCTCCCGGACATAAAATTTATATGTACAGGGAGGAGGGGGAGGAGCCCACAATGTGCATCGCAACTCCCATAGGTGAGGAAAAGAGGCCGCCAACACCACCAACATTGCCAGCAGCCAATTGCAAATCACCACCAGAGACACAGACATGCATAATTTAAAAGACATGAGTATTCATGTATAACCATAGGACTTGTACCGGAGATGTCATATATTGTATACTTGATAGACTTGTTGTCAGCATACACCAATAAACCAAGTCTATTCCTGGCTGTACCCGATGTGCATGTCCCTGTAGGGCACATGGACATCTAAAAAATGACCCTAACACATGGATAGCAGGGGAACACTACTAATCCAATTCTCCAACCGCTCCCATCCCTGTAACAATAAACAAAGCAGTTTGGGACTTTAAATGAGGCACGGGTTAGCACCTCCATCCCGGTATTTAGCACAATAGAAAGGAAATTGGGACTTTAAAATGAAGCGGCTGAAGTGTGGAGGTCAAGAAAAAGGTAATTTAATTGAATTCATAATAATATATGACACAGAGTAAGTTCATATATATACATACATACATGTACCATTATTGGGCACAAATTATGTTATATGAAGACATAAAGGTGTATGTAAAGACACATCAAGTCAAAAAACATATGTAAACGATAAATAGTATATGGAGCAACAGCATAGCCTAAAAGTGCCTCAGGGCGACATATCCGGTACCTATATTTATAATCGCATAGTGTAAACATAAATGTACTGAATTAATATTAATAACAACGTCGGGACGTAGTAGATATCACTGTAGCATCAAATGTAGCTCTACGCGTTTCGTGGATGTATTCACCACTCATCAGGAGCAGATGCGACAGATACCTGTAAAATGTATAGATTTAATAAACCACACTCTGTATAGAGGGGAATAGATATAGTACATAGAGTGCTTTCAAAAGAGATTAAGCATATCTACCATCCCCGGCAGCAAACACAGCAAACAGCAACTGGCCCATGGTGAGTCGGAGGCGCAGATCGCCCCCCCCCCCCCGGGAGCTGAGGCGGCATATTTGGGCAACGGATGTAGTGAACAGGTGCCTGGGTGTGAAGATGAGTTCCATGTACTAACAGTGCTGGTATATAGATCATCAAATAGACGTATCTAAAACAGAATATGTAAACGAGCGTTGAGTGAAATATAAGGGAAAGGTAAATAAACTAAAAGTGGTTGGAAAATGTGTTGGGTGAATAAAATAAATATACAAAAATTGCATGATAATGAGAAATAGTGTATGGGAATAAAAGTGTCTGGGAATGAGAAGTGGGAAGGGTGTTGGAACAATGCAATTGAGGACTGGAGGATGATGTGTAGACATATATGTTGGTTGTGATGTGCCTACAAGGGTATGGAGAAGATAATCAGTGTGGTAAGAGTGTGGGGTGTGAAATAAAGTGAACCTAAGCGGAAGGAGTGCTAAGTAATGTAGTAAGAGGGTAAAAAAGTGAGACAAAGTGAGTGTATGGGGTGATAAAAATAAATATAAAAATAAAATAAAATATAAGTGATAAGGAAATGGTGGGCAAACAGCAACATAAAAATAACAACCAAAGTGAACCCAGGACCAAATTGTTTAGGCTTTACAACCACTTGAATTGTCTGGTGATCAAATTCACACTTTTCCACCTTAGTGTATAGTTCATGTTGTCTGAGTCTATAGAGATCCTGCTTCATATTGATGTGGTGCAGTTGCAAGGAAACTAAGAATATGAAAATGTCATCCAGGTAGACAATCATGAATAGGACTTTTTTCACTTGTCACTGAAGGCAACAATCTGCTGGCACAGCGGCTCTATGGGCAAGGCCCCTCTTTTGGGGCCCCATATGGCTGGGTTGTACTGTCACATACTTGACTTTGGAGACCGAGATGATGAGGATCAACTCATGCGCTGGTAGTGGAGACAGAGACTGCTAGGGTAGTGGGAGGGCACAAGTTCTGGGAAACTGGAGCAGTGAACTTGAACTTGCAAACATGGGAGTCCTTTCAGTGGCAGTATGGAGTAAGGTCACAAGCTATGTTCAGCAGCAGCCAGACAAACATGCAGAATCAGGATCAAGTTCCAGGCAGGAGTCGGCAAAGTGCTGGTGGCAAGGTACCAAGAGGCAGAATAATAGTCATAAGTCCAAGCCATGGTTGATAACACTGTTGAGCAGCAGACATAACTGGCAGGGGTGATCCAAGAGAAGTAGAAGGGCATTATTTTCCAGCACTGCCTTAACCCCAGTGTCTGAAGGGAGGGGATCATGCTTTGCTTCAATAAGTCACAGTACATGTTGGCATTCATGGTTCCCTCAATGAACTGTAGCTCCCCAGTGCTGGCAGCACTCATGCAGCCCCAGAGCATTACAATTCCACTACCATGCTTGACTGTAGACAAGACACACTTGTCTTTGTATTCCTCACCTGGTTGCTGCCACATATGCTTGACACCATCTGAACCAAATAAGTTTATCTTGGTCTCATCAGACCACAGGACATGGTTCCAGTAATCCATGTCCTTAGTCTGCTTTTCTTCAGCAAACTGTTTGTGGGCTTTCTTGTGCATCATCTTTAGAAGAGGCTTCCTTCTGGGACGACAGCCATGCAGACCAATTTCATGCACTGTGAGTCTTATGGTCTGAGCACTGGCATGCTGACCCCCCCCCCCCCCACCCCTTCAACCTCTGCAGCAATGCTGTCAGTACTCATAAGTCTGTTTCCCAAAGACAACCTCTGGATATGACGCTGAATACATGCACTCAACTTCTTTGGTCAACCATGTCGAGCCTGTTCTGAGTAGAATCTTTCCTGTTAAACCGCTGTATGGTCTTTTCCACCATGCTGCAGCTCAGTTTCAGGGTCCTGGTAATTTTCTTATTGCCTAGGTAATTTTTAGAGCAACAATTCTTTTTTTCAGATCCTCAGTGAGTTCTTTGTCATGAGGTGCCATCTTGAACTTCCAGTGACCAGTGTGAGAGAGTGAGAGCGATAATACCAAATTTAACACACCTGCTCCCCATTCACACCATAGACCTTGTAACACTAACGAGTCACATGACACCGGGGAGGCAAAATGGGTAATTGGGCCCAATTTGGACATTTTCATTAGGGGTGTACTCAGTTTTGTTGCCAGCAGTTTAGACATTAATGGCTGTGTGTTGAGTTAATTTGAGGGGACAGCAAATTTACACTGTTATACAAGCTGTAAACTCACTACATTACATTGCAGCAAAGTGTAATGCCCTTGTACACACAGTCGGACATTCCGACGGAAAATGTCAGATCGGACAGTGTTGTCGGATAATCTGATGTGTGTGGGCTCCATCGGACTTTTTCCATCGGAATGTCCGACCAACAAAGTTTGAGAGCTGGATATAACATTTTCCGACAACATTATCCGATCAGACTTTGTCTGATCGTTTGTAGAAAATTCCGATCGTACAAAGTGCCACACATGCTCAGATCAAATTCCTAGACCAAAGCTATTGGCTACTAGCCTGAACGTAGTCCCGTCGTAACTAAATAAAGTAATCACGTTACGAACGGTCGGATTTTCCGACAACTTTGCCCGACCGTGTGTATGCAACACCAGTTTCGGACAAAATCCATCTTAAATAATCCGACGGATTTTGTTGTCGGAATGTCCAACCATGTGTAAAAGGGCTAATTTCTTCAGTGTTGCCACATGAAAAGATATAAGAAAATATAAAAAGAAATTTGAGGGGTGTATTCTCTTTTGTGAGATACTGTATGTACCAAGGCTAGTGCATGCTCATGCACATGGGAATGTAGGCTGCACCTCCCCCCCCCCCCCCCCAAATACCTCAAAAAGAAAATTTAATTAAAGACACTCATAACTTTGGCATATAATTGGCCGCTGCAAGTTTATTGATGTAATAATAAGTAAATTAACATAATTTAGTTCATTTTTATTAATTCATAAAAAACGCTCAACATGAAAATAATAAATACAAAAACAGCTCAGTCATAAAGGACTCGAGCAATACAGAATATCTTATAAACACACGTCCCCCCTTTAACCATAAAGGGTGATGAACCACATATACGTGCTCACAACAAGGATGGGGGGGTGGGAGCTTATTGCCAACCTAGACCAACTGGTGATGAAATTCCGGGGACAGGTGTTGTGACCTTCCAGCACATTCCCAGAGGTCATGTGACGTTCCCGAAAGTTCTGCAGCGTCACATGACCCCGTTTTTCATATTTTTTTGTATACTTAAACGTTACTTAATCTTAAAGGGACCCTGCCTCTTTTTATATATACTACACATGTGGGAAGGGGAGCGACCACATGTCCATGCTCAAATCGTTAAGCCGTTTCAGTCCATTCTTGTACTGCATGCAGGCTTCTGTGCTCATGACCCTGCATGGGAATTTGCACATGCACACAACAATTCTCGCTTGGTGCACAAGATCTCTGACAGCAGGTGGATGACTTTTACTTTCCAGTTGGCCAGCTGGGGAAGGTAGGGGATATTATTGTATTCCTTCTACAGTCTGTACCAGAGAGGGGTGTAATCTTCCAGACTGCAGTGTGGTAGAATGGTTGAACAGAAACACAGATCCTTTAGCAGCTCCTTTATATGTATTTCCTCTTTATTTTATGCTTTTTGACAGACATTCAGTTGTCATATTACCCTTACCTCCATTGTAATAGTGATGAAGGGTAAAATTAGGTGTCTATATGAAAACTGAAGCAAAGCAAAATAGTGCAGTGTAAAGGCCCTTGCTTTTTCCTCATTTTATAAATCAACTGCATTGTACTTATAGTGTTATCTGCTGCTTGTGTGTGTAGTGTGTGTAGGATTGGCACATTTCTGCACTTATTCTGAGCTAATGTAAGCACAATAATTGAACTTCTCTATTTAGCTTACAGATCTTTGACCACATACACAAATTTGGCTGGCGTTAATGTGCCGCTACATCTTTGTATTCGTCACCAAATATGGCAACTAGTCCACTCCCATTATACAGTGCTGTGTGATTTCTCATATGACCCTTTATCTATATTTAGTTTGCCTCACACTTTGATTAAATCAAAACGTCAGTAAAAAGGTGACAAGCGCAAACTGTCTGATAGGTCTATGAACACCAACCACAATCATGTACTATGAAAAAATCACTTGAGTGTCCTACTTGAGGTCGCTACAAAATGTCACCCACAAAAATGTAACACTTCATAGCTTGCAGGTGGCACCTTGTATTTGTTATATATGTAATACAGCATTCTTAACTTCTGCACTACCATGCTGGAGTTCAAAATATACTAAATGTGCTATTTACATTGTATAGTATTTTTACGCTTAGATTATTCCCTTGTATATAATTCTGATTATTTGATTTTGCTTTAATTAATAGAGATCATAGCCAAAAATGATAGGTGAATCTGCCCGAGTTCAATTCACCAAGAGTTTGCCGAATCTGGTTCGAAATTTTCCAAACTTGAATTTTTTTGTGAATCCTATTAAAGGCTATGGTGGAAGTCTTGCAGTTAAATTCTGACCATTCTGTAAGCTTATAGGCAAACTATTGTCAAATAAGGGCACAGTGAGCTGGACTCTGCCACGGGGGAAAATATATACTTGAAATATCATACATAACAGGAAGAGGGTCACATGCTTGTAAAAAAATTACGACCCTAATAGAAACCCATTAGTCCGGTGCCCTGCGCTGCACACACATAGAGCAATTGATTTAAAAAAAAATGATAATATGACTAACAATTTTTCAACTTCAAGATGTTAAAGAATGTTAGTCATATTTTCAGTTATTTAAAAATATATCTTTCTATGATTAGCTTTCTTAAATGCAAATTAACTTTGGGAAATTTGGGGGGGGGTGCCCCTGCGCCCCTATAGACTGGCCGCCACTGGTCCTTACAATGCAGCTTCAAGGGTGACATGGTAAAAACAATGATTCTTTAAATTACTTGCTTGAGAGATGCCTTTAAGCTGCATGTGATGCCACAGTTGTGAAAGACAGTGTCACCGACACTGTATCCTGCCATCACATATTTTGGATTTGTAATTGAATTTTTTACTTTTACAATTAGTCTGGCTTACTACATTCTATGAATTATAGTAAAAAAACGTCTACATGCAGCTCCCCCCGCAGCTACCCCTAAATATATGCCTGAGCCCCATCTCAATCCAGTGATCTGCACCAGAGTCAGGGCTCTCTCGGCTCTCTTGGCTCTCTCGCTCCTCATCCAGCAGCAGCAGGAGCCATTGGCTATCACTGCTGTCAATCAGAGCCAGTGACGATGAAGCAGGGGCCAGGGCTGAGTCAGCTCTGTGTGTCTTGCACACGGAGCAGGGCTCAAGAGCGAGCACACATGAGTGTGCTTTTAACATGCTTGTTAACATGCTTGTTATTTTAATAAAATTAAAACCAAAGCTTTACAATCACTTTAAATGCAGAAGCACCATAATCTGACTCATTTCAACATGAAAAAAATGGTTTTATTGGGTAGTTTTGTCTTGGACACCTGATTTTTTTATGATAATAGGCCTGAATTGAACAGTGGAAGTAGCAACCACAACAGATCTATAATCTATAGCTAAGACCCCAAAATTCATACAAATTTACCAGCAGCACTAACAGTTTGATAGTATGTGTGGTGAATCTTGGCACCCCAGATGTTTTGGAACTACATTTCTCATGGTGCTCATCTAAACTCTAGAGTGCATAAGCATCATTGGAAATGTAGTGCCAAAACATCTGGGGTGCGAAACTTTGCCATCACTGGTATAGGTGGTCAAATTTTTTTTTTTTTTTTTTTTTTTTTACAATGTTTTAAAAGTTTTAAAAATGTGAAAACTGGGAACACAAAAACACTTCAGAACCACAACCCCACATTCCTCAGACATCCTCAATTCCCCAAATCGCTAATTATAACCATAAATATTGTACAGTAGCTACACAGTTTGTAAGCAGTTTGATTTGACCACAATATAAGTATGAGCGACAATTGTACTCTTAAACAGGAAATTAGAGTGTATTATCTGAGAGACAATAGCCACATATATTGTACAATGAGTGGATGGTATATAATTAGCTTTGTTAGGTCGCAATATTAGCAAGTGTGAACAGGCAGATTTTAGCTTAAAATAAACATTAGAGTATAATATCTGAGAGATAACAGCTGCAAATATTGTACAATGGATGGCCAGTATGTAACCAGCTTGGTTAGGCCTTACTTTAAGAGGCAGAGTTTTTAGAGTGTAGGGCTCTTTAGGGATGGTCCTGTCTCAGTTGTCTCTATGGAAGTGTCTTTGTCATGCAGCATATATAAAGGGCATATATAAGGTGGGGGTGGGAGGAGCCTGTGGTCAGTTGCGCAACGGAGGATCATGATAAGAAGGTACTATTCTTGTAAAAAGATGAACCACCTTTGAATTGTGAGTTCTTAGGGACTTGGGATCCTCTAGCAGAGGAACAGGCATACTGTACCCCTAACTGGGGTTTCTATCTAGTAAGGGTCACATTAATACAGTATGTAAGCAGCTTAGTTAGACTGCAATATAAGAGAGATAGAGAGAGAGAGAGAGAGAGAGAGAGAGAGAGAGAGAGAGAAGAGGCAGGTTTGAACTTGAAATAGAAAATAGAGTGTAGTATCTGAGAGTGAAACAATGGCCACAAACATTTTTGAGTGATGGGGCACCAAACTAGGCTGCAAACATGTCTGGAGGTGCTCCCAGTCCACCCTTTTCTTATCCACAGTTGCTGAAAAAGCTTTTAAAAGGGTAGACTGGGAATACCCTAACTAGTTGCTGACCGCCGACCGTCAAATGACGGCCAGGCGGCGCACCTATTGTGGCGGGAGGCCGTCATATGACGGCCTCCCGTTTAAACAGGGAATGCGCGCGATCGTGCGCGCGCATCCCTGTTTCTTCGGTGGCGGCGTGTCACGGAGACACCGCTCGCCACCGAAGGGGGTGAACAGCCATTCGTTATGGCTGTTTACCACGTGATCTGCCGTGATGAAGTCACGGCCGATCACAGATGGTAACACCCCGAACGTGCACGGCACATGCGCGCGATCGCGCTGCACGTGCACGTCGGTGGCGCCGTGTTCCCCAGGAACACTGCTCGTCACCGACGCTGGTAAACAGCCATTGGCCGGCTGTTTACCCCCGTGATCGGCTGTGATCCTTTCACAGCCGATCACTCAAATGTAAACAAACCGCGGTAACGGGATGTTACCGGGTTCTCCTCCTCACACACCGATCGTGTGTGAGGAGGAGATTGCGGTAACATCTCGTTACCGCATACAGTGTACACCAAACATACTGATTGCCCCCCCCAATAAAGAGGACCTGTCACCACCCCTCATAGTACCTGTCAATCACAGTCCATCAGAGTACCTGTCACAGCCCATCAGAGTATTTGAGTACCTGTCACAGCCCATCAGAGTACCCGAGTACCTGTCCCGGCCCATCAGAGTACCCGAGTACCTGTCCCGGCCCATCAGAGTACCCGAGTACCTGTCACGGCCCATCAGAGTACCCGAGTACCTGTCACGGCCCATCAGAGTACCCGAGTACCTGTCACGGCCCATCAGAGTACCCGAGTACCTGTCCCGGCCCATCAGAGTACCTGAGTACCTGTCACGGCACATCAGGGTACCCGAGTACCTGTCACGGCACATCAGGGTACCCGAGTACCTGTCACGGCACATCAGGGTACCCGAGTACCTGTCACGGCACATCAGGGTACCCGAGTACCTGTCACGGCACATCAGAGTACCCGAGTACCTGTCACTGCACATCAGGGTACCCGAGTACCTGTCACGGCACATCAGGGTACCCGAGTACCTGTCACGGCACATCAGGGTACCCGAGTACCTGTCACGGCACATCAGGGTACCCGAGTACCTGTCCCGGCTCATCAGAGTACCGGAGTACCTGTCCCGGCCCATCAGAGTACCGGAGTACCTGTCCCGGCCCATCAGAGTACCCGAGTACCTGTCCCGGCCCATCTGAGTACCCGAGTACCTGTCCCGGCCCATCAGAGTACCCGAGTACCTGTCACAGTTCATCTGAGTACCCGAGTACCTGTCACAGTTTATCTGAGTACCCGAGTACCTGTCAAAGCCCATATGAGTACCTGTCACCGCCCTTCAGAGTACCCAAATACCAGTCACCAAACCATCAGAGTACTTGTCACCAGGCCATCAGAGTACCTGAGTACTTGTCACCAGGCCATCAGAGTACCTGAGTACTTGTCACCAGGCCATCAGAGTACCTGAGTACTTGTCACCAGGCCATCAGAGTACCCGAGTACTTGTCACCAGGCCATCAGAGTACCCGAGTACTTGTCATCAGGCCATCAGAGTACCCGAGTACCTGTCACCAGGCCATCAGAGTACCTGAGTACCTATCACCAGGCCATCAGAGTACCCGAGTACCTGTCACCAGACCATCAGAGTACTCAAGTACCTGTCACCAGGCCATCAGAGTACCCGAGTACCTGTCACCAGGCCATCGGAGTATGCGAGTACCTGTCACCAGGCCATCGGAGTACCCGAGTACCTGTCACCAGGCCATCAGAGTACCCGAGTACCTGTCACCAGGCCATCAGAGTACCCGAGTACCTGTCACCAGGCCATCAGAGTACCTGAGTACTTGTCACCAGGCCATCAAAGTACCCGAGTACCTGTCACCAGGCCATCAGAGTACCTGAGTACCTATCACCAGGCCATCAGAGTACCCGAGTACCTGTCACCAGGCCATCAGAGTACCCAAGTACCTGTCACCAGGCCATCAGAGTACACGAGTACCTGTCACCAGGCCATCAGAGTACCCGAGTACCTATCTCCAGCCCATCAGAGTACCCGAGTACCTGTCACTGCACATCAGGGTACCCGAGTACCTGTCACGGCACATCAGGGTACCCGAGTACCTGTCACGGCACATCAGGGTACCCGAGTACCTGTCACGGCACATCAGGGTACTCAAGTACCTGTCCCGGCTCATCAGAGTACCGGAGTACCTGTCCCGGCCCATCAGAGTACCGGAGTACCTGTCCCGGCCCATCAGAGTACCCGAGTACCTGTCCCGGCCCATCTGAGTACCCGAGTACCTGTTCCGGCCCATCAGAGTACCCGAGTACCTGTCACAGTTCATCTGAGTACCCGAGTACCTGTCACAGTTCATCTGAGTACCCGAGTACCTGTCACAGCCCATATGAGTACCTGTCACCGCCCTTCAGAGTACCCAAATACCAGTCACCAAACCATCGGAGTACTTGTCACCAGGCCATCAGAGTACCTGAGTACTTGTCACCAGGCCATCAGAGTACCTGAGTACTTGTCACCAGGCCATCAGAGTACCTGAGTACTTGTCACCAGGCCATCAGAGTACCTGAGTACTTGTCGCCAGACCATCAGAGTACTCAAGTACCTGTCACCAGGCCATCAGAGTACTCGAGTACCTGTCACCAGGCCATCAGAGTACGCGAGTACCTGTCACCAGGCCATCAGAGTACCCGAGTACCTGTCGCCAGACCATCAGAGTACTCAAGTACCTGTCACCAGGCCATCAGAGTACTCGAGTACCTGTCACCAGGCCATCAGAGTACGCGAGTACCTGTCACCAGGCCATCGGAGTACCCGAGTACCTGTCACCAGGCCATCAGAGTACCCGAGTACCTGTCACCAGGCCATCAGAGTACCCGAGTACCTGTCACCAGGCCATCAGAGTACCTGAGTACTTGTCACCAGGCCATCAAAGTACCCGAGTACCTGTCACCAGGCCATCAGAGTACCTGAGTACCTGTCACCAGGCCATCAGAGTACCCGAGTACCTGTCACCAGGCCATCAGAGTACCCGAGTACCTGTCACCAGGCCATCAGAGTACCCGAGTACCTGTCACCAGGCCATCAGAGTACCCGAGTACCTATCTCCAGCCCATCAGAGTACCCGAGTACCTATTTGCAGCCCATGTCTCATAGAATATACGTTGGGGTGTTTGCTTTTCAAAATGGGGTCATTTTGTGGGTAATTGCACTGTCCTGGTGGTCCAGGACCTTCAAAAGTGTGATGGGTAGGAATGAAATAAGATGTTTCATTTATGCTCCTAGAACGCCTGAACGTACTACTTCAATGTTCGGCCTCTCTATGTGGCCAGGCTGTGTAAAAGTCACACACATGTGGTATTGCCATACTCGGGATGAGTAGCAGAATGTATTTTGGGGTGTATTTTTTGCTATATACATGCTATGTGTTAGAAATATCTTATAAATTGACAATTTTGTGTAAAAAAAAATGCGTTTTAATTTTTTTCCACATATTCCAAAAACTTCTGGAAAATAAATAACCATTCAAAAGACTCATTATGCCTCACAGATTATACGTTGGGGTGTTTTCTTTCCAAAATGGGGTCATTTTATGGGAAATTCCATTGTCCTGGTACTCCAGGGCCTTCAAAAGTGTAATAGGTGGTTGAGAAACGAGATGCGTAATTTTTGCTCGTAGAACGTCTGAAGGTACTACATCAATGTTAGTGCTCTGTATGTGGCCAGGCTGTGTGAAAAGTCTCACACATGTGGTATTGCTGTACTCGGGAAGAGTAGCAGAATGTATTTTGGTATGTAATTTTTGCTATATACATGCTATGTGTTAGAAATATCTTATAAATTGACAATTTTGTGTAAAAAAAAAATGCATTTTAATTTTTTTCCACATATTCCAAAAACTTCTGGAAAAAAATGAACCATTCAAAAGACTCATTATGCCTCACAGATTATACGTTGGGGTGTTTGCTTTCCAAAATGGGGTCATTTTATGGGAAATTCCATTGTCCTGGTATTCCAGGGACTTCAAAAGTGTAATAGGTGGTTGAGAAATGAGATGCGTCATTTTTGCTCATAGAACGTCTGAAGGTACTACATCAATGTTAGTGCTCTGTATGTGGCCAGGCTGTGTAAAAGTCTCACACATGTGGTATCGCCGTACTCGGGAAGAGTAGCAAAATGTATTTTGGGATGTAATTTTTGCTATATACATGCTATGTGTTAGAAATATCTTATAAATTGACAATTTTGTGTAAAAAAAAATGCGTTTTAATTTTTTTCCACATATTCCAAAAACTTCTGGAAAAAAATTAACCATTCAAAAGACTCATTATGCCTCACAGATTATACGTTGGGGTGTTTGCTTTCCAAAATGGGGTCATTTTATGGGAAATTCCATTGTCCTGGTACTCCAGGGACTTCAAAATTGTAATAGGTGGTTGAGAAATGAGATGCGTCATTTTTGCTCGTAGAAAGTCTGAAGGTACTACATCAATGTTGGGCCTCTGTATGTGGCCAGGCTGTGTAAAAGTCTCACACATGTGGTATCGCCGTACTCGGGAAGAGTAGCGGAATGTATTTTGGCGTGTAATTTGTTGTATGCATATGCTGTGTGTAAGAAATAACCTGATAATATGACAATTTAGTAAAAATAAATAAAAAAAAATAAAAAATCTTCATTTTGCAAAGAATTGTGGGAAAAAATGACAACTTAAAAAAACTCACCATGCTACTTACTTAATACCTTGGGATGTCTACTTTGTAAAAAGGGGTCATTTGGGGGGTATTTGTACTTTCCTGACTTGTTAGTGTCTCAAGAAATGAGATACACCTGATGTACTGAAGGCCTGATCAGAAGTGATCAATTTTCAGTGATTGGCACCATAGTTTGTAGACTCTATAACTTTCACAAAGACCAAATAATATATACTAATGTGGGTTATTTTTACCAAAGATATGTAGCAGTATAAATTTTGGCCAAAATTTATGAAGAAAAATTACTAATTAGCAATAATTTATGACAGAAACTAAGAAAAAGGCATTTTTTTCACAAAATTTACGTTTTATTTTATTTATAGCACAAAAAATAAAAAAACCCACTAGTGATTAAATACCACTAAAAGAAAGCTCTATTTGTGTGGAAAAAAGGACGCAAGTTTCATATGGATACAGTGTTGGATGACTGAGTAATTGTCATTCAAACTGACTCTCAAATACTTTGGTCTAGGCCCCAAAATGTTTTACCGCATTTCCCCCCTGTATTCTTTCCCAAGGGCCCAAATCAGAATTACTTTAAGCGACCCTCTGACACTACATAACGGAACTAGACAAGGATGTCACCTATCTCCCCTGTTGTTCGCTATCTCCCTTGAACCTTTTTTACGCAGCATATGCAGACGACATCCTGTTCTTTATCCAACAACTGCAAATCTCCCTACCAAACCTCATGTCAGCTTTTCAAATTTAACAAACATTGTCTAATTTCAAAATAAATGTATCCAAATCGGAAATACTAAATATTAACATACCCAATTCAGCCATTGAAAGATTAAAACCTCAATTTCCCTTTCAATGGAAAACAGACATGTTAAAATACATAGGTATTCATCTTACCCCTCATCTCCACTCCCTCTTCAGGTACAACTATATTCCCTTGCTCAACAGTATTAAATCAGACTTGAGACAATGGTCCTCTCTCCTACACTCCTGGTTAGGTAAAATAAACCTTATTAAAATGAACATATTACCTTGAGTTCTCTACTTATTTCAAATGGTGCCTCTGGGTATGCCTGTAGGGTTCTTCTCAATATTGCAGACCATGATATCCCACTTTGTTTGGAAGGGCAGACATCCTAGAATATCCAGAGAGACCCCTTTCCACTCTAAAAATACAGGGGGTCTGGCTCTCCCAAACTTTAAAACATATTATCAGACCATTGCATTATCCAGGACCTCTGACTGGAAATATGCTATTGATACAAAATTGTGGGTACAACTGGAACATAAGCTTAGTGGACCAGATCTGTCTACCATGCCATGGATCCCCCACTCTTCAAGAACATTCTTGCCTAACACGTCACATTTAACTACCTCCTCACTTGTTATATGGGACTCTTTGCACAAAAACAATTCTCTCCCATAATGCCATTACTGGTAATATGGACACTGGCTTTAATTCATGGGCGCCTGAAGGCCCTCTCCTACTTCATCATCTCACTCAATCGGGTAGCCTCAGACCCCTAGCGGATATCCTTGACTCCAAGCAGATCACCTTCATGGACAGATGGAGATACAAACAAATACAGCAATTTGTCTGCTCTCTACCACGTCCAAATACGGAATACACAAGAGTTAACACCGATTGAATACATGTTCTTTCATAAAGATCCTCCACTCCGTTGTATTTTGCAGTTCTATAAAGCTATCGTCCAGCTTCATAACCCTTCATACCCGTATTTCCTTGCCAAATGGGAGTCCGATTTGAACTCCCACCTTTCAGACGAACAGAGATAAGATATTACAGCTTGCTCATGTTTCTTCTATTTCCTCCAAGACAGCCGAAATGAATTACAAGCTGTTGAAAAGATGGCACTATACCCCAGCTAAGCTGCACAGCATGTTCCCCTCCAGTTCCCCACTGTGCTGGAGGAATTGCGGGAACACAGCTTCCCACGCACACATCTGGTGGTCGTGCCCCATAATTCAACCCTTCTGTACAAATATCAATTTCAAATATTCTGTACTGAATCAAATAATGAGCTCTCTTTTACCCATGGACCCGTGGGCTATACTCATGCATAATATGGTGTAAACTGTTGGTTCTTACAAGCGTTCGCTTACTCCACACCTGTTGACCGCCATCAAGGCCCTCATCCCTGCCATTTGGAGTCAAACCTCCCCCCCTACACTGAGAAATTGGATACAGGCAGTAGAAAATATCTACCTTATGGAAGAACTTAAGCCGCGTACACACGGGCGGACTGTATGGCCAACTTAGTCCGTCGAAACACATTTCAGTGGACAGTCCGCTCGTGTGTGGGCTTCAGCGGACTTTTTCAGCGTGCAGTCTGGCGTACTAAGTATTTCGGAATTTCCGTAATACTGTCCGTCATACTTTGGTTTCAGCGGACAATCCGCTCGTGAGTAGGCTAGTTCGACGGACTAAGAATGGCGCATGCTCAGAAAGGATTTACACGGCGGAAGGTTGCATTGCTGTGTATTCGACGTCCTATTTCTAGTCCCGTCGTACGTGATGTACACGTCATCGCGCAAGCTTTCGACGGACTGTTTGTGCATCCGTGTGTGGTCAAGTCCGTTCATTCGAAAGTATGACGGACTGTCCGTCGGATTGTATGACGGACTAAGTAGGCCATACAATCCGCCCGTGTGTACGCGGCTTTACTCTTACAGCCAGAGACAACTTGATGCGCCACACCGCAACATGGACCCTGTGGAACAAATTTAAAAGTTCCACTGGGTGCAAGGATATTATGTATGTGCCCCCTTAAAGCTCCTAACCAACTCCTTTTGCATACCCACTCAGTCTTGAGATGTGTAAACTTAGCCTATTGACATGCAACTCTGCTTGAATTGTGATACATGTATAGTCCATCGACTACCAGCCTCCTATCTTCCTATTTTCCTATTTCTTTTCTTTCTGATCTCACCCCTATTTCCTCCATCTCCTCCTCCCTAATTCCTCTTATATCTCCTCTTCTTATATCTCTCTCCCTATTCCCCCAAAATCTTCAACTGTTCACTTCATTTATCATGTGAAATTGCACTTACCTCCCTCACAACCTTCTAGACCCAGGTCAATAGTCAAAGTTATATGTTCTTTAACCACCTCGCGCCCGCCCTATAGCCGAATGACGGCCGTAGAGCAGGCGCTTTCATCCGGGTGGCCGTCCCTGGACGTCCTGTTGTTTACTTCCACAATGCCGCGGGCGCACATCGCGGAAGTTCTGTGTTCGCCGTGTCCCCCGGGGACAGGCAAACACAGATCGCTGTAAACGGCCATTCACAGCGGCCGTTTACAGCGCGATCGGCGTGACCAATGGGAGATGATCTCATATGTAAACATATGAGATCATCTCTCAGCGCCGCTCTCCCTCCTCACACAGACAGCGTGTGAGAGGGGAGAGATGAACGGCTGCAGCAGCCGTCAGTGTGTAAAAAATAAATAAAATAAAAAAGTAAAAAAAAAAGAGTAAAAAAAGTGCCATCCTCCCCCAGTGCCATCCTCCCCCAGTGCAATCCTGCCCCAGTGCCATCCTGCCCCAGTGCCATCCACCCCAGTGCCATCTGCCCCAGTGCCATCCTGCCCCAGTGCCATCTGCCCCAGTGCCGTCCACCCCAGTGCTACCTGCCCCCAGTGCCACCTGCCCCAGTGCCACCTGTTGTCAGTGCCATTTGTCCCCAGTGCCATCTATCATCAGTGCCACGTATAAGTGCCACCTGTCATCAGTGCCACGTGTCATCAGTGCCACATAGTGCCATCTGTCATCAGTGCCACGTATTAGTGCCATCTGTCATCAGTGCCACGTATTAGTGCCATTTATCATCAGTGCCACCTGTCAGTGTCACGTGCCATCTGTTGTCAGTGTCACATGTCATCAATGCCACTTATCAGTGCCATCTGTCATCAGTGTCACGCGTCATCGGTGCCATGTATTAGTGCCATCTGTCATCAGTGGCATGTATTAGTGCCACGTATTAGTGCCATCTGTCATCAGTGCCATGTATTAGTGCCACGTGTCATCAGGGCCACGTATTAGTGCCACGTGTCATCAGTGCCACGTATTAGTGCCATGTGTCATCAGTGCCACATATGAGTGCCATCTGTCATCAGTGCCACATATTAGTGCCATCTGTCATCAGTGCCACGTGTCATCATTGCCACGTATCAGTGCCATCTGTCATCAGTATCACGTGTCATTGTCCTGGTGCTTCAAAAGTGTAATAAATAGTCAACAAGTTAGATGTGTAATTTATGTTCCTAGAACACATGATGGCGCTCCCTGCATGTTGGGCCTTTCTATGTGGCCAGGCTGTGAAAAAGTCCCACACATGTGGTATTGTAATACTCAGGAGGAGTAGCAGAATTTTTTGGGGGTGTCATTTGTGGTATACACATGCCCTGTGAGAAAAATAACCTATTACAATGACAATTTTGTGGAGAAAAATAAAAAAAATGAAAAATCTTAATTTTGCAAAGAATTGTGGGAAAAAATGACAACATCAAAAAGCTCACTATGCTTCTTACTAAATACCTTGGAATGTCTACTTTCCAAAAAGGGGTCATTTGGGGGGTATTTGTACTTTCCTGACTTGTTCGGGTCACAAGAAGCGAGATAGGCCACCAGTACATCAGATGTGATCAATTTTGTGCAATTCGCACCACAGCTTGTAGACTCTCTAACTTTCACAAAGACCAAATATTATCCACTAATTTGGGTTATTTTTACCAAAGATATGTAGCAGTATAAATTGTGGCCAAAATGTATGAAGAAAAATTTATAATTTGCATAATTTTGTCACAGAAACAAAGAAATATGCGTTTTTTTTCAAAATGTTCGGTCTTTTTTCATTTATAGCGCAAAAAAAAAAAAACCCCAGAGGTGATCAAATACCACCAAAAGAAAGCTCTATTTGTGGGAAAAATAAGGACAAAAAATTAATTTGAGTACAGTGCTGCATGACTGAGTAATTGTCATTCAAAATGTGAGAGCACCGAAAGCTGAACATTGGTCGGGCAGGAAGGGTGTTTAAGTGTCCAGTAAGCAAGTGGTTAAGATAGTTTTTTCGTTCCGTATGTTTTTTCACTTCGCAATGTCCATGTTGTACATGTTGTATGCCTTTTTCTATGCTCAATAAACAAATATTAAACCAAAAAAAAACTAGGCTGCAAACATTGAGGCTCAATGCAGGAATTGCGGTAAAGAGGTTCTTACACAGAACCTCTTCAAAGTTCCACATTTTGCTCTCTCAATGGCCTCTCAATGGGTATGATTAACAGAAATGCTAGCTGTAAGAGATGCCAGAAATGCTTGTTATTGAAATCTCTGTGCGTGCTAAAGGATTATTTTCATGTCGGTGGTACCTAACTCTTCTATTTCTATGCAGCAGTGCCACTGTCAAGTAAGAAACTGCAGGACACAATGCTTTAATGTTCCAGTGTCCAGTTTTATAAACAAATGAATTAAAGTTTTCCTACCTTTTTTCTTCTGCTCCAAATAGGATGGCGAGGTATGATTTTTGGAATACGTTAGTTTGTTTTCTGATGCCACATTTATTGCTGAGTGAAGACTCTGGGGAGAGGTTGGGAATGCAGACATAATTTGACCTCAGTCATTCATGTCTGTGACCTGGTCCCTAAACAGAAAAGATCGCCTGAGACCCATGAAAATAACAGTGATTAGATCTAACTCGATCACTATTCCACTATTTAGGTACCTAACAAATATTATATTGTTACACGTGGGCACCTTAGGTTTCCCAATGATTGATGCCAGTAGTTTGGAAATGCTGCTGTTTTAAAATAAATACATTCATTACTTTTTATATACCTTGAATTTGTTGACAAATTCTGCTAAGATGTTGATTATCAGCCTCGAGCTGAACAAATCTTATCGTAGTCTTTGAAGTTTGTCTAGCTTAAGTGGTGACATGAATCAAGTGCACATACTTCTTGTCTTGCTAATACCAACTACAGTAAATCTCAGCTGCTGACAACATGGTCATTTTAAAAAACTCCAGATATTGAACAAGTTTTACTATGAGATGGTATATAAAGATATTTGACCAACTTTTTTAAACAAAACTTTTTTTCAGATTAAAGTAATTTTAATTTACTTTTAAACATACTTCCTAAAATACAGTATGTGAAAAATAACAGTTCAGAAAATAAGCTTTGTTTGGAACACCATTGCTTTCATTGTTTTAGCAGCAACATTTTCATATGGTTTCTCTTTTTACGGATTTTCTCTCTAAACTCATGGCTTCTACTTTGTTCTGGTCTGGATTTTGCTTAGATGTTGAATGTTTGCTGCCTTCCATAGCATTTGTGACCTGACTACTGTCTATCACTGTTCTTCCTACAGCTAAAATCATAGCTTGAAAGGGTCTTTGGACTTAACGGTTGCCTATACCTGGTAAAACAAAAGTTACTTCAGGAGCAACATTTGGCACTGTCACATGGTATTGGGAGCAAAGGCTTGCGCTTAGCAATGTGGTGCACTTTGGGAAACAGAGGCTATCCAGAGCCAAATTTTGTTACGAGAACATAAATGCCAAACTAACCAAACCTTCATCAATTCTCTACCTGAATCAACTAATGGATAACAGTATGATACACACTATGTGAATTTAGGTAGGACACAGGATTCCCAAAGTTACAGTTTGAAAGGCTTCAGTGTGTTTATAGTAAGCAGAGAAAGTCCTGTACATTTTCTCAAGTTTCTTAAGTAAAAGCCTGGCCTTTGAAGGTGCCGAACTGCCTTGGGTAGGAAAAAACCTTCAATCCTGTGTCCAGCCTGAGTACACAGGGGTGCAGGGTCAATATAAGACTGTGCATAACTACTGCAATTGCAGTTGCTGCTGTTTGAAGACAGCCCTGTTAGGGGATCTGGTTGTTCCTATCAGATTGCACCTCTGAAAAAAGTCGGGACAGCTGTAGTGTGCCGGCCGGATAGATCAAGAAAGGATTCGGGAGTCTGAGACAGTTGAGGCAGTTCGTTGGTCCAGGGGCGCTGAAAGAAGTCTGGAAATTTATGAAAGAATGAGCAAGACCTAGGGGGGAAGATGGAGAACCTTATTTGGAGGCCAGGAGCGGTCCTGTACAGCGAGGTACTGCAACTGAGTCTGAAGTGTGCGTAAGAGCCAGATGGCTTTCTATTTTTGTTATTTGTGACTGCTGAAGAAGAACCCTTGCATGGGCAATCCATTTGTGTTGGAATTCTACTTTGCTTTTAAGTTAACAAAAGTGGACTGCTGAGCCATTAACTATAGTTTCTGTCTGACGTGAACTCACTTTCACTGAGGGATCACAGAGCGACCAGAGGTCAAGGGTGCATTGGCCCGTGTGAAGATTGGATGCTTCTAATCAACTGATTTTACAAGCAGCAGAAGGTGATGTTCTCATCACCTCCTTTTGCAGCTTGCTCGAGCTCTCCTGCCCCATCCGGAGAACAAAGCAACCAGACACCCGAACAAAGCCGGGATCGGCTTTGATTGGATCTTCATAGCTGTAACTTGGAAGTGATGAACTGACCACTTCAGATTTACCTAGATGACATTGTCTCCATTTTCAAAATAATAAAAACATTCAAAAAGAGCGAAGGAGGGATTTGGGGTGTTTTTGACCCCAGATCCCTCCATAAAGTGTACCTGTCATGTATCTATTGCTGTCACATGGGATATTTACATTCTTTGTGTAAGCAATAAAAGTGATTAAAAAAAATGAAAGCAACAGTTAAAAAAAAAAAGAAGAAGTAAAGTGCCCCTCACCCCCCTTGCTCGCGCGCAAAGGGGAACGCATGCATCGGGTCCCGCAGTGTACATACAGCGATCATCCCACATGTGCAGTATCAACGCAAATGTCAGATCATGGGCAGTAATTCTAGCACTAGACCACCTGTTTTTCGCCGTTGCACGAGTGTGCACAATTATTATATACTAGGCATAACATCATCTTTTAAATTTTGCAAAAAAAAATTGGGTTATGTATAGTGTTTTTTGCATCAAAGTAAAAAAAAAGTGTACTTTTTCCCAAGAAACTGCTGCCCAAATACCGTGTGACATAACAAAATTGTAAAAAATATAGAATGTTTGTCAATTCTAAGCCCTTGTACACATGGTCGGACATTCCGACAACCAAATCCATCGGATTTTGTCTGACGGATTTTGTCCGAAACTGTTGCATACACACAGTCGGACAAAGTTGTCAGAAAATCTGATCGTACTTAACGTGATGCCGTTATTTCGTTAGGACGGGACTACGTTCAGGCTAGTAGCCAGTAGCTTTGGTCTAGGAATTTGATCTGAGCATGCGTGGCACTTTGTCCGATCGGAATTCTCTACACATGATCGGACAAAGTCCGATTGGATCATGTTGGCGGAAAATTTTATAGCCCAGCTGGAAAACTTGGTCCGTCGGATACTCTGACGGAAACAGTCCGATGGAGCCCACACACTGTCAGATTATCCGACAACACGGTCCTATCGGACATTGTCCATAGGAATGTCCGACCGTGTGTACAAGGGCTAAGACATTTTCTATCAAGAAAATACTGACTGTTACATATTGGTAAAAAAAAGTGCCAGAAACGGCCTGGAGCTGAAGTGGTTAAGCAAGGGAAACCGGCTGTTAAGCCTCGTGTGAGCCACGCTGTGCATTGTAGATGACCCCACGGTCATCTGGGACCTGTGACATACCCAAAAGGCTGCAGGGGAGGGGGGGGGGTGAACTTCCCCTTGGATGGCAGTGGCAATCTGATTGGAAGTGGGTTTTGATAGGTACCCTCTCCCCCACTCACCAAAAAGTGACAATTAATAAAGAGGAGGAGGATGCAGACAAGTGGTAATGTTACTGGTGGCTGTGACATTGTAATGGGTAAACCAGTGTGAAGTTGAACTTTCACATTAAGTAATGGTTTGTGCTTTGATAAGTTTCAGTCGTTAGGACAGCTGCCCGTAGAGTGTTGGACAACAATGAGATAGAGCTTTGCAAAGGTCCCATGGGGGATAGCTGCTCACCTATGTGTGCCCCAACAAACACTGAGGAAGAAATAACTGACAGTATTGGTAATTGTGAAAAATATGATTGATTACTGAATGTTTCGGTGAATGGGGTTTTGGCTGCTGATGGTAACCACAAAAGGGTTGATAAACTCAAAAGAACACAGAGAATTGTGGAGGCTGATGCAAATGAGGGTGAAAGTGACTCTGTGGGTTCCCTACAACTTCAGGACAGGGTGTTGGGGAGAGGTGATAGGAAAGACAGAGTACCCTCAGAAAGTAAGAATAAGCCCAGGATCCCTGGGAGAAGAGGGAGAAGGCTGCAAATAGAGAAAAGTAGCACTCCATTGAGTTTCAAGCTTTGACAAACCTGGAAACATTCCTAGAAATAGGGTCCTATGTGGCTGACACAGAGGTGCCCCACTTATGAGTGGAGAAGTTTTCTCTGGGTTTTGTAATCCCAGATTGGGACCTGGAGTTTGAAGGTTCTGAAGTGCCTTGGATGGAAAGGAACCTTCAATTCTCAATTCTGTGTCTGGACTATGCTAGATGCCTACAACCTGGGTGAGTACACAGGGTCAATATAAGCCTGATCAGAGAAGCTGCAATTGCAGTTGCTGCCTATTAGACAGGTCCCTGTCGGGAGATCTAGTTTTTCCTATCAGAGACTGCATCCCTTGTGTGGGGAACTTCTAGCTCAAAGGACTGGGAAAATCGGGACAGGTGCAAGGCCTGGGAGATCAAGAGTAGGTTTGGGAGGACAAGACAGCTGAAGCAGCTAGTGGGTCTGGGGGGGGGGGTTGGAGGAAGTCTTAAAAGTTTCTGAAAGAGCAAGCAAAACCTGAGGGGGCTGGAGAACCTTATTTGGAGACCAGTGGTGTACTGCAACTGAGGCTGAAGTCAGCCAAAGAAGCAGGTGGCTTAGTATTTTCATTATTTATGTCTGCTGGAGAAAAACCCCTGCATTAGCAGTCCATTTGTGTTCGACTTCTACTTTGCTTTCATTGAAAAAAATTGGGCTGCTGAGCCCTTAACTATAGTTCCTGTCTGACATGACCTCACTTCACAAACACATCCCCCAGGAGAGCTAAACATCCCCCATATCGCAGCACCTTAAAGTGGAGTTCCACCAAAAAGTGGAACTTTTGCTCATTTGTCTCATCCAATCCTCTGTTGCCACATTTAGCACCTTTCGGGGGGGGGGGTTGCGGAAACCTGCTTTGACAGGTATCCTGTCCCCAATTCCGGATATGATGTTAAGCCATAATGATTCACTACCCTGTTCCCTTACTGGCAATGGCAGTGGCAGCACCCGACACCTGATGGAAACATCAGCTGCAGTGTCGACATAGCTGGACTCCAGGACAGGTAAGCGTCCTATTATTAAAAGTCAGTATGTGTAGCTGCTGGCTTTTAATTTTTGCAGGGATGGGCAGACCTCCACTTTAACATAAATGCACAGTTTGTATTACAGTACACAATTTTAAATTATTACATGAATTTATATTAATTTAGAAATGTCCTAAAACAGATATAAAAACATGCCCCTGTGAATAAGACTGAAGAAATAGGAGGAAGTGTGTCTTGTGGTAAGCAGGTACCCAGAGAAATCTGGGCTCAATTAAACAGGTGTAGCACCCTCTAGTGTGTGTTACTAGTATTAGTAGAGTAGTAGAGTAAAGTAATATATTCAGGCCAGGAATAACCTGAGTCACTAAATTGGGTCATGGATAATAGAGCCCAGGGCTGGATGACTCATCTTGGCAGTTCTCTGATACCTCTTTTTGATCTGGAAGGTTGGAGAACTTTCTAGAACTAGAGGGTGGGGGTTAGGAGGGGCTGCCATGAATATTTGTGGGGCCCCAGCCAATATAATCTCCGGAAATGGGCTGGCAGGAGGCTTGGACTACCCCATAAATAGACACAGGCCATGCCAGCAGGGCAGTCGGGTGGAAGATGGAGATACAGTGTTGAGGAAGCTGTCGGTGGCCCTGATGGGTACCCCCTAGTCTGGGGGGAGGGTGTCCTGCCTTGGGCCAGGGCTCGGGTGCTGGAAGAATCCTGCCAAAAACAAAAAGGAGGAAGCTTTTCTGGAGGCACAAGAGCAAGAGAGGACAGAGTGAGTAGTGCAACACTGGTGGGAACTAACAAAGGGGGGAGACTGCCATGTGTAGCCAGTCTCTCTTGAAGACAGCGGTGGGCTTAAGTCTTCTACCTTTTCCCTGAGAGATCTCCAGAGAGTGAGCTGGGTGGGCTGGTTAAGAGTCAGCTGGGTGGACTGGTGTAGAGAGACAGCTAGCAGGGCTGGTAAAAGAGGAAGCTGCGGCCAGGTGGTGCTGGGATCAGTGGCCACAAAGGAAGTGGAAGGAAGGGTTACATGCCGTTTCACTCCATATGTACTGCTTTCCGGGGACTGTGAGTTCCTGCCTGTAGTGAGCCACTACTGGACTGACAACGAGTCAGTCAGTTGCCTCAGGAGTGAACAAGCAGAAGCTGTGCAAAGTATAGCAAGTGTGTGCAGGAGGAAGAAGTTGCACATAGGAAGTCTGTCTAGGCACCTTTTCTTCAAGCCAAATCCAAACACTTTAGCGGCACAGGGTCAATTTATTTTTTCTTTACACTATAGGATTATATAGGACCTGGGACACCTTTGGGTGCTTCAAGAAGAGTAGTAACTATGCAGCGAACAGTGGGTGTGACCAAACTGCTCCTGCTGACGTCATCATCCTGCCCCCAGTGATGCTGAACCTGCCCCAACAACAAATTTGTGTGTGACTATATCGGTTATTTGGAGAGCCCCAACCCAGACTGAATAATGTGTCCGGGTTTCAGGCAGACTGAAACTCGGCCACATGATTGAAAAATCCAGACTGTCCGGGTGAATCCCAGACAGGTGGCAACCCTAAGTCTGTCCCTGAAGTTCTTGCTACAGTCAGATGGGCATCCCATAACCTATCCCCAAGTTGTTAACCCCTAATAAACAACAAAAACAAAGCTACAGACTATTTTGTGCATGCCTGTGCAGGAGTGGGGGATCCCTGTTCATCTGCAGCACCCATATGGGGTGTACACAAACAGAAAACAAAACACTTTCAATGGCATCTATTTTATAGTGCAAAAGTAAGCAAATAGGACATGGATGCTCAACCTCTGGCCCTCCAGCTGTTGCAGAACCATAAGTCCCATCATGCCTCGGCCTTTGGGAGTCATGCTTGTAACTGTCAGGGGCTTGCAATGCCCTATGGGACTTGTAGTTCTGCAACAGCTGGGAGGCCACAGGTTAAGCACCCATGATATAGGAGAAGTTAATTGTTAGGGATTTCACTTTATAAATCCTGACTCAAAGGCCCCAGCTCCAAGTATATTTATTAGTTGGCAAAACCTTGTGAACCACATGAGATGCTCTGCTTGCTTTCCCACAAAATAGGAGCAATGCTGACATCACTGTAAACCATCAAAATATAATAGACTATGGAAGTGCTTTACACAGTCATACTCATATATCTTGAGTAGACAACATGCCAATGAATGCTAAAAGGCTACAAGCAACAGTTTGCAGAGAATTCACTGTCTTAGAGAACTATTCTGTAAAATATAGCAAATAACTTCCATTATAAAGACTATTTTTAGAGTGGAGAGGAATCAAGTGCTCCAAAGACCTTGTCTCTGCCATTAATAAAAAATGTCCTATGGTATGAAAAGCTTAAAAGACTGAAAGAGGACTTAAGGCTGTGTCAGCAAGATTTTAAGCTTGGCTAAGGTACACATTCAGAAATAGAGTTTGATTTTTTCCTTAAAAATAACAGGAGTTCATAGTTCATAAAAGATTAATATTGTTGTGCGTGGTTACAGACAGAACAGAGAGAGAGAATGAGAGCAATAGATCGATCCTTTAAAAAGAGGTTAACAAACCTGTAAAAGATTCATAACTACTGTTCAACAGTTGCCTTAAAGTGATTGTAAACAATCACCTTGTAAAACAACCCATTCAGTTTAAAATAGAAATAAAAGGCGAACATTTGTGTATAGATATAAAAAAAATGATAAATATCTTTTATTCCCTTTTCTAAAGGTGATGAACACGTTCCCTCTGTTCCCTCTGCTCTCAGTTGCATATGAGCTGGGAGGAGGAGAAGCAACCGCACACTGATCTTCCCAATGAATGGCTGTGCAGAGGGGGGCGTGCCAGCACAAGTTTGATCATTGGAAGCGAGCAGGCTGAGTTCCCAGCACAGCTAGGGAACTGAAAACGCTATGCTTTCCTGCTTACGTTTTAGGTTTTTAGGTCAGCTTTTAACAGGAAAGCAGAGTGACTGGCATGAACACCAGGGATTTCACACAAAGAAAGCAATACAAAGAGAACAGGAGACTTTTTCATACCAGTACATGGTACAGCAGGCACATATCAGGAATTTGAAATGCTGGAGTAACAAACACTTTAATGCTCTAAGACCATCATAGCTAAACCCTGTTCTAGCACCCTGTAGCAGTCAACACTTGATTGTTAATTAGTGGGAAATACACTGAAGAGGCTGTCTTGGAAATTCCAACATTTAACTGGATTTTGAGCCCCTCTATTATCTTTTTTTTTTTTTTTTTACAAATAAAACAATCCCTGTTTTCTTTGATCTTGTGGTTTACATTAGAAACAGCACATTTACAGATGTAGACATTTTCAGGAAACAACCCAAAGATAAGCCATTATTCCAGTGCCGCCCTCACAGCCTGAGCACAGATCTGAGAGTAGCGGATGTAGCTGAGGCCAGTCTGTCTCCAGTACACCATCATGGTTACACTGAGTGGTCACCGTGTGCTGTGCTGACAGAAGATCCTTTTATTGTCTTTTATACCATCCAAGTCAGGCCAACGGGGGTTATTTACAAAAGGAAAATCCACTTTGCACTGCAAGTGCACTTGGAAGTTCAGTCGCTCTAAATCTAAGGGGTAGATCTGAAATGAGGGGAGGCTCTGCTGATTTTATCATCCAATCATGTGTAAGCTAAAATGCCATTTTTTTTTCCTTGCATGTCCCCCCTCGGATCTACAGTGACTTTACTTCCAAGTGCACTTTCAGTGCAAAGTCGATTTTCCTTTAGTAAATAACCCCCAAAGACTTTTAACCTGATTTCTGGAGCATGGTTTAATTAATGAAGCCACAAGTATCCAGGGGTTGTGATGGGTGCAATGCATACCTCTGGCTGGAAGAGCTGTCAAAAAAATGAAGACCACTTTTAAAGGTGATGCAATAAAAATATGTTGCCACGGCAAAAATAATAATCAAATCAATCCTTATGCATAATAATATAAATTCATCAGTGCTAATAACAAATCCACTATAAAGAGCTATTCATGCATGTGTGTATAGACATAAATCAATTTTCATATATGTTTAAATTATTATATAAATAAATAGAAAAAAAGTCCCATGTGCGTAATCAATCAAAAAACGTTAACAATAAAGTGCAAAATTAAATGATAAAAGAATGACAAAGGCAGTATCAGCAATCAATAAAGTGTATCCATGCCTTTCACGAGTTCAAGTTATGAATACCAGATGTGAAGTGAATCACCAAAGGTAGGTAATATGCTTCCCAGATCCCCACCCTCTTATAAAAGGGCTGTTCACATGAATGTGACTGATCTTAGAATGGATGGAACCAGTGGCATCAGGAGGGGTGGTGAGGGGGGCTGGAGCCCCAAGTGGGTCCCCAAAAAGCCCTGGGTCTCGGGTATTCGCAGTTCTATTTTTAGCCCTGAGTCTGAGCTGGGACGATCTGACCTGAGCGTGGCCGAGTGACATAGCAGGTCCCGCCTTCTGGGCCCTGCAGCACCTATGATGGACGTCCCATTGGTCCAATGCAGGGACCGCGGGATGTGTGACATCCATCATAGTCACTGCAGGCTCCAGAAGGTGGAATTTACAATGCGGTCGCTGCACCCCGCCACTGTGAGAAGATCCCCGCTCATCGTTCGGGCGGGCGGCTCTCCTCTCCTGTCATGGCTCTGGCTGCCTGGAGTGCCTGCTGCTGTCTATTCTACTGTGATGGGCGTGTCGAACACTATGGCTGAGCTGCAGGAGGAGGTCGCGTCACCTGAAGTCTGGTCAGTGTGTGACAGTGTGTGTCAGTATATGTCAGATAGGTGGGCCAGTGTGTGTCAGGTGGGTCAGTGTATGTCAGGTAGGTCAGCGTATGTCAGGTAGGTCAGTGCATGTCAGGTAGGTAACACCTAGCCCATGCTGCTGGACTCTGACTTAAGGCTGAAGCCCCTGGTCTTTTCGCCACCTAGCAACTCCCCTGCATGGAACCTCTCAACACTTCACTCCCTGTGTATCAGAGATCTGCCACTTCCTTGCTGCTCAACCACCGCTGTCCAGTTCAGATCCTGCTCCTCACAAGCAACTTGGTCATGAAGCATATAAAGGAAACAGGAGGTAGGCTCTCATAGTGCAATATATGTACCTTTATTTATCCAGTAGGGAGTAATCAAACCCAGAATATACACTGCAACATTAAAAGATAAGAAAATATAAGTCGCTGAGAGCACTTACAAAGCGACCGCTAAAAAACAGACAGTGACATGTAGCTTCAGTATGCTCAGTCTTCGTCCTACACATGTTTCATCCAATCAGACATCATCCTGGATTTATTATTAGCACTGATGAATTTATGTCATTATGTATATGGATTGATTTTATTATTATTTTTGGCTCTGCAACTTAATTGCATACTTACTGGATTGGCATATATTGATTCCTTTGTTAGCTGCCTTAACTCCTCTCCAAACATAGACTTTTTGGGGGAGATTTACTAAGACTAGAGCACTCAGAATCTGGTGTAGCTGTGCATGGTAGCCAATCAGATTTTAACTTCAACTTGTTCAATTAATCTATGACAATAAAACCTTGAAGGTGATTGATTTCTATGCAGAGCGGCACCAGATTTTGCACTCTCTGCACATTTTTTTTTTTTTAAATCTCTCCCACTATGTTTATTTGAGCCTTGCATAGTACTAGCAAAAGTGTGCTCAGTAAGGAATAGCCAAACAATGTTTGGGCATTTCTGTAGGTGCTATAGGCAGGGAGAAGTGAGTGGGGTATGAAAGAGGGCAGTGAGTACAGGAGAAAAGTGCAGTGTACAGAATATACAAGCATGGCTCTTAAAGTGGTTGTAAACCCTTACAAACCACTTTGACCTACAGGTAAGCCTAGATTAAGGCTTACCTGTAGGTCCAAGCAATATCTCCTAAACCTATATGGTAGACAGCGGCGCGCAGGCGCACTGAGCGCGGCATTTCCAAGAATGGAGCTGCCGCGCGTGTCGACTCCCGTGCGCATGCGCGGGAGTGACGTCATCGCGGCTTCGCCGAATGACAGCAGCGGAGCTGCGAGACGCCACCAGCAAGATGGATGCGGCGGACTACAGGGGACAGCGGCGACTTCGCTGGCTCCTGTGTCAGGTAAGTGACACATAATGGGCTACTATGTGATGCATAGTAGTCCATTATGCTTTGCCTTTGCAGGGAATGAAAGAGGAAGTAAACCCATCAGGGTTTACTTCCTCTTTAAGAAATGGGGAGAAAGTAGTAAAATGTTTTGGATGATGGATTAGGACAGCTTTCTCAACCTTTTTAATGTGGAGAAACCCTTGAAATAATTTTCCAGCCTCAGAGAACAACCCCCCGGTTAATACTTTACAGTATCTACAGCTTACTATACATTAGTTTGATGGTCACTGGAAAGATTGCCTGTTACATTTGTGGTCCTTGGGAAGAATCCCTATTACAGATAGCTAAAAAGATCATTGTTGTCCTTGCTTACTTACCTTAGAGGCAGGGGCGGATCCAGAGTCTAGTCTCGGGAGGGGCACTTCTATAAAATATGTTTTTTTGGGGGCAATTTATATGGGAAATGGCTGGTATTGGCACTTCAATCATTACGGCACCATGGTTGTTATGGTGTCAGGATGATTGAAGCACATTATTTCTATTAATACATTGTAATATAAAATTAAATGGTTCAACTCACCATAATGCAGAATCAATGGGAGCCCTGAGGGTGTCTTTCGCCATGTTACCTGGCACCAAATGTGGATTGTCACTTGCCACGTCACTTGTCATCAAATACGGATTGCTACTTGCCACGTAGCCTGCCACGCATTGCGGATTGTCACTTGCCACGTCACCTGCCACACATTGTGGATTGTCACTTGCCACATAGTCTGCCACACATTGCGGATTGCCACTTGCCACGTAGTCTGCCACACATTGCGGATTGTCACTTGCCACGTCACCTGCCACACATTGCGGATTGTCACTTGCCACGTCGCCTGCCACACATTGCGGATTGTCACTTGCCACGTCACCTGCCACACATTGCGGATTGACACGTAGCCTGCCACACATTGCGGATTGTCACTTGCCATGTCACCTGCCACACATTGCTGATTGTCACTTGCCAGGTAGCCTGCCACACATTGCGGATTGTTACTTGCCACGTCACCTGCCACACATTGCGGATTGCCACGTCACCTACCACACATTGCGGATTGTCACTTGCCACATCACCTGCCACACATTGCGGATTGACACGTAGCCTGCCACACATTGCGGATTGCCACTTGCCACATAGCCTGCCACACATTGCGGATTGTCACTTGCCACGTCATCTGCCACACATTGCGGATTGTCACTTGCCACATAGCCTGCCACACATTGCGGATTGTCACTTGCCACATCGCCTGCCACACATTGCGGATTGCCACTTGCCACGTAGTCTGCTACACATTGCGGATTGTCACTTGCCACGTCACCTGCCACACATTGCTGATTGTCACTTGCCACGTCGCCTGCCACACATTGCGGATTGCAACTTGCCACGTCACCTGCCACACATTGCGGATTGCCACGTAGCCTGCCACACACTGCGGATTGCCACTTGCCACGTAGCCTGCCAAACATTGCGGATTGGCACCTACTGTGTCACTTTTCTGCTAAGGTGTTCTTTTGTTGAGTTTAGAGTGAAGATAGGCAGCAGAGAGATGATGTAATCTCTCTGCTGCACACAGCTTCCTGCACAGTGAGGGCGGAACTGGAGGGATGCAGGGCAGTGAGAGATGATGTCATCTCTCTGCTCCCCTGCCCGCTGGCTTCCTGATTGGCCAGCAGCCCTCCTAAGCCGCCCAGCTGCCCCCCCTCACCCGTCCACTCTGCACAGTCACCCGCGGAACCGGGCGCGCTGGCACCCGCGGAATCGGCCGTGCTGGTACCCGTGGAATCGGCCGCGCTGGTACCCGAGGAACCGGCCGCGCTGGTACCCGAGGAACCGGCCGTGTATGTACCCGCGGAACCGGCCATGGGTACCCGCGGAACCGGCCGCGATTGTACCCGCGGAACCGGCCGCGCTGGCACCCGCTGGGCATATTCTCGGAGGGGGCAATTGCCCCGTTGCCCCCCCCCCCCTGGATCCGCCGCTGCCTAGAGGCAGCATTTGCTCACTGCTCAAGGAACCCTTAGCAAGCTCTGAAGGAACTTTAGGGTTCCATTGAAGAATGGTTGAAAGTCTGGATTCGAATATGATGGTTCTCTTTATGAAAACATTTGAGGTCTATTGGACCTTTGATGCCTCCATTGTGTTCATCAGATGCAAATCTGAGACAAAGAAGCCTAAAATAATGATGCACTAAGGGGGGAGAACCCAGTAGCATCTAGAGCAGAGCACTTGGAGGTTAGGTGCAAATGTGATTACCAGACTCTTTTCCCTCCACATTCTGCCAAAAATTCCAAATGTGCGGGAATATAGTGTAACATTTTGTATATATGTATACATCTATGCTAAAATAATGCATCCCAATTTTTTGTGATAACAGATCTTGAAGGGAACATTTATCTGGGCACTCTAGGGCTCTTGCATATTGCCGTATAATAGGCGTATGGCCACCAAAGAAGGCACCGGGTCCGTTATAGGCCAATTTCACTGCTCAATCTCGACCTCAAACTTTCCACAAAGATCTTAGCAGCTAGAATTTAACAACATCTACCACATCTGATCCATTTAGACCAAGTAGGCTTCATTCCAACCCATGAAGCTATATGACCAAGGTCCTTAACTTACTACACATAGTCAACACGTCCCAAACCCAGTGTATGTTTCTGGGCAGGGACGCTGAAAAGGCCTTTGACAGGTGAACTGGGATTTCCTGCTTTTGGTTCTGCATTATGCAGGGTTCGGGAACAACATGCTCCAGTGGATTTCTTCAATTTACTCTTACCTCGCATCTCGTTTCAGAACCAATGGGGTCCTGTTGGAACCTTTAAAAATTACAAATGGGACATGATGGGGTTGCCCACTGTCACCCCTCCTCTTCGCCCTGTCACTGTAGCATTTTTGGTGCACCATGCCTTTCGAACATGGATGTTACTGGCATAGATGTTGGTCTAACAGAAGGTCTCGGCATATGCTGATGACATGTTGTTTTCCCTTACAATCCCCTTGATCTCAATCTCAAACCTCCTTAAGGAATTTGAGAGATATGGGGGGGGGGGCACTTTCCAATCTAAAAATTAATTTTGCCAAATCCGAGGCACTGGGGATTGGTCTTCTGCAGCCACTTCTTTCACAACTCCAGGCGAGCTTTAAATTAATATGGAATAACTCTGCGCTGACATACTTAGGCACACTCATCCCCTCCAAAGTATCACAGATATTCAAATTAAACTTCCCTCCGCTCCTGAAAAAAGTCAGCGCTCTCCAGAGCAAATAGAATACAGGACTCCATTTGTGGTTTGGCCCTTGCAATATCCTCAAATAGTGCATCCTTCCTAAATTCCTGTTTCTCCTACAATCTCTATCAATTTATATCCCCTCTAACTATTTCAAACAGATTCAGGCAGTATTTTTCTAATTTATACGGGCTCACAAATGCCCACGTCTGAAGAGTTCAGCTCGTATTACCCAAACAATATGGGGGGTTGGTGGTGCCAGACATATAGAAATATTATCAGGCAGATCATTTGAGTAGACTCATTGACTGGAATAGACATTGAGACATGAAGTTATTGGCTCGACTGGAACATGCTCAAAGTGCCATATCTCTTTGTAGAGCACCCTGGTGTTACCACTCATTGCCCAGAAATGTGAAAAACCACCCCCTTATTGGTCAAACCACATGGCTCTACTCACTCCTGTTTACTCTAGCATCTCTCTCTTCCCCAAATTCGCCACTCTTCCAGATACTAGGCAATCCACTTTTTTACCCTGGGATTCCAGGATACACCCTTTCAAAATATTTTGAACTCTGGATGTTCACAGGGCTCTCACTTCTTAATTAATAGACATTGGCCATCGATCTCTGACCTTGCAAATCCCTCAGGCTCCTTCCAACTGGATGCCATAAACACTTTCAACCATTTATACCTTATTGATCACACCACCAGAGACTCATCCAGTACGTTGCCTTAGTGGCTGCGAATGAGGGCTTAATCGCACATTCAAGTCACAGCAAAAGCAAGATATTTTCCATCTGCACAAGAGTGCAAGAAACTAACTTTAAAATCTTAACCAGATTGTACAGGAAACTGGTGAGGTTACAAAAATGTTTTCCAGTGCTTTCCGCTCATTGCTGGAGGGGGCAGGAGGA
Organism: Lithobates pipiens; assembly: GCF_037356315.1. Lineage (NCBI taxonomy): Eukaryota > Metazoa > Chordata > Amphibia > Anura > Ranidae > Lithobates > Lithobates pipiens. The sequence goes on from NW_027507764.1 coordinate 120,700,487, forward strand.
ACAGGGAATATTTTTACATATTTTTTGCACCTGCCCCAAGCTAGAACAATTTTGCAAAGAGGTCCGTCGCATTGCCCAAAAATTTACGGAGCGTCCGATTCCAGACGATCCAGCATGCAATCCTCTGCAATGGAAATCTCCACAGTCTCTGACCAATGGTTTATGGCTCAAGAAAGTAGAGAAGATAAATAAATTAGAGGATCTTGTCCTCTCAGACGTTATGGAACGTGTTTGTTTTCTTTGATGAGGGTCGAACCCTCTTTGAATGTGACTCTGTAGATTGAATCTGCTCTGTTGTGTCTTTAAGTGAAATGTGTACTCCGGAAATACCAACCACGCAATCCTGATGCTGCCCCTGAAGTTCACAAGTTCACATTTCTCCATCTCTCCCCTTTACTCCCCCATCTCCCCCCCCCCCCCTCCCATAGTCCTTTTCTCCTTTCTTCTTTCTCCTTCTTCTTATTTTTTCCACTTTTCTTTTTTCCTTCTTCTCCACATTCCTTTTTCTTACATTATTATTATTATTATTGCTTTATATAGCACCGACAGTTTACGCAGCGCTTTACAATGTATAGGGGAGACAACACAATTACAGTACAATACAAAAGGTACAGGAGGGCCCTGCTCATAGAGCTTACATTCTAAAAGGAGGGGATGGTGGTACAAAAGGTAATAGCTGCAGAGAATGATTTGATGGGGGCGGCTCGGGGACAGTTGGGTGGGTATGGTGTTACATTCTAGGTTACTTTTTCTATCTCTTTTGATCTGTACCTCTATGATACTATTTTTCTCACATATAAATTTGGGTTGGTTCCGTGGGCTTATCCTACCTAGCAAGTTATTCCTTGGCTATGATCATATGATCAAATTGTGTTTTATATTTTTCCCTTTGCTGCTGTGATTTGTGTGATGTGAGGTTTTTTATTTTGAGGAAATAAAGGCACGTTTTACTTTTCATTCGATCCGGAGTGCGGCTGTCCAGAGTTTGTTCATTCCCCATTCATTTGGTTTGTGCAATCAGCCTGCACCTGGGACCCCTACTTGCCTGGAGAATAAGCAGTTTTTCGGTGGACTGACCTGGAGTGGTGGAATTCTGTTTTCTTTAACAGCTGAACAGAGTAATAATGAAGAGTGTGTGCAGGCTAAATCAACAAATAGTCACGTTGTACATATTGCCGTGTTTTCAGTCCCTAAATCATAAAAATTTGAGTTTAAATTATACAATTTATTAGATCTTTATTTATTAAAGATACAAGCTTTCAGGACTTTCAGGTTCCATCTTAGCCCCTGTACACACGGTCGGAGATTTCAACAACCAAATCCGTCTGGTTTTCTCCGTCGGATTTTGTCCATCGGATCTTGTCCGAAACTGTTGCATACACACGGTCGGACTAAGTTGTCGAAAAATCTGATCTTTCAGAACGTGATGACGTAATTTCGTTACGATGGGACTACATTCAGGCTAGTAGGCAATAGCTTTGATGTAGGAATTTGATCTGAGCATGCGTGGCACTTGGTCCGATCAAAATTCGCTACACATGATCGGAGTATGTCCGACCGGCCCAGTTGGTCAGGAAATATTTCCAACATGTTGGAAAATTGGGTCCGACGGATATTCCGACGGAATCAGTCCGATGCATACCACACACAGTCGGATTATCCGACGACATGGTCCAATAGGACACATTCCGACGGATTCTCCGACCATGTGTACAAGGGCTAAAAGTTTCTCCAGGAGATGAAAATGCTTGTTAACCCCTACCCCTAGAGCATTCATTACACATCAAACTTGGTCCCATTCAAATCTGTGAAGGAGTTTTCAAATAAATTTACATTTTTATTTCTGTCAGTGTTTGACGTAGGTTCATCCCAAGCTGAAGCTTGATTTGTGGTTGCTCCTCTGGGGGAGTTACAGCCTACACTGAAACCCCAATCCTTAATTTTGAACCCATCTGCCTACTCTGCCATCCCCCAGGACATAACACTGGAGATCCAGACAACCACTGTCAGCTTCTGCAGATTTAGACGATTGTGCGTCCCTGTGCCTTCTCTTATGTCCTCTGTATGCTTCTTTGTAGTGACAAGAAAAACTGAGCTTGGACCCGCCACCAGCTATTCAGGGGAGAAAGAGTGAGATACTGGCGGCTTGTGTTTTTGTGCATGATGGTGGTTGAAGAAAAATGCTGTCATTCACAAAAGCACAAGCCCAAAACAACACATGCCAGCTCTCCAGGAAAAGTGTATTAGCGCATGCTAATACATGCGCTCCTCTCCAGTTGCTGTCATTCATAACAGCACAAGTTAACAGATACTACTCCACTCTCTCCCCCCCCCCCCCAATAGCTGGTGAAGTACATTGGGTCCAGGCTCATTCTTTCTTGTCAGTTGGCAGAGGAGATCAGAGAAGGAACAGGGCAGCCTCCGTCTGAAGGAGGAGTGAGTGCAGGTTGTGTGCTCTGTCTGTACTGCCCCCTCCTCCTCTTTGTGCTGTCAGTCAGAAGTCCATCTCCTTCATTTAGCGTAGTTGGATAGCGGTGGGGGGCAAGCTCAACCACACTGTTCAGCAAACCCTGCACAGATTTAAATAGGATCCACTGTGCTGAGCACTGGGTCCCATGAAGGGGGAGGGTTAACAAGCATTTACATCTTTTGGTGAGACCTCATATTTAAATAAATATGAAATGAGTACCATACATATATATACTGCAGTGCAAGAGGACTTCCCAGTAAAAACCTTTTACAATGCCTAAGATTAAACCCTTAGGGGTAAGTGCATTGGCAAAGGGGGATCACACGGAGCACGAGGCTGTTGTTTATATGCATGGTTTACTGTGGATTCTTTGAGAAGACTCTCCTATCAAACCTAAGGGCTTTGGGATCACAACACTCCTTTTTATGAACTTTTCCATTCTTTGGACTCTTTGTTGCGCGGGAGTGACGTCATCGCGGCTTCGCCGAATGACAGCAGCGGAGCTGCGAGACGCCACCAGCAAGATGGATGCGGCGGACTACAGGGGACAGCGGCGACTTCGCTGGCTCCTGTGTCAGGTAAGTGACACATAATGGGCTACTATGTGATGCATAGTAGTCCATTATGCTTTGCCTTTGCAGGGAATGAAAGAGGAAGTAAACCCATCAGGGTTTACTTCCTCTTTAAGAAATGGGGAGAAAGTAGTAAAATGTTTTGGATGATGGATTAGGACAGCTTTCTCAACCTTTTTAATGTGGAGAAACCCTTGAAATAATTTTCCAGCCTCAGAGAACAACCCCCCGGTTAATACTTTACAGTATCTACAGCTTACTATACATTAGTTTGATGGTCACTGGAAAGATTGCCTCTTACATTTGTGGTCCTTGGGAAGAATCCCTATTACAGATAGCTAAAAAGATCATTGTTGTCCTTGCTTACTTACCTTAGAGGCAGGGGCGGATCCAGAGTCTAGTCTCGGGAGGGGCACTTCTATAAAATATGTTTTTTTGGGGGCAATTTATATGGGAAATGGCTGGTATTGGCACTTCAATCATTACGGCACCATGGTTGTTATGGTGTCAGGATGATTGAAGCACATTATTTCTATTAATACATTGTAATATAAAATTAAATGGTTCAACTCACCATAATGCAGAATCAATGGGAGCCCTGAGGGTGTCTTTCGCCATGTCACCTGGCACCAAATGTGGATTGTCACTTGCCACGTCACTTGTCATCAAATACGGATTGCTACTTGCCACGTAGCCTGCCACGCATTGCGGATTGTCACTTGCCACGTCACCTGCCACACATTGCGGATTGTTACTTGCCACATAGTCTGCCACACATTGCGGATTGCCACTTGCCACGTAGTCTGCCACACATTGCGGATTGTCACTTGCCACGTCACCTGCCACACATTGCGGATTGTCACTTGCCACGTCGCCTGCCACACATTGCGGATTGTCACTTGCCACGTCACCTGCCACACATTGCGGATTGACACGTAGCCTGCCACACATTGCGGATTGTCACTTGCCATGTCACCTGCCACACATTGCTGATTGTCACTTGCCAGGTAGCCTGCCACACATTGCGGATTGTTACTTGCCACGTCACCTGCCACACATTGCGGATTGCCACGTCACCTACCACACATTGCGGATTGTCACTTGCCACGTCACCTGCCACACATTGCGGATTGACACGTAGCCTGCCACACATTGCGGATTGCCACTTGCCACATAGCCTGCCACACATTGCGGATTGTCACTTGCCACGTCATCTGCCACACATTGCGGATTGTCACTTGCCACATAGCCTGCCACACATTGCGGATTGTCACTTGCCACATCGCCTGCCACACATTGCGGATTGCCACTTGCCACGTAGTCTGCTACACATTGCGGATTGTCACTTGCCACGTCACCTGCCACACATTGCTGATTGTCACTTGCCACGTCGCCTGCCACACATTGCGGATTGCCACTTGCCACGTCACCTGCCACACATTGCGGATTGCCACGTAGCCTGCCACACACTGCGGATTGCCACTTGCCACGTAGCCTGCCAAACATTGCGGATTGGCACCTACTGTGTCACTTTTCTGCTAAGGTGTTCTTTTGTTGAGTTTAGAGTGAAGATAGGCAGCAGAGAGATGATGTAATCTCTCTGCTGCACACAGCTTCCTGCACAGTGAGGGCGGAACTGGAGGGATGCAGGGCAGTGAGAGATGATGTCATCTCTCTGCTCCCCTGCCCGCTGGCTTCCTGATTGGCCAGCAGCCCTCCTAAGCCGCCCAGCTGCCCCCCCTCACCCGTCCACTCTGCACAGTCACCCGCGGAACCGGGCGCGCTGGCACCCGCGGAATCGGCCGTGCTGGTACCCGTGGAATCGGCCGCGCTGGTACCCGAGGAACCGGCCGCGCTGGTACCCGAGGAACCGGCCGTGTATGTACCCGCGGAACCGGCCACGGGTACCCGCGGAACCGGCCGCGATTGTACCCGCGGAACCGGCCGCGCTGGCACCCGCTGGGCATATTCTCGGAGGGGGCAATTGCCCCGTTGCCCCCCCCCCCTGGATCCGCCGCTGCCTAGAGGCAGCATTTGCTCACTGCTCAAGGAACCCTTAGCAAGCTCTGAAGGAACTTTAGGGTTCCATTGAAGAATGGTTGAAAGTCTGGATTCGAATATGATGGTTCTCTTTATGAAAACATTTGAGGTCTATTGGACCTTTGATGCCTCCATTGTGTTCATCAGATGCAAATCTGAGACAAAGAAGCCTAAAATAATGATGCACTAAGGGGGGAGAACCCAGTAGCATCTAGAGCAGAGCACTTGGAGGTTAGGTGCAAATGTGATTACCAGACTCTTTTCCCTCCACATTCTGCCAAAAATTCCAAATGTGCGGGAATATAGTGTAACATTTTGTATATATGTATACATCTATGCTAAAATAATGCATCCCAATTTTTTGTGATAACAGATCTTGAAGGGAACATTTATCTGGGCACTCTAGGGCTCTTGCATATTGCCGTATAATAGGCGTATGGCCACCAAAGAAGGCACCGGGTCCGTTATAGGCCAATTTCACTGCTCAATCTCGACCTCAAACTTTCCACAAAGATCTTAGCAGCTAGAATTTAACAACATCTACCACATCTGATCCATTTAGACCAAGTAGGCTTCATTCCAACCCATGAAGCTATATGACCAAGGTCCTTAACTTACTACACATAGTCAACACGTCCCAAACCCAGTGTATGTTTCTGGGCAGGGACGCTGAAAAGGCCTTTGACAGGTGAACTGGGATTTCCTGCTTTTGGTTCTGCATTATGCAGGGTTCGGGAACAACATGCTCCAGTGGATTTCTTCAATTTACTCTTACCTCGCATCTCGTTTCAGAACCAATGGGGTCCTGTTGGAACCTTTAAAAATTACAAATGGGACATGATGGGGTTGCCCACTGTCACCCCTCCTCTTCGCCCTGTCACTGTAGCATTTTTGGTGCACCATGCCTTTCGAACATGGATGTTACTGGCATAGATGTTGGTCTAACAGAAGGTCTCGGCATATGCTGATGACATGTTGTTTTCCCTTACAATCCCCTTGATCTCAATCTCAAACCTCCTTAAGGAATTTGAGAGATATGGGGGGGGGGGGGGGGCACTTTCCAATCTAAAAATTAATTTTGCCAAATCCGAGGCACTGGGGATTGGTCTTCTGCAGCCACTTCTTTCACAACTCCAGGCGAGCTTTAAATTAATATGGAATAACTCTGCGCTGACATACTTAGGCACACTCATCCCCTCCAAAGTATCACAGATATTCAAATTAAACTTCCCTCCGCTCCTGAAAAAAGTCAGCGCTCTCCAGAGCAAATAGAATACAGGACTCCATTTGTGGTTTGGCCCTTGCAATATCCTCAAATAGTGCATCCTTCCTAAATTCCTGTTTCTCCTACAATCTCTATCAATTTATATCCCCTCTAACTATTTCAAACAGATTCAGGCAGTATTTTTCTAATTTATACGGGCTCACAAATGCCCACGTCTGAAGAGTTCAGCTCGTATTACCCAAACAATATGGGGGGTTGGTGGTGCCAGACATATAGAAATATTATCAGGCAGATCATTTGAGTAGACTCATTGACTGGAATAGACATTGAGACATGAAGTTATTGGCTCGACTGGAACATGCTCAAAGTGCCATATCTCTTTGTAGAGCACCCTGGTGTTACCACTCATTGCCCAGAAATGTGAAAAACCACCCCCTTATTGGTCAAACCACATGGCTCTACTCACTCCTGTTTACTCTAGCATCTCTCTCTTCCCCAAATTCGCCACTCTTCCAGATACTAGGCAATCCACTTTTTTACCCTGGGATTCCAGGATACACCCTTTCAAAATATTTTGAACTCTGGATGTTCACAGGGCTCTCACTTCTTAATTAATAGACATTGGCCATCGATCTCTGACCTTGCAAATCCCTCAGGCTCCTTCCAACTGGATGCCATAAACACTTTCAACCATTTATACCTTATTGATCACACCACCAGAGACTCATCCAGTACGTTGCCTTAGTGGCTGCGAATGAGGGCTTAATCGCACATTCAAGTCACAGCAAAAGCAAGATATTTTCCATCTGCACAAGAGTGCAAGAAACTAACTTTAAAATCTTAACCAGATTGTACAGGAAACTGGTGAGGTTACAAAAATGTTTTCCAGTGCTTTCCGCTCATTGCTGGAGGGGGCAGGAGGAACAGGGAATATTTTTACATATTTTTTGCACCTGCCCCAAGCTAGAACAATTTTGCAAAGAGGTCCGTCGCATTGCCCAAAAATTTACGGAGCGTCCGATTCCAGACGATCCAGCATGCAATCCTCTGCAATGGAAATCTCCACAGTCTCTGACCAATGGTTTATGGCTCAAGAAAGTAGAGAAGATAAATAAATTAGAGGATCTTGTCCTCTCAGACGTTATGGAACGTGTTTGTTTTCTTTGATGAGGGTCGAACCCTCTTTGAATGTGACTCTGTAGATTGAATCTGCTCTGTTGTGTCTTTAAGTGAAATGTGTACTCCGGAAATACCAACCACGTAATCCTGATGCTGCCCCTGAAGTTCACAAGTTCACATTTCTCCATCTCTCCCCTTTACTCCCCCATCTCCCCCCCCCCCCTCTCATAGTCCTTTTGTCCTTTCTTCTTTCTCCTTCTTCTTATTTTTTCCACTTTTCTTTTTTCCTTCTTCTCCACATTCCTTTTTCTTACATTATTATTATTATTATTGCTTTATATAGCACCGACAGTTTACGCAGCGCTTTACAATGTATAGGGGAGACAACACAATTACAGTACAATACAAAAGGTACAGGAGGGCCCTGCTCATAGAGCTTACATTCTAAAAGGAGGGGATGGTGGTACAAAAGGTAATAGCTGCAGAGAATGATTTGATGGGGGCGGCTCGGGGACAGTTGGGTGGGTATGGTGTTACATTCTAGGTTACTTTTTCTATCTCTTTTGATCTGTACCTCTATGATACTATTTTTCTCACATATAAATTTGGGTTGGTTCCGTGGGCTTATCCTACCTAGCAAGTTATTCCTTGGCTATGATCATATGATCAAATTGTGTTTTATATTTTTCCCTTTGCTGCTGTGATTTGTGTGATGTGAGGTTTTTTATTTTGAGGAAATAAAGGCACGTTTTACTTTTCATTCGATCCGGAGTGCGGCTGTCCAGAGTTTGTTCATTCCCCATTCATTTGGTTTGTGCAATCAGCCTGCACCTGGGACCCCTACTTGCCTGGAGAATAAGCAGTTTTTCGGTGGACTGACCTGGAGTGGTGGAATTCTGTTTTCTTTAACAGCTGAACAGAGTAATAATGAAGAGTGTGTGCAGGCTAAATCAACAAATAGTCACGTTGTACATATTGCCGTGTTTTCAGTCCCTAAATCATAAAAATTTGAGTTTAAATTATACAATTTATTAGACATGTGCAGACTAGAATATTTCGTTTCGTTTTTTCGTTTTCGTCCGTAAATTTTATTTATTTAGTTACTCCCGAAATTTGTTTTTATTTATTTCGTTTTTCGTGCAAAAATTGCATTCGTCCGAAAATCCACATGAATTACAGTCGAATCTGTCTTGGAAGGCTTATGGTATCTGTCGAATGGATAAAGAAGATTCGATGGAGCTGCTAAACTATATAGCCTATAGGCGGAGCATTCGATTGCCGAAATGTACGATTGCAGTGTCGTATAGTTGCGACGATCCCGTCGAATATTATTATAAACGTGCAACGATCCCGTCGAATATTATTATAAACGTGCAACGATCCCGTCGAATATTATTATAAACGTGCAACGATCCCGTCGAATATTATCATTATTTTTTTTTTATTTACTTCCCCCACCCAATTCCAGTATCGTTTCTCTCTGTCGATTCTGTTCTCTCTATGTCGAATATTTACTCTCTGTCGAAGCTTTTCTATATAATAGGACTAATAGAGGTAAACGAAACTTAGGCACATTCGACCACAGGTTCAATAGACATATGGAGTCACGTCGAATCTCCTATTCTATATCGAACGGTCACTTCGAATCTCCTATTCTATATCGAACTGTTGTAACAATGAAAACGAAAAAAAGCATTTATTTATGTCGGATCTTTCGTTTTTCGGAATCTGCACTTTCGTTATCATTTGTCAAAACGAAAACGAAAATACCTGAAATTCGGACGAAAATGCATTTGGACGAAAACGAATGCACATGTCTACAATTTATTAGATCTTTATTTATTAAAGATACAAGCTTTCAGGACTTTCAGGTTCCATCTTAGCCCCTGTACACACGGTCGGAGATTTCAACAACCAAATCCGTCGGGTTTTCTCCGTCGGATTTTGTCCATCGGATCTTGTCCGAAACTGTTGCATACACACGGTCGGACTAAGTTGTCGAAAAATCTGATCTTTCAGAACGTGATGACGTAATTTCGTTACGATGGGACTACATTCAGGCTAGTAGCCAATAGCTTTGATGTAGGAATTTGATCTGAGCATGCGTGGCACTTGGTCCGATCAAAATTCGCTACACATGATCGGAGTATGTCCGACCGGCCCAGTTGGTCAGGAAATATTTCCAACATGTTGGAAAATTGGGTCCGACGGATATTCCGACGGAATCAGTCCGATGCATACCACACACAGTCGGATTATCCGACGACATGGTCCAATAGGACACATTCCGACGGATTCTCCGACCATGTGTACAAGGGCTAAAAGTTTCTCCAGGAGATGAAAATGCTTGTTAACCCCTACCCCTAGAGCATTCATTACACATCAAACTTGGTCCCATTCAAATCTGTGAAGGAGTTTTCAAATAAATTTACATTTTTATTTCTGTCAGTGTTTGACGTAGGTTCATCCCAAGCTGAAGCTTGATTTGTGGTTGCTCCTCTGGGGGAGTTACAGCCTACACTGAAACCCCAATCCTTAATTTTGAACCCATCTGCCTACTCTGCCATCCCCCAGGACATAACACTGGAGATCCAGACAACCACTGTCAGCTTCTGCAGATTTAGACGATTGTGCGTCCCTGTGCCTTCTCTTATGTCCTCTGTATGCTTCTTTGTAGTGACAAGAAAAGCTGAGCTTGGACCCGCCACCAGCTATTCAGGGGAGAAAGAGTGAGATACTGGCGGCTTGTGTTTTTGTGCATGATGGTGGTTGAAGAAAAATGCTGTCATTCACAAAAGCACAAGCCCACAACAACACATGCCAGCTCTCCAGGAAAAGTGTATTAGCGCATGCTAATACATGCACTCCTCTCCAGTTGCTGTCATTCATAACAGCACAAGTTAACAGATACTACTCCACTCTCCCCCCCCCCCCCCGAATAGCTGGTGAAGTACAGTGGGTCCAGGCTCATTCTTTCTTGTCAGTTGGCAGAGGAGATCAGAGAAGGAATAGGGCAGCCTCCGTCTGAAGGAGGAGTGAGTGCAGGTTGTGTGCTCTGTCTGTACTGCCCCCTCCTCCTCTTTGTGCTGTCAGTCAGAAGTCCATCTGCTTCATTTAGCGTAGTTGGAGAGCGGTGGGGGGCAAGCTCAACCACACTGTTCAGCAAACCCTGCACAGATTTAAATAGGATCCACTGTGCTGAGCACTGGGTCCCATGAAGGGGGAGGGTTAACAAGCATTTACATCTTTTGGTGAGACCTCATATTTAAATAAATATGAAATGAGTACCATACATATATATACTGCAGTGCAAGAGGACTTCCCAGTAAAAACCTTTTACAATGCCTAAGATTAAACCCTTAGGGGTAAGTGCATTGGCAAAGGGGGATCACACGGAGCACGAGGCTGTTGTTTATATGCATGGTTTATTGTGGATTCTTTGAGAAGACTCTCCTATCAAACCTAAGGGCTTTGGGATCACAACACTCCTTTTTATGAACTTTTCCATTCTTTGGACTCTTTGTTTTTCCTATAGTGTGTATATATATATATATATATATATATATATGTGTGTGTATGGTACTCATTTTATTTTTATAGCGCTGTTAATGTGTAGGTACTGTGTTTAGCGGAATTTTGAGATTGTACCTGCGCATATTTTATTTTATTTTATTATTTAAGATTATTATAACAGCAGCTGTATACATAGAGAGAGATTTGTCCTTGTAGTGCGCTTGGATCGGTTTCACGACTTGATTGTGTGACTGCTAATTTGTGATTGTTTTAAATAAATATGCTTGATGAAGAAGGAACCTAAAGAGTCCAAAAACCTTGCATCTTTAATGATTTAAATTAGCTAATGCCAGGTATCACTTAAACTCTTTTTGTATGAATTGATGGCTAACACAATACATAACTCTATTAGTGTTTTTTAAAGGAAACACAAGCATGGTGTTACATGTGCCATTGTTTCTGGTTCCTGTTAAAATAATAGGATTAGTTCATGTACCAACTATAGCATTAGTTACTGCAATCTTTCCCTAATCTTAATTTCTTAACAAATGATGACACATATTTCCTTGTACTCCAAACTGTAAACATTCAAACTTTAATAATGTATTTATTAGTACAGAAGATCACATAATTTAGTACAGAAGGTCAGTTTTAATGTGCATTCCTGTACATTTGATGACAGTTTACCTTCTGTTTTTTTCATTCAATACTTGGTATCACCCACCTTTTGTTCTTTTACTTTGGCAATTAATTTTGTTTTTCTTCATAATGATAATAACACCCAAAAAAAAAATGCTGCCATGTCTTAAAAAGAGTAACCATAAAGGAATTAGCTTCTGTCCTCAGAACCCAACAATAAAACAAATTTAAAAAATACTGTATCAAAGGTTGAGTAACAGTTGGAATAAAATCAAAAAATACTGGAAACAAAAAAGGCAGTTATATGGCTTAATAAAACAGATATAAACATTAAAGGTTTAGTCAAGTTATATGTTTATTCAAAACTGGTTAACTGGTTCTCACTGAGCCCCAGTATCTCATTAATAAGGTCATTATACCTGGGGGAGGGGGGGGGGGGGGCAGGAAAATGTTTTATTAATACACAAAAGTAAATGCTCTCTTACATCATAGTTCAAATGAGTTCAGCACTAATAGATCCTCCGGTGGTGATATCTCCTAGCGTGGTGCTAGCCCGGTGTAAATATCCATCCAAAGGCAAACACAAATAAAAGTCCTGTCCATCAGGAAGTGATAATGTAAACCATGGAGCTGATAGTGGGGCTTGGTTCCCAGTCAGCTGTAAATAGCAGTAGCCCAGCGCAGTGAGGTCCCTGATGGCGAAACGACATTTCGGTGCATGCGCACTGTAGTCCACAGGCGCGTGCCTTCCTCAAGCAAAGTTGCTTGAGGAAGGCGTGAAATCACGTCCTTCTGGACGGGACTTTTGTTTGTATTTGCCTTTGGATGGATATTTACACCGGGCTAGCACCACGCTGGGAGATATCACCACCGGAGGATCTATTAGTGCTGAACTCATTTGAACTATGATGTAAGTGAGCATTTACTTTTGTGTATTAATAAAACTTGATTTATTCTGATCCGGTGGCACTTTTTTCTGTTTGTTTTCTTTGGAGTTGGCTTCTGGCTTCCCCTGAAAAGCTTGCCCTGGAGTATGGGATGTCGGTTTGGTTACACTAAAGGTTTTTATCTTACTTTTATTCCATTAAGATTGCGTTTAATTTAAATACCTCATAGACTCATTTTAAGTGAACATTCTGAGTTTTTATTTCATTCAACAACGGCACTACAAAACCCTGTTTTTTGGGGAGGCAGAAAAGACAGGCCAATCATCCCTAACAGCTCAGTCACTCTGCTGGGACCAGACAGTGAGCATGCTACCATCACAGGAAGCTCTGCTGCCCATGGACGTATATGTGTGCTGTGCAGTAATTAAAGCCCACCATCTTTGCTGACACACATATGCATTGTATGGACAGTTAAAGGACTGTGTTTTTTTTAATATGCTTTCTTCTTTATTTGTTATATTCTGAATTACAATACATGTTTTCCATTGCGTCCCATCAAAATATGAAAAAATTTAATTTTTGCTTTATTTTTTAGCCAGCAGGTGAAACCCTAGGCTCTTTCTTACATGTTCATCAGGTTAATCTTCTTTACTTCATCTCCGGGTAAAGAAAAAGGTTTTTCCATACAGTGGGGCTGTGCCCACACTGCACGGATTAACTGCTAGTTTTTGTCTAGGGGAGAGGAGACAGGAGATATACTTGCCTAATGCTCCAATCCTCCAACACAAAACCACTCCGGCAAACCCCATGCCCCAGTGTTCTTGAGTTGTCATCAAGCCCAGAGCAGGCTCCAAAGACCAGATAAAGTTCACCAATGGACCATGGGGGAGTACTGTTTTCCAATGGAACAAAGTTTTGGGTGAGTATAAGCTTTCTGCTAACCCCCTAGACAAAAAAAAGCTATTGACCCCTGCAGAAAAGTTTTATTTTGCCAGCAGTTATGCTTTAACAGATTTTCTGATAAAAAAACAAAACAGTTAAGAATTATAGTAGTGAAACAAAAATGCTGTATATGATGCAGTCTGTCAGTAGTATTGACACAACAGTGTATATTTTAGTCCCCCCTGCAACATGTTTTTTTACACACCAAGCTGTCCACCAAGTGGCATTGTTGAGACAAACAATTTAATACTGGGTGGGGTTGTTATTCATGTAATTAAAACATATATCCTCAAAAGGAAGAAAAACCTGTTGCTGTAACTGCCTAATCACTGTTTAACTACAAAGGTCGGTTGAGGCATCTGATATTCTATCTGGGCACACCAGATGTGCTCCCAATGTCATTGACAGTGCAGATCACAAGCAAAATGCAAAGAGCCAATAAAAGTGGCCCTGTGCCTTGTGATTGATGTAAACCAGTCACACCAATCACAAGTGTAAATGTTAAACAAATGGATGTGCAAGGCCTTTAAGATATTCTATATTTAAAGCGGAGGTCCACCCTAAAATGGACCTCCGCTCATCGGAATCCCCCCCCCCCCCCGGCGCCACAATCGGCACCTTTCAGGGGGGAGGGGGGTGCAGTTACCTGGATAATCCAGGTAACTGCACCCACTTCCGGGCTAGCTCTCTGCGGAACGGGGCGTACGTTACGCCCCCGTTCCGCAAGCGCCCGCCCCCTTCAGCAAGTGCCCCGCTGCCTGCTGGGAAACACACAGCTCCCAGAGGCAGCGGGGACCGTCCGGATTGCGCCGCGCGGCTCGCGCATGCGCAGTAGGGAACCGGGAAATGAAGCCGAAAGGCTCCATTTCCTGATTCCCATACCCAAGATGGCGGCGGGACCCGGCAGCCGAGCGAGCGATCGGCTTCGGGTGCCGACATCGCGGGCGCGCTGGACAGGTAAGTGTCACTATTTAAAAGTCAGCAGCTGCAGTATTTGTAGCTGCTGGCTTTTAAAAAAAAAAAAAAAAACGCGGAGTCCCGGTGGACTCCCGCTTTAAAGCGTTTGTTATCTCAGCATTTCATATTCCTGATATGTGCCTGCTGTACCATGGATCTGTATGAGAAAGCCTCCTGTTCTCTTTGTATTGCTCTCTTTGTATTGCTTCCTTTGATGTGGAATCCCTGTTGTTCCTGCCAGTCCCTCTGCTTTCCTATTAAAAACTGACCACACTAATCAGGAGACCACACAGTGGTCAGTTCTTTAGCTATGCTGGGAACTCAGCTTGCACTCCTTCAATGACCAGACTTGTCCCAAGACACCCCCACTTCACAGCCATTCACTGGGAAGCTCAGTGTGCTTCTGTTCTCCTCCCCCAGCTCTCATGCAGCTGAGAACAGAGGGAATGTGATCACTTAGAAAAAATGGAAAAATTTGTTTTTTATATCTATACACACATTTTTGGAGGGGGGAAGGGGGTTAAAACGTTACTGACCAGACCACCAATGATTGGGAGAGGGGGACTTTTTTTTGCTGCTAATCATTGAGGGGATTTAACACAACATAGCCATGCCCATTTATTTGCCTGAACAACTGTTTTAGTACGAAACCAGACTAAAATTTTATTCCAGGTAGCAACGCTAGGCAATGTTTATCAGAAATTAAAATATAATGTATTATATATGAATATATATAATATAAATAAAGGTAAATGTAAGCAGTCCCACATTTTGTTGTTTTATTCTTCATAAATAAAAAATAAAAAGCACAATGGTTATTAAAATTACACCAAAATGAAGCTCTATCTGTCTCAAAAAAATCATATCACATTTATTTGGGTACACTATGGCATGGCTCAGTAATTCTCAGTCAAATTATCGCTTCACTGAAAACTGAAAAATGTCCTGGAAGGAATGAGGGGTATAGAGGTGGTTAAAAAGGGTTAGCTTTAATTAGTTATTAATTTATTCATTTATATAAAGTCCATCTAAATCTATTAGTCTTAAGCCTCATACACACGATAGGACTTTGTACAAACTTTCCCTTGGATTTTTGTACAAAGGGCGTCGGCCCTGAACTTGTAATGCCCTGAATTGTAATGCATATACACAGCAGGACTTTTTCAGCCAACTTTCACCAAATCACGTGGTTTTTCTGCTCTTTACCGCCACCTTTGGTCAACTTCTGTACTGTTGTCTGATCTTTTGCATTGGTTCTGAGCATGTCTGTTTGTACTTTGTTCAAAAGTCCTATGGTTTTCTGTACACACGATCAGACTTTGCTCCATCGGACTTTTGTTGCCAGAAAGTTTGTCCGTTCGCACAGCCAACAAAAGTCTGATGAAAACCAAAAAAGTTTGTCCGATGGAGCGTACACACAGTCGGATGTTGCTCCAAAACAGCTAATTTGCATGTTTGTTGTCAAAAAGTCAGATCCTGTGTATGGGCCTTAACACTACTGGTCTCCACAGCTTGAAAATGCTGCTCTCCAAGGGTGGCAACATTGTTCCTTTACAGATAAAGAGGAGGAGAAATTGTAGATATCCTGATGCCTAGTACACACGATGAGATTACGTAACGTAGTTACGAGGTTTATGAAAATTCTTGTAGAACAGAATAAAAATTTGGAAGTATTGTAATGTGTTGTATTTGTGTTGTATTTTTGGATGACAACTGTACTGATTAAACAAAAAATTTCATGCTTGCCTCATCAGATAATTTTGTATGAAGTATCCTGATCATCTCTCAAAAGCTGTGTACTAACAGTCAGATTATCGTACGATCGCTTTGAAGTATTTTTCATATGATTTTTTAAATCGTGTGCACGGGCCTTAAGATAAGAAGTATGTTACTGACATGAGTCATGCATGTAATGAAAAAAGCCTAAAAAAGATTAGTAATCTGAAATATATTTCATTTTTGTTCTTTGATTAAATACACTTTAAAGAAGAAGTCTAATTCAGATTTTTATTACTGCCTTCTGTTCCCATTGTGACAAAGTACATGTTCTTTCTATGTGCTGTATAAAGCTAGCTGTGGGATCAAAATGGGAGCTCCCCCTCCCACCACAGCCACCCGACCACGCAACTACCAAAGAGATGGCTGGTTTGATTGAAATTACTTGTCTGGCTCCTAGCACTTGCCCAAGACAAGATCCTGCACCAAAAAATGCAGAGGAAGAGAGCTGGTCAGCTGTGTTGTTAAGGTGAACTCAAATTGGAGCACTGCACAGCTTGCAGCCTGTGCTCTGCACACATGCACCGTTCATACACGAACAGACTAAGTCAGTTCGAAAGTCCGTTCGTTTTGAACGCGATGACGTAAGACGGGACTAAAAAAGGAAGTTCAATAGCCAGTAGCCAATAGCTTCCCTTGCGTCGTATTTGGTCCGACAGACAAACGGTTTTCTGGTAGGAATTGAGTCCATCGGACAGATTTGAAACATGTTCTATTTCTAGGTCCATCGTATTTTTTTTAACGGAAAACGATCGGATTAGCCCACATATGATTGGATAGTCTGACGGACTATTCCGTCGGACCTAGTCTGCTGGAAAGTAAAAAAAAAAAAAATTTGTTTGTGGGAAAAAAAAAAGAAAGAAAAGAAAAGTTATTTCCTTAAGCTTTATTAATTAAGAATCATAAGGGTTCTCCTTTAACCCAACAATTCAAAACCATCATGGGTAACGATTATACAATCAATGTTCATATAAAACTGACTATGGTAGGTATGTAGGTATAAAATGATTTATTTACTTGTGCTTTGGCTTCAGAGATTTTTATCCTTTAAAATACGTCTTAAATAACAGAGGTACAAAATCATTCTTTCTTGTGCTGTGCATTAAATTCCAAAATAAATTACAGAATTTTCATGTCACGCTGAGCTTTTCTTACAATGGAGGCTTTGAATGTAAAAAAGTAGATGCACACCTCTCCAATTTCTACCCTGAAACATTTGAAGAAAAAATAAGAGAGGGCTACTAATCATTACCTAGGGTTGTATAAGAAAGCTGACATTTACCATCCATTGTTCTCATAAGTATTTCCATAAATGTCCTATTTATATTACATGAATCTGCAAAATTAACCACAAGAACACTATAGAAAAATGTTTGCTGCTCTTAGTATACACTTTCTGCTTTTTTGATTGTTTGATCGGTTGTAAACCATTTGCAAATTTTACAATGCTTTTTTATTTCTCTAATAAATACTAATAGCGAAATACGTATTTAAAGAACTCCATTCATAATGTGGGAGGGACCCCCACACCAGGGGTGCCCACTGAACCTGCATTGTACGTGATGATGTTGATGAGAGGGGTGGCAGCAAGATTGGTTTGAGTTTAACAAGAAGAGCAGCTTCAGGGGGCTGGTCATCCCAACTGGAACTTGCTGGGAGGAAGAACACTGGACCAGGGTCGTGACTGTAGCCATAGCAGCCCATGCAGCTGCTCTGCAGTCTGAAGATGGAGGAAGGATTATTAGGGAGATATTCATGTGTCTCCATTCCAGAAAAGATGACAGTAGATGCACAAGAACATACTTTGGGATCATGCTGTCACTAGTCACAGATCTCCTTTGCATCACCTCATCTATGAGTGGATTTATTGCTTTCAGAGCTTCAGGTGACCCTGGTCAGAACTTTGATGTTAACCCTGCATGCCCAACACAGTGTTTCTGAGATTGACAAATCCCAGAGAATCTCCCCACATAAAAAGTGCTAGATACTTGAGGTCTGTAATTGTAAAAGGAAGCCACATTTGTATTAAGTTTATAAATTAAATGTGCATATGAGCATTAGAGGGTATGTGATAATATAACATGGTAGCACAGAGAACAGTGTAGAATAAGTCCACTTCATGTGAAGCATGCCTTCCTTAAAGTGGATGTAAGCCCGATTCATGAAACTTCACCTGGGCACATATATCTGTAGTGTTTACTTCTCTCTCCAAAGCCCTAAGTCCCGTGTCTTTCTGCTGCTCGGTTCTTCTGTTATCAGCATAGGAACTTCTGAAAAGCTTGCCAACACAGGAGATAAAAGCATCTAGAAATTTGTGTCTGGGTAGTTGCTATAAATAGATTTGCAGAGCGCTGGTCTATTCACAGCACAGCTCTTGCCTTTCCTCCAATCAGCTCCCACACAGTGTATGCCCAGACTGCCCTCCCACTGATGAAACAGGAAGATAAAATTCTAACATGATGTTCACTTTCTAAAGAATGTAGAAAGCTGAAGACAGCAGATATACATGTAAAACTTATGTAGGCAAATGTGTTTCATCTCTGTGTATCATCTGAGGCTGTTCACTTCGCTGGGTGTATGTGAGGGTTCACATCCACTTTAAGCTCTGAAAGTTAACAGTTTTCTTACCAAGTGAACATGTACAAAACTGTACACATAGGCATGCACACGGGTATGCCAGATATGCCTGAACACACACTAATTACCCTGTGCGGAGCAGATTTCCCTTTTCAACGGGTGGTAGGATCTGCATTGCTAGACATGGTGCATGTGAACTATTAGAAACATTAGCAGAAAATGGACAGAGATTGCACAAACTACAGTCTATAACAGTGTTTCTCAACGCCAGTCCTCAAGGTGCCCCAGCAGGTCATGTTTTCAGGATTTCCCTCACATGAAATGGCTGTGGTAATTACTAAGGCAGTGAAATGGATCAAATCACCTGTGCAAATCAGTGGAAATCTTGAAAACATGACCTGTTGGGGAGCCTTGAGGACTGGAGTTGAGAAACACTGGTCTAAAACTTTACACATTAGTTGTTGCTTGAACTGAAGTTATTGAATGTATTTGGAGATAAACAAATACAGCACACACGAACCTTTGTATGAAAGCTCTCTTGTAGGGACAATTAGATTTGTAATATTATTAAAGATGAGCAAATCTGCCTGGCTTTGATTCACTGGGGGTTTGGCAACTCTTGCTTGCAATTCATGAACCCGCCACATTCCATATCACCAATTATTCCTAAAATATAAAAAAATAAAAAAATATTAAATACTAATACTAAAATATTAAAAAAATAGAGTCTTCAGGTATGTGTTTGCTAAAAATTAGCCAATGTCAGGACAGCACACAAGCATTTGAATAGGCAGCATATAAAAAGAGATAAGGCAGGATTTATCTTGCAAGAAAAAATAGAGACAATAGCCACATATATTTTTTTATTTTATTCTGTATTTTTTTTCTCTCTGCCCGCATTATTATTATTGATTTTTTTTATATTCTTTTTTATTTTTTTTGCTAGGGCATTTTTTAGGTCAGGGTGCACAGCTTCTCTTTTTTTGCAGCAGGTCTCTGCATACTTTTATGGCAAAGTAGTATTCACCAATCCACCATATATTTAACCCACAAGAAAATGTCAAGCAGGCCTTTTTGTACACAGCGACTATAAGTAGCAAATGCTAAATTTGTCCTGACCATAAAGGATTTTATTCTTAAAAGTTAAAACTGAATATCTGCCACTGCACTGAATTCGGATAAAAAATGGGGCAAACTCAGTGCACATAATTATATGTGGATTGCGGTAATTATATGAATATTATTATATGAATATCACACATCTTTTTAAAGGCAGAAGGGTCTATTTTCATGTATTCATATATCATTACAAAAATGACATTTGGGACAGTGGGGAGGAAGGGGGACCCCCCTTCCCTTTGCAAGGCACCCTTGTCCCAATATTGAGGTATTTTCACTTCTGCTTGGCCCATTTAATAGGTGATGAGGGTAATAGTAAAATGTGTAAGTATGAAGGGAATCTATGGTAGAATCTGGAACCCCCCTTTATAATAAGAAGGCCAGATAGATAACTATTTTCCAGGGGAATGAGTACAAGGATACAAGACTACCCCTTACCCATTCTCAAAAGTGAAAAAAAAAAACAACAGCAAATCAATAAACCCTTAAAATGAATCACAAAAATAAAGAAGTATATCCAGCATTAGCCTTGGCATCCATTAAAGTAATCTGCCAAACATACCAATAAGTAAAGTAACCCACATCAATTAGAATGACCCATTATCTGCTGATCTATGCACAATACTCTTTTGCTCTTTTGCCACTAAATGACATATTCTCCTGTGATCACTGTACAAAACTAGCACATTTATTTGAATTATCCCAATTATTCTAGTATATTTAGCACTACAGTGCATCCAGAAAGTATTCACAGAGCTTCACTTTTTCCACACTTTGTTACGTTACAGCCTTATTCCAAAATAGATAAAATTCGTTATTTTCCTCAAAATTCTACAAACAGTACCCCTTAATGACAATGTGAAAGTAGTTTGTTTGAAATCTTTTCAAATTTATTAAAAGTAAAAATATGAAAAAACTTAGAATGAACGTAATTATTCACAGCCTTTGCCATGACACTCAAAATTGGTTTCAGGTGCATCCTGTTATTATTATTTATTATTATACAGGATTTATATAGTGCCAACAGTTTGCACAGCGCTTTACAACATCGGGGTAGACAGTACAGTTACAATACAAATGAATACAGGAGGGATCAGAGGGCCCTGCTCGTTAGAGCTTACAATCTAGAAGGGAGGATTAAGTTGAGCAAAATGTAATAACTGTGGGGGATGAACTGATGGAGAAAATGAAAATACAGTTGTTAGGCGTGGGTAGGATAGGCTTCTCTAAAGAGAAGGGTTTTCAGGGATCGTATAAATGCTAATAGAGTAGGAAATAATCGGACAAGTTGGGGTAAGGCATTCCATAGGATTGGAGAGGCTCTGGAAAAGTCCTGGGGGTGAGCATGGGAGGAGGTGATGAGGGAGCTAGGGAGCAGGAGGTCTTAAGAGGAATGAAGAGAACTAATAGGTTGGTATTTAGAGACTATGCTAGTGGTGTAGCTTGGGGCTAAGTTGTGGATGGCTTTGTAAGTAGTTGTTGGTATTTTGAATTTAATTTGTTAGGTTAGCGGAAGCCAGTGGAGGGATTGACAAAGAGGAGTAGCAGACACTGAGCGATTGGTAAGGTGGATGAGTCTGGCAGCAGCAATTATGATGGATTGAAGGGGGGATAGACTATGTAGAGGTAAGCCAATGAGAAGGAAGTTGCAGTAGTCGAGGCGAGAGATGATCAGGAAGTGAACTAAGAGCTTTGTTGGTTAGAAAGGGATACCTTTTGGAGATGTTGTGGAGGTTGAGGTGGCAAAATTTGGACAGTGATTGGACGTGGGGCATAAAGGAGAGTTCAGAGTCCAGGACTATACCTTGGCATGGGGGCATGGGCTGATAGTTGTGCCATCGATTTTGACAGAAAGATCAGGGGAAGGGGCACCCGGGGGAGGAAGAATTAATAGTTCGGTTTTGGATCAATTGAGTTTGAGGAGGTGGTGTGACATCCAGAAGATACAGTATATCTGTTAGTAAATTAGTAATACGTGAGGAGACGGTGAGAGTGGGTTGAGGGATAGAGAAATAGATTTGGGTGTCATCAGCATAGAGGTGGTATTGGAAGCCATGGGAGGCTATCAGCTGACCCAGGGAGGATGTGTAGATTGAAAATAGGAGAGGTCCAAGAACCAAACCTTGGGGGACCCCAACTGAGAAAGGAAGAGAAGAGGAGGAAGAAGAGTTGTAAGTAACGCTAAAGGTATGGTTGGATAAGTAGGTAGAGAACCAGAAAAGAGTACAGTCACGGAGACCAAAGGTGTGGAGTTTTTTGAGACTGAGGGGGTGGTCAACCATATCAAAGGCAGCAGAGAGGTCCAGGAGTAGGAGTACAGAATAGAGTCCATTGCTTTTGGCCAATAGTAGACCATTTGTTAGTTTTAGGAAGCAGTTTCTGTGGAGTGTTGAGGACGAAATGCAGACTGAAGGGGGTCAAGAAGGCTATTATCAGAAAGGTGGTCGCTCAGTTGGTTGTAGACCAGACATTCAAGGAGTTTGGATAAAAAGGGGAGCAAGGAGATGGAGCGTAGGTTGTTATAAATGGATGGGTCCAGTGAGGGCTTTTTAAGTATGGGGGTGACAAGTGCATGTTTTAGAGAGTTGGGGAAGATGACAGAAGAGAGGAAGAATTTGAAGATGTGGGTTAGTGAGTGCAGAATAGAGCCAGAGGGTAAACATAGAATTTGTGAGGGAACAGGATCCAGAGGGCAGGTGATAAGATGGACATTAGCATGTAGTTTAGCAACCTCGGCTAAAGGGGTGGGGTTGAAAGAGGGAAGTAATGAATGAACCTGTGGGCATGAAGTGTAAAGCGTGGAGGGTATCTCAACAGTAGAGATCTCCTCACAAATTTTCTGTTTCAATATGTTTATTGAAAATTTGAAAAAACAGGAAAAAAGACGAGACTACAATCTGCTCCTTGTGCGCCCTCGCAGGGGCTACAAAGCATGAATATGAAACCAAAGGGCCAACCATCACATTATAATTATAATAAACACAATAAAAGGAGGGAAAATGAGTAGGGGATGGTATCGAGACTGGCTCCGGAACCAGGCAACTCGTTCCCTTGACATTTCCGGAGGGCAAGCCCTTCTCCCACTACCCCCTTCTACGGGGGAAGCAGTATTCGTTAACAATAGGAGAGATTACAAAGAAGAGTGAACAGAGATAGGGAACAAAAGAAGAAAAGGTAGAGAGAAAAGAAGGGGAAGAAAGGAGTGGGAAAGTTCGGGTGCGGGCGCCTCGCCAAGAGGAGTTAGACCAAGCCCAGGCATGCAGCTTGGAGCGCGGGGAACTCACAAATTTTATCAATCTTCTGTTTGAAGTGATTGGCAATCTCCTGGGCAGTGAGTGAGTTGGTGGGTGGAGGCAGTGGAGGACGAAGTAGAGAGTTGAAGGTAGAGAAGAGCTGACGGGAATGGGATGATAAGTTGTTAATGAGAGTGATAAAATAGGTCTGCTTGGCAGTGAGGAGGCTGGAATTGTATTTTTGGAGGGCAGATTTATGTTGGTTGAAATATTTTTGAGACTTAGTCTTACGCCACAGGCGCTCATGAGCATGACTATGTTTTTTCAGACTTCTAGTATCATCTGTTTGCCAAGGTTGAAGGGATTGGGGCCTGATTCTGTGTGTAATGAGGAGGGCCAGTGAGTACAGTGGGGCTAGAAGTGAAGCGTTGTAGACAGAAGTGGCTAGGTTGGTGCAGGATAGGGTGGGATTTTGTCATCGGTAGCAGAGTAAAGAAGAGAAGGGTTGAGATGACGTGGTGGTGGAGGAGAGGTAGAGAGTGAAACTAATAAGGTAGTGATCAGAGAAAGGGAATGGATAGTTGGAGAGGTTGCATGGAGTTCATAGGTGGGAGAAAACAAGGTCAAGTGTATGGCTTTCAGAGTGAGTAGGAGCATGTATCGATTGATTTAGGTCAAAGGACAAGGTTAGGCTGAGAAGTGGCTGGAGTGTTAGTATTAATAGGGATGTTGAAGTCACCCAGAATGATTGTGGGGATTTCGGTAAGAAAGAAATTCGGGTAGCCAGGCAGAGACGTCATCAAGAAAGGTTGATAATGTTCAAGGGGGGCTGTAGATCACAGATATCCTTAGGGAAACTGAAGAGAAAAGACGAATGCAGTGTGCTTTGAAAGAGGATAGTGACACTGAGGGAGGTGGGTGAAGTACCAGAAAGGCGCTATGTGGGGCTAGAAGGATTCCGACACCCCCTCCCGTATGTCCACTGGATCTGGTGGAGTGAGTCCAGAGAAGACCATAATGGGATAGGGCAGCAGAAGACGCAGTGTCAGATTCATGAAGCCAGGTTTCGGTAAGGGCAAGTAGATCAAATGAGCTAGCAATAAAGAGGTCATGGAGAAAGGTGAGTTTGTTACATACAGAGCGGGAATACCAAAGGGAACAAGAGAAAGGGAGTCTGGTCTTGGAAAGAAGAGAAATGGGAACTAAGCTGTGCTGATTTCGGCTGTGGCCAGAGGGGGTAATGGCTGTGTTAGGTACAGTTAAATGATGGCGGCCCAGGGTTTGGGGATATATCTCCAGAGGTTAGGAGATGCAGAAGGGTGAGGGAGGTAATATGGGAATGGAATTTTTGTGTGCAATAGTAAGGAGAGGACAGAAGTGAGGATGATATATATATATATATATATATATATATATATATATATATATATATATGAAGGGCTAAAGAAGGTCACCTGATGTTTGTGTGGTGTTTTTCAAAGTATTTTCTTGTGTTCATTCGCTTTGTGCATTCACTGAAGTGCAGAGTCAGAAGTGCTCCCACTTATAGAAATACCCCCACTTTGAGAAAGAGCCCCAGCTACAAATGGGCCCCCTGCAAATGCCTCCGCCAAAAGATGCTTAGATTTATACTGATAGGAATGGGGGTGGGTGCATTCAAATTATCAAATCATAAGGTAATAAACGTTTGCTGTTTCCACTGATCATGCTTGAGATGTTTCTACAACTTGATTGGAGTCCACCTGTGGTAAATTCAATTGACTGGACATGATTTGGAAAGGCACACGCCTGTCTATATAAGGTCTCACAGTTAACAGTGCATGTCAAAGCACAAACCAAGCCATGAAGTCCAAGGAATTGTCTGTAGTCCTCCGAGACAGGATTTAGAGAATGTGGAGAGAGGAGAACCTTCCAGAAAAACAAACAATCTCTGCAGCACTCCACCAATCAGGCCTATATGGTAGAGTGGCCTGATGGAAGCCACTTCTCAGTAAAAGGCACATGACAACCCACCTGGAGTTTGCCAAAAGGCACCTGAAGGACTCTCAGACTATGAGAAACAAAATTCTCTGGTCTGATGAAACAAAGATTTAATTCTTTGGCCTGCACAGCAAGCATCATGTCTGGAAGAAACCAGGCACCGCTCACCACCTTACCAATACCATCCCTACAGTGAAGCATGGTGGTGGCAGCAGCATGCTGTGGGGATGTTTTTCAGCAGCAGGAGCTGGGAGACTAGTCAGGATTGAGGGAAAAATGAATGCAGCAATGTACAGAGACATTCTTGATGAAAACTTGCTCAAGAGCACACTGGACCTCAGACTGGGGTGAAGGCTCATCTTCCAACCGGACAACAACCTAAGCACACAGCCAAGATAAGAAAGGAGTGGCTATGGGACAACTCTGTGAATGTCCTTGAGTGGCCCAGCCAGAGAATCCGATTGAACATCTCTGGAGAGATCTGAAAATGGCTGTGCACCAACGCTCCCCATCCAACCTGATGGAGCTTGAGAGGTTCTGCAAAGAAGAATGGGAGAAACTGCCCAAAAATAGGTGTGCCAAGCTTGTAGCATCATGCTTAAAAAGACTTGAGGGTGTAATTGGTGCCAAAAGTGCTTCAACGAAACATTAAGCAAAGACTGTGAATACTTATGTACATGGGATTATTTTTTTTTTTATTTCTAATAAATTTGCAAAGATTTTAAACAAACTTCTTTCACGTTGTCCTTATGGGGTATTGTTTGCAAAATTTTGAAGAAAATAATGAATTTAATCCTTTTTGGAATGAGGCTGCAACATAACAAAATGTGTAAATAGTGAAGTGCTGTGAATACTTTCCAGATGCACTGTATAATGTATGGAGAAGATGGTAACTTTTTGTTATCAAATTATGTTCCTTGCTTTAATAGATCTACTATTAGTCAATCACTACAATCTAACATATGGAGTAACCTCCCCACCCAACGCTGATAATGTAAGCTTGAGAATGGACATGCTGTCCAAAACCTATAGCAGTGTTGCTGTGTTTTCGAGTTGGTACCAGTAAAGGTTTGTGTTTGCATGTTGAGCACACATGATAAGACCAGACATTTATATACTGTAGATACTGTATCACTTAAGTCAATATGTTCCTTTTTTAACATACACCAGCTTTTATGATATATGTGGCCTTACTTTAAACATTACCAGGGCCGCTGATAGGCCAGTACAACTGGCCCTGCTGTACCGGGCCTGACCAGCAAGGGGGCCCGGGCAACCTGAACAGCAAAGTACATTTTCATGTAAAAAAATAAAAATATTCTCCAGCCACCGATCATCCCATCCCCCGCATTCTTACCCTGCCAATACTCTGCAATACATACCCTGCCAATACTCTGCAACACATACCCTGCCAATACTGTGAAATACCCAGCAATAATCTGCAATACCCTGCCAATACTTATGTATTGCATATAGATATTAAAGAGGTCTGTTCTCATCTGAAAACAGTATTTCTTTTGGATAATCAAACCTATGACTGGCTGGAGAAAAACAAATATCACTTGTAGACAAACCTACACTTTGTTCTTTCAAGGCGGGGCAATGGGTGGAGCCAGGGGTGGGGCTGAAGGAGGGACCAGGGGCGGGGGCCAGGGTGGAGCTGAAGGGGGCCCCATCAGGTAGGCTGTACGGGGCCCCATGATTTCTATCAGCGGCCCTGAACATTACTTTATATTACCTCACAGCAACCAAACAGAATCCACCACTAACTTATCTGACTTTAGACAATGAATCTTTATTGATAGCTACTGGGCTTTTCAAGCCATCGTTGGCCTTTTCGTGGCTGTATTATAAATACAGTTTTGAAATGTGCTTGCCAGTCATAGATGACAAGACTGATAAAAAGTAGTCAGCAGTAAAATTATTTATAAGGGAGTACAGCTGTGTGCAATACCTAGGAAAAAACATAACTGAACTCCTGGCTGTCTTGTGATTTAATCAAGATGATTCAGTCAAAGCTTAATGGAGTTGCTACAGCAACCTTGTATGGCTGGCATGTACATAAAGCCCCCAGATATTCTGAGGACTAACAGGCTTCCATATCCTGCAGTGCCTGAAATTAATTTTTACATCCAATGTTTCCAATCCAAAAGGCTGGAACATTAGTTGATATACAGGATTAGCCACAGAAAAATATTTTTTGGAAGACATTGACATTTGTGAAGGGATGGTGTGAGTCTGAGACATGAAGACCTTATGACACACCGACACTTATTCAGATGGGACATATTATCATTCACAAGCATTACAAATAACTTTAATTAGAAACATTTCCCAACTGTACTTTCCGAGGAATGTTTCATGTTCATGCAACTCAGAGAGGTATAAAAAGAGTAGCAAATACCCATAGTTAAAATGGGCACAGTCACACTCGGGTATACGGATTGGTTGGAGTCCAAGGACATTTGGTACACATTTTTCCAAAGGGGTTACATTACAGCAATGGTGTTCACTGGTAGCAAAATGATATAATCATACTGAGCTCATGTAGGTATTCCTAGGACATTTATTTTCTGGTAGCGAACCCAATGCTGCATAATCACTGTTTTCTAGCTGTGGCACTTGGGGCCCCGTAACAATGGGATTTTTCATTAAGAATACATTGATAGAGAAGAGTGAATCAGTTTGGAAATACGTCACCTGGATACTCAAGAATATTTTCCAATACAGAATAGTCAGAGAGATGAACTACATAGTACCCCTTGTTAGTCATTGCCATACAAATTTAAAAATAAATAAATCCACACCATGAAGTCCTTTAGTTAGAAAATGAATAATTAATAAAAAATTAACTCCAATATAAATCCAATGTCAATTACTTCATCCTGCAATATATATCCTTGTTTACTGTAAATATCCGTCGCCCAACAATGTTTCCTTGTCACCCAACAATATTTCCACACCACCACAATGATTCAGTTCCTGACGATGTGGACCTGTTGTGCTAGCAACACAAAATGACAGACCTCCGACTGGTTGGTGTTTGTAAAAAAACAGCCAGTAATCCTGGGTGATGTTGTTAAACAAACACCAGCCGATCAGGGATCTGTCATTTTGAAGTGGGAATGCTACGGGTGAAGATTGTTAGGAAGGTGCTAGCTGTGTCAATATCATTGAGATAGTTAATGTGACATTGGTTTTACATGGTGACATTGTTTACTTTTTTATTTTTTAGGTAAATGCCTTTGTCATAGTGTGGGTGCTTTTTTTATTTATTTAATTTTACCTTTAAACTTTTTGCTAATCCTATGTTTATACCCCTAGGGGTGATATCTGGGAGTTCACTTATTCTAAAAGGGACTTCCAAATTTAGATACGTCCTCACCCTGCAAATACCCACATCCCTTTTAGGGGGCAGTATATGCGAGTCAGTCGCTTGTTCCTATGATATGATGCCCCTCTTTGCAAGGTATCCTCCTTATGTTGAAGGTATTTGGTCCAGTATGGTTCTGGAGGGGGTGAAACCTACATGGGGTTCCCCATAGAAATAAAACTGACTCTTATCCAGTCATGAAGTCTGGGTTATGAGCAAACTTTAGCATCAGGGTGTTGGGAGAGGCCAAATATTATTATTATTATTAATAAAGAAAGATAGTACAGTTGCTATACACTACAAGAAAAAGGGTCAGGGGGCACTGCTATGGTGAGCTTACAATCTAAAAGGAAGAAAAATTGCCACAAAAGGTAGTAAGTCTGTGGAGACGTGTGTTTGAGAAAGTAAGATTCAGTTGCTAGCTACTGGCAGGATAGGTTTCCCTGAACAGATTCGTTTTTAGGGATTCCCTAAAGGCAAACAGAATACAAGATTGCCAAATAGGTTGGCGTAAATGGTTTCAGATGGCAGGAGAGGCTCCAGAGATATTATAGTTTTGTAAGTTGTTAATATTTTGAATTGTATTCATTGGGTGAGTGTAATATGAGTCTGGCAGGAGCATTCATGATAAACGGAAGGGGGGATAGCCTGTTTAAAGTTAATCTAATGAGGAGTTGCAGTAGTCAAGGCCAGAGATAGCAAGATAATTAATTAGTAGCTTGGTGGTGTCTTTGGTTAAGAAGGGGCCCATTTTGGAAATGGAAGGTGGAAATATTTGGACAGTGAGAGGATGTGAGGTTAAAAAGAGAGGTCAGAGGCCAGGATTACACCTAACACATTGGTAGGAAGCAAGTGAAGGATAGCTGTGCTATTGATCTTGAAAGAAAAGTATGGAGAGGGGGCATATAGGGAAGAAATATTATGAGCAATTTTTGAATAAGCTTTAGGAAGTGGTTTGACATTCATGCTGATATGTCAGTTAAAAAAATATTTGGTGTGAGTGGGGATGGTTCCAACTAGAAAAAAAAGTGCCAGTGGAGTATCTTAAGCTACAGTATCTCACAAAAGCGAGTACACCCCTCACATTTTTGTAACTATTTTATTATATCTTTTCATGTGACAACAGTGAAGAAATTACACTTTGCTACAATGTAAAGTACTGAGTGTACAGCTTGCATACCATTATAATTTGCTGTCCCCTCAAAATAACTCAACACACAGACATTAATGTCGAAATTGTTGGCAACAACCCTAAATGAAAATGTTCAAATTGGGCCCGAAGTGTCAATATTTTGTGTGGCCACGTTTATTTTCCAGCACTGCCTTAACCCTCTTGGGCATGGAGTTCATCAGACCTTCACAAGCTGCCACTGGAGTCCTCTTCCACTCCTCCATGATGACATCACGGAGCTGGTGGATGTTAGAGACCTTGCACTCTTCCACCTTCCATTTGAGGATGCCCCACTGATGCTTTATAGGGTTTAGGTCTGGATACATGCTTGGTCAATCCATCATCTTTACCCTCAGCTTTTTTAGCTAAGCAGTGGCTGTTTTGGAGATGTGTTTGGGGTCATTATCATGTTGGAATATTGCCCTGCGGCCCAGTCTCTGAAGGGAGGGGATCATGCTCTGCTTCTGTATGTCACAGTACATGTTGGCATTCATGGTTCCCTCAATAAACAGTAACTCCCCAGTTCCGGCAGCACTCATGCAGCCTCAGACCATGACACTCCCAACATCATGCTTGACTGTAGGCAAGACATACTTGTTTCTAGAAGAGGCTTCCTTCTGGGACGGCAGCCATGCAGACCAATTTGATGCAGTGTGTGGTGTATGGTCTGAGCACTGACAGGCTGACCCCCCACCCTTCAACCTTTGTAGCAATGCTGGCAGCACTCATATGTCTATATCCCAAAGACACCCTCTGGATATGACACTGAGCATATGCACTCAACTTTTTTGGTTGACCGTAGCGAGGCCTGTTCTGAGTGGAACCTGTCCTGTTAAACAGCTGTATTGCCTTGGCCACCATACTGCAGCTCAGTTTCAAGGTCTTGCCAATCTTCTTATAGCTTAGGCCATCTTTATGTAGAGCAACAATTCTTTTTTTCAGATCCTCAAAGAGTTCATTGCCATGAGGTGCCATGTTGAACTTCCAGTGACCAGTATGAGAGAGTGAGAGAGATAACACCAAATTTAACACACCTGCTTCCCATTCACACCTGAGACTTTGTAACACTAATGAGTCACACCAGGGAGGATAAATGGCCAATTGGGCCCAATTTGGACATTTTTACTTAGGGGTGTACTCACTTTGTGGCCAGCAGTTTAGACATTAATGTCTGTGTGTTGAGTTATTTTGAGGGGACAGCAAATTGACACTGTTATACAAGCTGTACACTCACTAATTTACATTGTAGCACAGTGTCATTTCTTCAGTGTTGTCACATGAAAAGATATAGAAAAAGAAGGGGTGAGGCTGCGCTACAGATTTTACTGATCCAAAAAATGTCCTTTTGTGTGCTATGGGGCTGGAGCTGCCTCTACAATTTATTCCCCCCGCAGGCGGAATGTGTATATAAAAATATAATGGACAAACAAGTATATAAAGTGACTGGTGCACAATATAGCAAGTGCTGTGGCTAGTCCTTTATATGCTGTAATGAAGGTGCCGGTGTGCTTATCCGTGCAAATAGTGGTGGTTTTGCACTCACCAGACGCCTTACCCCTACGGGGGCAGTAGCGCCTTCACAGTGTGAGCCCCTGTGTTGCTGTGTGGTACTGTTTTGGGACCTTCTATTCCTCAGCATGTGTCAGCCATCTCGCTCATTTTAACCATATGAAAAAGAGGAGTATACATAGCGCAATACTGTTTGCAAACTCTAGTTTATTTATTAAGAAATGTACTCACATTCATTAAAAACTGACTATTATTATTAATTTTTATTATAATTTTTATTCTTTTCATATACTTATCTCTGGATCTTACTAAAAAAATTGCTTTTGAATAGCATATTTTTCATCTTGAGATAATAGGGGACAGCGCCACTTCTACTTCTCTTTTCATTTCCACATGAAAAGATATAAGAAAATATTTACAAAAATGTGTACTCACTTTTTTGAGATACTGTATATCAATAATATATAAAATTGAGTGTTCATATCAAGGTGAGTGGCTCATGATGTTATTTGTGCTGTTTCACAACCTTTCCTCCGTGGTAACTTTTATTTGGTATCACTTGGCCTTTCTCTTAAGCTGTTTTTATATGGTTTAATATGTCTCTTATAAGAAAATTTGAGTTTGGTTTTTGAATCAGCAGACAGTATATTCCTTGATTCTAGTGCTGGGCAACTTTTTTACAACTATGTTTGAATCATTACTCAATGGATCTGACAAGCTGAAACACCCATCTCATATGTGGTGATTCCTGTCTTGTCTTCCTACACATAGGTGAGCCCTATGGGTTTGAGATTAGGGATGGGCCAAACAGACCCTTATTCGGTTTGCACCAGCACTTTCGAACACCGCAAAAGTCTTAAGGCTTATATGCAAGTAATTGGGCATACAATGGTTATAGGGGTCCGGGTCCTGCCCTGGGGGACATGTATCAATAAAAAAAAGTTAGTGAAAAACTTAATTTTTAAATGAGCAGTGATTTTTAGATTTTTAAAGTGAAAGCATAAAAATGAAAAAATATAGTGCCGGGGGGGGGGGGGGGGGGCCTTAGTCTACCTGTAAATTTACAGGTCTGTACCATGTCTAGAATCTGCTGCAGCAATAATTGCATTTATAAAGCCCCAGAAAATAAAATTTTCCCTACAAGCTGCCTTTATTTTGCTCAGCAGCAGCTGGGGAGTCATTGTGTATGATGAGGCCACAATGTACTGCACTGGGAACAAGATTAGAGATTCTTTGGATACATTCTGTTGTCACTTTGACCTTGGATAGAAGTAACGGGTGCATGAAAATTGATCTTTGTGTGCCAGTAGCGCCTTCCCACCGTAACCCTATAGAGGTACTCTTGATGAAAGCAAGAATTGGCCTTGCTGTAAAAAATTACAATGATATGCATCTGTCAAACAGGTGCAGAAACGTGACCCTTTGGGTGTCAGGGGCGCCTTCCCACCATAACCCTATAGAGGTGCTCTTGATGAAGGCAAAAAAAATTGCAATAATATAGACCTGTCAAACAGGTACTGACAAATTAGTCTTTGGGTCTTAATTGTGCCCATGAAACCTATACCAAAAACATTCTTCCATATG